>NC_136068.1:1059357760-1059980728 GCF_964261635.1 Lissotriton helveticus | reverse complement strand
CAGTCTTGACCCTGTGCCTCATGGGAACAGTCCAGCCCAAACTGCCAAGCAATGTCTGCCCTGGACCAGAAACAAGCATCCTGGGCCCGGTTTCAGGCTGACAGCCCTCGCCAGCCACGCTAGCTTGAATCCAGTGGCAAAATGAGCAAGGGACCCACGTCTGGGTATACCCTACCAACTTAGGGTGAACAAAGCAAACACAAGGAGAGAAAGTAGACAGTTCTCTGCTCTTAAAGCTGTGGGTGCCTGCAGCCTGTCCCCAATACACATCTAGGGTGGGTGATGGCTGGACTTTGTGTATTTCGTCCAGAAAGCCATACACAAAGGAAGGTTAGGTGTGACTGAGAGGCCATCCGCATCTTGATGGGTCATTCTAGGCAGGGAGGGAGGAGCTGACATGTAACACCTGAATGGGCAATGTCCTGTCCCCACAGAAAGGGTTGCATACCCCCTTGTAGTGAGTCTAGAGCCAGGGTTGGGCAGGGAGGGCCTCTGTGCACTGCAACTGGGTATAAGTACTTGGTCTCTGGCCCCACAAAACCAGACACTTCTGGACCTGAAAAGAAACTCTGCCAGGAAGAAAGACTACTGTGCTGCTACAAAGACTGTTGGACTATTGCTCTGGAAGAACTGTGTTTCTGCTGTGCTGCCCTCTGTCCCTGCTGAGGGAGAAGTGCATTCTTGCTTGAACCCAGAATGATCTCCAAGAGCATGCTGACTTGCCTCCTGTTTTGAGACTCAGGGATATCAAAGTCTCACCTCCTGCTCCTGTGCCTGGTCGTTTGGAAATGGATCCAGGTGCTTGCTCCAGTGGAACCGATGCATCCTATGCTACGTGCAGCAGAATTGCAGCATTGCTGCTGTTTCAGGAACAGACCCAGTGCATCGCACTCGAACCAGCACATCGCCTCAAGAACCGACTCATCACAACTGCTGCATTGCTGGCGCTGCATTGGGAGAATATTGATACATCCATTTGACTGCATGGAATCACCCTGGCGCATTGACTTCATAGCCAATGCTTCTAGGCTTTGAAGCTTCATCTTCAGAACCGGTGCATTGCCATTGTTGCGTGGAGAAAATCAGTGCATCACCTTGACTGCAAGGATCGACATCGACACACCGGTTGGCTGCACCGTGTATCGCTTTGTCATGACCAGGCTCAAAGTACTTTGTTCAGCGTGCCCTATGAGACTCCTGTATCTGGCCCGCTTTCCATCGCGGTAGCCCTGAACTCTTGATTTTGCCTTGATCTAGCACAACCAGATGGCTCCATAAGTGCTTTTTGCTTCGAAGTCCTCTTCACACTTTTATTCTTTCAAAATTCACAACTCGATTTCTACTTATTGGATTTTTGACGTTTTGGTCTAGTTTTGTTTATAAAATCATAATTTATTTTCTAAGCAGGTGTGTAGTGTTTTTGTGGGGTTTTCACTGTGTTACTGTATGAAGTGCTGCACAAATGCTTTACTCAATTACTCTTAAGTTAAGTCTGCCTGCTCTCTGCCAAGCTACCAAAGAGTGAGCACAGGTTAATCACTATTGTGTATCTGACCTACCCTGACTAGGATTATGGTTCTTGCTTGTACAGGGTGCATACCTCTGCAACCAGGGACTTTGCACACCTCCTTTTCCAACGTGAACAAATATGGGTCAGCAGGTTGAGAAGCAGCGACCAGGGACTGAATAATGCTATTCCTTGGCACCATCTGAATTCTAATAGGGAAACAGGGATGATGGCATACGATCTAGATAAGGAAAGACCCACCAGAGCGTGTCCTTTTATAATGACACACCATGTACATACAAAGAGATCAACTATTAAGTCTGAGCAATACGATGCCCCACGTATGACCAAAGGGGGTATTTAGTACATAGAAATTCCTCTATGTCCACTTACTATGACACACTATATAGATACAGCTTGAGAGAAATCAGTTGCCCCACTCACCAAGAAGGGTATCATATACATAGAAATCATTCAGCCGCTCTCATAAATGACTCGTAAAGTACACATGGGACTGGCTTAGAACTGTGTGCGACAATTCCAGTGCTGAGACATTCACGGTTTTATGAGGAGGACCTAGTGTTTGTTGACTATATAGCAACCATTCAAAGAAGGCCGCCGCATCCATGGCTCTATGGGATCGAAACATCCATGGGTGTAGGAAGTGTGGGGGACGCGGGAGACATATCCCCCCAGATTTTGGAGTGGGGGGGGACACGGGGGACAAGGGTGGGGGGACGAGGGAACAAAAGAATTTCCCCTCTCCCTTCTGTTATTCGCTGGGCCATTAGCGCGCAAAAGCGCTACCTAATGGCCCTGTACTTGACCTGTGACCTCACCTGCCTGCAGTCAAAGAGGCCACCCGCCCTCTGCCCTTTGTTATTCTGCAGGAAGGCTTGGCCAGTCTGGGAAGGGCAGAGAAGGAAAAAAACCTGTGTCTCTTTTCCGTCATGCCCAGCGAAGGCAAGGGCAGTGTCCGCTTCTCCTGCTCTGCCTCTGCTTCCCTCCTCCCCCTCTCTCTCTCTCTTTATTCCTCCATCTCTTTCTGTCTCGCTCCTCCTTACCTGGTGATTTCAAGAGACAGCTCTTACCTACTCTCTCTTGCCTCTCTTTTTCTTTATTTGTTCCCCCGTGAAATGGATGCAAAAAAACGAGCAGGACACTTTGGCTGGAAATGTCCTCATTTTCTGACAGGGTTCTATTCCAATGAACAACCTCGGGACGTCGAGAAAAAATAATTAAAATAAAAAAAATAATTAAATAACCAGATAAAGCTATACAGAGTGGTCAGCAGACAGGCCAGATTGTTATTTACACCCATGCACCTTAGCGCTGCTTTACAGAGTTTTCCAGTGAAGCGCTACTTTCTTTTTATCTTCTTTCTTTGAGCAACAATGTTTTCCCAGGGTGGGGAAGTGCACCATTCGTAAAGAGACTGCAATACCTGGTTGAGGGGTGGACTGGAAAACGTTTAATATGAGCGTTTTCAACAGTTTTAATTATTTTAACCTATAAAATGTGTACCGCTGCTCTGTGTTGAGGGATTTGGGGGCATATTAGCAAGGGAAATCTTGCCACTTTAGCGGGACTTTTTCCCGCTAAAGCGGCTACATTTTTATAGTCCTATTAGCAAGCTGTCGCTAACAGCAGTTAGCGACAGCTCATAGGGGATAGTTACAGGTTTGGGGCCTGCTTTGCTTGTCAGCGATATTTATCGCTAATGACATGCAAAGTGGGCGTACCCAAACTGTTGGCGACTGAAAACAGTCGCTAACACAGCTATCGCCTATTAGCAAGGCAGGCAAAGCGATAAAAAAAAAATCGTGCTAGGCGTGATTATCACTAGAATCTAACACCTGCTAAAAAGTTGACTTACCTGTATAGTCAATGGGGGGTGGATTATCACATTAAGCCCCCATTGGCGTTAATGCGAGAATATCGCTGGATTTCCAGCGATATTCTCGCATTGAGCCGCTATCGCCGTATATTTTATCGCATTGAAGATAAACGTTGCTAATAGCACGTTATCTCTGGGTTAATATCCGGCAATAGGCAGCGATAAAAAAAGTGCGCTAAGCGCATTCAGCGAAAAATATCGCTACTCCTTGCTAATATGCCCCTTGGTCTTTTTTAAACCAAACTGCTTACATTTTGTAAGGATATAAGCAATGGACAATTGGAACGGGTCCCTTCCTGGGCCTGTAGTCATGTCCTGAACGTTTCAGGCAAAATCACTTACTGATTTCTGAATAATGAGTTTAAAACCGTTAAGGTAACCATGTTGTTCCTGCTTACATTACACATGCTTTGCTCATCCTTGCATTCAGTGTTTGCTTTTTACAGGGTGTTGTTACTTTTTTTCAGGCAGCATTTTACTCTTGTCCAATGCATAATTTGAATTGAGTCTCAGCACAATTGTGTTGCAGCTGAAGGCAGTGCCAGTTTCTCTCAGTGGGGCAGTATGGTGTCCAGTGGGGGGGAGGATGTGGCACTCTGGCCAGAGCTGCCAAATTTGGAACTGGAGCACCATTTTCAGCCTTCATGACCAGTCCACCAGACCACACTCCTGACAGAGCTCATTCCGATGCTACACCTTAGAAGGCCCAATAGACCTTAGAAGCCCTGGTGTCTTAGCACCAGCAGGTGGACCCTAACGGTGGCAAGTGTGGGTTAACCTTGAAGACTTGTCCACCACAATCCATGCAGTTCACCTCCAGTCTTGCGAGCAGGCATACGAAGAAGCACACACTAGAGCGACAGTGACTCTGTCACTGAGGTCACAAGACCCTTGAGACCAGTCCACCTCGTCCATTGGTACCTCCATTGGACTTTTTCAGCACTAGTAGTGCAACTTACCAGGGGTTGGTAATGTTGGATTTGCATGCACATTAAACTTAGGGGGTGATTATAATGGTGGTGGGACTGCCACATCACCGCGTCGTTGACAGTCCCACCGCCATTGATGACTGCATTATTGCCCGCCATATTACAATGGCGGGCAGTTCCCTGGCAGTCGGAGAGACCGATCGCCACGCACACTTCTCCCTTCCATAGGGAAGGGAGAAGGCTGGGATCCTCGTGTCTTGCAGAAAGGAGAGAAAAGGGTGTATCTGCTCTTCAGGAAGGATACACAAAGCAGAAAGGGTCAGAATAGCCACTCTGGCATTTCTTTTGTGGGCTGCAAGCTAATGATGCTTAATTTAAGTTGGTGTCTGCAGGTGAGGCGTAACTGTATTCTTTGTTAGAGACCAGTACATTATTGAAACCATCAGACTGTAAAACCAAACAAGAGAAAGGCATCAAGAGTTGTTGGCAGAAGGAGGATGGGAAATATGGAAAACAGAGAAAAAGGATAAAGTAAAGATGAGAAGGAACCTGGAAGAGTGAGATAATGTGGAGGGAGAGTATGTTGGTAGATAAAGGAGGCAGGAGATTAAATCAGATAGACAACCTTGCTATTCAACAACCCAGCTCCGCCACGGATTCCCTCACTACCACCCTTTAATAGTGCTGCCCAAGTCTCCATAACCAATCTCTTTGATGCATTTAATTAGTTATATTGCGCCACTCATACCAGTGCAGGGTGTCAACACTTCACATCATTCACAATACACAAAGGCAGTCAATCATAGGTGTGTAAATCTGAGTATAGGAAATGTTAAATAAAACTACAGGGTGTAGGAGTCACACGTCATCCATACTTGTAGACAGTATTGTTTAAGAGTGCTTGGTCTGGATGTTCGAAAGTGGGTTAATAGTAGGGGCAAATTTATATCTGTACCCGGCAATAAGGACACTACCTTAATATATAGCTCCGTACCGGTCTCCAAAAATTATTCTCATGCTCAATCCTTGCTAGCTTGGCTGTGAGCAGGTTTGTAAAGCATTTAAAAACACCAATTCAGTAACTAATTAAGACACAACACACAATAAAAATCCAACACCAACTTATAAAAATGCAAAATATTTTTTTATTTAAAATGAAAAAAATCCAAAGTAGGGAACCAGAAATATGACTTTAAAAATATTTAGCGCGATATAGCGCAATTTGACGCAAGTCAAAGTTTCAGGCCGACCACGATGCAGCCCTGCCGGGCTACTCCTGTGGTAGGTCTCAGTCAAAGTTTTTACCTTCTGACTTAGAAACTTTTCTGGAGCTTTTCTTCACGGGGTCTGTCGAAGCTCTCAGCCAGCCCTGATTCGGTGAGGGTTCGCAGGCTTGCCTTGCAACGAACTCCCGGTCAAACTTATGGAAGTCCAACCTCCGGAGCTTTCCAGCGGTACAAGCTAGGGATGCAGGCTGGCACACAGTTGATGGTGGGTGGCTTGGCTCTCATGGTTGGCCCCGGTCACCTTTACTAAGTTCGGAATTAGAAATGTTTGCAGAGCTTTTTCTTGCAGGGTCCCTCAAGGCTTTTCACTAGGCCGGATTCGGTGAGGGTTCCCCAGCTTGGGTTTCTGCCTACGCCCAATCAAACTCTGGAAGTCGGACCCCTGGAACTTTTCAGACGGAGGAACCTGGACGGCAGGCCAACTCATGGTTGATGGTTGTCGGCTTGGCTGGCCAGAGTGCGTCGGTGCACTCATGGAGCTTTTTACCAAAGTTCCTCCAAACTTCTCCAAACCTCTGGAACTTCTTCCTAAAGTTTTCCAAAGGGTCTCAAAGTGTCCAAAACTTACTCCAAGGGTCTGGAATCTCCAAGATTGTCCTTGAAATGGACTTCAGTTACCACAATCCACTTGGACAATACCCTTTCAAATTCACTGGTAGTTCTCCAGGCTGGGTATTGTTGGGGGTCCAGGTGTGCTCTGTTAACCTTCAGCTTGCAGGGAGTCCACAATTTAGTCCTTTTGAAGTAAGGTAGTCCATAGAACTGTAATTCCAGATTGTGCA
The DNA here is from genome assembly GCF_964261635.1 of Lissotriton helveticus. Classification (NCBI taxonomy): domain Eukaryota; kingdom Metazoa; phylum Chordata; class Amphibia; order Caudata; family Salamandridae; genus Lissotriton; species Lissotriton helveticus. The sequence continues at coordinate 1,059,974,327 of NC_136068.1, read as the reverse complement.
ACGGGCACAATCTTCAGTCCAGGGCCTGATTGGTTCAAATCAAATTCCTAGGCAGGGACCCTTCTTCTGCCACGTTTGAAGCAGCATAACTTGAGAAGCTTTGTCCCTTTCAGATACTTATTCCAAGTTCTCTGGGTCAAGAAGAGGACACTCCTGTCCAATGAGGTGCAGGGCAATGCTCCAGGGTATGACCACATCCTCTAAAGTGTGGCATTATTTTCCCAAAGAGAGCACAATTTCTCCAAAATTCATCATGGCTGATTTTCCAGCAGAAGGAGCAGAACTAACTAAACCAACCTACAGGATGGCTTTATCTACCTAGGTCCACTCCCCTTACATCTGGGAATTCCTCCTTAATCCCCCCATCCGGCTGTGGGAGAGGTGTAAATGAAAGTGATTTTACCAGCTTGTCTCCTTCTCTTGAAGAACATAGTTTACTACCCCTCCTCCTGGCTCTGGCATTCCTATGCCCAGCAACCTCTACTCTCAGACAGGCCTCCTAACTCCAGGGGTCATTTATCACCTCTTCAAACAGCCAGTCCAATCCACTTACCTCTGACAAATCAAGGCTGGGCAGGAGAGGGCTGAATTTTGACTTGCAGACAAGAAAGTCTTATAACTTCTTGTCTGTACATTTTAGAATAAATTAAACAAAACCAAATTGTTGCATTCATCATTAACATTCTTCTGAGTCCTTTAATCCTAGTTGCATGGCTTTCCTTTCTCCAGTTATTAATTAATAACCTCTTGCAATGTTAACCTATGGGCTGGGGATCTGCAATGGAAAAATTAACTGGCCAATTTCTCCAATACCAGGGCCTATATAAGGATCCTCCTTATACCTACAGGACCCCCCACCCCTAGGATACATAGGACAGACTTTAGGGGTTCTGATTATATCAAAATATTGAAGATCCTCACTTCACAGTGCTCCTAGCACAAAAGCCGATTTTGGGAAGCACTATACCACAATGTAGGTGGTGAAATGTGCAATTTCACTAAACCCAGGGCATATAACACTCATTTTATAAGGGTCCTCCTTGTAGATACCTGACCTCTGACCCCTGGGACACCTAGGGGAACACTCGGGGATACCTATTATGCCCCAACATTGTAGTTTATCAATTTGTAAGTGCCCCACACCCAAAAGTCAAGATTGGGCACAATTTGCATTTTAAAAGCAGTCCTCCAACACGGGCATGCTTTTAAACTGACCTCAGGCTACAGCAGTGCACACATGCAAGTGCAGGAAGGGCTGCTGGCCTCTAAACCACTATTCCCTAATATATACTAGGGACGTAAAGGTAGTTTCAATCCCCATGCCCTATTATGTACTAGGGCCGTATAGAAGAGGTCATGTCAATCATGGAGGTACCCTAACCCATGGTGCACCCTTGTGTATGTAGGTGTTGTTACGGTATTTGTAAGTGTCTCTTCCAACATAGCACTGGCCCTGGGCCTGGTTAGTCAGAGGCCAGGGTCAGTCAGAGTCAGGTACCACCAGTACCAGTCAGCAAAAAGTTGGAGAGTGCCCAGGGCACAGATGGCTTTGCAACACTAGAGAAGCACAAACCCAGAATTTAAAACATAACACCATGGTTGGGGGTTCTCTTTAATAATCAGAATTGATTTCCATCCTAATGAGCCCATTTTCCGACAATAGGATAATGAAAGACTTGGTAAAAATCATAACGTTCTAATCTATACCTTGCAGTTTTCATGCAGCTCTTTGATGACGGTTAATAGCTCACAGTTCAATGTTAGGATTTTAACTTATAAACTGCAAATAGCAAAAGAATCTCAGACAAAAGCAGTAACTCACTGACCTATTTACATTATATGCATTTTGTGATCTGCGTGGTACATGTTCTTTGCAGCAGGCATATTAACACATTGTGGCTACCTTACCATGAGTCAAAACTTCCAGTAGTCAGACCTCGGATCTCTCTCAATAAAGAATAGTAATCACCGAAGTTATCTTCACATTTTTCTTGTTGCCTGAAAATTGCTGGAGACCAGGAATGCAGCAGTAGGTACTTTTCAAACCATAATGCACTTACAAACATGATGCCCTCACCCGAAGTCAGCGACCTTTTTTGTTTGGTGCATGAAGATGCAAGATTCATATACATTTTTTTTAACATTTGGTATGATTACTATGTGAATGTAAATAACAATAAAGCATACATGCAAACTGTGACTACATGCCTGCTTTTCTCAATATATCACTTCAAAACTATGCGACTGTATTTGTTTGACGGGCGTGATTTGTATAGGGTCAATGGAAAGTCCACAAGGTTCTCCCTGTCCCCCCCCAGAATTTTAGTGTCTCCCTCGCCCCTGGAAACATCACACTATCTGGGTAGCACCCATTTTAATATGTATAACGGAATTTTGTCATTTTGATGCAGGCTGGGTAAGGTCCGTTTCTGTCGGGTAGAGATCACTGCAGAAACGAAAGGAGATTTTAGGGGCAGTCAGTGATACTACATCCAAGTAAAGATGGCTGCCACTCCCGGCAGGAATTAGACCTGGGTTCCGAGCCAAACTCTAACCTGGTATAGGCCTTGACCTCGAAGGCTAGGCGGGAGCGGTCCTGTAAGCGACTCGATCTCCGGCAGTCGGCCCTGCGATGCTCGAGGTCCTGGTCCAGGAGGAGGTCGAGGGACCGGTGGCGGGGCCACAGTCATCACAGCTCGGCGAGTCGACACCGATCGTCAGGCTCCAAGTCCTCAGGTAAGTCGAGGCACAGGAAGTCGAAGAAGCGACATCGCTCTTACGACTCCCCCCGACGCTGGTGCGATGCGGCCGGGGGTTCGGGCGACACCGCCCACGTGGCTCCGTCGGAGCCGCAAGCGCCGCGTCCAGCTCCACACCTGCCGGTCCCTGGGCTGGACGTGATGCCGGAGGAGATCAGCGCCTTCCTCACAGCCATGAGGTTGCGCTTCCCTCCGTCGGAACCCGCCGAGATGCCTTCGGGCCCCGCGGATCCGTCTGGGAGCCCAAGCGGGCCGGCGGCTCCGGCACTGGCGCCTTCGGGTGCTTCGACCCCAGCGCCGTCGACGACTCCGGTCCCGACGCCGCAGGGCTCCTCAGGATCCAGGCCTGGAACCATGACGACGCCAGTCGACCTTACGACCCCTCCGCTGGCGTGTCACCAAGGGTGTCGCCCCCAGCGGGTCCCCGGACGGCGTCGCCCGATCCCAATCCCGGTCCGGACCCGGCGTCGTCCCGGCGCCACCCGGCACCGTCTTCGACGCCGATCGGTGAGCCCTTCACCGACGACCCGGCTCCATTATTTATTCCTGACTATCAGTAGATGGATGACGATGGGGATTGGGAGGGGTCTGAGGACCCGCTGGCACTGCAGTGCCAGTTGAGCTAGGACTGGGCAGACGAGCTGGGGGAGGCCAGTGGTCTGGACACTTCGCCCGACACTGGATTTGTCTCCCCTCCTACCGTGGCTACAGAGGAGGGGGCTGCTTACAGCGTGGTATTGACTAGGGCAGCCAAGGCCTTGACTCTTGAGCTCCCGGTCGCGACAGTGAGGACTAACCTCCTCACTCAGGTGCTCAAACCGCAGGCAAGCTCCTCGGAGCCTCTCCTGCCGTTTAACGAAGCCCTCACTGACGTTCTGATGGGCACTTGGTCCAAGCCCTCTATAGGCCTCCTTGTAGATCGGAACGTGCCCGATGCCACTGCCCGGCTCCGGGGGACCCCAGCTTCCTGTCCGTTCACCCCACCCCTGAGAGCCTGGTGATCCAGGCCTCTACCTCCCAGACCGCATTCCCGACCACTCCTCCGGTTCAGGAATCCAAAAGGTACGATCAGTTTGGGAAGAAACTGTTCTCACTGAGTTTGGGGTTGCAGTCTGTCAACACCGCCTGGCTTTTGGGCCGTTACTCCCACTCTCTGTGGGATGCGGTTGCGGAAGTGCTGCCGCAGTGCCCGGCGGAGGTCCAGGCAAAGCTTACCCAAGCCCTAGCAGAGGGACGGGACGCAGCACGCTATTTGATTCGGTGTGGACAGGATACCACGGACTCGCTGGGCAGGGCGATTGCGACAACAGTGGCCGTTCGCCGCCAACCCTGACAGAGGTCTGCCGACTTTTCTGGAAAGTCCAAGCCTCCCTTATGGACATGCCCTTTGATGGCCGTCGCCTCTTTGGCGACAAGGCGGACAGTGCGTTGGAGCGTTTCAAGGACTCCAGGGCTACGGCCAAGTCCTTGGGCCTTGGCCAATGCCAGCAAACTTCCGCCTTTCGTCCTTTTCGATGCCAAGGAAGGGGCTCCGCCACACGTCCAGCTAGCCACAGGCCGCAGAAGCAACCTCAACGTGGTCGCGGACCTGGTAACCGCCGTGGCGGTGCCGGGGGACACCGGCAAGGTCAGTCCACACCTGCCCCCGCAGCATCTGCCTCAAAATCCTCCTAGTCCAAATTTTCAGGCCCATTCGACGCAAGTGGGGGGCAGGGTTCCCCATCACCTCCTTCACTGGCACTCCATCATATCGGACAGGTGGGTGCTGTAAATCGTCCGAACGGGGCTACTCCCTCCCCATCGAAACGACCCTACCAGCCATGCCACCTCAGTACCACCGCATGTTGGGGGATCACTTGCGACTTCTACAGGAGGAAGTTACGGCCCTCTTGGCCAAGGGGGCCGTCGAGTGCATTCCTGGGCCAGAAGTAGGACGTGGTTGCTATTCCCACTACTTTCTGGTACCCAAGAAGGGTAAAGGAGGCCTACGCCCTATCTTGGACCTTCGGAGCGTCAACGGCTTCCTCCGCAAGGAGAAGTTTAAGATGCTGACTTTGGCTCAGGTCCTAGCTGACCTGGACCCAGAAGTCTGGATGGTAGCGTTTTGCAGGACGCATATTTCCACATCCCCTTCCTGCCGGCCCACCAGCGTTACATGCGGTTCACGGTAGGCCACGAGCACTCAGTTTACCATGCTCCTCTCCGGCCTTACCAGCACCCCACAGGTGTTCACGAAAGAGATGGCGGTGGTCGCAGCTCATCTGTGCAGATTGGGGGTTTCAGTCTTCTTCTATCTCGACGACTGGTTGTTGATGGCGGGCTAGCCCCAGACAGTCGTCTCCCACCTCCAGACTACGGCCGACCTCCTGCACTCGCTGGGGTTCTCCATCAACGTGCCAAAGTCACACCTGTGCCCCTCTCAGAAGCTCCTTTTCATCGGAGCGGTTCTGGACTCAGCGCAGTTTCGGGTTTATCCCCCCGAACAGCGGGTTCGGGATATTCAGGCTCTGATTCTGATCTTTCAGCCTTTATCCTGAGTCTCGGTCGGGTTGACGCTGTGGCTCCTGGGGCTGATGGCCTCTTGCATCCTTTTGGTGCATCACGCCCGGTGGTGGATGCAGGCTCAGCAGTGGGACCTGAAGTTTCAGTGGGCACAGCATCAGGGCAACCTGTCTGACCACGTCCGGATCTCGGCGGGCACAGCAAGCCTGTTGCAGTGGTGGCTCACAAACCGCGATTGGGTCAGCGGCAGATCTCTCTCCCTACCCCAACCGCAGCACATAGTGGTGACGGATGCGTCCCTCGTGGGATGGGGTGGCCACATGGGAGAGAGGGAGATCAGAGGCCTCTGGCGGAGTCCCGGCTCCACATTAACCTTCTGGAGCTGCGGGCGATCCGGCTTGCTCTGAAGGCATTCCTTTCCTCTGTCCGGGGAAGTGTAGTGCAGGTGTTCATGGACAACACCACCGCCATGTGGTACTGCAACAAATAGGGTAGGGTGGGCACTTGGACCCTTTGTCAGGAGGCTCTGCACCTCTGGCAATGGCTGGAACATCAGGGTGTCACCCTGGTGGTTCAACACCTGGCAGGTTCCCTGAACGCCAGAGCGGACAAACTCAGCCGCCGGTGCATGATGGATCACCAATGGCGTCTGAACTCAGATGTTGCGCAAGGCCCTTTTTTAGCAGTGGGGAGAGCCTTGGTTAGATCTATTCGACACCGAAGAGAACGCGAAATGTCATCAGTTCTGCGCGTTGGAATTTCCAAGGTGGCACTCGCTTGGAGACGCTTTTCGTCATGAGTGGAGCTGGGGTCTGTTGTGTCTTTCGGCCTATACCACTTCTGCCCAGAGTGCTGAAGAAGATCAGGCGCGACCGGGCCCAAGTCATCCTTGTGGCTCCGGACTAAGCCCGAAGATACTGGTATCCCGAGCTACTCAGCATGTCAGTCGATCCCCTGATTTGTCGGCCTCTTCAGGAGGACATTCTGTCACAGCCGCAGGGGACGGTCCTCCACCCGAACCTGTCCAGCCTCCACCTCCATGCGTGGAGATTGAGCGGCGGCAGTTGAGGCCATTTGACTTGCCTCCTGAAGTCTGTGATGTGATTCTGGCAGCCAGGCGTCCCTCCACAAAATTGGTATAGGCCTGCAGGTGGAATAAATTTGTGGCATGGTGCACAGCAAAGGCTATGTATCCACTCTCTGTCCCCCTTTCTGAGGATCTCCTCTTCCTCCTTTCTCTTGCCCAGCAGGGCTCTGCTCTGGGCACTATTAAGGGCTACCTCTCTGCCATTTCAACCTTCTTGAGGCTTCCTGATCAGCCTTCTCTTTTCAAGTCTCCTGTTGTAAATAGATTCTTGAAAGGCATCACGCACATGTTTCCTCCTGTTCCTTTCGTGATGCCTCAGTGGGACTTGAACCTTGTTCTAACCTTTCTGATGTGCTCTCCTTTAGAGCCACTTCACAATTGCCCTCTTCGTCTTCTGACTCTTAAGAGTGCATTCCTGGTTGCCATCACCTCTGCCAGGAGAGTGAGTGAGCTCCATGCTCTATCTTCTAAGCCTCCTTTCCTTTCTGTCCATCCGGACAAAGTTGTTTTAAAAACTCGTCCTTCTTTCTTGCCCAAGGTGGTTACGGCCTTTCACATCGGGCAGTCCATCACCTTGCCCTCCTTCTTTTCGCCTCCGCATCCTTCGAAGGAGGAAGACAGGCTCCACCGTCTGGACCCAAAACGTGCGCTCTCCTTCTACCTTGATCGCACACGCCAGTTCCGGGTGTACAACCAGCTCTTTGTTGGTTACATGGGCGCGAAGAAGGGACGGGTGGTGCACAAACGAACCATCTCTCGGTGGGTTGTGTTGTGCATCAAGGTCTGTTACTCCTTGGCTAGAAAGGAGCCCCCTGTTGGGCTGAGGGCCCATTCCACTCGGGACACGGCGGCTACAACTGCCCTGGGTCGGGGAGTCCCCTTGCAGGACATCTGTCAGTCAGCTACGTGGGCCTCGCTGCACACGTTTGCTAGACACTACTGCCTGGACAGCCAAGTCCAGAGAGATGGCTTTTTCGGCCGTTCCGTTCTCCAGGACTTTCTGGTGTGATCTTGGTTCGCAGACCCACCACCGGGGTTGGTATTGCTGGGGTATCTATTCTAAGGTAAGGAATCTAACACTAACCTGTTTCTTTCAGATGCACAAGTTACTTACCTTCTGTAACGATATAGCTGTAAGAAACAGTAGTTAGTGTTAGATTCCTTAGCGCCCCACCCATCCTCCCCGTTCTGCGAACCGATATCTAGGGTTAGGATATTTCCCTTTGAGGGCTCTAGTTTCATGGCACCAGTGTCGGTCTCTGGCATGGCTCTGCGTTCCTGGCGCAGAAAGCTATGTACAAGAACTGACGTCAGCACGCGAGGGCGGCGTCTAAGTACTCAGACGTCATCTCGGCGATCACGACACTGACGACGGACGCGGAGCCGCAGACGATGCCTACCGACGCCCGGGGGTACTGCTACGCAAAGCTTTCCGGATCCAGTCTGACGCCTGGGGATATTTTAAGGTAAGGAATCTAAAACTAACTACTGTTTCTTACAGATATATCGTTACCGAAGGTAAGTAACTTGTGCCTCATGCCCCAAGGTAACTATAACTCATGCCCCCGCCATGCACAGTTTTCTCATGAATAATTGTAATGCAAATGTTGCAGTGATATTATCAATGATGTCATAGAAGATGTCAGGACTGATGTAATATTTATTTATTTATTCATTTGAAGATTTTTATATAGCGCTGGCTAGACCCGGAGGTATCAGAGCGCTTTACATGAGTACCAGTGAGTTACAGGTTACAAATTACATCAGTTACAGGGCATAGTAAAACATAGGGAAAAGAAACAGTGTTACACATGTGGGGTAATTAGCAGTGCATGGCGAGGGCATGAATTATAGTTACCTTAGGGCACAAATGATTGTTTCTTCAGATAAGTATAACTATAACTACCGAATTTCTATGGGTTTGTGCATGGTCTCTGCTAGACAGCACATGTGCTGTCTCAAAGAGACAGTTTGTGTTTATTCTGTGGGCTTCAGCCCACCCACAGGCTTCCCATTTGCTCTCTTCTTCATCTATCTCATATTCTTTGTCACCATTTGTCCCTGGCATGCATGGTCATGCCTCTTACTGTGTTTGGCCCTTCCCCCAGAGTATGGACCAAGTACTTGTAAACATTCAGTGCTCCAGTTTTTGCGACCATTTTAAGATCTGCTTTTTTCTTCCTTTTTGAGCTCTCTACATAGTGCTCGTGCTTTTACTAGCTCCGTCTCCTCCCACCCACCCTCATGCCGCATCCACAGATCACCCGTCACTGCTTTTCCCTTTGTTGCTGCTATCCGTTTCCCCCACCTCCTCCCAACCATCTATGCTTGCTTCCTCGCACTTCCCGGTGCTTGCCTCGTCCCCCAATCACTCCCTAACCAATCACTTCCTTAAACCCCACTGTAGTCTGTTTCATTCTAGTGAGTGATAGTCTTCTGCCTTTTAATGTCCTGTTAGTGTATAGCTGATGTGCTGATTGGAGCATGTGTGCATGGCTGCTATTACTTGGCACACATGTAGTATCTGTTTATTTTCCACATGTGTGTGTACTAGATGTGTGTGCATGTTTACACCATATGTGGTCATTCGGCAATGGTGTTTATAGATGGGAAATCAGACCTCAAGTGAATTGTTATTGTTAATTGTGCCTTATAGAGCGCTTAATACCTACAGGTCTCTAAGCACTGCAAGCAGATCAGTGATAGTCCCAGAGTGAGTGTTGTCTCTCAGAGGAGAGTGCTATGCCTGGGCTTCCATGAATAATAATGTCTTCAATTTCTTCCTGAATGGAAGGAGGGCACTTTCGGAGCGAAGCTGTTAGAATTGGGGGTCTCTGGTTGGCGCAGGTAGGTACTTGCCACAAGCAGGGACCCTCTCCTCTAAGTCAGGGCAAAGGATTACTCTCAGGAAATGACCCCTGCTCACCCTCTAGGTAGTGTGGCGCAAGCAGTCAAGGCTAATCTCTGGAGCACATATGGTTAAGCATTTGAAGTATACCCCACAATGACCATTAACCCACCACACAGGGACACAAGACTGTAGGTTTAGTAAAAATATATTCTTTATATATATACTCTTAAGCAGGCTTGTACATACAGACTTGAAAAGGTTCTCAACAATGGTTCCAGTTACTCTTTAAAATGTTGCCACAGTTCTTGAATATCATGGACAGTACTTAGAATGCTTTCACTCACTCTAAAAACGGCTTCCCCGTTCTTCAAAATGGGTCAAGTCACTTTACCAATGATGCCACAATGTTCAACAGTAAGGTATGGGCCTTAGTTGCCAAGTTCGGGGCCTAGAAGAGGTTGAATACTTCCACAGCCGGCTCACTGGGCTTCAGGCACGGTTACGATTGCTATTGCGGTGTACCCTTAAGGTTTGGGCCCTCTGGAACGCTCCTGTGCGCTCCGTACGATCGCCAGCAAAAGGCCCTACTAAACCTCACGCATCCCCCGTGAGATGCGTACGCCGCAGGCGAACCCAAACAAGGGGCACGAGTCGTACTAAGTTGGTGTGACTCGTACCTTTTCACAATTGCCAGCCGGGTGGGCGCGCAGCTCGAGGCGTACCAGGGGCCTCAGGTCAAAACAGGTAGTGCTAGGCGAGACTCGCACAGGATACAAGTCGAGGCGTTTCAAGATGCCTTTGTTACAACCCAGCGGTGAGAGTCGTAGGTTTCAATGCGACTCATACCGCGTTATCAGATACCGCCTTGCCAAATTGCACGCGCCTCGCAGACACTTCTGTCCGGGGCGCGGTGAAACATACGGGCGTACCAGGGTGCGTTGGTCCTCACAGGTGGTACGAGTCGTTGGCTGCAAGCGCGACTTGCTGGCGCACAGTTCGAGGAGCTCTGGGCACAGTACCTTGTTTTGTAGATCGGGGCGGACGGCTCTCTGCTGAGGTCTGACGTTGCGGTGCTTTCCTGGAGGGCGGGGTGGCGCGGAGGCCATGGGGTCGCTTCTCCGTTAGTTGGCGGTGCTCCGGGGGACACATGCTCACAAGTGCTAAGGCCTGGGGTCTTGAAGGGGGGGTCGGGCTGACGGCGATTCTCAGTGCGGCAGGGCGCACTTCAGCAGGCTCACGGCGGGGAAGCGAACCAGGCAGACATCCTTCCTTACGGTGCGCTCTCCGGCTCGGGGGCCACAGGGTCGCGGTGCTTGGACCGGACAGGTCCTTTCTTTTTTCATGGGCTACGGCTCGGCTTTGGGCGGCAGATACGGTACTCGGACCAGGCGGGGCTGGACTTTACTTTGCTGCTGCAGCTCTTGGCCAGGTCACAGGTCACTTTGCTCAGCAGGATCAGGGGTGCACAGATTCTTCAGGATGCGCGCTTGCACAGCGCACTCAGCCTCTCTTTGTGGGCACTGCAGGACAGGCAACACCATCAGCAGTTCCTCCATCAGGGAGGGGGTAGTGCCAATGTTCCTGGGGCGCAGTTCAGGGTGCAGGCTCACACGCAAGCCCTTGGAGATTGTTCACAGCAGAGGCACAAGTTAAAATTAAAAGTCTTTCTGAGTCTTCTCTCCTTCATGCAGCAAGGCACCCACCACAGGGCAGTCTCTCAGGATTAGAGACAGTAGTCCTCCATGCAGCTTTCCCAGGTCCTTCTCTTCAGGCAGAGTTTCTTCTTGGCGTAAACAGGATCTGATTTGTTAGGAGCAGGGCTCCTACTTTTATAGGACATTTCTTTTGTTCTCGCAGACCAGGGGGGCCTTTGCCTAATCCAGTCAGTCTCTGAGCACTTTGTTTTGCAGGCTCTGGTTTCTCCTTTCAGTGTGCAGGGCAGGGACATCAGACGCAGGAGGTGGAGCCAGCATTGAATTGACAAGTACAGCCAGGAGCACTTTGTTGACAGTCTTCCCTCTTCCTGGACCAGGTGTCAGGCAGAGTCATCAGTCGCTCCCCAGGGGGCGGAGCCAGCATTGTGGTGGCAGAGCACAGCCCTATTCAGAGTCAAGGGGCACTCCCACCACCCACTCTGGTGTAATCCCTCTATTCACCACTTGTCATCCCCAGCCCTGTCACTCACACAACCCAGACAGCAGATACACATAAGAGCAGAGGCGGGCTGAAATGGTTAGGCAAGCAAATGCTAACTTTCTAAAAGTAGCATTTGCAAACACAGGATATTAAAATAAACTTTACTAAAAGAAGTATTTTATTATTCTGAGTTCAGGCATATTAAACTTGACTTCCTACCATGTTCCCTGAGCCTGCTGGGATTATAGAGTGTAATAATTCCAGCAGCCCATTCTGGCCTATGAGAACAGGTAGCCTTACAATAGTGAAAAACAAAATTGGCTGTAATTCACTATTAGGGCATGCCACACACATCAGTGCTTGTCCTACCTTATGCTTACAATGCACCCTGCCCTTGGGCCTACCATAGAGGTGACTAATATGAAGTTAAGGGAAGGTTTAGGGACTGGCAAGTAGGTGTACTTGCGCAGTTAGCATGACAGTACCAGACTGCACGCAGGTTCTGCAATGGCAGACCTAGACACATTTTACTAGGCCACTTCTGTGGGTGGCACAACCAGTGCTGCAAGCCCACCGGCAGCATTTGTATTTACAAGCCCTGGCACTCCTGGTGCACTTTACTGGGGTCTGACAGTAAACCAAATAAGTCAATCATGGACACCAATCACATATAGCAATTTACAGTAGGGAGAGCATATGCACTTTAGCACTGGTCAGCAGTGGTAAAGTGCCCAGAGTCATTAAACCAACAAAAACAGGTCAGAGAGACTATTGGAGGAAGGCAAAAAGTTCACAGATGACCCTGCCAAGAGGGCCAAGTCCAACATAAGCTAATCAGACAGCCTGTTCCATAATTGCGGGATGAGGACCGAGAAGGCTCGGCCACCTTTAGTGGTGTAGTCGAACCATGGACATTTTAGTAGGCCCTCCGTGGCGGACCTTAGGGTACAGCCGGGGACGTATTTTACCAGGTGATCTTTGATATATTTGGGTGCCTGCCCATATAGGGCCTTATGTGTGATACAGAGGCCTTTGAATTTAGAAATCTGCTTAATGGGAAGCCAGTGCAGTTGTTGCAGTATGGGTGAGGCCGGAGTGCGTCTTGGCAACTTGAAAATTAGCCTAGCAGCATCGTTCATCACCACCTGAAGTTTGCCCAGCAATGAGTCGGGCAGTCCGATGTAAAGTGAGTTCCCATAGTCAAGATGATCCAGGATCAGGGCGTCCACCACCGTCCGCATAGTTGAGAAGGGTGTTGGATCCAATCGCCTTTGGTCATACTCTAGAGTTCATGAAAGTTCTCCCACTACTCCACCCAAAGGAACCCCTCTCCCTAGTCTTCACTTATTTTACAAGGAGACAAAAATCAAGAATGCGCTATCACAGGGCATGTCAGCGCTTCTAAAGTACCTGTGTCTTCTACTGTAATTGTATAACCACGTTTCTCTTGTGCAAAATAATTGAACTGTTTGTGTTTCACCTTTTGCTTCTCATTTCATAGGGTGGGACTCTATTTCTTCAAATTTCTCCTGACGGGGCACTTACCTACTTTTTCTGCATTCACTGGTGAAGTGTTTCCGTGCGTCATTTTTTTTTAACTTGAATTCTTTTCAAAGGAGCCAAGCTGAGTTTGGATGTCATCAAGGTCTGCCTGCCCCTCAGTGACCATAGCAAAAGTAGTCCTTTTAATGTAGTTGCTGATGCAATGTATTTCCTCATGTTCACTACTGTAAACCAGACTAACATTGTAATTATGCTTTTTTTGTCTAGTTTTTTATAGCACCATCTCCACCTGAAGGTAGTGGTGTGCATTACAATACCGCCAACACCACCTGAAGGTATTGGAGCACTTTAGATTATCACCATTCAAGAGTATTGGGGTATCTTTCATAGATTCACATGCTTGAATCATTCCCCGTCGTCGACATGGGAGTCCCACAGTAACATAATCAAGCAGTAGTTGTCAAATACTATAGGCTATAATGGCTCAATGCCATGTTTTAAATAGCCTATCTATATCCTTTTTAGAAAAGGACCAAATGCTGAATGCAACCAATCGGCTGCTAGCACCCTATAGAACACTCCAGTAGAGGCAGTTTTCCTCAGATTTTCACTGGACGTCGTGTGTCAATGGAGTCTACTTGAGTTCTTCTCAGTTCTTCTTCTTCAAACTCTCTGGATTTGTTCCTGGAAATTTAACTTGACCAGCATGTCTGATAAAAAAGGCCTTTTCCGCCCATGTAAGACCTGTGGCAGGAAGAGAGTTCATGTGGATGATCCACACAAGGAATGTATTTATTGCCTCTACCCCAATCCCATCATCGACCATCTAGTCAACGGCCATCCCATCGACAAAAACCCTGTTGACAATGACCCTGTCGACGATGACCCTGTTGACAAAGATCCCGTCAACAGCAGATATACTGATGATGACGACATCAACGACGACACCATCAACAGAAACACCCTCAACAACAGAAATTCCTGTATCAGTGATTACAGTACCGTCAACGCCACCATAGAGGATGATAAATATTGCTAGGGAGACGAAAACTGTTCTGCATCCGGAGGTTTCTTCACTCAGTAAGATTATGGCTTTGCCTCCTTCGCATCTGTTGGATTTAAAAGAATCTGATGATGATGATGGTGCAATGTATGGGGTGGCTCACAGCCCGCCTGAATTACATGCCAAATGCCAGGAGAAAGACAATGATTATGAAGATGAGGAGTAATATTATCCACGTAATTAGCTTCACCACGTCATTACCAACCCAATGGCTACCCTCCTGAGCCTCGTCCTAGAGAGATGTCACACTTGCCACCTTCTCTTATCTAGGACCTTCAGGCGATGCTGGGTGACTACAGACGGAGGTTTCCATCTCAGGATGACCAAATAGAACCACCACCACCTCACCTCCTAGAACACCGACCATACCACCACCAGTGACACCTACAATAACGGTGCCTGTACTGGAAGATCCTTTATTCCCCAGATGAGAATTGAGAAGGAGAGATCCCGGATCCTCACCAACCTACAAATCGTTGGCACAATTACATTATCCCTACTCCCTCCCCTCCGCCACATAATCCAGTGGATTCACCTCCTGAAGACATTGGGGGTTCCACAATTTAAAGAAAAGGGTGACCACCAGGTTTCATTTTCCAATGACTGTGAAGCCTACAGACGGTTTCCTGTATGACGTCAAAGAGGAAACTAGAAAATCTGTAGGATCACTTCCCATAATTGATTAGATTTAGCAAGAGGGAGTGAAAATTATGAAGACGCCTGCCACGATATCGCCAGTGCTCCCGCGGATTGCTAAGAAATACAGGGCTCCAGATGATTCCCCTTCTTGCCTCACCAGATTCCATAATTTTGAAGGCAGCACAGACGTGATACAAAAAAAAAAATCCAGCCCCTCCACCTGATCAAGAGGGACACAGACTAGACATTAAGGGGAAGCGTTTTTCCAGCATGGCTACAGTCACAGTTCGGGCGGCCAATGCTCTAGCAATCCTTGGTCGCTACGATCGTCAGACGAGGTCTGACATGGCTTCTATGTTTGACTTCATCCCGGAAGATAGGAGGCAAGAGGCTAGAAAGATCCTATTGGAGAGAGAGCAGGCGCCTCAGGGACCATAAACTGTGCTATAGATATGGAACATAAGAGGCAAGCACTCTATGCATAGGTGACATAAAATCTTCTCCTACCTTAATAGACAGGGAGTACACATCGCCATGCTACAGGAAACACACATATACACACACTGGCTTCCGAGGGGCAGCGCCGCACCGGATATGGAGGTGCCAGGCTTATTACACCTCGTTCTCAGCATTCGCGAGAGGGGTCCTAATTTGGATACAGGTGGGGGGTCCCCTTTCATCACACTGGACACAAAGTTGACCCGGAGTGTAGGTACCTCATAGTCACTGGACTGGACGGACAAGACATAACAGTGATAAACCTCTATGGACCGAATACAGACCAAGCGGCCTTTCCGGAAAAGATGAGTGGGGTATTAGTACTTCATATGGTGGGCTCAGTCATTATAGGAGGAGACTTCAACTGTGTAGCAGATCCAGACTTGGACCATTCTCAGCCTCCATTACATGACTCCCCTTTACATAGAACGACCAGGGCCTTTCGGGACTGGCAAGCTCGATGGGGACTGTAGGAAAGTGGGTTTCTGTGCTGTAACCCCCCCACTTTTTGCCTGATAACTGATGCACTTTTCCTTGGTGTGCCCTGGGTCCGGCCAATCAGGTTCCCAGGGCCTGTATTCCTTCCCCAAAAACAAACCCAATTGGCATCTCTGGCCACATGTCAGCCCCTGGTAAATGGTACCCTAGGTCCCCAGGGCACTGTGACCAGAGAAGACCCCTAAAGGCTGCAGATCTTATTGTGCCACCCTTAGGGGCCCTGTACCCTGACACACACACACTGCCTTTGCAGGCTGAGTGTCTTGGTGTAGAACAAACCACAGAGTCGACATGGCACACATCCCTGTGTGCCATGCCCACAATCCACTATCCTGGCATACCTCAGTCACCCCTCTAGCTGGGTGCCCTAAGCCAGTGGTGTGGGTACAAGGGCATGCGCCCTGTACCCCTACAGTACCCAGGTCCATTCCTGGGCACTGTAAGTGCAGTGCTGCCATTAAGAGTATATGGTTGTGGGAGGTCGTCAACACAAACTTCACAGCACCATAATGGCTACACTGAAGATTGAGAAGTTTATTATCAAACTTCTCAGCACATTAAACCCACACTGATGCCAGTGTGGGATTTAATGTAAAATGCATGCCAGAGGGCAACTTAGAGTTGCCCCCTGAAACTAACCTACAACCCGTGTCCTGACTGAGAGGCTACCTAGGCTGCCACCCAGCAGACATGTTGTTGGACCCCTGGGTAGAGAGCCCTCCGCTCTCTTGGACCTGCAACAATGCATATCCTGGGACGAGGTGCTAGATCTCCTCCCCCAGGATGGGCAGGGGAAGCGTCAAATGCCTGCCGCCTTTGTGAGCTTCCCCAGGCCACTTGCTGTACTCAGCAACTGGCCCCCACCGGTTTTGACCCCTACTTTGGCGGGAAGACAGGTGAAAAAAACAAAGGAAGGAAAGGGGGTAAGCCAGCCTATGCCAATCCCACCCCTCAGGTGGGGGAGGCGAGGTAAAGCAGATCGCCGGGCTCTCACCATTTGGAGAATGGGGAACCCTACCCAATCAGAACTAGGCTTCTGCCCCCTCCCACTGGAGAGTGGCAGGATAGGGGTGTGCTCATCCCAGGACCCATTGGTCCCTGCCCTTGCCCTACCTGTAACTCCCCTAAATTTAGTATTTAGGGGCACCCTGAACCTTCTTTCCTCCGATCCCGATTTTGAAAAAGAAGAACAAGAAGAAAGAAGACCTGCCGTGCAGCTGCTATCAAGAGGACGACACCAACTGACTTGGACCCAGCCCTAAAGGCCAGTCGATCCTTGAACCTGCTCCTGCTAAAACCCCAGTGTCTCCAGTGGTCAGCAACCATGAAAACCCCGGAGGACCTGACTGTCTTACTCATCTAAAGACTGGGACTCTCACGAGCAGTGGTTCTGCTCAAACAGCAACAACCCCTGGTACCAGCCAGGAACCGCGAATCCAGAACACTCTGCACCCGCCGAACTCGGCCCGTGCCTGAGTGGACAAAGACCACAAGGACGTCCCCCCGGCGACTGTGACCCGGAATCCAGCACCCAAGGACCCTTTTCGACGCTCCTGACGACGCCTGCAGTCTCACAACCAGGGACCCCTCCAACCGCGACCAGCTGAGGGTAAGATTTCCGGACGCCAAAAGACACCCCTGCACCCAGCACCACACGGCCCCCTGTGCCCAACTCCTGGGTGTACACTTATCCTCCAATATCCCAACTCACCTCTCGAAGTGGTGGTCGCACCTGAAGAATCTCAGTCCCCGAGCCTGCAGCCTTTGTTCAACCTCCAGTTCTCCCATTGAAATACATTGGGCGCCCGTAGGTCCAAAAGCACCCTGCACCCAGCCGCCCGAGTGCCACTGGGAGTGCAGCATCTATCCTACTATACTTCCCCACTTGCCCTGAGTAAGTGACCAAGAGGTCAGCTCCCACAGCCGCGTGGTCTGCCTGCTAGCAGCCTCCAACCAAATTCCCCCTATCCTCCATAGAATAACTTTTCTTTCAACTGTTTACAGGAAATGCACCAGGGCTGCATCCAGCCCTGAGTAAGAAAAACATTCATAAAGTGATTTTATCGCATTTTCTTAAAACCTCCCATTCAGCTAAATGTTATTTTGTGTTTAACTTGTGTTGCATATTGCAACAACTGTAACTATTGCATTCCAAAGTCTGTTGCTATTTGAAAGTATTCAATTGCAACATCTCATTCTGAGAAAGCATTTATGATACCTACTTGTGGTTCTAAAATAAACAACTATATATTTTTATATACAAAACAATTGGCCTAGAGTTCAGTTCTTGAGTGTGTGAGACAATTTGCTGACTGAGTGTGTACAACAAATGCTTTACACTGTCCTCTGATACTGCCTTACTACTCGACCAACCTACCACTTTAGAGAGTAAGGTTATATCTAACTTTAGCCTCTGCCATACCTCTGGGGACTGTGGACTCTGTGCGCACTGTACCTTACTTTGGTCCAGTATATAAAGAACCACTTTCTTACAGGGACTGATTGATACCTGGAGACGCACACACCCACTAGCTAAAGACTACTCCCACCTTTCACATGAGCTCCATGTAAGGCTTGATACGGTTCTATGCACCCCAGACATGCGCACCCCAATGTGAGGGGCGCAGTATCTGAATCACACTATATCGGATCTCAAGGCCCTCCTCGTGAGGTTGCAGATGAGGGCCCTGCTCCAACCTATTCCAACATGGGCCCTAAGACAAGAGGCACTAGAAGATCAGGTATTCCAACAGGAGATCAGGGGTCATATCGCCTCTTACTTCACAGTTAACACCTGCTCCATTGACTCCAGACTGGTTGAGTGGGTGGCCTTTAAGGCAGTGTTAAGGGTAAGATGCATGGCAACGTCCATTGGGGTGAGAAGGGCATTGCTCGGAGACATAGAAAAAGCTGACTGTGCGCTTAGGGAGCAAGAGGTGAGGTGTCCAAAGCACCGGGAGCTCCCCCAGGAGCTACTGAAGGCGAAGGAGGAAGTGGCAGTTCAGGAGGAGCGCTAAAGATGCTTCGATTACAAAAAGGATATGGAGCAGACACACGCGAAAGGGGACAGAGCGGGCACACTACTGGCGTGGCTGGCCAACCCTTCCCATAGAGGGAACACCATAGTAGAGTTAGCTGATCTGTGGGCCACCTCCTATACAAACAGGCAGGCATAGACAGCAGGTTCCTCGATTACTATAAACGCCTATATTAGATCTCTGGGCCCTGAGGGGAGGGGGAGTTAAGGGAATATTTAGAGGGGATTCCCCTTTCCATTATATCTGAAGACAACGCAAACCAGCTGGGGCAGACATTTCAGAACGCGAGATCAGAGTAGCAAGCAAGGGCCTGGCGAGGGGCAAAACCCCAGGAACAGATGGATTCCCTATGGAATTTTATGCCTCCTATGTGGAGGAATTAGCCCCCAGACTAGCAGAACTTTCGAAGGCGGCAGGGGAGGAGGGAGTCCTCCCACAGACTACCCAAGAGGCAGTTGTGATCCCGCTCCTAAAACCAGATAAGCCCCCTGTCTACTGCATGGCTTAACGGCCCTTGTCGATGCTCAACCTCGACTTTAAAATCCTAAGTAAAATACTGGCGTCCAGATTGCTCCTGCACATGACCTCCCTGATCCATCCCAGTCAGGCTTGTTTCATACCGGCCAGAAATACAACCCAGGATATAAGGACGCTTCTTTCAATCCTAGACCTGGGGGGGCAGAGCAGAACTATTGAAATAGAAAAGGCCTTTGAGAGCCTGTAATGGGAGTTTCTCTTCGCGGTGCAGGAAAGGATGGGAATGGGACAGGACTTCCTGTGCTGGGTGAGACTGCTGTACACAGGCCAGACGGCAAGGGTGAGCACTGGTAGCACTATCTCAGAGTAGGTTGGGTGGAGAGGGGTACTTGCAAGGGGTGCCCCCTCTCTCCCTTGCTGTCTGCCCTGACGGCGGAGCCATTGGCCTGCGTGGCGTGGACGGGGAACAAATACAGGGGACTGCACCTGGAGGGGCAGGTACACCATATAGCACTATACGCGGATGACCTCCTGCTGTTCTTGAAAAACCCAGTGTAAGACCTACGAGGGGCTAGGGGTATGATGGAGGAGTTTGGGGCTCTCTTGGGGCTGCATGTAAATGGGCTGAAATCCAGACTGTTCCCCATGATAGCAGATCAACAACCACCTGAGGGGCTGAGGACCTGTGATGGGAACCTCACTGTTTCCGACACATGGGAGTAAAAATCTTCCACTCGCTCCAAGATGTGCAGGAAGGAAACCTAGGAGGGCTGCTAAGATCCCCTCATCTTGGTAGCGGGAAAGATTGACTTGTTAAAAATGGTGGCCCTTCCACGACTGCTGTATTTTTTGTCACACTGCCTTTGTGGATACCCAGGGCGTGGTTCCGGGAGCTCGACTCCTGCCTCTTGGCATTCATCTGGGGATCTGGAAGGATGAGAGTGGCTTTAACCACATTAAAGAGGCCGTTGGCGAAGGGAGGGATGGCGACCCCGGACTTCGAAGCCTACTACTTGGCGGGGCAGCTGCAGAGATTCACACAATGGGTAGCGGGAAGGCTAACGCGAGGAATGGGAGTGCATCCCTTTACCCCTGGAAGAGATTAACTGCTCCAAACACTACTGAGGACTGCAAAGCCACACCATATACGCACCAGTGAGTATTGAGTGATACAGAGGTGTTGGAATAGGTGCCTCCAAAAGACCCAACAAAATACCCATACTCACCGGAACTCCTGATGTTTGTGCTCAGGGCACTGTAGCACGGGGACAATGGGGAGGCATAGATGACTGGTTACAAGCAGGGGCGACAAAGATAGGGGACCTCTGTAGAGATGGAGAATTACTCCCATTCGAAGATTTCAGAGCTGACTGGGATATCCCACAGGGCCACTTTCTGCTGCACAGAGCAGTCACGGGGCGATGAGACGGCACTGGCAGATGGGCAAAATAGAACAACCACAGCACGCCACATGCAAAAATATTGGAATAGCCGGAGGGGCTATTAAGGCATTCACCTGCTTGTACAGGGTGATCTGTAGAGACTCATTTAGACCGCTAGAGGGCTAAGGAACCGATGGGCAAAGGACATAGGACGCCCCATGGAGGATAAGGACTGGAAAAGGGCACCAAGGATATCTTGGAACACACGATTCAGGCTCATACGTTTCTATACGTTATATCAAGCATACCTCACCCAGGAATGAATAAACCAGTACTTCCACAGGGAAGACGTGGAGTGCCCTAGATGTAGAGAAGTAGGAGCAAATTTCATCCACATGATGTGGAAATGTCAGGCATTGACCCGTTACTGGCTGGCGGTCACAAGGGAGACAGCCCGAATCACTGAAATACCCTGAAAATAGTACCCTGTACACCAGCACACTGTCTGCTCAATATGTTCTCACACACGACCAAAACCAAAGTTAGCGCCAGATTCCAAGACCTGGCCCTTTTATTAGCCAAACCAAACGGGAAATCACCAGCAGATGGAAGGCACCGGATGACCCTAGCATCACTAGGAGGAGGCGGGACCTATAACATTGGGCGGGCTACGAGAGCAGTGTCCTGATGAGAAACGCAAGACGTGGCATGGGCATAATGGAGAGGGCCCAAACATGGGAGATACTGGTGGAGGAGATGAAGCACGCTGGCCAAGAGTCTGGGAAATCCTCCCCCAGATGGATTAGTTCAAATACATCTAAGAGGTGCAGATATGAAGACTATACAGCCCTATACTGATTATTAGAGCAAACACGGCCCATATTAGAAGGCAAGACTTGCGCCGGACAACAGTGCGAGGGAGGAGGGAAAGTTGGGGATGGGGGGTGTGAACAAGTTCAAACAGGTTAGAGATGCCAGGATAGCAGCTGGGGTTTCCAGATGAATAGAATGTGACTCAACAACTGTTAGCCATGTAACATGTGACATGTAATATTCACTGATAACAGCAAGTGTATGTGTATCACACTAAAACCAATAAAATATGTTTAAAAAAAACAATAGAAGAGCTTCTAAAGCTTCTCTTCCCTTTGTGCCTCAAGCTAGGTGAAGCAATTTATGAAGGGACTTTGCCGCACTTTCCCTCTGGTGCGAGCACCTCGTTCGGAATGGAAGCTTAACATGGTCGTAGCACAGTTGATGAAACGACCATTTGAACAGATTCACAGAGCTGAATTAAACTTCTAGACATGGAAGGTCGCTCTTCTCCTGGCCCTTACCTCAGCTGGAAGAGTGAGTGAAATACAAGCATTCACGATCAAGGAACCATTTATACAGTTCAAAGAGGATGCTGTGATTCTGAGAACTAATCCTACCTTTATCCCTAAATTACCATCTCAGTTCCATGTATGAGCCGGTTTTACTCAGTTCCTTCCTACCAAATCCATCAACCCCAGTGGAGCAGATGATACATACTCTTGATGTTAAACAATGCTTCACGTTCTTCTTGCAGAGAACAAAGGACATCCGAAAGACTGACCAATTGCTTGTGGCTTATGGCCAAGGCAGGGAACGGACTGCGATCACGAAAGCTATGGTCGCCAGATGCATTTCTGCGACAATTCAGTTTTGCCACATTAAGGCTGACAGGCCTTTTACAAAAAGGACAAAGGGCCATATGTATCATAGTTCCGTTTTGCGAATTCTAAATAGAGATTTTTAAGGAATTGCTATTTAGAATTCGCGAAACGGTATGTATGTAAAAAATCGCTTCTTTTTAGCGATTCCTTAACATTCCTAATTTGCGATTAGCAAATTGCTAATCGCAAATTACCCATTCATTTCTATGGGCCAGGAGGCCCATAGGAATGAAGGGGAAATTTGTGATTAGCAATTTGCTAATCGCAAATTAGGAATATTTTCAAGGGTGCAGGGGTGTCTCAAGAACACCCTGCTGCACCCCTTAAAATGACATGTGGGGGCATATGGCGCACATACATGCCCTAAGGGCATGTATGAGCGTCATATGGCACCTTTTTTTTTTTTTTTAAATGCTTTTTTAAAAGAATTCGCAACTTACCACCAACTAGAAGTTGGTGGTAATTTGCGAATCCTTATGGGCATTTTTGAAGTATTTTTTCTTTGATACATTGCATTTAAGGAATCACAAATTTTGCGATTCCTTAAGTGCAATCGCAAAATAAGGAATAGCAAATTTTGCGATTCCTTATTTTGCAGCAAAAATGTTACATACATACCATTTAGCAAATTAGCATTCGCAAAGGCGAATTTCGGCCTTTGCGAATGCTAATTAGCTTGATACATAAAACTCACTCCACCAGACAGTAACTACGTCAGCAGCTCTTTTTGCTGGAGTGACACTGGAAAAGATTTGTCGTGCTGCGACCTGGAGAAGTACTCATACCTTCACACAGCACTACTGCCTAGTAACCGCACAGAGTGCAGACGCTGCCGTTGGTCAGGCGGTACTTCGTCATCTCTTCAACTAAAGTGAGCCTCTTTCTAACAAAAAGAGTACTTGTTCTTCTGGTAATTACATGCATATATAAGAATATGATTATGTACGGTATAAGTGAATATGTTTAGGTATGTATTAGGCGTTTTTTTTCTTACCTTTCATTGATACTCTGTAGAATAGAATGAGATTATATAAAAAATAAGTTAATATTTTCTCAAAATGATTATATAATTTGTCTCATAGTCTTTACTTGAGAATATGTTATATTGATGATTTTATAGCCTGGAAATGTGACAACACTTGCAACGTAAAAAAAAAAGCATATAGGCATCTGTTAGTGTATGTGTTAAATTATTTCAGGCTTTGCTAGCAGCATACTTTAGATGTCTTCAACCATTCACAACAGATAACATGATCTTGGGTGTTACTGCTTGCTACTCTGACTGAAGCATGTGAATCTATGAAAGATACCCCAATACTGGATAAGAAAATATGTTACTTAGCTGTAACTACGGTTATCCAGTATTGGTATATTTCATAGATTCATATGCAACCCACTCTCCTCTCTGTAGAGCAGAGGTCTTCAAACCTTTTGATGCTGAGACCCCCCTGTGAAAATCTTTTAGGCGTAAGAACACCCTCCTGACAAAAATTTCTAGAACTTGGTACTCCCCATCATTGAAAAATACCAACAACCATAAACGCCCCCAATTCCGACAGCAAATGATTTTTACATTGGGGAAATAATATTAAACAATATTTATCAAACCAAAGGTCAATGAGTGTGGGGGGGTGGTCAAAGGTGTGGCTAAAAACAAAGGGCCTCATTTATGAGGAATTAGCGTAGGGCAGCGTCGCAAGCTTTCTTGCTACGCTGCCCTACGCCAATATGGCCAATATTAAAAGGCAGGAATGCACCTTATTTCTGAAATATGGTACATTCCTGTCCTTTCCCCCTGTGTTGGTGGACAAATTGGTGCCTAACACCAACATAGGCAGGATTGTTTTTGTGCAGGAAGTAGTACCTTCCTGCACAAAAACAATCCAGAGAGGGGTTTTCCTCTTTCTATGTGTGCTACAGAATGCAGCATGATGGAAAGGGGAAATAATAAGGAGAATGAAAACATTTCTCCCCATTATGCCTGGTGTGTGGAGGCGTAAGGTGTTGACGCTGCCCAGGTTTACATTGTTTTGTAAATCTAGGTCAGCATCAAAATTCATGGGCGGTGAGTGGGAACACCCATCGCAATGCCCATGGAACTCCTACTTGACAAAGAGTAAGGCAACGCAGCGACTTGCACTGCTTTGTCTTACTCCATATCTAAGATGCCATGCAAAGCCACACTGGGTGTCTTTGTGTCGCCACATAGATATGATTGAGATGTTTGCACTGCCAGAGCTTCAAAAAAGGTGACGGTACATCAGCACAAGCGTCTCATAAATTAGCTCAAAAATATTTTATTTGTTTTTCGGGACTTTCACAATTAGGTAGCTACATATAAAATAATGGGTAGCTTAAACACATGTTACTCAGTGGGAAATGCACTGTAGTACATTATGAAACCTCTATTAGTTAATGCACTGCAGAGGTCTGTGCCAGTAACCAGAGAGCCACAGAATTACATTTGGGTGGTGCAGTGGAAAATAGTGACTTGTGTAATTTTTTGCGCTACAACGTCACAGCCTGTGACAGAAAGCACTGTGAATGCGTAAGTCATTATTTTATACTTGCATTACACACATTATAAAATAGACTGCTACAAACTGTGCAAATAGTTTGGATAAAATGGAATTTCCAAAATGTAGATTTTAGTAAGATTAGTACATAAGTAATGCACATTTTTTTTTTTGCATAACTGTCCCTTCAACCCTCCTGAGGGGTGCTCAGCGCTGTGTAAATACAGTTACAATTAAGAGCATATACTTCACAGCCCAGATATTAACTCTTCCTTCTACCACTGAAAACAAAAAAATCTTTGCAATCACAATGCTTGGAGTGATTACCGTTCCCAAGCACCCTTTACATTTGCAGATTAACTCCTAGCTGCATTTGCATTTCATTCAGCTAAGCAGGCACCCTGGTGTGAAGGATTGTTTCACCTGTCTGCCCAGCCTCTTTGTTTCACTGCACAGGAGACTCAATTAACTTAAGCAATTAACTTTAGCAGAAGCATTTTACCGATCAGAATTAAGCGTCCCGGACGGTTGTCTTTTTCCAAAAGGAAAAACACGTTTTGAATTCCAGGCAGAAGTGAGGCCTGAAAATGTGCGATCCCCTTTCCATGACTCCAGGACCCCCGGGGGTCACGCCCCACAGATTGAAGACCTCTGCTATAGAGGTTTCTTTCTTTTGTTTTATGGGATACTTACTTCCTACTGGTACTTGGAAAATCCGAGGGAAACTGCCTTTGCTTGGAGTGTTCTAGAGGGTGCTGGAAGTTGATTGGTTGCATTCAGCATTTGGTCCTTTTTTTAAAAAAAAGACATAGCTGGACTATGTAAAACATGGCATAGGACCATTAAAGCCTATGGTATTTGTTAACTACTGCAGGATTATGTTACCGTGGGGCTCCCATCTTGACGATGGGGAATGATTCAAACATGTGAATCTATTAACGACACCAATACTGGATAACCGTAGTTACAGGTAAGTAACTTATTTTCTTCCTTTGCACTCATTTTTGTAGGCACAGGGAGATTAAGTGATTTGCCCAGATCAAGGTTGTTAATCCAACACGCAAACTCAAACCCGGTTTCCCAGCCCCATAACTGGCAGCTGTGACCCTTATGCCACATCCTCTCCCAAGAGGACGCCACATCATCTCCCTAGCCTCAGTCTCAGTTCCACATTTTGTGATTAGAGCCAAATCACTTAGGGCCTTGTTTAGATCTTGGCACACGGGTTATTCCATCACAACAGTGATGGATCTCACTTCCACCAAAATATAAATCCCATAGGATATAATGGGATTCATATTTCGGCATACGGGATATTTGTGGCAGAGTAACCCATCCTCCAGGGTCTAAACCAGACCCTTAATCTCTACGTGGCTGCCTGCATTTGCTGTTGGTTGCCTGTCCACTCCCTGCCCGTCGATACTTGCCCTGCTGAACTCCGTTGCACAGATCCTCTCCTCCCCTAACTCTGCTTTTCACTTTTTTTTGTGCAGTTCTATATAGTGCCAACATTCCAGAAGGTATTGGAGCACTTTACATCAGCACCAGTTACTTTTTTTTGTGCAGTTTTATTTCGCACCAACACCACCTGAAGGTATTTAAGTGCTTTACATTATCACAAATTACTTTACACGTGGACATTCATTTTTGTAGGCATGGCGAGATGAAGTGATTTGCCCAAAAAAGCTGATGCCGAAAAAGCTCTCTTCAGAACTCCCCTCTTCACGCTGCTTCATCATGGAGCAATCAATCGGAGCTAGTTTTAAGCAGCTACCTTGTGTTTCAGTTCGCACCGCTACTTCTAATACCAATCAGCCTTTTGTTTACCCAGAGCTCAAATGTTGCTTCAGTACATTTAGGACCAGCGAAGAGGGTGAGCAAGGCTTACCACTTTGTTTTTTCTTGAGACTCAGGCTGAGTCAAAAGTCCCAAGATGGCTGCATGCGCTTCCTGTTTGAAGTGTTGGCAGCCAATCAGAACTCACCATGAGATCTGTGCTTTTGGTCCGCCCAGATGTCTATATTTCTTTTTTCTTTAATAACTTCAAAACTACTGAATGGATTTACAATAAATTACATAAAGGGCTCTTTCTGGACTAAGAACTAGCTTTCTGCCAAATTTGGAGTAATTCCATCCAGCGGTTTGGGCTGTAGTCGTTCCTAACATCCCTATGGGAAATTGCATTGGGGAAAATGTGTTTTGGGACCACCTTTTTTCTCAGCCCACGCTTGATGAATCAACCCGAAACCTTCCATACAGCAGCTCAGCTGTGTACCAGTTTTGAATATTTTGTGAAGATTTGTCAAACGGCACCAAAGTTATCAGCAAAACGAAAAACTCCTTTCCTATTGAACCTAGATCCCACTATACTTACCTACTGGCGACCGCTGCAGTTTTTAAAGGTATTTAAATTCATATGCGGAAAGCATGAAATATATATATATATATATATATATATATACATATATATATATATATATATATATATATATATATATATATATATATATATATATATATATATATATATATATATATATATATTGCCTACTGGCAATAGCCAGTAGGTATGTATAGTTAAGACCTAGCTACCATAGGAAATCAGCAACATTCTATTGGGAATAACTTTGGCGCCGGTTGAGGAATTTGCGTGTAATTTTCAAAAATTTAGGCCAGCTCCGCCCCGCTTTTTCCCTGGAAGTTTCGGGGGTATTCGTCATGCGGGGGCCGAGAAAAAAGGGGGGTCCCAAAACGTGTTTTCCCCATGTTAATTTCTATAGGACGAATAGACAAGGCTACAGCCCGAACCGCTGAATGGAATTACACCAAACTTTGCAAAATTGTAGGGACTGGTACGCAGAAGTGCCTTTTCTATATTTGGTGAAAGTTGCTCCAGTGGTTTTTACGAAAATTAACTTTAAAAAAATGTATATATCTATAGGCGCGCACCGTACGCGTACCGTACGCGTACTGTACGCGTATGTACGCGTACATGCGCGTACCTCTCCGTGCACGAGCTGCATGCTGATTGGCTGCCACTGTCTGTCAACACTCCAAAACAGAAATTTTGGGCTGCCATCTTGTGCCTCGGTAGACTGAGGTACAGGAAAGCAGAAAAACAAACGTGTAGAACTCAAAAAGGGGGCAGGGTAGAAGCACCCTGACCCGTTAGGCCTGCTCAGGGGGTCCCACAAGGACCCCCAAGGCAAAAATTTTTTATTTTTTTTAAAAAGTCGCGGGGTACGCATACCTAGTGATTTAAAAAAATAAATATATTTTTTATTTGGGCCTGGGGGGTCCTTGTGGGACCCCCTGGGCAGGCCTAGGGGGTCAGGGTGCTTCTACCCTGCCCCCTTTGCGAGTTTTCCACCTTTGTTTCACTGCTTTCTTGTGCCTTGGTTCTACCGAGGCACAAGATGGCTGCCAACACTTCCAGGTTTGGAGTGTTGACAGACAGTGGCAGCCAATCAGCATGCCTTCCCGAGAAAGCTGCATGCTCATTGGCTGTCAACACTTCTAACCAGGAAGTGTTGGCATCCATCTTGTGCTAGTGTTGACAGACAGTGGCAGCCAATCAGCATGCCTACCGAGAAAGCTGCATGCTCATTGGCTGTCAACACTTCTAACCAGGAAGTGTTGGCATCCATCTTGTGCTCGGTAGACTGAGGCACAAGAAAGCAGAAAAACAAGCGTGTAGAACACAAAAAGGGGGCAGGGTAGAAACACCCTGACCCCCTAGGGTTGCTCAGGTGGTCCCACTAGGATATTAATATATTTAAACGTAATCCGCTAATAGAATTAGCATTTAAAAAACCTTGCAAATTCACTGAAAAAAACCATAGGTTTAAGGCCTTATATAGTTAGGAATTAGCATTTAAAAAACCTTTGAAATTCACTGAAAAAACCATAGGTTTCAGGCCTTATATAGTTAGGAATTAGCATTTAAAAAACCTTGCAAATTCACTGAAAAAACCATAGGTTTCATGCCTTATATAGTTAGGAATTTAAAAAAACTTTGAAATTCACTCAAAAAACTATAAGTTTTAGGGGTGTTATAGTTAGCTGGACATTTCACTCATACAAAACCATTGAAATTGCTCCTATATAGTTAGTTGTACTAACTATATTTCGCGCACCCGCAATCCACTGCTGATGATGTCACATATCACATCATTCATGACATGGTCAGTGACATCACTGATGACATCTCAAATGACATCACTGATGGCATCACTGATGACATCATCCTCGTGACAATCATATTCAACTTTTCCTTCTCTAGTAAAATCTTTCATCACTCTTTGTAAAATACAGAGTATCATATTTAAATCAATTGACACAGCAAAACAAGTATCTAAAAACCCACTCAGTGATTCCTAGATGGCTAAGGCATATTAAGACCTGGTTGAGTAGTATAGGACTGATACACTTCTGGGAGAACCCGGAGCAATTACCAGCCAACCCCAAACTAATCCTAAAAAGGGCCTTTTGGACCTTTATAGTAAATAGGATTGTAAGCAACACAACCAGTGGGACCCTAGTCTCAAAGTTCCTAAACTTTAAGGACGGACCTCTCTACGAGATTTTTATGGATGAAATAGAGCCCCCACTTGCCAAAACTTTATTTTTAAAATTTAGGTATGGAAACCTTTTAATTAAAACAACTTTGGCTCGTTGGGCTAGGAATCGCGATCTATCGTCCCCAGCAATGGACGAAACTTGTCCCATGTGTGAACATGACCAGATTGAAAACGAGCAGCATATCCTCCTCTTTTGCCCTCAGTATGCACAGGCAAGAAAGAGATGGATCAAACCAATATGCCTACTCTTAGGCCTGAGGTCATGTTCACAGGCTCTGAGAATCCTTACAACTAATACTTCTCAACAGATAACATTTAGTGTCAGTAGATTTCTACCTTCTATTTTTTATCAAAGGAAAAAAATGGGGCATCAATTGTAAACTTAACTGATTTGTTTGGAACCGATGTGGTGGTCCACCCAACGATATATGAATGTACTGTTTCCGCTCAAATTATCTTCCAACATTAATTGTTTTTAACCAATGTTTTTAAGTAGTGATATGTGTTTTATTTTATGGAATGCAATGTAATGTGTGCACTGTTCTTTTATGGCATATATGCCGAAATAAAGATTTTGAACTGAACTGATTCCTAGATGTATACACACATCTAATCACTTACCTGTAGATTCACTCATACATGCTGTCAATGAACAATAAAACACTATCAAAAATACTTATACACCTATATCGACATCACACACCAGCACACAACCTATTGACATATGAAGTTATCCTACTCACTTATGCAAACAATAGATCATACTTACATACTTACTTAGCTACACACTTATACAAACACCACTTCATAGTAAGTCATACTTAATGTATTATAAAATCATTATTACAAGTATACAGTCACTCACACAATCATTGAGTCTTATGTATTCTTATACTGTCACATACGCTGCCAAATGTTAGAATATGTATTTTTAACTCCATATATCTACTGAATCAACTATTCACACATCTTTGGGCAGTCACACCCCCCCCACCGAACCACACACACATTCACTCTCCCATACAAATACTCAGTTAACTAATTAATAACAAAAATACACTTTCACATAGCTAGTAAGCAACTTGAGAACCAGTTTACACAACAACTGACAAAGTGATACAGATATTCACACAGTTTAGTCACTATCCACTATATTTAGTGATAAACTATACATTGTTAAAGTAAACAGTCAATTACACTGCTTCTAAATCCTCCATCCAAATATTTATTTTTATATATCCACTCATTCCTCAATGCAAATTGCTATATATATAATGCATATTTAAATAAAGAAGCAAACAACATTCACTGGATGATGTCATCAGTGATGTCATCAGTGATGTCATTTGAGATGTCATCAGTGATGTCACTGACCATGTCATGAATGATGTAATATGTGAGATCATCAGCAGTGGATTGAGGGCGCGCGAAATATAGTTAGTACAACTAACTATATAGGAGCAAGTTCAATGGTTTTGTATGAGTGAAATGTCCAGCTAACTATAACACCCCTAAAACGTATAGTTTTTTGAGTGAATTTCAAAGGTTGTTTAAATGCTAATTCCTAACTATATAAGGCATGAAACCTATGTTTTTTTCAGTGAATATATATATATATATATATATATATATATATATATATATATATATATATATATATATCCAAACAGTATTCCCCAAGTTGTCTCTCGCACACTAGCCGGCAATGCTTCAGAGGAAGGGAAATGGACACCGAATTACGTGGTTTGGCAGGTCTTAATTTGTTGAAGCCTCGTCAGACGTGTTTCGAATAACAAGGTATCCTTGATTCTCCAGTATTACATCTTTCATAGATTCACATGCTTGTATCTTCCCCGTCGTCATGGTGGGAGTCTCACGGTAACAGAATGACCAAGCAGTATCATAGAGAAGAAAAACTGCATAGAAAATCCCCATAGGGGCTGTATTATTTGGTAACCAGACCACATCCTTGTTTGGACCAAAAGCCAGCCAATCAGCATTGCTGCCCTGCCCTCACACTCCCCAGCAGAAGCTTCCTGCCTCAGATTTCCAACCGCCTTCGTGTGATAAGGAGTCTCCCTGAGCTCTGCTCAGTTTTCTTCTGTTCCTGAGTGAACTTTTGACCTTTTGGAATCTTGTTTCCTGTCTTCTACATTAAGGTACTGTGTGTACTTATTTCTCTTATAATGGCTGACGGCTCTAAAAAGAGGCTGTTCAGGCCATGCAGGTCCTGTGGGAAGGCCAGACTGTTCTCTGAGGACCCACATGAGGACTGCCTTTACTGTCTCCACCCTAAACACCTGGTGAAAGACTGTAAGTTTTGTAGAAAATTTTCTGACAAAACTAAAAGAGACAGAGAGGCTAGACTACTGTTATGGCTTCAGAAGAAGAAGGCCACATCAGGCTCAGATTCTGAGGAGGGATCTTCTCATTCAACTCCCAAGAAAAGAAAGGCTTCTGTTTCTGTGGAGAGAGTGGAGTCTAAAAAGAGTAAAACTAAGGAGAAATCAACCGCATCTCTTCCTATTACTCCTGTGGTGAGACAGTCCAGTCTTAAGGAACCTGGGTCTGCACCCTCTACCAGCTCGCTGGCTTCTGCTCCAAGATCTGTGGTGAAGACTTCGGCTCCGTCAACGACGACTTCGTCGACGACTGTGGCTTCGTCGACGATAAGGTCTAAAGCTACGTCGACGACTGCGACGTCTACGATTACAACATCGACGAGTAAAATCTCAATGTCGACGAACAGGCCGTCGACGACGACCATGACGACTCCGTCGACGACAGGTTCGACGTCGAAGATGTCTACGGGGGCCCCGTCGACGAAGGTCCCGTCGACGAAGGTCCCGTCGACGAAGGTCCCGTCGACGAAGGTCCCGTCGACGAAGGTCCCGTCGACGAAGGTCCCGTCGACGATGGTCCCGTCGACGAAGGTCTCGTCGACGATGGTTCCGTCGACGAAAGTCCCACCGACGATGGTTCCGTCGACGAAAGGCCCGTCGACGACGGTTCCGTCGACGAAAATCGTGCTTTCTTCCGCAAAAGCATTCAAATCACCGCAGTCGAAGACCATGATCTCGATCCGGTCTTTTCAGTCTACAAGGGGTTCATCTACCATCAGTGAAGCTGCAGAGTTCACCTCGTGGACAAAGATTTCACCTTTGCCGCCGTCCTCATTGCTAGAGCAGGACTCAGATGGCGAGGAGTCCTCAGGTGCCGCCTACAGTCCTTCTCAGCTGCAGATAAAGAGCCAAGACACGGATGAAGAGGAGGTTTATTCCTTCAAGGACAGACCACAATCTTCCAGATATGAGTCATTTCAGGAATCTGGTGATTATGATGAAGAAGAGGAGGAGCAGCATGAGGACTCGAGGGAGGAAGATCATCAGGAGACGATGTCTATACCCCTCAACCTTGTCTCTGATCTTAGGTTGATGTTGAATGACTACTACCGTCGCTTCCCAGAGGCGAATTCCTCGCAACCAGCTAGGCAGACGCCTTTCTCTCAGACACCTGCAGCACCTGCTCAACAAGAACAGGGGGTGAGATCGCCGCAGGTTGTTACTATAAGGGACGACCTTACGGAATCCGACGAGGATGAGCAGCCTGAAGAAGGAGAACTCGTTCAGGATGCTTCAGGACAGGAATGGGACGAATACATTTTACCATCGACTGCATCGCCTGAACCACTCAAATCTACCTCCCCTCCTCAAGATATCGGAGGTTTTCATGATCTCATGGAAAGGGCGGCCAAAAGATTCAATCTGGATGTTGAGGTACAACAAACGGATTGTTTCTTGTATGACTTCAAAGATGAAAACAAGAGGTCGCTTCGCTCTATTCCAATTATCCCTCACATCTGGGAGGAGGGTCTGAAGATCTTGAAAACACCTGCGTCTATTGCGGTCTCAGTTCCCCGCATTGACAAGAAATACAGAGCCCCAGAGTCCACAAAAGCCTGCCTCATTGGGCACCCCAGGCCTGAATCAGTTGTGACGCAGGCGGCACAAAGAAATTCTAAGAACCCGGTGGCTACTTCCCTAGTGCCACCTGACAAGGAGGGAAGGAGAATGGATGGAGCAGGTAAGAGGTTTGCAGTCATGGCTGCCTCTACCATTAAAGCGGCAAATGCTATGGCACTGCTTGGACGATACAACAGGCAAATGTGGTCTGATATTGCACCCATACTTTCTGCTCTTCCAGAGGACAAAAAGGAGGAAGCGGCAGCCATTCTTAAGGAAGGCTCTAAATCTGCTGCCGAATCTATCGACATCGCCATGGATATTTCGTCCATGGCCTTCAGGCAGATGGCGGGAGCGGTTTCGCTTCGCAGACAGGGCTGGCTCAAGGCGACGTCTTTTCGTCCAGAGGTACAGGCGAAAATCGTTGATATGCCTTTTGACGGTGAAAACTTATTTGGAAAGCATATCGATGAGGCGTTGCAAGGCATAAAATCGGACACGGATACAGCTCGAGCGCTGGGATCACTTCAGCAAGGAAGGTTTCAGTCCTTTCGGAGGAGAGGTTCAAGAGGTCAATTTAATCAAAGATCCTCTTTTCAATCCAACCGATATCAGCCGTACAATCAGCAGGGATATCGACAGTATAACACTAACAACCAATTCAGGTCCTCCAACTCCTCTTACCAACAACAGTCCAGAGGCAAATCTAACGCCAGGGGGAAACCTCAGCAGTCTAATAGACGTCAATGATTTCAGGCCGGCGCTCCCCACACAACGGATCCACGACAAAGACCACTATCTGTCTCAATTTTACAACAACTGGATGTCCATTACATCGGACAAATGGGTTTTAGATGTCATAAGCAGGGGCCACATTCTGGAATTTGTGGAGATACCTCCGGATCAACCCCCAGTACTCAGGCTCAGCAAACATCGCCAGGAAATGCAGAAGGAAGTTCTCTCGCTTCTGCAAAAGGGAGCCATAGAGGAAGTGCCGCAACATCTCAGAGGGAAAGGCTTTTACTCGCATTTCTTCCTCATCAAAAAGAAACAAACCCGGAAATGGAGGCAGGTATTGGACTTAAGGGATCTAAATCGATACATAAAAAAGATACCCTTCAGAATGTTATCGTTACAAGAAATTCTTCTACTGATAAAACAAAACGACTTCATGGCCTCCTTAGATCTCATGGATGCGTACTTCCATATTCCAATTCTTCGGAAGCACAGGAAGTATCTCAGATTTGTTGTGGAGAGTCGCCACTTCCAGTTCAAGGTCCTGCCATTCGGACTCAAGTCAGCCCCGAGGGTATTCACCAAATGCATGGCCCCGGTGGCAGCCCATTTAAGACTGCAAGGGCATTACATTTACCCATATCTGGACGACTGGCTGGTGACAGGTCCATCCTTCAGGGAGGCAGAAACATCTCTTCAGAGCTGCATCCGGCTGTTTCAGCGATTGGGCCTGAAGACCAACTTAGAGAAATCCTCGCTGACTCCGGCCAAGGGCATCCAGTTCCTGGGGGCATGGATATGCACCAGTGCAGGGAAAGCCTACCCTTCCGAAGAACGAATGGGAAAGATCATGAGGCTAACGGCAGCTCTTCAAGCAAAAAGGTCCACTTCCGTGAGGATATACAAATCCATGTTGGGGATGATGTCATCCTGCATCCCTCTGGTGCCAAACTGTCGGCTTCGAATGAGGCCTTTGCAGGAACAACTGGACGAGCAGTGGGCCCAGGCCAAAGGTACCTTCGAGGATCGCATTACCATCACGAGCCATATGAAGGTGGCAATGTCATGGTGGAAGATTCGAAAGAACTTGGATCAAGGCTTGAGCTTCATTCCTCTAGATCACGACTTCATGATGACGACGGACGCTTCGCTGAAAGGATGGGGTGCGCATCTTCAGGAGCTGGAAATTCAGGGCCTTTGGTCAGACTGGGAAGCTCAGCTTCACATAAACATGTTGGAGCTCAAAGCGGTGTTCCTAGGTCTTCAAGCATTTCTCCCCAGAATACGCCAATCGTCAGTACTGATCCAAACGGACAGCACCACTACCATGTTTTACCTACTAAAGCAGGGCGGTACGAGATCCAAACAACTGTCGACATTGGCGCAAAGAATCTGGAAATGGCTCATAACCAATGGAATTTCAATTCAGGTTCAGCATATTCAGGGAGTCCTCAACACACGGGCGGACGCCCTGAGCCGTACTACCAAGGCGATGCACGAGTGGGAACTACACCACACTCAGGTTCGCCTCTTGTTTCAAAGGTGGGGCACTCCCACATTAGATTTGTTCGCAACGCAAAACAACTCAAAGTGCGTTCAATTCGCGTCCAGATACCATCAACAGGGCTCCAAGGGAAATGCATTCCTCATGGATTGGACAGGAAGGTTTGCATACGCGTTCCCTCCCTTCCCGTTGATACCGCGAGTACTGCGCAAAATGAGATTGGAACCGTGCCGGATCATACTGATAGCACCAGCCTGGCCGAGACAGGCGTGGTTTCCAGACCTACTTCTTTTGTCGAGGGGCGAGAAAATCCAGCTCCCGACATTTCAAGACCTCATCTCCATGCAAGAAGGGCAAATTCTGCATCCGAATCTACAATCTCTAAAATTGTCAGCATGGAACCTCACGAGCGGGAGTTTCAAAATCTAGACATTTCACAAGAATGCAGACATGTTCTCTCACAGGCTAGAGCTGTATCAACAAACAAAACATATGCAGCGAAATGGACACGTTTCTGCCATTGGTGCAGCAGACAAAACTTGCATCCGTTTGAAGTACCACCTGAAGGTATCCTCCCTTACCTGCTGTCACTATCTAAGGCAGGTCTGTCGCATGCCTCGGTCAAGGTACACTTGGCAGCAATATCGCGCTTCAGGCGGAAGCCAAATGAACCATCTCTCTGGTCCTCCAGGATAATAAAGGAGTTTATCAAGGGACTTTTTAGGGTTTATCCACCCATCCAACGCCCTCCTGTGCCGTGGCACCTCAACACAGTACTATCACAGCTTATGAGGCCTCCTTTCGAGCCTATTCACAAGTCAGATTTGCAGTTCCTGTCATGGAAAACGGCCCTCCTTCTCGCCTTAACATCAGCAAGGAGGGTTAGTGAAATCCAGGCCTTTTCAGTGGAGGAACCCTTCTTACAATTTCGTCAAGACAGGGTTATCCTAAGGACAAATCCTACCTTTATTCCCAAGGTGGCAACATCTTTTCACCTCAATGAACCCATTATTTTGCCTACTTTTTTCAGCAATCCTTCATCGGAGGCAGAAAGAGCCTTACATTCTTTAGACATTTCCAGATGCCTAAAGTTCTACATTGAAAGGACAAAAACGTTCCGCAAGTCCAAGCAATTGTTCATTGCTTTTGAAGGGCAAAGGAAGGGTCTTCCTTTGTCAAGACTGAGTATTGCCAGATGGATCTCCGCAGCTATCCTGAAATGTCATGAAAAAGCGGGGAAGCCGCTAGATTCTAAGGTACATGCACATTCCACAAGGAAGATGGCAACTTCGATGGCCTTGTTTGCAGGAGTGGCGCTGCCTGACATCTGCAGAGCAGCGACGTGGAAGAGCGTGCACTCTTTTACGAGACACTACTGTCTGGACACTGCGTGGAAAGAGGACATGGCAGTGGGACAAGCTGTTCTGAAACGTCTTTTTCAGTAAGGTATGACATAATGGCATGTTTTGTTGTTTATGCAATACTTTGATATGTGTCAACATGCATTTATCGTATTTCGTATATTATGATGTGTATTGTTATACCTTTGTCTTACGGCAGAGCTTCCTTTTTTAGTTCTGTCCTGGAAACGCTACTAATTTGGTGAGCACTGCTTACTACTCTGATACAAGCATGTGAATCTATGAAAGATGTAATACTGGAGAAGGAATTAGTTACTTACCTGTACACTATAGTTCTCCAGTATTATCTTTCATAGATTCACATGCGCCCGCCCGCCTCCCCGTTTCTCAGGCAGATCCTGTTTCTCGGTATTTATCCATGTCTCTCACTCGGGGACGGAAATCTGAGGCAGGAAGCTTCTGCTGGGGAGTGTGAGGGCAGGGCAGCAATGCTGATTGGCTGGCTTTTGGTCCAAACAAGGATGTGGTCTGGTTACCAAATAATACAGCCCCTATGGGGATTTTCTATGCAGTTTTTCTTCTCTATGAT
This sequence comes from Lissotriton helveticus, assembly GCF_964261635.1. Lineage (NCBI taxonomy): Eukaryota > Metazoa > Chordata > Amphibia > Caudata > Salamandridae > Lissotriton > Lissotriton helveticus. Next base: position 1,059,936,950 of record NC_136068.1, on the reverse strand, counting down.
ACTGCTTGGTCATTCTGTTACCGTGAGACTCCCACCATGACGACGGGGAAGATACAAGCATGTGAATCTATGAAAGATAATACTGGAGAACTATAGTGTACAGGTAAGTAACTAATTCCTTACTGGCGGAAACGCAGTTCACTTACTGTTTTATGTCGTTTTTAAGTGATGCTTACACCCATGTCATGTGATACCATAGACATTGAAAATATACCAGCAGCACTTTCTTGTTTGTACATTTTACACATGATAGATGCTAAAAGTGTATGTTGATCATCCCAAATAGATCGAGTTGTCTGGGGGAACTTGATAACATTGTTTACCCTCAACCAAGCCCTGACTAAGGTCACTATGAGGCCAAGAGAAACACTTTTAGAATCCACCAATACCACCGCAGAAGTCATCAATGAAACCAATACACCTAGGCTCATCCTTACTTTTAGCAAACAGCAACGCCAAATTCGATCTATTATTACTCGTAATTGGCCGATAGTGCTGACGGATACAGTCCTAGCCCCTGACTTACCCAACATCCCTACCATTACATTCTGTAGTGGGATTTCAATGAGATCTCAAATTGTGGGCAGCAATCCATAAACCTTAAAAAGTAAAAAAAACACCTGGCTACAACCCAGACAAGGTTTCTACTAATGCTCATCATGCAGGGCTTGTAAATTTGGCATTTCCACCACCAAATACAAAACCCCCTTCAGCCCTGAGATCAAAATTCAAGGCAATTTTAATTGCAAAACCGAGTACGCTGTATACGTTCTGACGTGCTCCTGTGGCCTCAGATATGTAGGCAGTACTAAACTACAGGTGCCTGTCAGAATCCTCCAACATCTAAGGGCAATAGCTAACAACAACACAGCGTACCCGGTTGCCAGACACTTTAAAGCCGTGCATGGCAATTATCTCAAATGTCTTCAGTATTTTGTGATTGCAGCTATCCCAGAAAGCCCTAGAGGAGGCAATAGGGAAAAAGCTTTAAGACAACTAGAGTCCAAAATCATTCTAGAACTGGACAGTAAGCATCGAAAAGGGCTCAACAACACTGAGGACCTTCACAACTTTTTTATAAAGCTATTATCAAGTGTAACATATGAATTTCAATTCTGCAGAATTGATTCCACAGCTGCTTTAACAACTATCTTCTTCCCCTCCCTTTCCTGTTTTTAATATATATATTGACTTTTTAATATATATATATATCTTTTAAACTAAAACATATTTTTTAAAAACTCCACATTTATAAAATATCTGCACATTTGCACAATCACATTTTTGCACTACTAAGGCACTTTCTGAATGGGCACTACTTGATACACATTCGACCAACCAATTGTTTGCACAAAGCGATATTTTGCACGCATTTAATTTATTCAGCCATCAATTTTCAATTCCAGTACTGTAGCAAATTTTTTAATATTTGTAAAAATGATTTTTTATAAATATGGTATTTGTGTATTTTTTAATATATGGCATATATTCCTCTGAAGCATTGCTGGCTGGTGAGCGAGAGACGACTTGCGGAATACTGTTTGGATATTATCACACGGAAGTTGGTTGATTACGCTCACGGACCCCCTCCCCCGGAAGAGGCAGCCGCCCACAACCTACATCGCACTTCTATCCTGAAAGGATATATATATATATATATATATATATATATATATATATATATATATATATATATAATATATATTCCATTGTTTATGGTTATAATGGAGATTTCCTTGGAGTGAGTAACTGTTCCTTTAGATACACAGAGCTGTTGTTGCATCTCTGTTTCCTATCTGTCCTATATGTAGCCTATCCACTAACTCATAGATTTTCAGAGCTAATATATGCAATGTAGGTAGAGCAACAGGGAACATGGACCCCTTCTGTATCTGCTCATCAGAAGGAGTCCTGGTACAACCACTTTGGGTAAGTAACATTTAATTGATGAAATTGATGTTCCTAAGGGTGCTTGATATTTTTGGCTCCCCTCTATTAAAGTAACAATGTCAGATTCGCTTTTCTATGAGTTTAATGAGCATTGGGGTAGAAAGATACCAACCTGGACAAGCCTGACAAGTACGTAATGAAAAATTAATTTAAAATGTTTTTCAGAAAACTGCAAAACTTTCTTTAAACTGAATTTAGGGGAGTGCATGTCCTATCTGTATTAATATGTTTTCTTTTATCCAGATACGGACCTTTTTGGGTGCAGAAGAAATTATGAAAGGCTTGCAAGGAGAAATAGAAGAGTCCGTGGCAAAAATCCAATTGGTTGTTAAGGTTCTGCAGAGACTTTACAGCACATATAACTACTGTTGTTCCGAGATGCATCTTTTCTTTAAGGTGTAGTATATTTTGTCAACTTTAGATTGTATATGTCATGTCAGGCTGCTTAATGATTGTTTGTCACTAGGACTTTAAAAAGAATGCTACTTTTGCTGGAAATGTAGCAGCACGCGTTAACTTCTCCAGAAGTGCTACAGACCACAGTACACCATAAAGCACAAAACAAAATAACAACACGAACATAAGACAACAAAACGATCAAAACAGAGATAACAATCACATTACAACACAACTTCAAACAATGCAGTAACATAACTATTAGAAATGTTTTTTTGGATAGCTAGGGTTTACACCTAAACCAGGCAGAACTCTCCCCTCTAGTCAGGGTTAGCCAGATACACAGATAAGATAATCTGAGCTCAACCTCTGGTAGCTTGGCACAAAGCATGCAGGCTTAACACAGAGGCAATGTGTAAAGTATTTGTGCAACACTTTAGTACAGTAACACAGTGAAAGACACCACAAAACGACTCCACACCAGTTTACAAAACTAGAAGTTATCTTAATCAAATTAGACCGACACAACAAACATTCAATGAATAATGGGGGACATGGCGAGGTGCCTAAGATGCTGGACGTTTTCTAAGTCCGCTCCTTGCCCTAACCCCCAATTATCCTGGCCAATACTGCGTAAATCCAGCCAAATTCGAGGAAACAGGCACAGGGGGCACTGTCTAGCTCCTATGGATCCCAGCAGAGGTCTTTAAGAAAAGGTAGGGCCTCTGACACCCCAAATACACGGAGCGTGGCCTACTAAGCGCCGGAACCTACAGCCCAACTGTCGCGGCTGCATCACTCACAGGGGCAAGGAACGTCCATCAGAAAAACCTGGGCTGCAACTGATGGTGTCGGGAGCTGTGTCAGATGCAGGGAGACTGTCATTTGCACCGCCCGGTTCCAGCATAAGAAGCGGCTCGGCTTGATGACTCACGAGCCCTGAGAGGGAGCGGTGCTGGGGTGCTGTGGGGAGGAGCAGGCCCAGACTGAACTGAAGCGCCTGGGCGGCCCTGACAGGCAGTGGACACCGAGGACACCTTCCGGCCCAGGTGCTGATACCACCGGAGTGGTGAGCTGGGCAGAGAGGTTGTACGGCATCACCCACAGCTAACGAGGAAGGGGGACCAGAGGTCGATTGGGCCTAGGACCCCCAATGATGTAATGCAGTGGCACTGAGAAGGGCGTTTTGCGGCAAGCCAGCTCGTTGGCCGCATAGCACAGTCCCACTGACCAAACCATAACTGCGCACCGCCAGCGGTACAAGGGGGAGTTGTAACGAGTGTCCGTTCGGGCCCAGGCTGCCTCCCCCTCCAGCTGCATGTTTCCCTCTCAGAAGTCAGGCAGCGAGGGGGATACCCAGAGGAGTGATTGAAGCTGGGCCTCAACGTACTGATTTGCATACTCCCTTCCTCTGAGGTGAGCTGAGCGTTACCGGCCCAGCTTAGCCCGGGCAACAACATGGCGAACACCAGACCGGGGAGACATTGGGACAGTTGGTTTGGTTATGGGACGGTTTGCCCCAGTGACTGTCTGGAGGCCTCTGTGGGCTGGGTCCTAACAACACTCGGGAACAATGTCTACGCCAGTTGGAAATGGGAGTCTGTTGGGAGTTGCGACTGTGGCTTCCCTCCCTCCCGCTCCCCCTCACCGTTTCCACGACACTTAAATCCAGGCGTACACCACAACAAGAAGGTGACACAAGGGCCGAATCGGGACTAGGTTACTCTCCCACTCACCAGCCCCGCTTCACCTTTACAGGCATGAAGAATTCTCGACTATTCTTGGGAGCTATGTAACAAGCCCCCCAACTAGATCCATGCAGGTGGGGAGGACCGGGAGACCCTATCAGAGCTAGACCACGTGGGTCAAACCTGCATGTCGGAGCCACTGAGACGCGGGAACTGGCCGGGCTCGGACTCCAGACACGGGGATCCCCCACGAGGGGGATCGGGCCATTCCAGGTTTCTTGAATACCCCTCTACCTCTGGGCCAAGTGAAAGCTATTTGACTGCCAATCCAACTTTAAAGCCGTTCACCCGCTCCAGGGAGTTGACTCACCCCCTGGAGTGTTGGTTTACCTGCAGATCACTCCTAGTCACTGCCAGGGCAGTGGTAAGCCCAGCAGCCCCGGTGAATTACAGGGGCGCCCCCGGAAAACACAACCGGTCGGTGGGCACCTGAACATACCGTCCACAGTATACCTAGGGTGACCAACTGGCATAGGTGCAAATTCAGGATGGTGAGTGTAAATATTCAGGACAAGGGGTCAAAATTCAGGACAGGTGGTCAAAATTCAGGACAAAACTTCTGGGCAAAAGTTAAGTTTTACAGACACATCAGAGGAGTTTGCGCAATAGTATGTAAGTAAGTAAACAGACAACCATTTAAGGACTAATCAAAATAAGTTGATATTAGGTTGAAACAATCGTGTACTTCACGGTTTATCAGTATGCACGCAGCTTTGATCAACTGTGCAGGTCTTTTGTGGTATTTCATATGATAATAATCTATATATATGGTTACAGCACTGGGTTGGCCAGTCTGATATTTTGTTTACAATTCATGGTCCTGCGCGGGAATGTTTGGTGAGAGAAATGGTTGGGAAGAACTGCTCGGATAGACATTGTGAAATGTAAATTGGCAAGCATGAGATGCAGCTAATCCAGATCCAAACATATTCAACCATTTGCAAACCTATCCATCATGTATGCTTTTATTAATCATTTCACTCATCCATCCTTCCATCCACCCTTTTACTTATCCATCCATTATCCATCCATCCACCCTTTCACCCTATCTATCCGCACACTCATCCATCCACTCTTCTTTATCCAACCTTTTGCCCATGTACCCTCCCCTTCACTCACTCATCCATCCTTTCACACATCTGTCCATCCATTCACCCTTTCACTTATCAATTCATCAATCCATCCATCCATCATTTCACTCATCCATCCACCCATTCTTTCTCTCATCATCCATCCACTATTTCATTCATCCATTCACCCTTTCACTAATCCATCCAGCCATCCACCCATCCCTTCCCTTACTCCCTCATCCACCTTTTCACATTAATTGTGAGCTCAGCCTTCGGCCACAGAGTTGCAGACAAAAGAGACCAATGAGGAACTCACCCCTTGCTGTGGTTCCTAAAACAAAGGGAGGGGTTCAAGATGCCCCTGCACATAGTCAATCTGAAACCTTGGAAGTCATGCTTGATGCACAGTGCTAGGACGTGAGGTGACTGTGGCATGGAGTTGTTTCCAGGGCTTTAAGTGAGATCACAAAACTGTGGGGTCTCTCCAAAGGGGGTGTTCGATGTAATGAAGGGCGTAGCTTAAAACACCTAAGGTAAAAATCTGTGCTTAGCACAGTGTGCCGCCTGACTGGTTTTCTGCTACATCTGCTATTGCACCCAGATATATAATAAATCACACCTACAACAAGCCAGGACTACTGGCTTTGTCAAATGTTGTTAGTTTTATAAAATAAAAAAGCAGAAACAACGGCTTCATTGAATATAATATTTAAAATGCATCAGTTCTAAAACGATGGGACTGTGAAAGAACTATAACCCTTTTTTTTTTTAAAGTTCTTTCACTACCTTATTTTGAGGAACTATATTCTCTCTTAGCAGCCTCGGCGTTTTGTACATTTCTTCCTTCTGACAGAATTCCCGAGGCTGGAGGAGGCCCACCACATGCTTTTCAAGCCAAACTGGCCCAGCCAATTGTCATTCTGTATGTGGCAATCATCAGCCCCATACAGAATGACAATGGGTGGGGAGGGGCTGCTCTTGAGCTCAGCAGAGTGCAAGGCGCCCCATCAGGGAGTTAGGTATTCTTACAAGGGGACAGTGGTGTTCCCCAAAGGCCAAAATTACGGACAAAAGGCGTCTGTAAAAGGGATCCTCACGGACAAGAGACGTGAGGTCCCAATTACTGACGGTCCGTGAAATTTACGGACGGTTGGTCACCCTAAGTATACTACGCGCATTGTCAATTTGGCACAAATAGGAGGCATTACAGGAGACGGACAGCCCTATCCTTCCTCAGTAGTCTGGTGCACCACAGTAATTGCCTCCCGATGCCCAAAGCGCAGTGGCTCGGCTGGGAGGGGCCCTCAGAGACTCTGGGGCAGGGTCATCTTCAAAGATAGAGAAGCCCTCAGATTCACAGTACCCTGACCTTTCAACCAAAATTGACTCAGTACTTGCAGTGGTCAAAAAGATTGGCTTTCACTGACACAGACGTGTACTTCTCTCGAGAACAGAATCGACAAAGTGGTCTCGGACTACATGCTTTTGAGGGCCGATCATCAGAAATGATCTGAACTAATGCTTTCCGAACTTAACCCTAAAACCTGCAATCACACAGTTTCTCTACAGGCCTTACTGGACCGAGTCTGCACTCTTGAACTCAAGTGAGATGACGCAGAGGGTCGATCCTGCCGCAAATAATGTGCGCGTGATTGGCCTCCTGGAAACCGGGTAGAATATGTGGAGAAGTGGATGAAGGAATTTCTCCCTTCGGGTGTTCTCCCCCTCAATTTGTGGTGCGACAGGCTCATAAAGTACTAGCCCACCGACTGCCATCTGGATCCAACCCTCGACCATTTTTGTTCAAAGTCCTAAACTTTCGAGACAGAGACACAATATTAAGGGAGACTCAGAAGAACCCTGGGCCCAGAGTACAGAATGCAACGGTCCCCTTTTCCCCAGATTACACCGCCCAAGTACAAACAAGACGAACCTCCTTCTTGGCAGTGAAGCATCAATTGCGGGCCTTGACCTACGATACTCTCAGCTGTTCCCAGCCCGGCTGCGGGTGTAAAAGATGGAGCTTCCTGGTTCTTAGACTCCCCATCTGACGCATGGGACTGGCTAAGAGAAACAGGCTTGGTGACATCGTCCAGGGCATCCGACGGCTTGTCACTATCCAGGCAGGGCAGACGTAACCGGCGCAGAGGACGAGGAGGAGGAGCAAGACGTCGTGTCTCACCAGTGAATGCACCAGTCCCAGCACAGATCCCGATGGAGCAACAGGAGGCAATTCATGTAGTGGCAGCCCGTCATGTTGCGAGTTTGCCATCACCTTCCACAGTGTCGCCGTCTAGATCCGGCATTGACGTAGACTCTATACCGGCCTGGTCCGGGGACTCTTGAATTGCTCCATCCCCCAGATGCCACCCCTCAGACCTCTGACATTATTGTTTAATTTGCCCTGAGCAAACTGGTAGTCTCTCTCTATACCAGGGCAAGGCTCCCCAAGCTCCTACCCAATGACCACAGTGCCTGTGACCTGGCGAGGTCATACACGAGTTCACATAACAAGCATACTTAATGGCATTTTCTCCTTCTACTTTTCAAATGTTATCTAGTTGGGGGATAGGCTGGCCAGGCCACCTTCACACACCAACCCCCGCCAGATTCATAGTCTGGCTGAGCGCTAGTTGCCACGTTTGGACACACCTGTTTGGGTCAACCCCAGTAAGGGGTTCGCTCTTATGCGGCTACACATCTTAACTGTTGATTCTTGTTTTTTCCCTGATCACTTTCTGTTATTACTAATGAGACGCTGCTGCTTCCTGAACCCCTAAACTTCGCGACAACCCTGTGGTTGCAAGCACATAGCCACAATCCACACACATGGTTCTGGTTAACATTATCACTTGGAATGTGAGGGGGATTCACTCCCCCTCACGCAGGTATTCCATCTATGCATATTTACAGCGCAGAGCCGCTGGTATCACCTTACTGCAGGAGACACATTTGACAAATATTGAAACAGCTCTGGCAAGATCGGGTATACAGTATGAACTTCTCTTTTTATAGCACGGGGCGCATGGATCTGGGTAAAAGCTGGGATCCCTTGGAAGGAGGAGGAAGTGGTGGCAGATACAGGTGGGCGATACATATTCCTTAGGGGTAAGCTGAATGGGGAACCCTTTTTGTTGGGATCCATATACGCCCCTAATGTGGACCAAAATACCTTCCTGTGTGGCTTGTCCTCAGTACTGCCCTGCTTGAGGGATATCCCAGGCTCTTAGGGGGTGACTTCAATTCAGTACTAGATGTTTCACTGGACCGCTCCTTCCCAAGCCTCCATCTAATGCACAAGCTTTACGTATATGGCTGGAGGATTGGTCTCTGTCCGATGTCTGTTGGGCGCGTAACCCAGGCTCTCGTACTTATTCCTTCTACTCACCGGTCCACAACCTACATGCGCTACTGGATCGCATTCTGGCCTCATCTGCGCTACTACCCCTGATCCACGATACAGAGTATCGTGGGCGCACACATTCGGACCACAACCCTCAGTATATGACAATTAGTTGGGATAGGAGATCCCCCTAATCTCTACCTGGAGGCTACAGCCTGCAGCACTTGAAGACGCGGCGTTCCCCAGTTCTCCAGGAGTATTGTTGAGAGACAATTTTGAGCATAATGTGGGCTCCACAGACTCCCGACCACTGAGTGGGAGGTGTAGGAGAGTAGGGTCTGCAATCCTATGATCACCCGGATTTTTGCTTTTTGCTTCACTGGTTTACGACTTTCCCTGGCTGTGGGCCTGCTAATCAGACCCACAGCCTAGCTGTTCTCTCTAATCCAAATTGTACCCAGGTACTGAATTGGCACTGGGCCCTCTCAAGTCCCTGTACCCAGGGCTGAGGTGCACCCAGAAGTCTCCCAGGGGCTGCAGCATGCATTATGCCACCCCTGGGCTGACTAACTAAATCAGACACAACTGGCTGCTTGACAGCTGGGGCAGAGTGGTGTACTCACCCTCTGCTGTAGATATAGTATTCCTATATCTAAACCTAAATGGACACATAGATCTCCTATCAGTCACTCCTATGGCAGGCCTTGACAATCCTGAAGGCAGAGTGCTTGGAATCGTGTGAGATAGTGCTCTGGCATGAGCTGAGCCTGTCTGCGTCTTTCGGGATCCATCCCTTAGCCGTTTCCATGATATCGCATACCATATACTCTTAAGTGCATTATAATCCTCGCGGTTATATGCCAACTCTGGTATCGCTTTATCAAAACATGTCGAGTAAGGTGTCATACGAATTGGAATACTAACCCCTCGCCAATTCTGGCGACGGGGTTAGCATTCCACCCTTCTAGAGGGACACGACATGTATGTAACCTGTAACCCCGGTTAAAGTCAGACAGAGCCTTAGCTCCACAAAATGGATGCTGCCACCGAGACACAAGTCTGCCCTCCTGCTGCTGGGAGTCCTCCCAGCCCAGGAGGCAAGGACAAAGGGTTTCCTGCCAGGGGCGGTGCCAGCACCGTCCCAGACAGGATTTTGTGTATCCTAGGTAGGCAGGGCTTTAGAGGAAGGTGACTGCAAGTGGCACCCCGGTGCTCACTGTGCATAGGCCGGCTGAAACCAGTTCCAGGGGCACTCCAGCCCCTGGCCTGGGGAAAGCCCGCCAAAGGAGAGGGGTGTAACCACCCCCCTCCTAGTCCCGCCCATAGGGCAGGACTTAGTCGCGTGCCAGCCCCTTTTTGCAGGATAAAGGTAGGAACTGGCCCCCTTCCAAATCAGATCATCTTTGAATCCTGAAACTACTTTCCACGAAAGGAACTCAAGACTTCTTCCCAAGATTCTCCCTTGTGACTAAGGAGTAGTCACCCTGCAGCAGCAGGCACCAACCAAGCATCGCGGTTTGTTGCCAGTCTCTCCTTCGGATCAAGACTGCTCCAGCACGACGAGAACCGGCTTCCCTGGCACCTCTGACCTCAACCTACATCATCAGCCCAGCTGTGATCCGTGGGTGTGATGAGACCTCGAGGGACCGGCCATCTTCAGAACTGCACGACGCTTGTCCAGCACGACTCCCGAGTGACCCTCGACTGAGTGCTTTGGGGTAAGAGAAGCCCCGACCCTGAGCAGCTCCAGCACCGAAGTTCAGCCCCCCTGCATCCACGAGATCTGCGTGGGGCCCTTCTGCTCTTTGCTGCCAACCGCGTTGTCCAGGTCGCTTGCCCGTTGGCTAGTGGCCCCCTCACGACGCTCCACGACGACAACTACTGCTGGTCTGGTTGCTCCAGACTAGCCCTTGCTCCCCTCCAAAAGAGGAGCACCCTGGACCCTCCTGGTCCACTCAAGACGCCATTTTAGGTCCACCGCGTGGGCCTTGCATTTGCCAAGACTTGTTGCCCAATCCTGGGTCCAGCGACGTCGACAGCAAGAACCTTCGTGGGACAGCTCGCACCTCCATCCTGGTCGCCGACAACGCCTCCTGGTCCGAGAGACTGCAGAGCCCAGCAGCGCCCACTCACCTGGCTGAGGTGACTTCGTCCGGTGCCATCCTGGTGCCCACTCAAATCACTGGCTAGTGATTCAGAACTTGGTCCCGTCTGCTTACAGGTTTCTTCTTCCCTGATCCAGGCTTGGATCACTCCGAACTCTCTTCACTGGCCGCCTGCCAGCAACTCTTTCTTCAGGCTCCTGGATCTTCAACGAGGGTTTCCGACGCAACTTCAACCCTATGCAGCCGCAGGCCCTGGGCTAGGTAACCTGAGTACTCCGGTGCTCCAGCATAGTCCTACACCCTAAGTGTTCGGATCCACTCCCGTTTTCGACCCCCCTAGTCGGGTTCGCCCGAGAACAGTAACTTTGCAACTGCTAGCCTCCATAGACTTTTTCCCGCCTTACGCGTGAGAGTTCCCACTCTGCACACGACGTCCACAGGCCTCCTGCATCTAATCCCAGTGTTTAGAATTGTAGGTCTAGCGATTCCTAAGTCTAGAAAAGTATTACTTACCTGCTAGCAAGTTCGCATTCCACTTACTGTGTATATGGTTTTTCGTGCCCCTAGGGCATTTGTGTAAATTGTGCGACTTAAAGTATTTTCGTAAGAGTTTTGTTGTGTGCTTAGCTCCCTGACTCATAAAGAGTTCAGGGTAGTCTTGTTATAAATAAATATACGTTTATTTTCATAACAACTTGTGTGGTGTCCTTTCACTTGGTGTTCAAGGGGTAATGTGATGGTAAAACAGCTGGCTTAACACGCCCTCTAGAGTCTTAGCCTTAGACTGCTCGTATCCATGCTACTAGGATAGCTGGTCTATAAGGTTGACTTACAACCAATCATCAATAAGGGTTGTTTGGACTGATACATAGTGATCACTAGAATAGTGAGCACTGCATATCAGGCCAACTTCTCACATTGGTGAGCAGCGGTTGGGATTTGAGCTTGCTGTTTGTTTTACCACACATATCCTAAGAATATCTTGTGAAAGATCACATAAGTACTAAGGTACATATAACTTAGCTTAGAATACTCTGAGTTCTACTGAACCAGCTGTTGTAGCTCCTAGGGCCTAGCACACCCTAAACTACAACTCTAGCAAGGGATCAGTAGGCAAACATATAGTGTAGGTAAGTGCACCACTTACACCTCACTAGAAAAGCATGTCTACCCAAGGAGAATCTACTGAGACTCCCCTTGTGGATCTTGACCCTCCACAGGTCAAATCAAGATATGCAGCTCTCAGTTTCCAGGAGATGAGACAAGTGTGTACCTCCAGGAAATTGAAACAGGGGTCTAACCCCACCATTCCCTTTCTGATAGGTCTCTTAGAGACATATGATGCGAGAAAGATTTCTCAGCTAGATGGGAATATGCCAGCCTTAGAGGGTACCACTGGGGATCCAGACCTCCACAACACTGTAAATGCAGTTGAGGAGGAGGAGCCTGAGGAACTCTCTGGGGATGAGGTAGACAAAGGTCTTGAGGTAGTCAGAAGGCTAACTAGGGCCAACATAGACTTGCTTGGGCTAGGATCTGGGGGACCCCCAGTACTGACCCTAAGTAGGCCTAACCTTGGAGTTAGGAGAGATAGATCTCTTTCTAGGGACTCCAATAGATCTCTGCACTCTAATGCCTCTTCTCAGAGGAGAAGGAACTCTCCACAGAGGAGATTGACTTCCCCTCAGAGAATGGAGCATGAAGCCAGGATGAGACAAGCTACTCTGAGGATTGAAAGGGAAGAACTTGCCCTGGCCAAAGAAAAGCTTGCCTTTGCTAGAGAGCAGCAGATGAGTGGGTTAGCTCCCACTGGTGGCAGCAATCTCCCAAGAGATAGAGAGAAGGGTTTAGATACTAAACACCTGACAAAAATAGTGCCCCCCTTTAAGCAAGGGGATGACATCCAGAAATGGATGGCTGCTCTGGAGAGGGCCTGCACTGTGCAGGGCATTCCCCAGAGTCAGTGGGCAGCTATACTGTGGCTCTCCTTTGATGGTAAAGGTAGAGACAAGCTCCTCACTACAAGAGTGGAGGATGCTAATGATTACCAGGTCCTGAAAAATACACTGGTTGGTGGGTTTGGTTTAACCACTGAGCAGTGCAGGTTGCTGTTCAGAGACACCCAGAAAACTCAGTTTTAGGACTGGTCTGACTTTGTGGATAGTGCCACTAAGGCTTTGGAGGGCTGGTTGCTGGGTAGCAAGGTTACTGAATACACAGGATTGTATAATCTGATGATGAGAGAACACATTTTAAATAATTGTCAGAACCAGTTGTTGCACCAGCACCTTGTTGATTCAGATCTGACCTCTCCCCAAGAATTGGGAAAGAAGGCAGACAAATGGGTCAGAACAAGGATCAAGCAGAACCAGAACCAGAACCAGGGTGGTCAGAAGAAAGCAGACCAGAAGGGTAATGCTAAGAGTGAACAAAATGACCAGAAGTCTTCAACAGGTCCCCAACAAACCAAAGAGGGTGGGGGTCAGGCTTCACAGCAGAAAAAGAAGACTCAAGAAGGCCAGTCAAAAAGGTGGTGCCAGTACTGTAAAAGTAAGTCTCACTGGTTTAGTGAGTGCACCAAAAGAGGAGGGCAAACCTCTACCACTACAGCCCCTAAGGCAACTGCACCCCCTAGTACAGTCAGTAGTGGTAGTGCACCTCCCAAGGGATTAGTTGGGTTAACCTTGGGAACTGAGGAGTCTGACAACTTAGTTGGCACACTCACTCAGGCTGTCCTTGTCTGTACAGGGGATATGGATATGTCCCCTGATGTAAGTCCCAATACTTTGGGCAAATACAGGCAGACACCTTTGATTAATGGCAAAATGGCTCAGGCCTATAGGGACACTTGTGCCAGTGTCACCATGGTGACACCTAACTTTGTGGACCCTGGACAGATCATGCCAGGTACAGATTTCCTGGTGACCAATGCCAGCAACGTCACTACCAGTCATAGTATGGCGATTGTTGCTTTCTCCTGGGGAGGGGTAAGTGGCCAAAAGAAAGTTGTGGTTAGTTCAGACCTCCCAGTGGATTGTTTGTTGGGCAATGATTTGGAGTCATCCCTATGGTCAGAAGTGGAGCAGAGGACTCACATGGAAATGTTAGGCTTGCCAGCACATGTGCTTGCTGTGACTAGGTCACAGGCCAGAAGATGCCCCACTGAACAGGTGCTGGATCCTGGAAGAAAGGACCAGACACCTTCCAAGAAGAAGAGCAGTAAGGGTAAGGCTTTGCCTTCCCCCTTGCCCCAGGTTGAGGATCAAGTCTCTGAGGAGGCTGATCTGAGAGAGCTGAGGGAAACTGAGCCTAAAGAGCTTGAACTTGATCAAGTTGAGTTTCTGGGCTCAGGGGGACCCTCCAGAGAAGACCTGGGGAAGGCACAGTTAGACTGCCCTTCCCTTGAACCCCTCAGACAACAGGCTGCTGCTGAGGCTGCAGGGAATGCCACAGGTGCCCACAGGGTATACTGGGAAGATGGACTCCTGTACTCTGAGTCAAGAGACCCCAAGCCTGGTGCAACCAGGAGGCTGGTCATCCCCTTGTCTCTGAGAGGTTTCCTTCTCACCTTGGCCCATGAGATTCCCCTTGCAGGTCACTTAGGTCAGACAAAGACTTGGGACAGGCTTGTCTCACACTTTCACTGGCCCCACATGAATGAGAATACCAAGGAGTTTTGTCGCTCCTGTGTCACTTGCCAAGCCAGTGGTTAGTCAGGTGGCACAACAAAGGCCCCCCTCATACCACTACCTGTGGTGGGGGTTCCCTTTGAAAGAGTGGGGATTGACATTGTTGGTCCAATGGAACCCCAGACAGCATCAGGGCACAAGTTTATACTGGTGGTGGTGGACCATGCCACCAGGTATCCTGAAGCTATTCCACTTAGGACCACTACAGCACCTGTAGTGGCAAGGGCCCTAGTTGGAGTGTTCTCCAGAGTGGGCTTCCCTAAGGAGGTTGTTTCTGACAGAGGTGCAAACTTCATGTCAGGATATCTGACTGCAATGTGGAAGGAATGTGGTGTTAACTACAAGTTCACCACACCCTATCATCCACAGTGCAATGGGCTTGTTGAGAGATTCAACAGGACCCTAAAAGGGATGATTCATGGACTACCTGAAAAGCTCAGGCGTAGATGGGATGTCCTGATACCCTGCCTCTTGTTTGCTTACAGAGAGGTCCCACAGAAGGGGGTTGGCTACAGCCCTTTTGAACTTCTGTATGGGCATCCTGTAAGAGGACCCCTGTGTTTGGTGAAGGAAGGATGGGAGAGACCTCTCAAAAAGCCTGCAACCAACATAGTGGACTATGTACTTGGTCTCCGCTCCAGGATGGCTGAATACATGGAGAAGGCATCTAAAAACCTAGAGGCCAGCCAAGAACTCCAAAAAGCTTGGCATGAGCAGAAGGCTGTCCTGACTGTATACCAGCCTGGACAGAAGGTGTGGGTACTGGAGCCAGTGGCTCCAGCAGCCCTCAAAGACAAATGGTCTGGGCCCCACACCATCATTGAGCAAAAGGGAGAGGTCACCTACCTGGTGGACCTTGGAACCCCCAGGAGCCCCCTCAGGGTGCTCCATGTGAACAGGCTCAAGGCATATGTCGACAGGAAGGACATGAGCTTGCTCATGGCCACATATGAGGGACATGAGGAAGAGAGTGACCCTCTCCCAGACCTGCTCACTCAGAATCCTGATGATGGATCAGTAGATGGTGTTGTCTTTTGTGGCAGCCTCTCTGAACATCAGCAACAGGATTGCAGGCAAGTTCTGCAATCCTTCAGACATATGTTCTCTCTGACACCCAGTCAAACTGATTGGTGTACCCATGAAGTGGACACTGGGGACAGTTTGCCTGTCAAGAGTAAAATCTACAGACAGCCTGATCATGTCAGAGACTGCATCAAAACAGAAGTGCAGAAAATGTTGGAGTTGGGAGTCATTGAGCCCTCAGATAGCCCTTGGGCTAGCCCAGTAGTTCTAGTGCCAAAGCCTCACACCCAGGGTGGTAAGAGAGAGATGAGGTTTTGCGTAGACTACAGAGGCCTCAATGCAGTCACTAAGACTGATGCCCACCCAATACCAAGGGCAGATGAACTTATAGATAGATTGGCTTCTGCCAACTACTTAAGCACATTTGACCTGACAGCTGGGTACTGGCAAATCAGGTTAGCTGAGGAAGCCAGGCCCAAGACAGCATTCTCTACCCCTGGTGGGCATTATCAGTTTGTGGTAATGCCCTTTGGGTTGAAAAATGCCCCTGCCACCTTCCAAAGGCTGGTGAATCAAGTTCTCACTGGGATGGATGACTTCTGTGCAGCATATCTGGACGATATTGCTGTCTTTAGCTCTACCTGGGAGGATCACCTGGTCCACCTGAGGAAAGTGTTAGAGGCCCTGCAAAAGGCAGGCCTCACTATCAAGGCCACTAAGTGCCAGATAGGGCAGACACAGGTTGTATACCTGGGCCACCTTGTAGGTGGAGGCCAGGTTCAGCCATTGGAGAGTAAGATACAGGCCATCAAGGACTGGGCTCCTCCAGTCACCCAGACTCAGGTTCGAGCTTTCTTGGGCCTGACTGGGTACTATAGGAAATTTGTCAGAAATTATGGGTCCATAGTGACCCCCCTTAATGACCTGACAAGTAAGAAGATGCCAAAGAAAGTTCAGTGGACAGTAAGCTGTCAGAAAGCATTCGATGACCTAAAGCAGGCCATGTGCACAGCACCTATCCTAAAGAGTCCAGACTTCTCCAAACCATTCATTGTCCAAACAGATGCTTCTGAGTTGGGTGTGGGAGCTGTTCTATCTCAGCTGAATTTTGATGGCAACGACCAGCCAATTGCTTTCATTAGCAGAAGGCTGACCCCCAGAGAGAAAAATTGGTCAGCTATTGAGAGGGAGGCCTTTGCTGTGGTATGGGCCCTGAAGAAGTTGAGGTCCTACTTGTTTGGAACTCACTTCACAGTTCAGACCGACCATAAGCCCCTCTTATGGCTAAGTCAGATGAAGGGTGAAAACCCCAAACTACTTAGGTGGTCCATTTCCCTACAGGGGATGGATTTTACAGTGGAGCACAGACCTGGTACTGATCATGGCAATGCTGATGGGCTCTCCAGGTATTTCCACTTAGAGCAAGAAGACTCACCTGGTCAAGGTTAGTTTATTGTCCCAAAGTTTGGGGGGGTCATGTAGGAGAGTAGGGTCTGCAATCCTATGATCACCCAGATTTTTGCTTTTTGCTTCACTGGTTTACGACTTTCCCTGGCTGTGGGCCTGCTAATCAGACCCACAGCCTAGCTGTTCTCTCTAATCCAAATTGTACCCAGGTACTGAATTGGCACTGGGCCCTCTCAAGTCCCTGTACCCAGGGCTGAGGTGCACCCAGAAGTCTCCCAGGGGCTGCAGCATGCATTATGCCACCCCTGGGCTGACTAACTAAATCAGACACAACTGGCTGCTTGACAGCTGGGGCAGAGTGGTGTACTCACCCTCTGCTGTAGATATAGTATTCCTATATCTAAACCTAAATGGGCACACAGATCTCCTATCAGTCACTCCTATGGCAGGCCTTGACAATCCTGAAGGCAGAGTGCTTGGAATCGTGTGAGATAGTGCTCTGGCATGAGCTGAGCCTGTCTGCGGCTTTCGGGATCCATCCCTTAGCCGTTTCCATGATATCGCATACCATATACTCTTAAGTGCATTATAATCCTCGCGGTTATATGCCAACTCTGGTATCGCTTTATCAAAACATGTCGAGTAAGGTGTCATACGAATTGGAATACTAACCCCTCGCCAATTCTGGCGACGGGGTTAGCATTCCACCCTTCTAGAGGGACACGACATGTATGTAACCTGTAACCCCGGTTAAAGTCAGACAGAGCCTTAGCTCCACAAAATGGATGCTGCCACCGAGACACAAGTCTGCCCTCCTGCTGCTGGGAGTCCTCCCAGCCCAGGAGGCAAGGACAAAGGGTTTCCTGCCAGGGGCGGTGCCAGCACCGTCCCAGACAGGATTTTGTGTATCCTAGGTAGGCAGGGCTTTAGAGGAAGGTGACTGCAAGTGGCACCCCGGTGCTCACTGTGCATAGGCCGGCTGAAACCAGTTCCAGGGGCACTCCAGCCCCTGGCCTGGGGAAAGCCCGCCAAAGGAGAGGGGTGTAACCACCCCCCTCCTAGTCCCACCCATAGGGCAGGACTTAGTCGCGTGCCAGCCCCTTTTTGCAGGATAAAGGTAGGAACTGGCCCCCTTCCAAATCAGATCATCTTTGAATCCTGAAACTACTTTCCACGAAAGGAACTCAAGACTTCTTCCCAAGATTCTCCCTTGTGACTAAGGAGTAGTCACCCTGCAGCAGCAGGCACCAACCAAGCATCGCGGTTTGTTGCCAGTCTCTCCTTCGGATCAAGACTGCTCCAGCACGACGAGAACCGGCTTCCCTGGCACCTCTGACCTCAACCTACATCATCAGCCCAGCTGTGATCCGTGGGTGTGACGAGACCTCGAGGGACCGGCCATCTTCAGAACTGCACGACGCTTGTCCAGCACAACTCCCGAGTGACCCTCGACTGAGTGCTTTGGGGTAAGAGAAGCCCCGACCCTGAGCAGCTCCAGCACCGAAGTTCAGCCCCCCTGCATCCACGAGATCTGCGTGGGGCCCTTCTGCTCTTTGCTGCCAACCGCGTTGTCCAGGTCGCTTGCCCGTTGGCTAGTGGCCCCCTCACGACGCTCCACGACGACAACTACTGCTGGTCTGGTTGCTCCAGACTAGCCCTTGCTCCCCTCCAAAAGAGGAGCACCCTGGACCCTCCTGGTCCACTCAAGACGCCATTTTAGGTCCACCGCGTGGGCCTTGCATTTGCCAAGACTTGTTGCCCAATCCTGGGTCCAGCGACGTCGACAGCAAGAACCTTCGTGGGACAGCTCGCACCTCCATCCTGGTCGCCAACAACGCCTCCTGGTCCGAGAGACTGCAGAGCCCAGCAGCACCCACTCACCTGGCTGAGGTGACTTCGTCCGGTGCCATCCTGGTGCCCACTCAAATCACTGGCTAGTGATTCAGAACTTGGTCCCCTCTGCTTACAGGTTTCTTCTTCCCTGATCCAGGCTTGGATCACTCCGAACTCTCTTCACTGGCCGCCTGCCAGCAACTCTTTCTTCATGCTCCTGGATCTTCAACGAGGGTTTCCGACGCAACTTCAACCCTATGCAGCCACAGCCCCTGGGCTAGGTAACCTGAGTACTCCGGTGCTCCAGCATAGTCCAACACCCTAAGTGTTCGGATCCACTCCCGTTTTCGACCCCCCTAGTCGGGTTCGCCCGAGAACAGTAACTTTGCAACTGCTAGCCTCCATAGACTTTTTCCCGCCTTACGCGTGAGAGTTCCCACTCTGCACACGACGTCCACAGGCCTCCTGCATCTAATCCCAGTGTTTAGAATTGTAGGTCTAGCGATTCCTAAGTCTAGAAAAGTATTACTTACCTGCTAGCAAGTTCGCATTCCACTTACTGTGTATATGGTTTTTCGTGCCCCTAGGGCATTTGTGTAAATTGTGCGACTTAAAGTATTTTCGTAAGAGTTTTGTTGTGTGCTTAGCTCCCTGACTCATAAAGAGTTCAGGGTAGTCTTGTTATAAATAAATATACGTTTATTTTCATAACAACTTGTGTGGTGTCCTTTCACTTGGTGTTCAAGGGGTAATGTGATGGTAAAACAGCTGGCTTAACACGCCCTCTAGAGTCTTAGCCTTAGACTGCTCGTATCCATGCTACTAGGATAGCTGGTCTATAAGGTTGACTTACAACCAATCATCAATAAGGGTTGTTTGGACTGATACATAGTGATCACTAGAATAGTGAGCACTGCATATCAGGCCAACTTCTCACAGGAGGCTTTCAGGGAAGTGACACAGGAGCACTGCTTGGGCCTGGCATGTAACATTCACAAACAACTCAACGTCTCCCTAGGTTCCCTCGAGCGAAATATCCTAAGACATGAATCCCTTTCGGTCACTCACCCTGAAGCTAAAACAAAATTGAAGCCATGCAAGCAGACTGGCTTAAACTTTTGGAACGGTTGTGCTGCCATAACTTCTTAGCTCATTCTGCGTGTGCACATGCCACATCGGACAAGGCAGATAGACAGCTTGTTTACCTCCTACCTCAGGAGCACCTGCACTGCCCAATCCACACCATACGAAGCGGTTCGGGATACATGCAATGCACAAAGGTAGATATTCACACATCCATGACTCACCACTACTCTTCACTTTATGCATCCCAAGCTCACTGGACTTCACAGCAAATCAGTGCCTTTTTGTACACGATTGAGCTACCCACAGTAGCCCTCAACCAACGCCTGATGTTGGACTCCCCATCACACTGGGCGAGGTGTGGGACGCACATATGTCTCTGGCGTCGGGGAAGGTGCTGGGGCCAGACGAGCTCCCACCTGAGTTTTTTAAGACATATGCAAACACAAATCCTAATGCACTTACATGCCCTCTTTAACTCCGCAATACCCCGCTCCACACTTCCTCCTTCTTTATTTTCGGTCAATGTAGTTTCCCTACTGAAATCAGGGAAATATCCCCTGACCCTGGGGTCCTATAGGCCCTTAACGATATTTAATACTGATTATAAAATTCTGGCAAAAAGTCTAGCTAACAGACTAGCGCCTTGCATTCCCACCTTGGTCCATTCTGATCAACCCGGAACACACTGAGAGACACCATTCAGCTCGCAAGTTCTACCGCTGCTTGCACCAGCCCGATCCCGGACCTTTCTCTCGCGCAGGAGTGGATCCGCTCCTCCCTACCACAGCAGGGATTATCTGCTTTGCGGGCTGTTTCTACTTTCTACATGCCTTGACCAGTAGGTCTCCTAATACTGGAGTCTTCGTTTGTTTATTGTGTTTATTGTTCGAGTTAAAGACCCTATTAGTGCTTATACTCAAGTACTATACCGGGTCCTCTTTTTATCGCATGCATTGCCTTGCCAATCATCGAAAGCTAAGATCAGTACTCACACTCGAGTAACTATCCTGTGCGTATTCTACGTGCTTCAGGATTTTGGTATAAACCCGATCACCAGGTCCAGAGCCCAGCCGGGTCGGAATTATCACCGGCTGTGCGACCTTACAGGAAAGACTACGATTCCGGAAGCCCTGAGGAGTCGCGGAATTTATATTCCATCGCGACGAAACACGTGTCGGCTGGCATCCTAAACAATAAATGAAGAACATCACTAAAAGACATTGTTCCTTTTCTTACTTTTCTGCAGCATTTGTGACTGTTCCACTGTAGTGTCATACTGGACACACCTTTTTTCTTTACTTATATTTGAGTGCAGGGGGCTTTCTATATAACTGATCAAAACAGGTTTGTCCCGGCCCGTAACATTTCCCTCAATCTACGTCGCTATTTTAGAGTAGATGAATATGCCTCCCTGGAATGGCCAGGCTTAGGCTTCTTAGTTTTAAACCTTGAAAGAGCATTTGACTCTCTTGAGTGGGATTGCCTGTTCGCTACCTTATCTAGATATGGCTTTGGGCCCTTCTTTGTAGGGCTGGTTCGAATGCTATACAGACACCCAGTCATCTGAGTCAAAACAGGCCCTTATATCTCTGAGGTCATAGCAGTAGGCCGCCGGACCAGTCAAGGAAGCCCCTTATCCCCCCTTATTTTCTCATTAGCAGTGAACCTTTGCCACATGTGTCCAGACCCGTGTAGACACGGGGATTCCCCTCGGGGATGACACCCACACAATTTCTTTGTATGCTGACGACATTCTGCTATAGATTAGAGACCTCCATGCTATCCCCCGTCGTTGGATTTGACACTGTAGACATTTGCCACAGTGTTGGGCCTGTGGGTCAAAGCATCGAAGTCTACCCTTTTCCCCTTCTCTGTGAGCACCCCAGACCCGGGCTGCTCGCTGAGCGGTGGACTCGTGTTATGGTGTAGTGGCTTTTTCCGCTACCTAGGTATTCATATCTTTCGGAACAAAATTGATCTTTTAGATGGCAACATTACCAGAACCGTGACTGCTATTCGATCCCAGATCGCCTTTTGTGGGACTCCACCACTATCCATCTTTGGCAGAATCGCCCTCGCTAAGATGGTGGTCCTACCTCGGCTTCTTTATTATTTTTTACAAACCTATCTCTTTACGTACCTCCAGCCTTTTTTTTTAGCAAATTAGAGAAAACAGTCAGAGACTTTATTTGGGGGGCCTCCAGGCACAGAGTCTCCATTAAAAAGCTCTACTTAGCTACCGGGCAGGGAGGCCTAGTCGTTCAACATTTTGAACACTATTAGCTGGCTGCTCAGATACAGTGGATTGCCAGATGGCTGGTGTCCCATCACCTTTCGGACACGGCCACTCTATCCCCACCTGTTTTGCATCTCACCCTTCTACACCTGTTTCACCCATGCACGCGGCCCAGAGGTATACTTTCGGTGGCTTATAAATGCTTCCGTAGAGGCCTGTTCATTGCCTGCACCACAAAAACATATGCCCCCACTATATCTCTTCTTCGAACTCACAGGGAACAAAGAATCACCTCAGTGGCAGATTTACAGGGCTGGGACACAGTCTGAATCCAAGTTACTGGAGATTTTTTCCCTGTTGGGACCCTTGTCCCATACCCTGATCTGGTGGAGGAGGAGGGTCTTCACCGGGGGTGCTTCCTACTACATCACTCACTCATCGAGTCCCTATCTTCCAGGTGAGGCTGTCTGTCCACAGAGCCTCCTTACATCATACAATCCAATACCTACATATCATGGGTAAAGGAGGTCATCTGTTTAGATGGTTCGCAGCGTCACTTCATCAGCATGCTGCACCCTCTCTGAACCTCTTAAAGTGAAATTGGGAAGGGGATTTGGGACGCGTCTTCTCTCGGTCCGAATGGACAGCTTCCCTAGAGGGCCACTCCTGCATTCCTCGTAATCAATGTTTCCGTCAGATACAGTTTTTCATTCTACATCAAGCATACCTCAGCCTAGCCAAAATTAATAAATAATTTCACTGTACGGACTCTGCCTGCCCCAGATGCCACTTAGTTGATGCGCATATCTACACATGCCGTGGCATTGCCCCAAGCTCGTCACGTACTGGATTGAGGTAGATGCCACTTGTTAGAAGGGGGGTCTCTAGTTGGCAGAGGTAAGTACCTTTGTCCAAATAGGGACCCTTCTTCCTAGTCAGGATAAGGGAGTTACACTCCTAAAATAACCCCTGCTCACCCCCTTTGTAGCTTGGCATGAGCAGTCAGGCTTATCTTAGAGGCAGTGTGTAAAGCATTTGCACATAACCAACAGTAATACAGTGTAAGCACTACAAAAGAACACCACACCAGTTTAGAAAAATATACAACTTTTTTATATAATCAAGACAAGTCCAAAAACGATAAAAATCCACAATACAGTGCTCCGAAATCTTCAGTTATCCAAATAACCTTGAAATACTGTTCCTTGAAGTCGATAGCTCTGTCCTTGGCTATCACGCTGTCGTGAAGAAACAAATCCAAACATTTCTGGCTGACTGCGGCGTCGTGGGCAAGCTACCCACAAAACAGTACCTTTAGAAATGCAGGGTGTCGGTGATTTCTTGTTGAGCTTCTGAAAGCACGCGGTCCGCAGGCGTCGGTTCTGGAGGTCAGTGCAGGAGTCGTCGGGCCCTTGAAGTCACACGCGTTGCAGATGAAATTCCTCGCGGCTGAAGTCAGGAGCGCTGGCGGGCGTCAGGTGCTGCGGTGCGAAGTGCAGTAGTACGGTGTGCGATGCCCTAAGGCCGCGGTGCGAGCAGCGGCTCAATTGAGGCATCAGATGGCTGCGTCGGTGAGACCAGGGTCGCAGTGTGAAGTGATGTGGTGCTTGTCACGGTGCTGGCAGGTCATGGTACAAGCAGCGGCATCGTCGTTGCTGAAGCGCTGTCGTTGGCGGATGAACTGGAGTAGATGGTGCCAGCGTCGGTATGCCAAGGCTGTGGTGTGGGATGAGGGTGGTGCGTCGTGTTATGAGCGGTGCCCTCAAATCACGGTGCAAGCAGCGGCGTCTATTTTGGCCTCGATTGGTGTAGTCGAGGATACTAAGGCGGTGTCGTGAAGTGAGGGGATGCGGAGTGCGGTGCCCACAGGGTGTGGTGTGAGCAGCGGCTCGGTGGCGGTGTCAGAAGGCGTCGACGGTGAGACCAGGGTCACGTTGCAACGGTGCCCTCTGCAGAGCCTTCAGTACATGGAGTCTGCAGCGGCGTCGTAGATGGCGTTGGGTTGCTTTTTCTTCTGTTTCAGTACAAAACACTCAGTCCCCAGTGCTGAGGGCAGAAGAATTTGGAGTCTTTGCTGTTCCTGAGACTTCTTGAACAGAGGGCAAGCTCTACCTCAAGCCCTTGGAGAAACTCACAAAAGTAGATTGCAGAAAATTCAGTCCAGTCCTTTCACTGCCCAAGACAGAAGCAGCCAATGCAGGCCAACACAGCAAAGCACTCAGCAAAGTGGCAGTTCCTCCTCACAGCTTCTCCAGCTCTTCTTCTTCATAGTCTTCTTGGTCCAAAAGAGTTCTAAACTTCAGGGTTTGGGCTCCACTTCTTATAGCCCAAAATCCTTTGTCCTCTCCGGCAGAGTGTGTCTGTGCCCAACCAGGACTAGATCTACCCTCTCTGGTGGGGCTTCCTTGCAGAAGGTGGAGACGGCATTGTCAGAGGCAGACCAGGCTCATTCAGGTGAAAGGAAATCCCCTCCCCTACTCTAAATGCAGCCCAGGTCAATTCCGCCCTTTCCTGACCCACCTTGAATATATGGAGGCACGCTCCTCCCCAGCCCCTGTCATCCAAAACCCAGACAGTCAATCCACAACTCCAGCAGAGGCCTATTGGAGGGTTGAGCAAGAAAATACCTTCTTTCATAAAATGGTATTTTTAAACACAGGATGTAAAAATCACCTTCACTAAAAGCTGCATCTTTAGATCCTGAGTTCAGGCATACTAAACTTTATTTTTCCACGTAGTTCCCAGGGCCAGTTATGTTTATAAGCTGTTATAAACACACTCCCCATTCTGTCCTATGGGGGCAGGTAGCCTTGCAATAGTGAAAAATTAAATTGGCAGTAATTCACTATCGGGACATGCCACACACACCAGGGCATGTCCTACCTTTCACATAAACTGCACCCTGCCCACAGTGGTACCATGGGCCTACCTTAGGGGTGACTGACATGTAAGAAAATGGAAGGTTAGAGCCTGGCAAGTGGGTGCACTTGCCAGGTTGACATGGCAGTTACCAACTGCACGCAGACTCTGTGGTGGCAGGTCTGAGTTACCTTTTTACTGGCTACTTCTGTGGGTGGCACAACCCGTGCTGCAAGCCCACCAGTAGCATTGTATTTACAGGCCCTGGCACTCTCAGTGCACTTTACTAGGGACTTACCAGTAAATCCTATATGCCAATAAGAAGCACCAATCCATAACACAATTTACACTTTAACGCTGAACAGCAGTGAGAAAGTGCGCAGAGACACTAAACCAGCAAAAACAGAGTCAAAACCAGGAGGTCAGAAAGCAAAAAGACAGGGGAAACACACCAGAAGATGTCAAGTCTAACACCACCTTATCCCGCTGCACTGGGCGGGACATTTCTTTCCGGTAGGAGGTCTATATCATTCATCTTTCAAAAGGGTCAGGAAACATAGGGCCACTTCCCTCTTTCTAGACCTGGGCCTAGCCACCACTAAATACCTAATCACAAAACAATGGAGAGCGCCGACTGCTTCGCTCGCAGCAGCGTGGTGCTGCTCTTTCCTCGATTTGACCAGGGCTGAGAGTGTTGCCTTACGCAAGGAGGACCTGTTAGACCTCCGCAAATTCCCCCTAGCCGCAGAGTGGGAGATCGTTCTAGCAGAGTTGCTGGGATGGATGGGTCGGCGGGTTCCTCAGAGGGGAAATAGGACACAGCTGTACTTAGTGGCATAGTTGGGATGGCTAATCCGACACCACGCCTTCAGAGATACAGCTAAGACAGCTTCTTACATGGGTCACTTAATAGGCTGATACATACTTATAAGGGCTCTTCTAAATGTATCACACACGTGTAGGCTGGCCCACGTTTGAGAGCTGGCAGCAGCGTTTCACTCACAGTTACCCCCCCCCCTTCTGTTGTAATTCTATCTAGGACCCTAATTCGATATTCCTGATTTATGCCCTTATGTGGTTATAATAAATAATATCCTTATAAAGGCATAATAATCATATCCATATTATTTGTCTCCTCACAAAATCCAGTTAAAATGTCAACCCACTGCATAAATCAGTACCCAATTAAACAAGAAGTTAAAAAGCAAGTCACGGAGATCTTAGATCAACTTGAATACCATGGGGTGATTGAAACATGCACCTCACAAATGAACAATCCTTTGTTTCCTGTCTCCAAGCCAGACGATTCATATCGTCTAGTTTTGGACTACAGACACCTTAACTCATGTTGCAAAACATTTGCAGTACAAAACTCACACAGTGCAGCACTAATGAATAACATCGTGCGCAAAAAATACAAAACGACATTAGACATCTCTAATGGATTCTTTTGTCAAAACATTGCACCTGAGAGCAGGTATTTGACCGTGTTCTAAATAATGGGGTCGCAAGAACACTTCTGTCGACTCCCACAGGGATTCAAGAATAGCCCAGGATTATTCTCAGCGAGAGTAACAGAGTTACTATAAATATATGACGACGAGGCATTATCCTATGTCGACGACATTTATCTAACAGATGATGACCTGGATACTCACTTGAAAAGAGTGAACACCATAATACTTGCGTTCGCAGCTGAGGGTTACAAATTCAACTTTAAAAAGTCACGAATTGCCCATCTAACTGTCCTGTTTTTAGGATATGAATTATCAAGTGAAGGCAAAAGCCAAGCAGACAACTTCTTGGAGAAGTGCGCTGTACTCCAAGCACCTAAAACGCTGAAGAACTTACAATCAATACTAGGTTTCCTGAATTTCTGAAGAACATACATTCTAAATTATGCGGAGAGGGTTAAACCTCTCTATGAATTATAAAAAACCTGATTTCAGACCAATCAATTGGACTCAAAAACATACAGAAATTTTAAGAGCATTGCAAACAGACATGTTAGCTAAAACTAAATTGCAAACTCGCGAAAACATATGCAACTTTGTAATCCGAGTCATCCCAGGAAGATGCGGATTCACGTACCTGACCTCTAATGAGGGAGAAACGGTACCAATAGCTTACAAATCACACTTGTACACACAAGCTGAAATGAAATTCAGTTCAACCGAAAAAATTCTAACTGCGGTTCAGACTGCTGTAGCAAAAGAAAGAGCCCTAGCACAAGGTAAACGAATAATAATCGTTACCCCAGTACCTGCCCTAGAAGCAGTAACAAAAGCAAGCATTCCAAATGCTAAAGCACTACATCTGAGATGGATACAATGGGTTAATTCTCTTGCTGCAACAGACGTAGTATACAAATTTGATCCTAATTTAAAAACACAAGAATTTCTACAATATGAATATGAATGTCCTCTGCCGACCGAAATCCTGCCTCTAGAACATTACGGCTGTATAATATATACAGACGGATCAGCACAACCCGCAGTTGGGGGTAAACAAGCTTACAGTGCTGCGTGCGCGATTGTTAAAGGTCGTTGGCACGAAGGAAAATTTAGACCACTGGTCATTAAAACCCAATCTCTAGGAGATTGTACAGCTCAGCGAGCTGAACTTTTAGCATTTAAAATGGCGCTTGAAAATACTGATCGCAAATTCCCCTCACTAATAGTGTGCGACTCATATTACTGCGTTCAGTCTTATAATGAATACTTGCAGAACTGGGTTCAAAACGGTTTCAAAGATGCAAAAGGTGGCACGATCAAGCATTAAAACGCTTTGGGAACAAGTAGTTCTTTTACAGAAATAACTACAAAAGACTCACGTGATACATACACTGAGTCATCAACGTGATGGCGTTCACGTTGCGGGGAATTCATTGGCTGACGAAGCCGCGAAGGCAGCTGTGCAAACGGCTTCCGTAGCTGCTATCACCCGGTCAAAAACAAAAATAGACAGCGATATAATGCAAGCTGTCAGTGCCTCAGTAAAAGATGATATAAAAACACTCCCGAAAGGCTTTCCAGTAAAGTACTCATACATAACTGATGCGAATAATGTTCCTTTTGCTCGAATCCCTGGAGTGGGGGATAGGGCAATTCCAAACATGGAACACAGGTTAGGACTAATTGCAGCGGCACACGAAGGGCTGGCTTCTGCACATGCTGGCGTTTCTGCCACAATATCATTATTAAAACAGAGATATTGGTGGCCGCGTATGAGAAAACAGACTAGGAACTATGTTCTAGACTGCAAAATATGCCAAAAAATGAAAGTATCAACAGTGAAACGACCAGCACGGACGCCCCTTCTAATCTCAGATAAACCATTAGCGTGTATTTACCTGGACCACTGTGGTCCCTTACAAAGGGATGGCAACTATAAATACATCATGGTCGCAGTGGATTCCTGCACGCGATTCATTTGGATGTGGCCCCAGCGCTCGGCTGACGCCAGAACTGTTATAAA
The DNA here is from genome assembly GCF_964261635.1 of Lissotriton helveticus. NCBI lineage: Eukaryota > Metazoa > Chordata > Amphibia > Caudata > Salamandridae > Lissotriton > Lissotriton helveticus. The sequence continues at coordinate 1,059,908,728 of NC_136068.1, read as the reverse complement.
AGATTTGCGAGTCTTTATCGGCACATACGCAATTGGCATGCTACATTCTGACCAAGGTCCTGATTTTAGCTCTTGAGCTTATAAGGAGGCCATCACCAGCATGGGCATTGCATTGCGGTACTCTTGTCCATTCCATCCTGAGGGAAATGCGGTAGTGGAAAGAAAAAACCGGGACATAAAGCAATCTATAACGGCAAGGGTATTAGGTTCGGGTGATGGGTGGGTCCAACATTTAACAAGTGTCCAACGTAGTCTTAATAATCTGCCAAGAAATTCTCTAAAAGGTCTCAGTCCGTACAAACTTTTGTTCGGTACTAGAATGCACATTCAGGACCTTGATAGTCAGACTTCAGTGGTAGAAGAAAAATGCTTTGATATCAAAGACCGTTTGGCTGTTTTACAGGACTTTAATGAAACAAGACGAAACCTGAGCAACGTAAAGTTAAAGCAACAGCCAACAGCCACTGAAGAAAAACCACCTGTCCCAGCAAGCCTGTCTGGATTCCAAAGATTGGGGATCTGGTCAGAGAGATGATTGCGGTGAAGAAGGAATTTGGGCCTTCTTACAGAAAAGCAGTACCTGTCTTAGCTGTCAGCGGAACAAGATCAGTTGTACTACCGCCCCTTGCTGGTAAAAAGGAGAACCGAGTTGTATCCATCGACCTGGTAAAACCACAATCATGTGGTCAATAATAAGTAGTAGGCCCAGTGGACTCCCAAGAAATAGCAGAGTACCAAAATGTGCTACAATACAAGAGGTTCAAACTGAGAGACTAATCACATTCGATAAACCTGCAGTAAATAAAAAAGGACTATGCAATAATGCCATGGAACTTGTGCCTCTTGAAACCCAAATTGCAACAGTTCGTCAAGAAACACCAGTCTACAACGATGTAGCCTCAGACTATGCTAGTGAAACAAAGAAAAATCCAAAAGCAAATCAAAATCCGGAAGCAATTCCTACAATTGACAGAACTGCATCTGGCTACTTCATCAATTTAGATGACTTTTCTGATGATCCAAGTGAACATGAAGAAACGCCAGCAACAAAAACTTTCAAAGATAAAGTAACAGAACTCTTTCATCAACTCAAAGAAACCTATCTGATTTCTCCATGGATTGAATTTTGGATTGTGTTAGGTGTACTTTTCCTCCTGCTTTGGCTCATCATGGTTCTTTGTTTGGGAACATTTATTGAAGGAAAATACAGTACAATGGACACAGCAAGTCAGAACATCAACTTGGTCCTAAAGCCTCACAAGTCATCTCACATCGAGAAAAAAGAACTATCATCAGTGAACGTCACAGCCAATCCAATACCCGGCGGGGTAGCATGGGACAGAACTGACTTTGACATTTTTGGCCCGATTGAGCTCTTGAAATATCCACATCAGTTCAAGGTTTCATTAAGTGACTTTGTAACACCAAGTACTTTCTCTGATGATTGGGACTTTGAAAATAGAAATAATATGATGTCAGATTTAGTAATGTCAGCAAAATTCACAGAACATGATTATTTACAGGGTTTATCAAATTATGAAGAAATGTACTGTTATAATCACTTTGGCCATCACTATTTGCATAAATCGGCTCAACCTAGAAATGTTTTTAGTTATAATCAATGGGAACATTGTGCAACTCCACCTAAAGGCAGCACAAAAACATTCTATGATAAATTCCCATACTTCTCAGGGTTTAACACAAGTGATGCAGAAACGTTTTATTTTAAAATGTTAAATAAGACAGGAATGAAAACAATGCTGACAAATACTAAATTGATTTAGTCTGAAACATTTTATGAAAAAATGATTACATTTGGTTTTGAATTCTGGAAAAACAACATTGAAACAAAAACCATCTGGGGTACAAAAGAATGGCAGGTCCAAGGTCTAGAAGCATTGTTTAGAGCCTGCATGATCCCAGAACAAATAATATTCTTGAATGACACCATTCAACAGACAACCTGTCTTGGCCTAGCCAAAATTAAAGACTTAAACAAACCGTCTATTCCAAAGCCCATACCTGATAGTAATAGCACTACTGATATGGAAATAGACGTATCCCATATTTTATACCAAAACAGAACACATCCTGATTGGAAAAAATGGTTGATCTGGCCCACAGACACAAATAACTGTCAAGATAGATTCCTGAACAAAATACAGGGGTTCAAAATGACCAGCCAAGACCCAAGATACTCCCAGAGACAACATCCAGGGATAGTTACAACATACAGTGTAGGGAAAGTCTGCCTCGAATGGCTACAGAAATCCACACTGGCTGAAATTAAGCAACACTTGACTTTACTTAAAGACGGTGCTGACTTGCGTGATTTTATATTGGGACCACGCAAACAGCGTCAAAAACGTTTCATAGCGGCCGATATATACGCTGTGTACAACGAAGCTTGGAAAGTAATGCAAATTGAAACAGCGGAGAAAAACTTGAGAGATTACCATTGACAATGTCAGAAAGACCTGTCATTGAATGGATAATACACGGGATAATTGCAATTACGATAACAACTTTTCAATTTAAATACTGCCAAGAGTATATACCAGCGGGCCAGTATGAAAGGTTGGGTAAAGGGTACATCAAGTCAACATGGAAATTACCTTATACACACACATGTTACAGTGAAAAGAAAAAGAATGTATTTCTTAGTGGTAAAAATTGTAAAAGATCACTAAGCGGTACACTCCTGTGTCAAGGCATTAACTTGCATGAGGCCTGCGAAGGGTCTTCGAATAACCTTTCATGTCACCAGCACGGCACACCTGCAACACAGATAGAGCCATTCTTTAGACAGCTTTCTAACGGGAGCTATATTCTAATAGTGGACCACAGCTGTTGTGGCATGGTGCCAGGGAAAGCCTATCTCGTAAGCGTTAGTTCCATGGTCACTTGCTGTATGCAAGTATTGTATCCAAACAGCAAGCCAGATATGGAGGCGGCAATATGGTCTCGTTTGAATATCTGTTCTATTCGAATTGATACTTTAAGCAGAATGAAGTCTATTCTTTTACAGACGACTGTGCCTTTGACCTCGTCCAGAGAAACGTATGATCTGCAAGTTGCAAGGACAACGGCAGAGATACATACCCTTTTATCAACAAATTGCCCAGTGCATTTCGTAGAAATACTGAGCCAAATCCTAAATATGTCAGATACCAGTCGCATCGCACATGTATTTAAGAGAATTTTTTCGGGACTGTTAACACCCTTTGAAGCAGTTCTGGGCATCTTCCCCAAATGTTTCCATTCTGTCTTTGGTGGCCTACCTCTAATTTTGGGACTTGTAGCAGGAATTTTATTTTTGATTCTTCTGCTCCGATATGGCAAGCCAAGTCGCAGACAAGACTCAAGCAATGATGGAAGAAACGATCCTAGCAGTACGCTACCGGGACCGCATAACTAAAGTCCTCTGATTAGCCCGGCTAAGAGATCTGAATATGACCTGGTTTCTTTCATTCAGACCAATCTGGCAAAACTGCATCTTACCTGTGCTTCGATGTATGCTATGCGGAGAAGAATGCGTGTTGGACATCTGTCTTGCACTACCATCAGCAGTACCAATGGATACAGATACCTTGCTAGGTCCGGTAACGACTCATGCATCGTGTTGTCTCCAGCGGCTACCTATTCTGATGACGGCATTCGTTGAGACTTCACCACTACGAGTATGTGGCAGTGGAGTACGAGATGAGAGCAGCATCACCCAGGTACAACCTTCAGTGAGCATTGCTGATCCTGACATCGATGATAGCAATCATTCTCACGACTGCACTGTTGCAGCATTTTCAAACTTGGTCGAACTTTCACCTGATGTCGTAGACCAATTTTTTGCGAGTCTGTCTGAAATGATGTTCTCCCCTGAACAGAAAGAATACCTTTCTAAAACAAACGAGCACACAGCGTTCCCTGAACTCTGAATTCGGCCTTCAACTTTGATAAACAAAAGCTACTGAAAACATTTGGAACTATTTTTTTCCCCTGAAAGCGAAATAATTTTTTTTTCCACTTCCAAAATATTTACCTTTTTTCAGGCACATGTACTCTGCTTAAAGTAGAACTATTCTTAGAGAACAGAGCTTCTATTTCAGGGACTCTAGAGACAATATTTTACCTCAGCCTCTAGCAAATGTACAGAATTTGTATTATTATATGATGGAATGGTCTCGACCTTCTCTTCTGTATTCAGAGCCATTTCATGTGTAATTTTCGCAATTCATTCAGCTGATATATATATATATGTATTTTTAACTGAATGATACTACTGCTTGGAAAGCGTACAGTACCAATACTCATTTTCGTGTATTTACCATATACCATTTCAAATGCAAATTTATGTATTTTGGGGTGGGTAGGAAAACACATGCACCATTATATGTTTACTATTGCTTAGTTTTAAGTAATGAGGGACATTAGATCGTGGAGTGGGTGTTGTAATTCTATCTAGGACCCTAATTTGATATTCCTGATGTATGCCCTTATGTGGTTATAATAAATAATATCCTTATAAAGGCATAAGAATCATATCCATATTTAGTCGTAGCCCATGCAGTCCAAATTAAGCAAGGCTACTTCCCCAGGCTCCTAGAAAGTACAACGAGTTCTGTAAACAAACCAAACCTCCAGCAACCTGGGAATTCCCCATGGCTTTTGTTTTGATTTGTCCTAGAACTCCTGTGAGCACTCTAAGTTCTTAGTGACATCTTTATTGACGTCTTATGTCCAACCTTACGTCAAACCCCGCACCTTTCAGGTATAAATATACCAACGTTGTCTTAAGCAAACACACGGTGGTTTGGAGCAGAGCGGCTATCTACTTGCCCGAGAGCCCAGCTGATGCGGAGAGCCCACGGACGCCGCCCCTCCCTTTTGACGCACTGAGAGAGACGCTGTCTTTTCTCCAGCCGAGAAATCCAGCTCCGGTGTTTTCAGCCGCCCTTGCGGGTTGCTGGGATATCGAGTCCTGAGAGAGAGATACCAGACCTCCTGCTTTCTATTACCCAGGTACGGAGCTGACTAAACCCTTAAAGAGAATTCTTGATTCAGATTCTTGGCAAAACCAACTTAACTTAAACTGCTACTTACTTACTCCTTCCCACATATTAGGCTTAGGTCAGGTTCACCGGGGTAGGCGTATTTAGAAGCACCAGTTAAGTACGTTAGTCAATGTATATTTGTATGTATATATTTTATGTATTTTAAAGTATCATATGGCTAAGAAACCATATCAATGCTTTTCCAGTATTATTTCATAATACTCCTTTTACTGTACGCACTTTACTTTATGCTAAGTATTGCAATTGTGGCAATTCATTTCTCTTGCATGAGAAAGAAGACTGCTCAATAAATAACACCTTTTATTGAAAACGCCCATCTCTCTATTCTCTGCACTCTGGTGAAACTAAGTATGCACGATTGACTGAGTAAAATAGCTGTCTATTGTTTTCACACGACTCTAGAGATACACTCTTATTCTGAGGGAGCAAAGTTGTCATGTTTTATGGTTGTCAGAAGCTAATCCCTTCTTGTCTATCCAGGGAAGTTAAACTCCTCCTTGTTTATTCGAGAAAGTTTCTAGTGACCTCTGAGCTAGCTGGCAAAACTAATTAAGTCTAATATAGTCAGTAGAGACCTAGTGGACCTCAGTCCTACGTCTACACTGCTGTTTATATTATTCCAATGCGCAGAGCCTATTGGGAATATAGGAACTACACTACACTTCCTTTGTTTTGCTTTGTTCTCATTATGTTGAAACCGACTCCCACAGTTCAGATCTATAACCTAACACACTTGGACAACGTGAAATCTCATGCGTCATTCCATAATACCTGTGATCGAGAAATGCAGACATGCTACATCGCAATACACAATTCCTGATACTTACTGCTAAGCACCTCAAAGGGTTACCCAAACCTGATTTGTATTGGTTTTTAAAAAAAAACAGATTTTATTGTCAGATTTCACATGTTATGCAGGGCCCTGTACCCCAGGGACAACTGCAAATCATAAACATTACAACATCAAATGCAATCGACTTTTCACCTTACACTCATGTAGGAGTGAGTTAATAAACCAACCCTCTTAAGCAACCTCCCCTCCCCCTTCCTCCCACCCGAAGCCCCATCCCCCCAACTCCCCCCCCATCTCAACCCCCCCCTCCCCTGAGTCGCACAACCACCTCCAGGCTCAACCCGTTCATATCAAGCAATATACAGTGCAAAAGGTAAAACATACGTAAGCACACCCCTCTCCCTAGCTCCATGTCCCACCACTTCAAAGCACTCTCCCCATCACCCCTCCTGCTCCACTGGGGGTTCCAGCCACATACCCCTATAATCTGCCCAGCGCTTCCAAATTTTATAATGTTTCCGCGGGCACCCCCTGGCCACAAATATTGGCTGCTCCAGCCCCATGTAAAAGTCTAGCCCCCTCTTCCAGACAGCAACCGACGGGGCTCGCGGGTCCTTCCACCCTTAAGCTATTTCTCTTTTGGCTGTCGTGAGGCCCAGCAACATCAGGTGTCTTTTATATAAGTTACCCCCCACCCCGTCCATTACATGTAATAGGGCAAACTGTGGCGTACGCGGGAGCTCCCATCCTAGCAGCTCAGATAGACAGGCCAAGACTCCCCTCCAGATTCGGACAAGAGCTCCACAGCTCCAGACTGTGTGTAAGAACGTCCCTCCTCCGGAGACAGTCTGGTGAGGCAATCAGTCCCGCCCACCAGAGCCGAACCCTGGTAAAGTAGACTCTATGCAAGTTTTTAAATTGGATAAGGCGGAGACGCATAGCAATGGCGGCTCCCCGGGGAGCGGCCAGAGCCTCCCTCCATTCTTCCTCCTCCAATCCGCATACATCTTCCTCCCAATGCTCCCGGAGCCTCTGTAGCGTAGGGGAACTGTGCGTGACTAGCATCTGGTAAATGCAGGATATTTTCTTAGTCTCCAGATCCCCCATGAACACCTTCGCCTCCAGCGGGCTAAATTCAGGGAGGGACTCCAACCCCTCCAGGCTGGGAGATAAGGCATGGCAAAACTGGAGGTACCTAAAAAACTGGGACCGGGGCATGTCAAATTCCTCCCTAAGATCCTAGAAGGACTTAAGTGTCGTACCCTGCAACACATCCCCCAGAGTCGAAATGCCGATGCTGTCCCATCCCCAAAGCCCTGCAGCGATGCCAGGCCAGGAAACCGCCCATTATGCCACAGGGGGGTCTCCTCTGTTAGGGTATTCCACCACCCCATCCGGCGCAAAGCCTGCCACCATATTTGGAACACCACCCGAGTGCCCGCCGGCAGCGCACTCCGCAGTGATGCCGAATACAGGATGGTGTGTAGCGTATGGGAGCCCATCAAGTAGCATTCTGTGGCATATGCCGGGTCACTCCTGTCCCCATACCACCACTCATTTAATACCAAAAGGTGGGAGGCCTGATAGTAGGAGAGGATATCAAGTGGAAAGGAAACATGTGCGCAATGCCATGCGCACCGCACCCCCTCCACCCCCCCTAAAAAAACTGCCCCAGGACGGAGTTCACCTGACGAAACCAGCCCGGCGATATCGGATACGGATGATTTTGCAGTTGATACAGCAGGCGGGGGAGTGCCACCATTTTAAATATCGCCGACCTACCATATATAGTGAGCGGCATACGCGACCAGGTTTTGAGGTCAGCTCGCACACATTCCCAAACCGGCACCAGATTCCGCTCCCAGGACACGGCCGGGACCTCCGATAGGAAAACGCCTAGATACTTAAGACCTCCCACCGCTACCTAGAGTGAAGAGGCCCAATCACCTACCACTTGCATCTGCTCCCCCAGCACCCACAATGTGGACTTGCAGGGGTTCATGTAGAGCCCCTATGTCTTGCCGAAGATCTGCATTATCCTCATGAGGCGCGGCCCTGAATCTATTAAGAACCGTAAGAAAGAAGAGGACATCATCCGCGTATAACGCGATTCTGTCGGGCGGCCCCTGCGCCCACTCAAACCCGCTCAGCTGCGCATCCATACCTACCCACGCCGCCAAGGGCTCCATAGCTAAAGCGAATAGGTAGGGCGACAGGGGGCACCCCTGCCGGGTACCTCGCCGAATCTGAAATCTAGACGAAACCGCTCCCGCAACTCGAACCGAGGCCGTCAGGTCGGTATATAGAAGACGCAGATAGGACAGGAAGTGGGATCCAAGATTAAGCCGCGGCAGTAACGCGAACAGATACACCCAACTTAACAATTCAAACGCTCTGTCCATGTCAGCAAGGAGAAACACAGCCTGCCGCCCAGTGCCCCTAACCGCCTCCATCGCGACATGTGCCCGTTCGATATTGTGTCTGGTCGCCCTTTGAGGCATGAAGCCGGCCTGGTCCGGGTGGATAAGCTCTGAAATATGAGGAAGAAGCCAGTTGGCCAACGCCTTGGCCAGGACCTTAGCCTCTACATTTAGGAGCGAAATCGGGCGATAGGAGGCAGGTTGCTCTGAGGGTCGACCCGGCTTGTGGAACACCACCACCTCTGCATGCCTCCAATCCGGAAGGAGCCTGCCCTGGGCCCTGGCCTCCTCCAACGCCGCCAGGTAGTGAGGGGCTAATTGCGTGTTGTATTTCATAAAAAACTCACTGGGAAAACCATTCGGACCAGGGTCTTTCCCCGAATTCAGTTCACCCAGGGTCGTGCCCAGTTCCTCATCTGTCAGGGGGAGCTCCAACCTATCTCGCACCTCGTCTGACACCGCTCTAGGGGGCAAGTCAGCTATGAATTTGTGAACCATGTATTCCGGCAGGCACTCCCGCTGGGCATATAGGTCCGCATACTAGCAGCAAAACTCTCCGCCAATTCCCCTGGGTCCGTCAGTGGGTCTCCTGCTCCATCCAGGATCCCCGGCAACATCTGCTTATGAAATGTCCCCTGACAGAGCCGATGCAGCATTTTGCTAGATTTAGCTCCCCACTGGCAGATTCTACTGCGCGTAGCTAGTCACATCTGCCTCGCCTCATCCAGGAGGATGGCCGCATAGAACTCTTGCGGCAGAAGGAGCCGGCTCACCTCCCGAGTCTCCCCCGTCGATCGTCCCTGACGCTCCAACTCCCCTATCTCCGCGCGCACCAGGTCCGCCCGCCGCTGCTTCCGAGCCGCCGCACACCAGGCAATATCCACACCCCGCAATGTGAGCTTCAATGCTTCCCATAGCGTCCCGGCGCCAAAGACCGAGCCAACATTCCCGACAAAATAATTGGAGATCGCCTCACGCATAAGCCTCCTATAGTCCTCCTGTTGAAGGTGCCACACCGATAGGCGCACCTGATTTGTATTGTGATTTGAAATTGACCATGTAACTGTAATGCATGGATTATCATTGTCCTATGTTGTTGCGTAAATATGGAAAGTGTAAAAATGTCAAACGGATTTAACAAAAAAAGTAAAATAGCTCAGGGAGTTAAAGTGTCTGCTGGAAAAATAAGCACAGTGGCTCAATGCTCACGGTTAGCTGCAGGCCATAACATACTTAGTTAATACCTGTTTCAAGCAGCTCTGAGTAACCAACAAGACTAATGTTTCAAATCTTAAAATCTTGGAATCTGATAGAGACGTCTAGCCGCAGATTTCTTAACTTAGAATATCCCCAGGTGTCAGACTGGATCCGGAAAGCTCTCTGCAGCGGCGCCCGCCCGACTCCGCCCTGACGTTGTCCACGGACATGACATCAGCAGAGCCATATATGCTCCTCCTGGCGCGCTGATGCCAGTTTTCTTCTTTTCCACATCCGAGCGTGGATCCTAGAAAACCGTCAGTTCCTTGGCCTGGTTTTTGGGCCTTCTCGACACCTTCAGTGTCGGGTGGATCAGTGTGCAATGCCCTCTGACTTTTAAGGCTTGTGAAGCCTGTGCGCGTCAGATGTCTGGCACTGACCCACACCTCATCTGTATGTGGTGCCTCAGCGTGCTCCACGACTCCAAGCACTGTGACGCCTTTCAGCGGATGAAGCCAAAGTCCTTGAGGGAGCATTGCATGAAAGTGCTGGTCGCACGGATGTCCGTTCCGGCTCCCTTCCGTCGCTGCTCTTCTTCTCGGGATCGGACTCGTTCCCGAGCTCGCTCCTGTGACCGCCATGCGACAACAGGTAAGTGTAAGCACAGGCGTCGCTTACGGATATCTTCTTCCACTGCCTGTGCCGCTGCCACCCATTCCTCTCGCACTGAGCTGGGTAAAGGCGCACGGCAGCCTCATCCTCCGTATCCACCCTTTCCAGGTGTTGGGGCAACACGTGCCCAAATGGAGGCCTATTGTAAGGCACTCCAGGCTTGTTTTGAATCGCCCCCTCTCTCTGGTGCGCCTTCGGGTCCCACAGAGGTAGCAGGCACTCATGCCGGGTCCTCGTCTGCGGACATTTCCCTGGCACCGGCTGTGTGCGTTGACTCCGATTCCAGAGCCGACGCGACACCACCAAGCCAGGGCCCAGAGCCCAGCCCACCGTGTCAGTCAGCGCATAGCCCTGTGCGGCTTCCTGCGTCGACGCCCGGTTCGACACTGGGTACTAACCCCAGACTCGATACCGGCTTCGGCACCTCATGCTCCCTCCAGGCAGGTAGCAGTAGGTTAGGTGTCGGTCGCAACGAGGTCGAGACCCCTGTGGAGGTCGTCGACGTCCAGGCGACTCCGATACGACATAGATCAACGTCGGTACCGACGTCGAGTCGTCTTCCATCGGAGGTTGATGTCCTCCCCCCCCAAACTCCTCGGGCGGCAATAGGTTTCCACTGCGGCGTCCGTCGACGCCGCTGCTACCATTTACGCCTCCTCATGTGGAATCTGATGCTTCCTTGGACTCCCCTGATGAAGGGGCCAGGGTGCAAGTACCCAGTGTCGCCATGCTTCCTTGGACTCCCCTGATGAAGGGGCCAGGGTGCAAGTACCCTGTGTCGCCTGGCCTTTGGGTCAGTCTCTGGCTCCTCCATTCCTCATGTCTAGTGGTAGGATTAGCCTTCAACCGTCCCCTACTGACAGTTTGTTATCACCTACACGGATGGCGACTGAGTCTAGTGCTGCCTTCGCACGTGCTATTCATGGGGCGGCTGCTGTGCTTGGCTTTCAGCCTCCTATGGTGCCTTTGCTTTCTGATCCTTTATTGGATCTGCTCCATTTGGAGCCTATTGAAGTTGAACCTTTGCTTCCCTTCGGAGATTCTCTGCTTAACATTTTGCGTGGCACTTGGTCAAGACCCTCTTCTGATGACCCTGTTGATAGGGCTATTGCTCTTAGGCACCGCCCTGCTCCGTGTGATCCTCTCTGTCTGTCTCTTCACCCAACGGCTCAGGGCCTGGTTGTTCAGGCAGCCTTTAATTTGCATTCTTCACCATCTTTACCATTGTTATCTCCCACCCGGGAATCTAGGTGGTTGGATGATTGTGGTCACCGGCTTTTCCCCTCTGCTAGCGCAGGCGTCCGGGCTTTAAATACAGCCTGTGTGTTCGCACCCGCATCCTCCGCTCTATGGGACTCAGTTGCTCACCTCCTCCCTTATTTTCCAGAAGAGCCATAGATGGAATTGCTCCACCTTCTTTTGCATGGCAGAAGCATGGCACAATTTTCCCTTAGGTCCTCCCTGGATGCAACTGACTCTATGGGACGGGTCCTGGCTCGCGCTGTGGCTTTACGCCGCCATGCTTGGCTGTGCGACAGTCGCTTCCCAGATCATATTTGGGATGCCCTCAGATCTTTCGTTTAATGGGGTAGATCTTTTTGACCGGATTCAGCGGTCTCCCGTCTTTTGTCAGGGCTGAAAGAAATCTTTTTGCAATATTCTCTGCATTATTTTCCGGCGCCAGACCTAATGCACATGTTGGTTTTAGTAGCCAGTTCCTGTTCATGGCTGGTTAGCCCTTTATATGTTCATTCGGCACAGCCATTTGGCTGATTTTCTCCTCAGCGAGTTTGTTCAGCATACTCTAGACTTTTGTTGGGTCACGTTTTCATGGTTTCAATGTTTTTCTTCCTGCTATGGATCTGCACTGTGTTCTTGCCCAATAGATTCGTACAGGCTCTTTCATTCATACAGTGTTCGTGGTTACTGACCTGGTCTACTTGTTCCACCAGCTCTCAGGGTGCCCAGCTGACTGGTGCCCTTTTCGAGCCATTGCCTTCACGCCTTCTACTGTTATGTGCCTCAGAGCTACTACGCGACTCTACAGGAAGTCTTTGCTTCCTTCGTATGGCTCCACTGTCCACATGGCATGCTTGATTGGCGTTCTGCCCCTGCTGTCACTCATGTCTTGCTGGTGCCGCTTTCAACAGGGCTCCTTTTCACTGTTGAGCATATTGGGCAGGTGTACGATGTCTCTGTCATACCAGCACAGACTGATTTGTTCTGTTTCTATGCTGCTTTCCTCCATTTTCTAAATTTAGGCGGAATTTTAATACATCATATGTTCCTTCCAACCCTAGTGAGCAAAGTGGTTGTACAGAGTTCCCCAGAGAGAGCCAACAGATTGGCTCAAGCTAACCTTTCTCTCACTAGGTGTGACAAGGGAAGTGCATGATATGAACCCTTTTCGGAATTTAAGGATACCTCACACAGGTTACCGGTTGGACGACTACTGTCATCCCACCCGATGGCCGTCCAGCGTCATCATTGGTATCCTGCTCCTACGGCAGGCTGGCGGTGCAATGCCCGTCGGGCAGCACAAGGGGCTGCACTTTGGCGGAGTTCTTTTATTCCAAGCCAACGGGTGTGTGAGTGTGAGGGGCCTAAAATAGTGCAATAGTGAGCGTGAGTGTAATCTAAAAAAAGTCAGTAGAGTCCATTAAACAATTTTAATAGTCTGGCTCACTGCCTTGTTAAAAAGGGAATTTAAGGGGTATTAAGAAGTGATGGGCGATGTAATCAATCCTTATTCAACCCTTAATGTGAGTGTGGTCGACATGTTTCTTGCCACGAGGGCAATTCATCAGGACCTTTGGTGCTCATATAATTGCTTAGATTCCTTTCAAGTATGAGGACTCGGATATACGACCTGAAGAGTGTCGCAGAATGACTATTTTCTTTGTGGACCTCCCGGAAACTAGGAAGGAAACAAACAGGCAGTTATTAACAGAGCTGTATTTGAGGCCCGAGTACATCATATGGTGCCAAAAAGGAACGTGACAGTGATGTGTAGCGGGATGTGGAAACTACACGTCCCCCGTCAGTTTGTGGGATTCCTGTGAGAGAGAGGGTAGACTATGTGACAGCACAAGGACCCTTTGTCCTGTGTGTGGCTAGCATGCTCCAATCGTGGCATGCATCGTAGTGATTATCTAGAACACGTCAAATAGACATACTATGTAGGGTGTGCCAGTAACACTAACAACGGTGAGTGTTTCGGACCTTATAGCAGTCAAGTGACGTGAGGAGATTATTTTATAAAAGACACGTATTGGTAATTCACTAAAACCGCAAAAGAATAAACCGTTTGACACTCTGTGTGATACAAGTGGGTGGCTAACGCCCGTGTGGGAGACATATTCAGTATCAAAATATCATGCTCGCAGGGTAGCGGTGAGCGATAATGGTAACAAACTCACCCGCTATTCCCATTCGTAGGTCCCACACGCTGTCCTGGTGGGGCCAGCAACGAGTGATTAGAACCTACAGGAAAGTAAAGGGCACCGCGAGGCAAGATGGTTATGCAAGCGGCGCGGTTAACCGTATACTAAAAAGCGGCTGGAGAATCAGCAGCAGCGGGCACAGCAGAGCGTGCGCGCAAGTCAACAAGGGGGGGTGTTAAGCTTGTATCCACACCTTACCTCTAGGGTTGCTGGAAGCAGGCCTCTAGGCACCTACCCCTCCCACGTCAATGCCGGTATCAGGACAGCCGGTCAATTCATGGAGCTCCGGCCGGTGCAGATAAGCGCGAGTAGCGCGCGCACCCCGGGGGCGTGTCCGTTGGGCTGCTAGGCAGCGTCACGCGGGGGTAGAGAGCGAAGAGGCTCCTACTCAACCAGCAAGGCAAAGGAGGGTAAACATACGCGCCATCTTAGAACGGGAATTTATCATTTAAGGCGCAATGATGACTACTGGGAGCCGGACAATACAGTCCATATTAGATACTATCTGGCTAGCGTCGTCCAAGGCACCGCATCATTGAGCCCAAATTCATCGGTACATAAACGATGTACCCATCTTTGTTCAAGTCTAAAGAGGGCTTTTTGGCTAATGGCTGGTAAACATTCAAGAACGGTCCACCGAATGTCCTCTGTGGAGTGGTTGTGCTCTTTGCAGTGTTCATAGAGTTTGGTGTGTGTCTTAAGGCAGCGGACATTGCTATTGTGCTCCATAATGCGCTGTTTGACCGGGCGCATCGTCATCCCAATGTAGAGCATCTTACATGGGCACATAAGGACATAAATACACCTGGAACTGTTACAATTGGTGTGTCTGTTAATTGTCCAAGTAAAGTCCCTTTGGAGTTCGATGGTTTTACCTTGGATGGTCTGGGGACACACTACACAGGAGCCACAGCGGTAGTGCCCAGTGACTGGTGGGAGGTCCCAGAGAGTATTGACTGGTTGGGTGCTTGATTTCTTCGGGCGGGTATGGATCAGAGTGTCCTTTAAGTTCGCTGTCCGCTTAAATGCAAAGCGTGGGCGCGGAAGCTCCATCCCTGCAGAATTGAGAATGCCCCAGTGTGAATTGACAGTCTTTTTTATGAACGATGAATGCTTGGTGAACGAGGTCACACAAGTAATCGTATCGTCTTGCTCTTTGGGATAAACTTCAAGTAAGGAATCTCTATTGTTGTTTAACGCTCTTTTGGTTGATGTTTTTAGGAGTCGTGTAGGGTAACCCCTGTCCCGGAGCTTATGTTGTAGAGTCTTTGCTTCTTGTTTAAAGTCATTGATGGAACTGCAGTTTCTCCGTAAGCGGAGGAATTGCCCGAAGGGTAAGTTGTCCCTCAGGGACCTCGTGTGGTGACTGTTGTAAAGGAGTAAACTGTTTCTATCAGTAGCCTTTTTAAACAGGGTGGTACTGATCGTTGTCGGATCCAGGGAGATGGTAAGGTCCAAAAATGGTATTGACGTTTCAGAGATAGTGCCCGTGAACTTCAGGAATGGGTCTAGTTGATTGATCTAAACGCAGAAAGCCTCGCAGGTAGGTCGGTCACCCTTCCAGAACACCAAGATATCATCGATATATCGACGCCAGCATGTGAGATTTTCACGGAACGGATTGTGTTCAGGAGGGTAGATACAGTTCTTCTCAAATGATGCCATGTAAATACATGCTAGGCTCGGCGCAAAGGTCGAGCCCATCGAAGTTCCACGGACTTGATGGTATAGATTGGATTCATATCTGAAAAAATTCTCAGTGAGTGCAATGTGTGCCAGCTCCATAATGAAGGATATCGGGGTAGGGGACACCCATTCTTCTTGTCGCATCATTGAGTCTACCGCTTCTAGCGTTGCTTGTTGAGGAATATTTGTGTACAACGCTTCCACGTCAAGGGTCAAGAGAAGATCAATGTCTTCTCTTCCATCCATATCAGCGATCAAACGAAGCACATCTCTGGTGTCTTGTAAGTAAGAAGGGATGAATTTCACCAAAGGTTGAAAGAACGCGTCGCAGAATTGGGACAGGGGCTCCAACACCGAACCAATCCCGGAAACAATGGGTCTCCCCGGGACCGGGGTGGTGCCCTTGTGTATTTTGGGGAGGGTGTAAAAATACGGTGTGACCGGGTCCGTTGTCACCAAAAATTCTGCTTCCTTCTTGCTGATCCACTCATTTGTTTCAGCTTCAATGACAAGAGCCATCACGGTGGTGGTCAGTCGTTTGGTAGGGTCCTCCATCAGTGGTCTGTAATGTGTTGTGTTGGCCAATTGGCGTCTACATTCACGGTCATAATCATCATAGTTTTGTATGACCGTTGCACCCCCTTTGTCAGCCTGCTTGATGACAATTGAGATATCCTTACCCAAGGAAATGGCTGACTGTCTTTCAGCATTGGATAAATTATTGAAAGGTTTGATAGTTGGTTTTTTCTGCATGGTCTTGAGGACCGCTCGCTCAAAAGTCAGAACTTCAGGTGGTATCATCCCATCAGAGGGGTTGAAGGTTGAAGGTTTCCTCAAACCTGTGTCTTCGCTGGGGAGTTCAGGACGATTGTCAAAGAAAGCTCGGAGGCGTATCTTCCTGAAGAACTGCTTGAGCTCAATCATTTCCTGGAAGGAGTCAGGAGTAGGAGTGGGGACAAATCCAAGGCCTTTTTCCAAAACACTCTTTTCTGTTGGAGAGAGAGTTCTTTTCGATAGATTGACGATCAGACTCGTCTCCCTCTGGATGTTGAGCTCCTGGTCTCCACTGCAGAAGGTGCTGACGTCTGGTCCTGCCACTGGACTCCCTTTTGCCCGCCTCGCTTTCGCCCTCTTCCTCTGCCCCAACCTCTGCCTTGAAAAGGTGGCGGATTGAGGGGGTAGAATTGCGGGGGGCCTTGTGGATAGAAAGGGTACTGCCACGGTGGTGTCATATGGGGTGGACCATGGAACACCGGTCCTTGATGGTAACCTTGTTGCCAGGAACGTGTTGGTCGTGTATTCCTAGCAGGGTAGCCACCACTGGAATCACTGCTTGTAGAACCACGTCTATTGTCACCGCTTGAATTTTCATCCGACGAATAATTACTCTTTTTCCCTTTGAAGTCATCCTTAAGATATGGGTATACTTTTTCCTTTTCGAATTTAGCAATATCCTTCTCCAATTTTGTTGTTTTTTGTTTGATTAAGAATTCATGGTGGTCAGCCATTTCTTGGTTGATCTCGGATAGCTTACTTGTGAATGCTGTTTTATTATTCTTTGAGATAGCGCTTTTCATACTTGCTTCAAGGGCTGAAATTTTCTCCTGTAGTGCTTCAGAAAGGCGTTTCGCAGTTTGGCTGATCAAAAATAACAGATCCTTGGTGCATTTCCAGGAAACCTGGCACCAGTCTACTTTGAAGCGTTTGTCATCCAAAAACAACCTTGGAATGATGTTAACAATTAAGCCCTGTGGTGCTATGTTGCTCCTCAAGTACTCTGTCATCATGATCCCATGGATTGTTATTCTAATTAGTTCTTTCTTCATTTCTGTCAATGTGGTCCAATCATCAGAAGATGCACCAGATGCAGAGACTGGGGGATTTCCGAGTAGTGATGGCGTGGTTCTTAATGCCTCAGCTATAGTGTCTTCATTGAAGCTTAGACCCGGGACATCCTCCATGTTGAAAAACCGGTGTGGATGTGATGCCAAGGACTATGTAAGCCAGAACAGAGTGTCAAAAAGTAGATATTCTATCACAGTAAATACTGGAGCGGTTTGGTCCAAAATGGCGAAAATTCTTCACCACTGGTAACCTCAAAAGGGAAACATTCCCGTGCACAAAGCACGCTTGGATTGGTATCAAAGAGGGGGAATAAAAGTGGACGATTTTTAATGGGGTCCAATGTACTCGTCCTGAGAAGTAGTGAGCAAAGTGGTTGTACAGAGTTCCCCAGAGAGAGCCAACAGATTGGCTCAAGCTAACCTTTCTCTCACTAGGTGTGACAAGGGAAGTGCATGATATGAACCCTTTTCGGAATTTAAGGATACCTCACACAGGTTACCGGTTGGACGACTACTGTCATCCCACCCGATGGCCGTCCAGCGTCATCATTGGTATCCTGCTCCTACGGCAGGCTGGCGGTGCAATGCCCGTCGGGCAGCACAAGGGGCTGCACTTTGGCGGAGTTCTTTTATTCCAAGCCAACGGGTGTGTGAGTGTGAGGGGCCTAAAATAGTGCAATAGTGAGCGTGAGTGTAATCTAAAAAAAGTCAGTAGAGTCCATTAAACAATTTTAATAGTCTGGCTCACTGCCTTGTTAAAAAGGGAATTTAAGGGGTATTAAGGAGTGATGGGCGATGTAATCAATCCTTATTCAACCCTTAATGTGAGTGTGGTCGACATGTTTCTTGCCACGAGGGCAATTCATCAGGACCTTTGGTGCTCATATAATTGCTTAGATTCCTCTCAAGTATGAGGACTCGGATATACGACCTGAAGAGTGTCGCAGAATGACTATTTTCTTTGTGGACCTCCCGGAAACTAGGAAGGAAACAAACAGGCAGTTATTAACAGAGCTGTATTTGAGGCCCGAGTACATCATATGGTGCCAAAAAGGAACGTGACAGTGATGTGTAGCGGGATGTGGAAACTACACGTCCCCCGTCAGTTTGTGGGATTCCTGTGAGAGAGAGGGTAGACTATGTGACAGCACAAGGACCCTTTGTCCTGTGTGTGGCTAGCATGCTCCAATCGTGGCATGCATCGTAGTGATTATCTAGAACACGTCAAATAGACATACTATGTAGGGTGTGCCAGTAACACTAACAACGGTGAGTGTTTTGGACCTTATAGCAGTCAAGTGACGTGAGGAGATTATTTTATAAAAGACACGTATTGGTAATTCACTAAAACCGCAAAAGAATAAACCGTTTGACACTCTGTGTGATACAAGTGGGTGGCTAACGCCCGTGTGGGAGACATATTCAGTATCAAAATATCATGCTCGCAGGGTAGCGGTGAGCGATAATGGTAACAAACTCACCCGCTATTCCCATTCGCTGTCCTGGTGGGGCCAGCAACGAGTGATTAGAACCTACAGGAAAGTAAAGGGCACCGCGAGGCAAGATGGTTATGCAAGCGGCGCGGTTAACCGTATACTATACTATACCTTCCAACCCTAGGCCTGGATTGTACGGTGTGAAATCTATTCACGCTTTCCCTTTCTACATGGCCATGTGGTAATTGCCGCCTCAGCTAACTTTTCCTTCAGGACTTTTGGCCATGGATAATTATAGATCTTTAATTGGGATTGCAATGTCTCCTTCTGGTGACGTCTTGTGGTGAACTCTCCTTACACTAGTGTTCCGGACTTGTTCGCTTTCACAGTTTTACTTTCAAGATGTGGACTTTCTATCCTCTGCCAGGCTGTTTTTCCACATCCTGTCTCCCTTTAACATTGGTTGAGCCTACGCTCTTGAGGGGTGGCTTTTCAGAGCACTGCTCTGTCTCATCTGTCAATTTCTTCTATTTTTCATCATATTTGCACACTGTTCCCATATTCTCACAGTTTGTTGGTGATGGCTCCGGATTCTGACTCGGAAAAGCTTCTACGACGAAAACTGACGTCAGCGCGCCGGGAGGGGCATATATGTCTCCGCTGACGGCATGTCCGTGGAAGACGTCAGGGCGGAGCCGGGTGGCGACTCCCCCCGGCGCGCAGAGGTGCTGCTGGGGAAAATATTCTGGATCCAGTCTGACACCTGGGGATATTCTAAGTTAAGGAATCTGCAGCTAGACTATGTCTCTACCAGATACATCGTTACCGAAAGTAAGTAATTCGTTCGTTTTACCTCATCTTTCGTTATTCCAATGTGGATAATATGGGTTCTGAAGAGTAGTAATAAACATATGGGTTGGTGAAATAGAACATGCCACCACTGAACCCCCTTTCATTCAAACACAAAGTTGACAACTACAGTAGGGATCAAAGGGGCTGAATATTTTAAACAACCAAAGCAACTAACAGGATTTTATTTTAATGCTCGGTCAATTCTGAAACATGCCCTTGAGATATGGAGTCTACTCGATTCTGAAAAACAAGACATATGTTTTGTTACTGAAACATGGCTTAATGAAGCCGCCCTCCTATATGTTGCAATCGCTTTATTCTCGGAGTATACATTGAACAGACTTAATAGAAACAATAAGAGAGGAGGCGGCCTAGCAGTTGCTGCCAGAGCCGACATCAAGATCCACATACTTGATACCTCTCTCTCTCTGAATGGGTTGAACTGTGCTTCTTTAAAATTGGGGATTATACTAGGTAACCTGGAGAGGCGCCTTATTTTATAGGCCACCTTGCACACAAACTAATTTCACGAATCACTTGATTGAGATCATAGCTTCACATATGCTAGCAGCCAACACATTTCTCCTTGTAGGCGACTTCAACTTTCATGCAGAACTCTTAGATAAAACTGATACCATTCAACTGATTTCTAATTGTGAAACATTGGGTCTACGGCAATTGGTAACAGGGCCCACACACGTAGCAGGTCATCATTTACACCTCCTGTTTACGAATTCAGCTTCCATTAAAGTTGAATCACCTATTCCCATGTCTTTGTCAGACCACTATTTACTATAATTCTGTCTACAGACTGCTCCAATTTATAGTAACTGTATTAGTGAACAGAAGCTGAGTAGACCCTGAAAAAAGTTACTATAGCAACCCTTTTACCCCACCCCTGTCTTCCATTCTATAAAGACACTGATAACCTAAGTCATGCAGCAGTAGCCTTTGAGAAGGCAACCACTCAAGCACTTGACAGGGTTGCACCCCTAACTAAAGTCAAACTCCAGCACAAAGCATCACCTTGGTCTAATAAAGATTTAAAATCTGATAAATTGGTCAGCAGGAAAGCAGAGCTGAAATGGAGGAGTACTAAAAATATAGAGGATATGCAGGAGTATAACCTTATTCACAGACATTATCTCGATAGCATAAAATCAGCTAAAAAAAGATATACAAGCAATCGAATCGACAAAGGCGCAAATTCTAACAAAGAACTGTATAAAAAATTAAAGGAATTTATCAGTCCACCCTCCTGTCAGTCTGAAAGCCCTGGCTCAACTGAATGAGCCAACATACTTTCCCCATTCTTTGAGGAAAAAGCTACACCATTTATAACCTTTTTTCCTAATTCAACCACTGAATACCAAGAGACTGCGCCTGTCAGCGATCTAGAACCTGTCATAAATTATCTAAATGAATTTGTGTAACTCACCGAGGAGGTAGTGAATGTTGCCCTCTTTAAAATAAAATCAGGCTCCCCGACCCAGCCTGTCTCACCCCATATCATGCCCAGCATTGTCTCAGTTCTCCTGACCTTTTTAATCTGTCTCTAAGCAGTGCTACCTTTCCCCTAATCTGGAAGGCAGCCAGGGTCAAACCTATCCCAAAAACGGCTTCTATTGATCCTAAAGAACCTAGCAATTATCGAATTGGAGAATAATAAACTACTGAACCCCTCTCAATCAGGCTTTAGGGCTGTCCACAGTACCGAAACCTTGCTGATAGAGGTTGCTGGCAATATAAGACTGGCCCAGGACAACTTTCAGTCAGCTATGCTTGTCCTTCTTGATCTATCCGCGGCATTCAATACCATCTTCCACAGTACTCTAATATGCCGACTGTGGGAGAAAGGAGTTAGGGGAAATGTCCTAAATTTGTTCATGAGCTACCTAACTGACCAAACTTTGTTGGTTTCAACTGGTACCTTTGTCTCACAAAGTCAGATAGTAGATAAAGGAGTCCCCCAGGGATCTATCCATAGCCCCACCCTTTTTAGGTCTCGCTAAAGTCAGCGCATGCGCTGCTCTTGCAAGACATTTAGTAACTGCTTCAAAAAGCGCTACCTTGCCGGCCACAAGCTTGCTAGAACACGCTCAAGCGCCCGCTTGTGCACAGCACTTTTTCCTGTTGCGAGCGCGCTTGTGCACAACTCGTGCTTTTTTTTTATTATTTCATTTCACGGCCGCGCAGCGTTACTTTTACGGCCGCGCAGCCAATGCTTGTTGTTTCAGTTTCTCGCCGCGCGGCTGTGTCACTTTCATGGCCGCGCGGACATTACTTATTTTCAAAGATTTTGACACAAAGTCGTTGAGGTAGTGTGTAGGAAGGTAGATCCCTGACTATGGTTGCCCCCAACTTTTTGCCTGGTGTTTTGCTGGTTTTCTGACTTAGTTGACCTGGGGCCCTGCTATTCAGGACCCCAGGCCTACTGCTCTCTCTGTAAAATGGATTCCATGTACCCTAGGTACATATCTAATTGGATACTGAGTCACCTTATCAGTCCCTGTACAGTGTACCTTAGGTACCCAGGGCATAGGTGTAGCCAGGGCCTACCAGGGGCTGCAGCATGTATTATGCCACCCCTGGCTGGCCATCCAGATCTGACACAACTGGCTGCACGACAGCTGGGGCAAGGTGGTGTAATCACCCTTTGCTTTAGATATAGTATACCTATATCTAACCCTAAAATGGACACACAGATCTCCTATCAGTCACTCCTATGGCAGGCCTTAACAATCCTGAAGGCAGAGTGCTTGGAATCGTGTGAGATAGTGCTCTGGCATGAGCTCAGCCTGTCTGCGGCTTTCGGGATCTATCCCTTAGCCGTTTCCATGATATCGCATACCATATACTCTTAAGTGCATTATAATCCTTGCGGTTATGTGCCAACTCTGGTATCGCTTTATCAAAACATGTCGAGTAAGGTGTCATACGAATTGGAATACTAACCCCTCGCCAATTCTGGCGACGGGGTTAGCATTCCACCCTTCTAGAGGGACACGACATGTATGTAACCTGTAACCCCGGTTAAAGTCAGACAGAGCCTTAGCTCCACAAAATGGATGCTGCCACCGAGACACAAGTCTGCCCTCCTGCTGCTGGGAGTCCTCCCAGCCCAGGAGGCAAGGACAAGGGTTTCCTGCCAGGGGCGGTGCCAGCACCGTCCCAGACAGGATTTTGTGTATTCCAGGTAGGCAGGGCTACAGAGGAAGGTGACTGCAAGTGGCACCCCGGTGCTCACTGTGCATAGGCCGGCTTGAACCAGTTCCAGGGGCACACCAGCCCCTGAGCTGGGGAAAGCCCGCCAAAGGAGAGGGGTGTAACCACCCCCCTCCTGGTCCCACCCATAGGGCAGGACTTAGTCGCGTGCCAGCCCCCTTTTCCAAGATAAAGGTAGGAGCAGGCCCCCTTCCAAATTAGATCATCTTTGGAATCAAGACACGACTTTCTACGAAAGGACATCAAGATTTCTTCTTCAAGATTCTCCCTTGTGACTAAGGAGTAGTCACCCTGCATCCGCAGGCACCATCTTAAGAACACTGTGGCCTGCTGCAAGTTCTTCCTCCGGAATCTGACTGCCCAGCTCGACGAGAACCGGCTTCCCTGGCACCTCTGACCTCTACCCACCTCTACAGCCAAGCTGAGAACCGTGGGTGCGACGAGACCTCGAGGGACCGGCCATCTTCAAGACTGCACGACTTCTTTCCAGCACGACCGCCGAGGGATCCTCTGGTGAGTGCTTTGGGGTCCGAGAAGCCCCGACCCTGAGCAGCCCCAGCACCGAAGTTCAGCCTCCCAGCATCTCCACGATCTGCGTGGGGCCCTTCTGCTTTTTGCTGCTCACCGCGTTGTTTGGCTACTAGCCCGCTGGCTTGTGGCCTTCTTAACGACGCCCGACGACATCACTGTTGCTGGTCTGGTTGCTCCAGACTGGCCCTTGCTCCCTTCCAAGAGAGGAGCACCCCAGACCCTCCTGGTCCACTCCAGATGCCATTTTAGGTCCACCGCGTGGGCTTGAATTTGCCAAGACTTGTTGCCCCAATCCTGGGTCCAGCGACGTCGAGAGCATCATCCATCGTGGGACAGCTCGTACCTCCATCCTGGTCGCCGACAACGCCTCCTGGTCCGTGAGACTACAGAGCCCAGCGTCGCCCACTCACCTAGTCGAGGTGACTACCATCCGGTGCCCTCCTGGTGCCACCTGACTACTGGCTAGTAGTCACGAACTTGCTCCCCTCTGCTTTCAGGTGTCATCTATCTTCGATCCAGGCTTGGATCACCCGAACAATCTTCACTGGTCGCCTGCCAGCAACTCCTTTCCTTCAGGCTCCTGGTTCGTCAACGGAGAATCCCGACGTCTTTTCAGACCTATGCAGCTGCAGCCCCTGGGCTAGGTAACTTCGGCATTTCGGTGCCTCAGCATAGCCTCACTATCCAAGGGTCCAGATCCACTTTCGTTTTTGACCTACCTAGTCGGGTTCGCCCGAGAACACTAACTTTGTGAATTCTAGTTTCCATAGACTTTGTCCCGCATCCCGCGTGAGAGTGCACACTCTGCACCCGAGTTCCCTAGGCCTCCTGCTAGTAATCTAAAGGTTCAGTAGTCCAGCCCTAGCGATCCCAAAGCCTCTGAGAATCGTTACTTACCTGCTAGTAATTCGCATTCCACTTGTGTAGTATATGGTTTTTCGTGCCCCTCGGGCATTTGTGTAAATTGTGCGACTTGAAGTATTTTTATAAGAGTTTTGTTGTGTGCTTAGCTCCCTGTCTCATAAAGAGCCAGGGTAGTCTTGTTATAAATAAATACACTGTCTATTTTCATAACAACTTGTGTGGTGTCCTTTCACTGGGTGTTCAAGGGGTAATGTGATGGTAAAACAGCTGGCTTAACACGCCCTCTAGAGTCTTAGCCTTAGACTGCTCGTATCCATGCAACTAGGATAGCTGGTCTATAAGGTTGACTTACAACCAATCATCAATAAGGGTTGTTTGGACTGATATATAGTGATCACTAGAATAGTGAGCACTGCACATCAGGCCAACTTCTCACATTGGTGAGCAGCGGTTGGGATTTGAGCTTGCTGTTGTTTTACCACACATATCCTAAGAATATCTTGTGAAAGATCACATAAGTACTAAAGGTACATATAACTTAGCTTAGAATACTCTGAGTTCTACCGAACCAGCTGTTGTAGCTCCTAGGGCCTAGCACACCCTAAACTACAACTCTAGCAAGGGATCAGTAGGCAAACATATAGTGTAGGTAAGTGCACCACTTACACCTCACTAGAAAAGCATGTCTACCCAAGGAGAATCTACTGAGACTCCCCTTGTGGATATTGACCCTCCACAGGTCAAATCAAGATATGCAGCTCTCAGTTTCCAGGAAATGAGACAAGTGTGTACCTCCAGGAAACTGAAACAGGGGTCTAACCCCACCATTCCCTTTTTAATAGGTCTCTTAGAGACTTATGATGCGAGAAAGATTTCTCAGCTAGATGGGAATATGCCAGCCTTAGAGGGTACCTCTGGGGATCCAGACCTCCCCAACACTGCCAATGCAGTTGAGGAGGAGGATCAAGAGGAACTCTCTGGGGACGAGGTAGACAAAGGTCTTGAGGTAGTCAGAAGGCTAACTAGGGCCAACTTAGACTTGCTTGGGCTAGGATCTGGGGGACCCCCAGTACTGACCCTAAGTAGGCCTAACCTTGGAGTTAGGAGAGATAGATCTCTTTCTAGGGACTCCAATAGATCTCTGCACTCTAATGCCTCTTCTCAGAGGAGAAGGAACTCTCCCCAGAGGAGATTGACTTCCCCTCAGAGAATGGAGCATGAAGCTAGGATGAGACAGGCTACTCTGAGGATTGAAAGGGAAGAACTTGCCCTGGCCAAAGAGAAGCTTGCCTTTGCTAGAGAGCAGCAGATGAGTGGGTTAGCTCCCACTGGTGGCAGCAATCTCCCAAGAGATAGAGAGAAGGGTTTAGATACTAAACACCTGACTAAGATAGTGCCCCCCTTTAAACAAGGGGATGACATCCAGAAATGGATGGCTGCTTTGGAGAGGGCCTGCACTGTGCAGTGCATTCCCCAGAGTCAGTGGGCAGCTAGCTATACTGTGGCTCTCCTTTGATGGCAAAGGTAGAGATAAGCTCCTCACTACTAGAGTTGAGGATGCTAATAATTACCAAGTCCTGAAAAATGCACTGGTTGATGGGTTTGGCTTAACCACTGAGCAGTACAGGTTGCTGTTCAGGGATACCCAGAAAACTCAGTCTCAGGATTGGGCTGACTTTGTTGATTGTGCCACTAAGGCTTTGGAAGGCTGGCTACTGGGTAGCAAGGTTACTGACTTCACAGGATTGTATAATCTTATTATGAGAGAGCAAGTCTTAAATAATTGTCAGAACCAGTTATTACACCAGCACCTGGTAGACTCTGATCTGACCTCTCCACAAGAATTGGGTAAGAGGGCAGACAAGTGGGTCAGAACCAGGATTAGGCCTAAGAACCAAGGTGGTGACCAGAAAAAGGAATCAACCAAGCCTCGAGAGAAGGGTGGGAATAAATCTTCAGATCAAACCACATCAGGGCCCCAAAAATCCTCTGAGGGGGGTGGGTCCCAGAATCCTTCTAATAACCAGAAAAAACCTTATTGTTATCCCTGTAAACAGGTGGGTCATTTGAAAACTGACAGCAGTTGCCCAAAGAATAACAATAAGGAGAACATACCCCCAAGTAACATTCCCAAACCTCCTGTTACTATTAGTAGTAATCCCCCAGGTGGTGGGAGTGCCCCCAAGAATTTGGGTCCATTTACTTTGGGAGTTCCTGGGGACTCTGGCCTAACCAGGTCCCCAAACTTAGATACTCTTGTCTGTGAGACTGGCATGGGGTTTGCCAACTTCACAACTTGTCCCAACACTTTGGGCAAGTACAGACAGGAGCCCCTAATCAATGGTATAAAAGTTGAGGCCTATAGAGACACAGGGGCTAGCATCACTATGGTGACTGAGAGTCTAGTCCCCTCAAGGCAACTTTTACCTGGTGCCACATACCAGGTGACCAATATTGATGGAGTACAGAGAGATCATCCCATGGCAGTGGTCAATCTCAGCTGGGGAGGTGTCACTGGCCACAAGAGAGTGGCAGTGTCACCAAACTTGCCTGTAGATTGCCTACTGGGGAATGATTTAGAGCTCTCAGCCTGGGCTGAAGTAGAGCAAGAAACCCATTCTAAAATGGTAAACTTCCATGGTAAGGTTAGTGGGGCAGTGGTGGCCACAGCCCCAGTCCAAGATGTCCTCCCTGAACAGATCAGGAGGGCTGTGCCAGTCACAGCCCAATCTCAGACAACTTCCTTCCCAGAACAGGTTGTAAAGGCTGTGATGGTCACAGCCCACACCCAAACTGAGCCCCCTCCTGAAAAGGTTGGGAGAGTTGTGATGGCCACAGCTCAAACTCAGATAGATGATAGTGTTGTGAAGCCTGAAACTATGGATCACTCCACTCAGACAGAGAGCATTGAGGAGGAAGAGAAATCTCCCTCCCACCAGACTTTAGGAAAGGATCAGCCTCCTCAGGGAACTGATCTGACCCCTTGTGAAGGAACTGCCCCAGAGGTAGTCAGGCCTAGCCTGGCAGAGCCCCTGATGTCAGTGGACCCTTCCAAGGTGGGACCCAGTCTGGAGCAGGTAACCTGCCCCTCTCTACCCTGCCTCAGTCAGCCCAGGGATGTAGAGGCCAGGGAGGCCTGTGGTGGACCCCAAAGGGCCCCCTGTCCAAAAGAACTTCCCAATCAACAGATTAAGGGAACTGAAGCTAGTAATCCTAGCCAAGTGAAAATAAAACAGACTCCTGAGGGATCCCCCTTAAATTTAGTTAGGGACCTCCCACAGATGGACACTGTTGGGCACAGCCAAACCTGGGACCTGAGGGCCCCAAACCTGACCTGTCCCTCCAGTAAGCCAAACAGAGGGACCCAACCTCCAGCTGTAGGTAGCCAGAGGTTGACCCTGAGAGCCCAAAACAACTCAGTCTTTGAAAGAAAGGCCTCTATGGTGGAAAATGACTGGAGGAAGCTGAGCCCAAAATTAGTGGAGCCTCACTTCAGTACTCCATTTCAGCACCAGCCTTTTACTTTGCCAAAGCACACCACAGGTAGGGATCCCCTATGGTGGAGACCCTCAGACACCCTTAGGGTGAGGGATTGCTTAGTGGACCATGAGATAGGGGGTAACCATGCCAGTGCTGGTACTTCCTTATATGGCCACTCAGGCAATATAGGCTTACCTGGCAAGGATAGCCTTATCTCCTTTCGTTTGGGGGGGGTTATGTAGGAAGGTAGATCCCTGTCTATGGTTGCCCCCAACTTTTTGCCTGGTGTTTTGCTGGTTTTCTGACTTAGTTGACCTGGGGCCCTGCTATTCAGGACCCCAGGCCTACTGCTCTCTCTGTAAAATGGATTCCATGTACCCTAGGTACATATCTAATTGGATACTGAGTCACCTTATCAGTCCCTGTACAGTGTACCTTAGGTACCCAGGGCATAGGTGTAACCAGGGCCTACCAGGGGCTGCAGCATGTATTATGCCACCCCTGGCTGGCCATCCAGATCTGACACAACTGGCTGCCCGACAGCTGGGGCAAGGTGGTGTAATCACCCTTTGCTTTAGATATAGTATACCTATATCTAACCCTAAAATGGACACACAAATCTCCTATCAGTCACTCCTATGGCAGGCCTTAACAATCCTGAAGGCAGAGTGCTTGGAATCGTGTGAGATAGTGCTCTGGCATGAGCTGAGCCTGTCTGCGGCTTTCGGGATCTATCCCTTAGCCGTTTCCATGATATCGCATACCATATACTCTTAAGTGCATTATAATCCTCGCGGTTATGTGCCAACTCTGGTATCGCTTTATCAAAACATGTCGAGTAAGGTGTCATACGAATTGGAATACTAACCCCTCGCCAATTCTGGCGACGGGGTTAGCATTCCACCCTTCTAGAGGGACACGACATGTATGTAACCTGTAACCCCGGTTAAAGTCAGACAGAGCCTTAGCTCCACAAAATGGATGCTGCCACCGAGACACAAGCCGGCCCTCCTGCTGCTGGGAGTCCTCCCAGCCCAGGAGGCAAGGACAAAGGGTTTCCTGCCAGGGGCGGTGCCAGCACCGTCCCAGACAGGATTTTGTGTATTCCAGGTAGGCAGGGCTACAGAGGAAGGTGACTGCAAGTGGCACCCCGGTGCTCACTGTGCATAGGCCGGCTTGAACCAGTTCCAGGGGCACACCAGCCCCTGAGCTGGGGAAAGCCCGCCAAAGGAGAGGGGTGTAACCACCCCCCTCCTGGTCCCACCCATAGGGCAGGACTTAGTCGCGTGCCAGCCCCCTTTTCCAAGATAAAGGTAGGAGCAGGCCCCCTTCCAAATTAGATCATCTTTGGAATCAAGACACGACTTTCTACGAAAGGACATCAAGATTTCTTCTTCAAGATTCTCCCTTGTGACTAAGGAGTAGTCACCCTGCATCCGCAGGCACCATCTTAAGAACACTGCGGCCTGCTGCAAGTCCTTCCTCCGGAATCTGACTGCCCAGCTCGACGAGAACCGGCTTCCCTGGCACCTCTGACCTCTACCCACCTCTACAGCCAAGCTGAGAACCGTGGGTGCGACGAGACCTCGAGGGACCGGCCATCTTCAAGACTGCACGACTTCTTTCCAGCACGACCGCCGAGGGATCCTCTGGTGAGTGCTTTGGGGTCCAAAAAGCCCCGACCCAGAGCAGCCCCAGCACCGAAGTTCAGCCTCCCAGCATCTCCACGATCTGCGTGGGGCCCTTCTGCTTTTTGCTGCTCACCGCGTTGTTTGGCTACTAGCCCGCTGGCTTGTGGCCTTCTTAACGACGCCCGACGACATCACTGTTGCTGGTCAGGTTGCTCCAGACTGGCCCTTGCTCCCTTCCAAGAGAGGAGCACCCCGGACCCTCCTGGTCCACTCCAGACGCCATTTTAGGTCCACCGCGTGGGCTTGAATTTGCCAAGACTTGTTGCCCCAATCCTGGGTCCAGCGACGTCGAGAGCATCATCCATCGTGGGACAGCTCGTACCTCCATCCTGGTCGCCGACAACGCCTCCTGGTCCGTGAGACTACAGAGCCCAGCGTCGCCCACTCACCTAGTCGAGGTGACTACCATCCGGTGCCCTCCTGGTGCCACCTGACTACTGGCTAGTAGTCACGAACTTGGTCCCCTCTGCTTTCAGGTGTCATCTATCTTCGATCCAGGCTTGGATCACCCGAACAATCTTCACTGGTCGCCTGCCAGCAACTCCTTTCCTTCAGGCTCCTGGTTCGTCAACGGAGAATCCCGACGTCTTTTCAGACCTATGCAGCTGCAGCCCCTGGGCTAGGTAACTTCGTAATTTCGGTGCCTCAGCATAGCCTCACTATCCAAGGGTCCAGATCCACTTTCGTTTTTGACCTACCTAGTCGGGTTCGCCCGAGAACACTAACTTTGTGAATTCTAGTTTCCATAGACTTTGTCCCGCATCCCGCGTGAGAGTGCACACTCTGCACCCGAGTTCCCTAGGCCTCCTGCTAGTAATCTAAAGGTTCAGTAGTCCAGCCCTAGCGATCCCAAAGCCTCTGAGAATCGTTACTTACCTGCTAGTAATTCGCATTCCACTTGTGTAGTATATGGTTTTTCGTGCCCCTCGGGCATTTGTGTAAATTGTGCGACTTGAAGTATTTTTATAAGAGTTTTGTTGTGTGCTTAGCTCCCTGTCTCATAAAGAGCCAGGGTAGTCTTGTTATAAATAAATACTCTGTCTATTTTCATAACAACTTGTGTGGTGTCCTTTCACTGGGTGTTCAAGGGGTAATGTGATGGTAAAACAGCTGGCTTAACACGCCCTCTAGAGTCTTAGCCTTAGACTGCTCGTATCCATGCTACTAGGATAGCTGGTCTATAAGGTTGACTTACAACCAATCATCAATAAGGGTTGTTTGGACTGATATATAGTGATCACTAGAATAGTGAGCACTGCACATCAGGCCAACTTCTCACATAGTGTAACTTCAATTGCCTACTGTCTGCGAAACAAACTGACAAATTTATCCCAAACGGCCCATTGTACTTAAAAGCAAAAGCCCGTCGAGAGTTCCCGTGTTCTTCTCGCTACACATGTAATCCCATACTCTGGCAGGTTTAAGTTAGCGTTCTGTAAACATTGTGAAGAAACGTTTCCATATGTACCCCCGCGTCCATGCCACTTCAATAGTTCCATGTCTTGGATCATTGCCATATGCAAAGTAAGGAACCCAACTCAATCTGGAGCGAGAACACCTCTTTCAACATTCAGTAACTAATATATAAAAGCAACACATTATTGCACCTCAGTGGACACCATGTGAATTGGATCTCTTGCCGCATTTTTATTATATAGGTACAAATATCTTCCAGTTTTTTAAAGTTTAATGTGATATGTCTAGAAATGTTATGGCCGAGGTGTAACCTTATTTTTTCCTGTGAATTTACTTTAACACGTGTAACACAGTAAGGAACATAATAAAACACAATTTAATTTGTTTGTCTTACACACTTTCAACAAAGCAGCCATTTTAAATTGTCTATAAAACTAGCAGTGTTTTGTTGTGTTTAGTTACAGGATCTGAAGTGTTTTGTGTGGGGAGGGCGCGAGCAATTTCCAATTTTCTGTTGACGGCTAGCGCTGTCCAGTGACTGAGCAGCGTAAGTTCCATCCACGCTCAGGTAGACAGTCGAAGAACTCCCGAAACCTCCAAGCCTTGAAAATAGTAATTAAAAGCCACAACGATTGTGCTAACACTAACCGTCTGAAACTTCACATCGTAGGCCCAAGCCCTTGTCTCCGAATAAACTTGTTTTAACAACAGTGAGATGGAAAACAAGTCGCTGATGTGGAAAAACATTTGCCCGTCTTTTGCATTAGTGCGGCCTGCATTTACAAACCGAGCCGTCAGCACCCAGGCTGTCCACTCTCCGTGCAAAGATGCCGTCACCCCTTCATTGTCCGGAGCTCGCGACAAGCCTAGGGTGACCAACCGTCCGTAAATTTCACGGACCTTCCGTAAATTGGACCTCACGTCCGTTGTCCGTGAGGATCCTTTTTACGGACGCCTTTTGTCCGTAATTTTGGCCTTGTGAGAGGCCTCAGCTCTCTGATGTGGCCGCCTCGCACCTATGCTCCAGCACAAGAGCAGCCCCACCCCGCCCATTGACCTTCTGTGTGGGGCTGATAGCCACATACAGAATGACAATGGGGCAGTTTGGGTTGCTAACATCTCCTGCCACTCTGTCCTGCTGAGTTCAAAGCTGTCCACAGGATCTCAAAGTCTACCAAAGCCCCGAAATGTGTTTTCTTTTCCATAAGCGTAGATGGTGTTTGATACAAATCTGTATGTTAATTTTAATGACACATTAAGTGATAAGGTGACGCCTACTTTCGAAAAAAGCGTTTCTGTGTAAACTATCAAGAGACCTTTTGCAAATCTAAAATAAAAAATGCAGCGTAGTTAATGGCCCAAAAAAAAAGAAGAAAGTTAAGCAGAGAGTGGGGCTGCTGGCCCATTTGAAGCATTTAGAAACAAACAAACAGAGGCATTTGCACTTGTGAAATGACCGTGAGTGGGCTTGAAGGCTCTCCTGCCCCTCTCACTCTCTCGGAACTTGGCCTGCTTATGAAAATGAGAAATCTGAGGCTTTAAAAGAAGTAAATGAAACCCACAAGTTCTCAATTTGTAAAAAAAAAAAATGAGTACTAATGCTCTCTTCAGGAGGCGTCTGCAGCTTACACCCCACATTGCCCCTGCCATGCTGCTTGTGATAATATAATGCATTTACCACACATCACACTCCTACAACTGTGAGAATTTGGATATTTTAGGCCCCCAAAGTTATAAGAATGGCTTGAGATGCAGGTAATAGCCGTTTTTAATGAATATTGGATTAATAATTAACTGTTAACCCCCATCCCACCGCACCTCTTGCTTTAGGAACTACAGCAGGGGTGAAGTTCTTGATGGGCCTCCTCTGTCTGCAACTCTGCAGACAAAGTCTCAGCTCATAATTAATGTGAAAAGGTGGGTGAGTACGTGAACAAATTGGTAAATGGCTGGATGGATTAGTGAAAGGATGAATGAATGAGTGAAAGGGAGAATGGATGGATAATGAGAGGATGGATGGATGAGTGAGTGGAAGGATGGATGGGGGTATATAGATAGATGTATGGGTAGATGGATGGTTAAAAGGGTGGATGGATCAGTGAGAGGGTGGATGGATGATTGAAAGGATGGATGATGGGCGAGTGGATGGTTAAGGGAAATGATGGATGGATTGATGAATTGATAAGTGAAAGGATGGATGGATGAGTGAAGGGAGGTTATAAGGATGGATGAGTGAGTGAAAAGGAGGGTTGATGGACAAAAGGATGGATAGATGATTGAAAAGGAGGATGGATGAGAGAAGGATGGATGGATGAGTGATGGGGTCAATGGATGGATTCATGAGTGTATGAATAAATGGATGAGTGTTTGGATGGGTGAAAGGTGGATGGAAGGATGGGTGGCTAAGTGAAAGGGGAATGAGAGAGAATGGATGGATGGATGAGTAAATGCATTGGTGAATGGTTGGCCTGAATGGATGGGTGAATAGGTGCATGGATGAGTGAAAAGAAGAATGTAAAGATGGATGAGTGAAAGAATGCACACATGAGTTAAAAGGAGGGTGAAGAGCTTGAAGAAAGGATGGATGAGTGAAATGTGTAATGAGTGGACAGATGAGTCACTGGGTGGATGGATGAGAAAGTGAAAGGATGGCTGGATGGGTGAAAGGGTAAATGGTTGGATGGATGAGTGAATGGATGGATGTGTAGAAGAGTGGGTGGAGAAGTGAAAGGATGGCTTGGGTAAAAGGGGAAAAGGCTGGATGGATGGATGAGTAAATGGATAGATGGGTGGAAGAGTGGAAGGATGGTTGAGTGGAAGAGTGGAAGGATGAGTGAAAGGATGGATTTGGTGAAAGAGTGGATGGATGGATGAGTGAAAGGGTGGATGGAGGGACAGATGAGTGAAATGATGGATGGAAGGATAGATGATGGATAGGTTTGCAAATGGTTGAAAAGGTTTGCTATGTATGGGCACAAAGACGGAAGGACAGAATAAAGACTGAATGATGGATGAATGAATTAATAGATGACAGAATGTACATTTAAAATGGTGGAGATCAGGGGTTTGATGGAAGGATGAATGGCTAGATCGTTGGACAAGAGATCTCTTCTGGGGAGGGTTGTGATGACTTACTTTGCTTTCTTGGTGCCGTAAGAGTTTTATTTCAAAGTGGGAGGTATTTCAATTTTCTGGCTACTCCCTTTCCTATGTGTTCCTATTCTGTATTTGCTGTGTGCTTACGTGTGGGATCTATACATCATGCATATGACATTTTGAGTCACACCCAACATGTACCTGAATGTTACACTCGTAATTGTAAATGTTTGCATGTTTTGTTTTAGGTGAAGTGTGAAGATTTAGAGAGAGCCTCATAGTGCCATGAGCTGTGCTTGAGATGTATATTGTGTTTGTAGCAATGGGCAAGGCGTCAAAAATAAACTATGTGATAATGTATTGACAGCGCCTTCTTTAAGAAAGCTGCAGGGAAAAGCACTTTTGTGACTTCCGTCAGCTAGTGCAACTCTCTGCAAAGCCCCCATAAGCAAAGTCAGATTCCATATTTTAAGTTCCTCTTGCTGAAACACCCGTAATGCATTTCCTGTAGTGGGTTCATCACAGCAATCCTCCCTTTAGTTCACCTATGCATGCCACTTTACATCTCACAATGGCAGGCAGATATGAGATGCTGGTAACAAAGTCTATCCGAGCAGATCTTCCTGACAGCTTCTCTCACCAAACATGCCTGCGTAGGACCAGGAGTTGTAAGCAAAAATCAGACTGGACAACCCAGTGCAGTAACCATATAAATAGATTATTATCATATGAAATACCCCAAGACCTGCACAGTTGCTCAAAGCTGCGCATATACCAAAAAACCTGGAAGGGCACTATTGTCTCAACTTAATATAATCTTTTTTTGACTTGTACTTAAGTGGTTGTCTATCTACACACTTTTATACTATCGTGCAACGTCCTCTGTCTGTAAAGCTTGCCTTTTGTCCCAAAGTTTTGAATTTTTGTCCTGAATTTTGACCCCTTGTCCTGAATTTTTACACTTACCGTCCTGAATTTGCACTCATGCCAGTTGGTCACCCTACAAATCACACCATGGTACCAACAGATACCGCCAAAAATCCCCTGACACATTGTGCACAGCAACAGCAGCTCCCCACCCACCCGCACAGTAACTGCTCTCTCACACACATTGTCGCTCCGCTTGCACTGCTGTGTCCTGTGCTGTACTATCGTGAGTGGAGCCGGGGCTACACCAGCTGTGTGCACTTTACTGTGGTCTGGACGTGAGGTAAGCATGCTTTGCCGCAGTTGCTGGGGTGCATGAGGAAGTGCATGTGTTGGATAGTGTCTGAAGGTTGTGGGGTGGAGAAAGGATTGCTTGCTTCGTGTGCTTGCAATCGTACAACGCATTGGTTTCGTTTCCTTCATTAACTGTGATAAGCAGTTAGTTGTAATGCGCCTTTTCTATAGTGCGATATTAAAAGGAGGCAGCGGAGCGCTGCGCAGGGTCAGGTATTCACACAAGGTGCTTTCATTTCCTGTTCACTTTTTGCAGTCCCATGTTATCGATTGTCTCACTTCCTCTCGCTAGTTATCAGCAGGGAAGGGAGTTGAAGCGCTGTGAAGGTGAAAGCGCCTCCCCTCCTACAGGAATAACAGCAGAGCTGGCCCTCCGCGACTTCCTCTCAGAGTAGCGCTGCGTGGCACCTATGAGGTAGACCTCTTTAAAGAGCTACAAGCCGCCCCGCGCAATGCCCGAGGAACCAGCCATCACGCTTGTTCAGTGGGATAATCCCAACCCTTCCGCAGTTTAGCCTCCAGTAGCAGTTTCTCCCTCACACACAATGATAATCCAATCCCTGAATAATCAATCACTCGTGTTCTTTCCACTTCAGGTCCGCTATTGAGGAAGTGCCGGCGCCCCCTACAGCCCCCTCTGCTCAGGCACACGTGGTTTCATGCTTTGGAATGGACAATGTGGGCGCTGCAGGCGAATCCCATACAGTGCCTTAGAAATGACAATCTGGCACCACGTGTGGAGCCGGAGTATATTGTATTTATTGGTAACAGTATATAGCTGTTAATGTTTTGTGTTCTCCCTCTCTTCAGTACTATCGGAGCCTTTGCGTGTCAGCAGGAAGGTTGCCGTGCTGATACTAGTGGCCACGGTTCACCGCTGCACTGTCGGCTAAGCGGCAGCAGTGCAAGGTAGCCGAAAGAGCCTGGCGGGCACAATATGATACTGGTGCCAAGCAGACCTACAAAACGGTGGTTAAGGCTTATCACCGGGACATTCGCCTGGAAAAAAAAAGCATATTTAGCCAGGAGAATAGAAGCCGCTTCGAACTCCTGCAAGGAGATTTTCTCCATTGTGAGAGAATTCACTTCTCCTTGGTCTAACTCCTCGGACGAGAAGCCATCAGGCACCTGGGCTACGGACCTTGCTGATTTCTTTACGAGCAAGATTCAACGCATCCAGGAGGCATTCCTGATACCAGTGGCCACGGTCCAGATTGAACCGGACTTCACCGCATCGCCACTGGCCATAGGCCAGGTGTGACGTTGAGTGTATTTCCACCGATCTCCGCTACTGACTCCTTGGGTCTAATGGGCAATTTAAAATCTGGCTCACCTCTTGACCCATGCCCGGCTAAATTTTTAGCGGAAGTGGCGGAGGTGATCAATCCACTGGCCAACCCGCTGTTACATCTGTCACTAAAGCATGGAGTGGTCCCACAAGCTTGGAAACAGGCGATGGTGATCCCCTTGCTCAAAAAGCCTGGCCTTGATCCGAAGGCCCCAGTTAATTATAGGCCTATCTCTCTGCTGCCGGCCCTCACGAAGATTCTGGAGAAACACGTACAAGGTGTGTTGTCCAATTTTCTGGAAACTAACGAGATCCTGCATGCCACCCAATCGGGCTTCCGTCCCCATCTCAGCACAGAGACCGCGCTCCTCGAGGTCTCAGAAACCATTAAAGGGGTTCTGGACTCGGGGGGCAAAGTCATGCTGGTGATGTTAGATTTGTCGGCGGCGTTCGACACCGTTCCCCACGATGGTCTTCTCGCCAGACTCTTTGAGATAGGCCTTCGGGGGACGGTGTTCGATTGGTTTTCTTCCTTTCTAGCCGGCCGCCGGCAAACGATCTGGGCGCCGCCGGATTCCGCCGTGATGCCGCCTCTGGGAGTCGGGGTCCCACAGGGCTCTATTTTGAGCCCGACCCTCTTTAACATCATTATGACCCCTCTGGCGGCGCTGGTGGAGTCATTGGGCGCCCAGATCGTATCCTACGCGGATGACACCCAGCTCCTCTTCTCTTGTACGAGAGGAGGTGACTTTGATGGGGAGAGTATCCGGGATTGCCTTGGGGCTGTTTTTCATTGGTTCCATCTGAACAGCCTCAAGTGCAATTCTGATAAGTCCGAGGTACTTTTCTTTGGGTGTGACACAGAGCCAGACTGGCAGGCCTGGTGGCCATCGAATATGTTCCCCCCGTCTTGTTCCTCTCAGGTTGCCAAGAATCTGGGGGTCAAGATGGATAATAGGCTAACCTTGAAATCCCAGATCTTGGGGGTGTCGGGCACTTGCTTCGGCATCCTTAGGATGCTGCGGAGGTTTCTGCCCCTGCTTTCCGAGGAGCACAGGAGATTGACAGTCCAGGCTCTGATTGGGTCCAGGTTGGATTATTCCAACATTCTTTACCTGGGCCTACCAGAGTACTTGCTGCAGCGGCTTCAAGTGGTGCAGAATGCCGCTGCAAGGGCAATCTATGGTTTGAATAGGCGTTCCAGTGCGTCGGGCCTGTTAGAAACTCTGCACTGGCTTCCCATCCGTAAGCGGATTGCCTTTAAGGCCTTAACTTTGGCCTATAAAGCTCTTCACAAGGGGGGAGCCAAGTACCTCCAAAAGAGACTGGTCTTTTACCAACCGACCAGGTCTCTGAGGTCGGAATCCCTGTACTTGGCAGTTGTTCCTCGTGTAAAGAAAGCGCGCCTCGGAGGCCGCTCTTTTGGATTGCTGGCGCCACAGCTGTGGAATTCTTTGCCGCTTGCTTTGCGGGGAGCCACTAGCCTGCTGGCCTTTAGAAAAGGCCTTAAAACTTGGCTGTTCATTCAGTAGTCTGTTTATTGTGAGTTTTATCAGGCATCTCGGTTTTCTTTCTTTCTTTTTATCTGGTGTTATGTTATTATGTGGCAGTGTTTCCTTTCTCCAATAAAGCGCCGGGACACTCTTTTTGAGTAGCCGAGCGCTATATAAATAAATAAATAACATAACATAACATAACATAACACGGCTGCCATGGGACCGGCTCGCTTATGGCTGTAATGTGTGTTTACTCTGGCTTTTATGTTAAGACAGTTTGAGTGCATAATCTGGGTGCATTACTATTTGCGCACAAGCATGCCTGCAGTATGGTTCTCCAGGGAGCATGGCTGTGGCCCCAAGGTTAATGGGGACGTGCCTCTTCTCCAACGGAGGGTCCTATGGCTGGAGGTGATTCCTCTTCTCACCGCGGACTCCTGTGTCTCATATGAGTATTCCTCTTCTCCGGTACTCGGGACCCTCACCTGTTGATTAGATGAAAGCAGACATCATCCCCAGTGGTGTTCAGGGAGTGCATTCCTGTAATGTGTTTTGTTTGTGACCTGAGGAGTGGCTGCTGTGAGGCCTGAGCCTATTATTGCTCCGTGATTCCAGGGTATAGTCCATATTATGACCTAATTAAAGGAAGTCTCATCCATTCTGCGCCATCCTATGCTCCAGCTCAAGTATCCACGAGAACTCGACCAAAATGTATGTAAAATCTGATCTGTCATTTTCTGCCAGGTGTTCATATTGTGTATTTCTTTCCTACTGTTCTGTATTCTCCCTTATTCCGCCTCGTCACCTGGCAGCATTTACCAACCTTTGTCTCCCTTCTACAGATCCTAGATCGTTAATTCTTCAAAGGCATTGTGAAAGTGTAGAAGGTGACAGCTCAGTTGGTATGGTAATAAAAAAATGGGGGGTTGATTTATTGCCCCAACACCAGTCCTTTAGTGATCGGTCACTGGCCACAGAGAGGTTTCAGTGGCAGTATTTGGACTGGAAGCATCCATAGCTGCAACGTTTTCCAGGGCCCTGCATAATATATTGGTCCAGTCCACATTTGTTTCCTCTGAGTTTTGGGACTTTTAGTCCTATTTTCATAATGGAATAAACCAAGTTAAAAAATCTGTCTGGAGCAGCACATCACACATGGGCCTGGGAAGCTTGGCCTGGCTGAGCACCTTTTCTCCCCAGGGGACTGTGCACCTTTTTTGCTGGCAGGAGCTGTCTCCCTGGAATCTGAACAGTTAAGGGGTCACATTCCATCTAAATCCTTTTCGCCTGCAAGATCGAGCTGCTAAATTGGCAGTTCCCATCAGTACCCCAGCCATCCCCTTAGCTTTATTGCCTTGTCCCACTCTCCTCCTGTGTTGTGATGCTATTACCATCACTTCTGCCCTCCTCCCACTTTACTTGATATTGCCTTCCCCCATCTGCCATCCGTCATGTTGCTTACTCCCTTCTGCCTTTCATCTGCTGTACTTGTTGGCCCACCCCCGCCCACCATAGCAAAAAAGTGCTATAAACGTGCAAGTGCTAACGGTGTCATAGCACTGTGTGTGCGTGGGTGGCTCTGTCTGTCTGTGTGTGCGTGGGTGGCTCTGTCTGTCTGTGCGTGGGTGGCTCTGTCTGTCTGTGTGTGCACGTGGGTGGCTCTGTCTGTCTGTGTGTGCGTGGGTGCTCTGTCTGTGTGTGCGTGGGTGGCTCTGTGTGGGTGGCTCTGTGTGTGGGTGGCTCTGTGTAGGTGGCTGTGTGTGTGTGTGGGTGGCTTTGTGTGGGTGGCTCTGTTTGGGTGCAAATGCAATAGGTCTCGCATTTGCGAGTGATTAAGCTATTGGCATTGTAAATGACAGTCATTTATTTATGTTTTCAAAACAAAAACATAAATAAAAATAATGTCATGAGCAATCCCAATGGCTCT
Organism: Lissotriton helveticus; assembly: GCF_964261635.1. Classification (NCBI taxonomy): domain Eukaryota; kingdom Metazoa; phylum Chordata; class Amphibia; order Caudata; family Salamandridae; genus Lissotriton; species Lissotriton helveticus. Next base: position 1,059,869,081 of record NC_136068.1, on the reverse strand, counting down.
AACTTTAACAATGCCGAGTCCATTGCATTGTAAATGCTTGTTTATTTTTTCATCCCACTTAACTACTGTCATTCCAAGATACCCTTTGAGTTATACTCACAGATCTGTAAAATACAGACGTACGTTCTTTTGTTTTTACGATGCTGTTACAAGAATTTTGGTGTCATACCTGCTCATCATTTTATCACTGTCTGATTAAGATAAAATAAAAATTAATAAATGCAGTGGCTTGTACCAAGAACAACTTATATACCCCAAACCAACACAACAATTTAAATTAGAGCCTGAAAAGCAAAGAGATACTATAAACAAGCATTGGTAAATGTGTTAGATTTTACCTAATTCATGTGCATCTCTTATACTTTGCAATAAGTAAAACACTATAAGTAAAAAGTGAGGCGTTCTGATGCCCTCTTGGCATTATTAGAACATATATAAACAGCCCAAAATAATAATAGAAATCTAAAAGAATAGGATAAGGTTTATGAAGAATCCGTAAAGGACAAAAAGTAAGAGGCAAGAGCTGTTACAGAAGGGTGGAGTGAGGGAATAAGCCAAACATTAATCAAGACAGTGGCAAAGATAGCAAGGGGCAAACTAATGATGAGAGGATAAAGTGCTGGGTAACAAGAAGGAGTAATAGAAAATGCAGGAAAGGGTAAAATGAAAAAGAACACAAGGGGAGGAAAAGAATGAAGCGAATGTGCAAAGAGTGAGGGGCTACGAAAAAAGTAGAGGGGTTTGATGGTCAACAAAAGAGCAACCAGTAATTACTAGAGATCAGATGTCACCATGAGTTTGTGACAGGAACAAAAGTGTTATATAGAACCATGCCAGCCATTGCAAGGCCTCTTCGTGATGATAGCCATTAAAGGTCAAGTCAGCAGCAGGCGTGAGGGCTACGGAGACCATGAGGACTGGAAGGAAGAGGCAACAGCTGCAGTCCTTGGTGTGCTGCCAGGCACGGAAGACGAGGCTGTGGCACACAGTAGTGGGTACGCAGGGCCACCCAGTCTCAATGTTCATACCAGCGAGCCTTGTAAAAGCCCAGGTGTAAGTAACAAGCTGTGCCTGGCTTCACTCACCCCATGTGTGGCCTGCACGCCTTTTCCAGGACCTGGACTCTCTGCAGTATCACGGCTTGGGAGTGGACTCATTTAGCATCTTCCGAGTGCCCCGGGGATAATCAGGCGATACAAAAGGGGGGATGATGGACGGAGCGCTTGAGCAAATCAAACACTCACCCCCAGTCAACTGATCTGGGTTTAATCCATCACCATTGTTTAGCTCACTCAGCCACCCCAGTTCAGACATGGCCATATGCAAATCAGTCTGACCCTGTGCCTCATGGGAACAGTCCAGCCCGAACTGCCAAGCCATGTCTTCCCTGGACCGGAAACAAGCATCCTGGGACCGGTTTCGGATTCATAATCCTCATCAGCCAGGCTATCTTGAATCCAGTGGCCAAGTGAGCAAGAGACTAACGTCTGAGCATACCCTGCCAACTTAGGGCGAACAAAGCGATACAAAAGGGAATGATGGACGGAGCGTTTGAGCAAATCAAACACTCACCCTCAGTCAACTGATCTGGGTTTAATCCATCACCATTCTTTAGCTCACTCAGCCACCCCAGTTCAGACATGGCCATATGCAAATCAGTCTGACCCTGTGCCTCATGGGAACAGTCCAGCCCGAACTGCCAAGCCATGTCTTCCCTGGACCAGAAACAAGCATCCTGGGACCGGTTTCGGATTCATAATCCTCATCAGCCAGGCTATCTTGAATCCAGTGGCCAAGTGAGCAAGGGACTCACGTCTGAGCATACCCTGCCAACTTAGGGCGAACATAGCGATACAAAAGGGGATGATGGACGGAGCGTTTGAGCAAATCAAACACTCACCCCCAGTCAACTGATCTGGGTTTAATCCATCACCATTCTTTAGCTCACTCAGCCACCCCAGTTCAGGCATGGCCATATGCAAATCAGTCAGACCCTGTGCCTCATGGGAACAGTCCAGCCCGAACTGCCAAACCATGTCGTCCCTGGACCGGAAACAAGCATCCTGGGACCGGTTTCGGATTCATAATCCTCATCAGCCAGGCTATCTTGAATCCAGTGGCCAAGTGAGCAAGGGACTCACGTCTGAGCATACCCTGCCAACTTAGGGCGAACATAGCGATACAAAAGGGGATGATGGACGGAGCGTTTGAGCAAATCAAACACTCACCCCCAGTCAACTGATCTGGGTTTAATCCATCACCATTCTTTAGCTCACTCAGCCACCCCAGTTGAGACATGGCCATATGCAAATCAGTCTGACCCTGTGCCTCATGGGAACAGTACAGCCCGAACTGCCAAGCCATGTCTTTCCTGGAGCGGAAACAAGCATCCTGGGACCGGTTTCGGATTCATAATCCTCATCAGCCAGGCTATCTTGAATCCAGTGGCCAAGTGAGCAAGGGACTCACGTCTGAGCATACCTTGCCAACTTAGGGCGAACAAAGCGATACAAAAGGGGATGAATAGAAGGAGCGTTTGAGCAAATCAAACACTCACCCCCAGTCAACTGATCTGGGTTTAATCCATCACCATTCTTTAGCTCACTCAGCCACCCCAGTTCAGACATGGCCATATGCAAATCAGTCTGACCCTGTGCCTCATGGGAACAGTCCAGCTCGAACTGCCAAGCCATGTCTTCCCTGGACCGGAAACAAGCATCCTGGGACCGGTTTCGGATTCATAATCCTCATCAGCCAGGCTATCTTGAATCCAGTGGCCAAGTGAGCAAGGGACAAACGTCTGAGCATACCCTGCCAACTTAGGGCAAACAAAGCGATACAAAAGGGGATGATGGACGGAGCGTTTGAGCAAATCAAACACTCACCCCCAGTCAACTGATCTGGGTTTAATCCATCACCATTCTTTAGCTCACTCAGCCACCCCAGTTCAGACATGGCCATATGCAAATCAGTCTGACCCTGTGCCTCATGGGAACAGTCCAGCCCGAACTGCCAAGCAAGCATCCTGGGACCGGTTTCGGATTCATAATCCTCATCAGCCAGGCTATCTTGAATCCAGTGGCCAAGTGAGCAAGGGACTCACGTCTGAACATACCCTGCCAACTTAGGGCGAACAAAGCGATACAAAAGGGGGTGATGGACGGAGCGTTTGAGCAAGTCAAAAACTCACCCCCAGTCAACTGATCTGGGTTTAATCCATCACCATTCTTTAGCTCACTCAGCCACCCCAGTTCAGACATTGCCATATGCAAATCAGTCTGACCTTGTGCCTCATGGGAACAGTCCAGCCCGAACTGCCAAGCCATGTCTTCCCTGGACCGGAAACAAGCATCCTGGGACCGGTTTCGGATTAACAATCCTCACCAATCCTGAGCAAGGTCAGGCGAGATCCTGAAGGGCCGAAAACAAGGCGAAGCGCTGGCCGGAGAGAGAAGGTGAGGCGGTTGCTGGGGCAGCGCAGAACGAGTGCTGCCCCCCGGAGGAGTGGCCACGGCCATCTGTCTGGGCACTGGAGACGGAGGACTAACTCGACCTGCTCGGGGGTGTAGGCGCCAACTAAGAGTGTCGTACCGGGCGCCCCCGCGCTTTTAAGACGCCGTAATTCTGCCGAGATACTGATCGGCGGTCTGGTCCCAAATAAAGGAAACAGGACGGAGGTCCTGAGAAGCATTACCCGCCGGAGGGTATTGAGACGTGGCTGCTTCGAGCATTGACTACTGCGATCAGTTTTGAAAGTGTGAGAACTGGGCACCACACACCTTAGGAGTGGAAGGAACCCCTGGTGGCGGTGATATACGCCCACATAGCGCTCAACAAGGCCCGCAAAGAAAGCAGAGGGTACACAAAAAAGGCACTGGACAGGAGCTGCTGCAGGACACTCTGAGGCACATTCGAGATTGCGAAAAGAGTGTGGGCACGTAGACCCTCCCCCCGGCAGCGCGATACACTGCAAAATCCGGCATCAATCTTGAATGCGACCAGGCAGGCCCACGCTAGGGCATTACCAGTAAAATCAAAAGGAGCTTTACCTACTGCTTTGGCCAGGCGGGGTGAATCAACCAAGGTCCTGTTGTACATTGTACTACCCTGTGACCATAGTGCTCTGAATCTAGGCACAGATTTAAAGATGGGCAAGCCGGACAGGAACCAACCCCAAATTACATTCGAGCATACCAAGAAACCACCAGATCAGAGCACGGAGGACCAACCGCTATCACAGGAGCAACGGGCGGAGTCACAAACGATGGCGCACAGGCGATGTTCACCACGATACAGGTGGCGCTGACCAACATCGATGGGAAAATTAACTCTCTCACGTACTGGGTAGACAGAATGTCGGAACGTATGGACAGACGCACGGAGAGACTAGGTATGGCCGAATGCCGCATATCAGAGGCAGAAGATGCGCACGTACAGATGGTCACAAAAACAGGTGAAGATGGATAAACAGTTTGCTGACCTAGCAGCCAAGCCTGAAGACTTGGAAACGGGGTCCCGCCTGAATAACATCCGCCTGATGGGCATTGCAGAGACTACGCACACGGTACCCATGGAGAGGTATGTCGAATAGCTGCTAATAGCAGTGCTCGGACCGGAGACGTTTTCCGAAATATTCATATTGGAAAAGGTGCATAGGTCCCTGGCACGAAACCACCAGTTGGCTCAAGACCGCGACCGGTCATAGCGAGAATACTAGACAGGGACGCGGCTCTACGGAAAGCTCGAGATTTGGGGACGTTGACACATGAAGGCATGGACTTATCCATGTACCCGGACTTCACAGTTGCGGTGCAAGAGGCCAGGAAAAAATTTGTCACAAAAACCGAGCGATTTGAACATACAATACGCTATGCTATACCTGGCATGGCTCAAAATCATGTATGATGGACAATCAAAAGATCTTTAGCAAACCCAAGGATGTCATGAAATTTGTCCAACAAAAAGGAAACCGAGGTCCGAGAAGAAAATCCCCGAGAGGAGACCAGGATGAACAAGCCACAACGTCGGACGCCGAATAGTGGAAGAGGGAGGAGCACGCGGCTGAATGCACTGAATTACTACCACGCACAAGACTGTACAGCTAGGCGCAGCAGGCTGGGGTTTCTGCTGCTGAATACTCTGGTCCCAGAATTGCTGAAATACGTGGGAATTACTCAGACTGCAAGGCTCGGCCCACTATGAACAATCTTGCCTCAGCCGCTTTTGGAGTGGCAGCATCGGAAGCATGACGCTGGCTGCGGACCGTAACTGCTGATGATCTACTACAGCTAAGTGGTATAATGTGTATATAACAGCCGCAGAGCTGGGGGAGGGACACTAACTGGCAAGTTTTATAATAACACTGTTATTATGTTTTATTGCAAATCCTTACAAATCATGACCCGGACTTATAGAGATATGTAATGGCATGATTGGTTTCTAGACGCACTATGTTGGATTGGGCATCCGCCCATGTGGAGGAGATCCACAGGAAATGGGCTGGAAGTTACTGCACCTCAGTGTGCACCGCACAAATTTATGTTTTGTGTTATGGGGTGGTTTTTCTTGACCTATGCTGGGACGGGAGGGGGGGTCATTCAGGAAGCATAACTTTGGGATTGTCTCCGCCAAAGGGTACAGGTCGGAGTGGGTGGGGCAAAGATTGGGGAAGGAAGAAAATGTCTGGTCAGCAAGGGAAGATACATGTACAGGTTTCACTTGAAGCTCGCCGGCAGTGAAAATCTCTAGGGGGGAAAGATGAGCATAGCTAACACTATGGGGAGGGGATTTTAATACCTGTCTGGATCCGTCCCTTGATAGATCAATGGGCAACGAGCGGTATGGCAAGCAATCTGCCAAGGCCCTAAAAGACAGTATGGAACTGTGGAGAATGACAGACATCTGGAGAATGAGAAACCTAGACAGGAGAGAGGGCACGTGCACCTTGACAACACACAATACATGGTCACGGATCGACTACTGGTTGCTTACGGTAGAAGCCTGTACTTGGACAAAGACGGTCAAACACCTGCCTAAAACCTTATCAGATCATTCCCCGGTATACATTACACTAGAAATCCCCACACATATACCCAGACAATTCACGTGGAGGTTACAAGGGAGTGCTCTGTTGGATCAAGTGTTCCATATAGAGCTGCAACAGGCAATAGTGGACTATTTTGATCTAAATGATGGGTCGGTGACTAGTGCAGGGATATTATGGGAAGCATTCATGATCACGATTCATGGCCACTCTATTTGCAAACATGCCAGGATCCTAAAGGACATCCAGCAGCAATTAAGCATTATAGAAAGAGATATTGGTGCACTCGAAGCAGAACATACACAAACAAGAGACCCTACACTATTGGGTAAAATAAGGGAACATATGGATGACTATTTATCATACGCTCAGTATGAGATAAAATATAAATCGAGAACATACACAGCATGGAATTATGGGGAGGGAGGTAGGCCTGGACCCGCTTTGTCCAGTAAGATAAGACCCTCACCAACAACATCATACATAACACAAATCAGAGATGAAGACGACCACACACTGTATGATACACTGTCCATCTTAAGCCGCTTCAAGGGGTACTACTCACAACTGTACGACACACAATCGCATGCCACCCGAGGAATACATTGACTGTTATTTGCAGGATATAGCTTTGGCTTGGCTATCGGACACCCACAGAAATTTTTTAGACCACCACATCACTAAGGACGAACTTATAGATGCAATCAACTCCCTGCCAAACAACAAAGCCCAGGTATAGACGGGCTACCAGGAGAGTTCTACAAAACATACAAAGACCTGTTAATACCACACTTAGCAGCAATGTATGAGGAGGCATATGAAGAGGGTAGACTTCCTACCTCACTTAGGGAGGCACTCTTAGTGGTACTCCCCAAACCCGACAAGGATACAACTAGCTGTGACTCTTATCGCCCCCTATCCTTAATAAATATAGATGTAAAAATCCTGGCAAAGGTCATAGCTATTAGGATACAACTACTACAAGGGAAATTGGTATTACCCGACCAAGCAGGATTCGTTCCAACCCGTTCCACCACGCAAAACATAAGAACCATTTTTGCCCTTTATCACCACCTGGATCCGGAGCAACCAGCGGTGGCGGCATTGCTGGACGCTGCGAAAGCTTTCGATTCGGTGGAATGGAAGTACATGTTTGTAGTGCTGCGCAGGATGGGCTTCCCGGAGCGGTTCGTGAGATGGATAAAACTCCTGTATCATGACCCGACTGCTAGAATTAGACTAAATGGACAAACATCTGACCCCATTCATATAGGAAGAGGGATGAGACAGGTCTGCCCACGATCACCGATATTGTTTACATTGATCTTAGAGCCCCTGGCCTGCATGATCCGTCAGCGACACCCGGAAGCTGCCATACAGTTAAGCCTACGTCTTCTAAGTATTTCCTTATACGCTGACGACCTGGTGTCTTCATTCGTCATCCCGAGGCCCACCTTAACAACCTTATCAGAGAATATATCCGCTTCGAGCAGTATGCAGGGTTGCGTATAAACTGGGACAAATCAGTGCTAATCCCTCTAAGATTAGCTACAACTCAGCCGACACTGAATTATCCCCTGAAATTGCAAACTGACCCAGTCAAGTACCTGGGCGTATGGATACACAGGGACCCAGATCTAGTCATAAGGGAAAACTACGGGAAGGCACTGACTAAACTTGAAGAGCAGATAACCAGGTGGACACAACTACCTTTATCAATATGGGACCACTGCCTCACACCGGATTACCTGGAGGATTTCCCTGCTGCCGGATCTTCGATTTAAAGATAGTAAGTTCAGCGCGAATTATGGCATAGTAATAATAATGATAGTAAACTTAACACGAAGTGGGGTTTAGTATATACAAAATAGGTATTAGCCATCCTTCCTCGACTCGTCTTGCTAGAACGATAAGTAACTGTGCATTACGTTACTGGGATGCATGCTCCATTAGAGATGTTTCATTTCGGCTGGATATGTGGTCAAAACAGTGTCGGTTGGTAATCTTAGACCGCCAATAATGGTCTTCCTAATAGTTAGAGCCTCTCTTACAGTTAAATAGACCTGATAAAGGCACGCCTTTTGCAGAAACATTATCCTGGGGAAAAAAACATTATAGGCGATGCTAATTCCTGTCAAAGTGACACATCTTAACTCGAAGTAGAATACAAACTGGTGCAACTATCTTAACTCTCTAAAAAGGTATTTTTTGGTCCCTAAAATTATCGTACTCCTTCTACACTTGTTTGATACTGATTTGAAGTTCCTCACTTTGGGTATTTTAAACAGTAACGGCCAATGACTGTATAATATGTACTGCAAGTCATGTTGGAAACACATTATGATGCAGTGATGTATGGCTTTGAATCGACTGTAACCATTAATTCTCTCCACAGATTTTTATGTATATTTATTGTACTGCGACTTTCACTGTTGGAAAAATCTGAGAATTATGTGACATAACTGCTTAGGTATTGATTACTTCTCCTTCTCAGAAAATCTCTTGCTTTCCTAGATTTTACCCTTATCCCTCTCTGGCCTCTTGTACTAAAGGTTGACTCTTCACTAACCGTCTTGATCGTGTAATAACGACCAGATGTATTCTCCCTTATGTATAGAAGCGTTTAAGACGGGAAACTTTACTCACTTACTACTAATAAATCCTATAGGAAGTGGATCTCTTACACTGGTTCTGTCACCACTTATCTAAATTTTTAGACATATGCAGCCTAGTACTGTGTCCCGTAGCTATAGCATTTCGAGAAACTTTTTTGTAACTCCTTCATGGAATTTTAAAGTTGAAATTCAGAAATTGATTTTTCTAAAGAATTTTCAAAAAAACATAACTTTTTTCATTATTTCACGTTTTTTAAGCACCTGCTTTTCACTCTTTGGGGTTAACTGTTACAATGCCCATCACTTCTTACAGTGTACCCTATTTCTGTTACAGCCTTGAGAAAGCCCTGGCGCTACTCGCCACATAGGGTGAAACACATGTCGGCTGTCCTTTTTCTTTGTTTAATAAAGTTATGAAAACCTACAACAAGAATGGATTCTTTAAGAAGATGCACAAATGCAATATGCAGCAACTGAGCTTGCCATTAAAATACAAAAGATAAAAAGGATTTATCCGTGCTAAATTAAGAAACCAGTCATCTAAAAGAAGGAACGTATGCTCACATTTAACCTCACAGCTACCTTTATCGTTAGCGGACAGGATTGCACTACAAAAGTTGATTGTCCCACCCAAATTTTTATACTTATTTATCAATATCCCTGTATGGCTGACGCAGGCGTTTTTCTCCAAACTAAGATCCGCGTTGCAGACACTTACATGGGCGGGCAAACAGGCCAGAGTAAGCTGGAAAGTCTTAACGAAACCATATCACCAGGGCGATTTTGGAGCTCCAGACATGCAACTATATTTCTATTGCCCACAGGCGCAGCATGCGCACTATTGGACACATCACACGTTCATCCCACATTTAGCGGTGGAAACGGATAGTGCGCACCCAACTCCATTGCTGGCTTTTGTATCTAACCCCACTTCCTACACATATCCAGACACGATCCAACCAGTTCGATGCACCTCAAGGGCATGGCACACGCTAGCGAGCAGGACAGACAAACTACCGGTTTATTCCCCTGCACTCCCCATAGCCAATCACCCGAGATTATCGGTGACACAGGAAAAGTGAATGACACGGCTGCTAGAGGACATGAAGATCTCCACAATGAAGGATGTCTTCCCACATGGTAGATTTATACAACGGGGCGTTCCATCATTGAGCATACATAATACACCTATGAAGATGTTTGCCTACTCACACCTGCAGATGGCGATTAGTGATCTGTATACAACCTATCCAGGAGGAGCCACCAACGCTACTTGCACTACAGGCCCTGTTGAAAGCGCCAACACGCCAGAAATTAATTACCCACCTATACACTGCATCACAATCCGAGCAAAGAGAGTTTAGCGACAAATAACTTATTAGGTGGGGAACACTGCTAGGAGGAAACATTGCTGAACAAGATTGGGAATATAGCTGCATGCAATTGCAGTTATTGACATCAAATTGTGATTTGAGTATCATACACTTTAAATTTCTGCATCAGTTTTATTACACCCCGATCCAACTACATAGATACGGTCTCAGAACTCATGACAAATGTCAAAGATGTCACGCTATGCACGCAGATTTCCTGCACTTAGCGTGGGCATGCCCGGAGATACACAAATATTGGCAAGATATCATGAATGCAATAACGGGAATGCTGGCTGAGCCGGTGCTGAACACTCCTCTGGTGTGTCTGCTAGGGATATATAAATGAAAGGCCCGCAAAGAGGCGGAAATTCCTAGCAGTGTCACTGCCGCTGGCGAAAAGAAGGGTGGCCATTAGATGGGGCAGTAAGCATCTTTAAGGACTGGCTCGTAGACATGTCATATTGCAGGGAAACTATGGACGTTTATGCGGAAGAACTGCCACAGGCAACCAGGCCCAGGGATTTTTGGGAACCGCTAAAACAATATCTTCTGAATACGCAGAGTGATGATCAAGATATGCATGGGGAGGTAAATGAAACTGCATGAGGTAGAAGGTGATGTCTGATCTATTGTGGGGAGGAAAATATGTATATACGTATGTTAACTGTCTATATAGTTGCATAAGCGCAAAGGAGAATGATGTCATAGGATACTTAATAAGGTAGGCCTGTATTTTTGATTGATCTTATATACCCGATGCTAACTACCTGCTGCAGCGTGAACACATTTATGTCAAAGTACTGTACACTGTGAGCTAAAAGATTATTATGCAGTTGTGAATCACTTGTTTGACCAGACGAAATAAGCAAATAAAAAAAAAACAGATCCCCTGTCATCTTACCAGCAGGGTTCTGTAAGAGGAAATGCGGTTGATCTTGCAACCGCAGAGAGAAACAAGCTCTTATCTTGAACACGCCGCCAGCCTTTTTACAGTCAGCATAATTCTTAGGTTGCTAACCTTCATTTACGGTGTGCATTCAGCCCTCTTTAAACCCTTCCCCTCAATTGTACATTGTTACACTTCTCAGATACCAGCAGCTTCTCAATTCCCTTTTTCTGCCAAAAATGTGCACGCTTTGCATTGCTTTCAATGGCAATGCGTGCACGTTTGGCGATTTCCTTGCGGGAGCGGGCTTTGAAACCATCTGTTTGTAATTAACAGATGGTTCCTGCTCGCTCCCGCAAGGGAAACAGGCGCTGGCCCCTCCTCTCTCCCCTCCCCCTGCTGCCTCCCCCTCTCCTCGTCAAACTTGTTTCAGGTAGCGGACGGCTCCAGTATCAGTGTGCTCCGCCTGGCGTGTGGATTCCTGTTCAGGCTGTCCTGAGCTCTGCCGTGCTGTACTCCAATATCAGTCTTATCTTCCGTTCGCAAGTCTCGAGCCCTTCCTTGTGTTTCAAGCCTTTGACAATTGTGCCAACGAACCATAACAAAAAAAACGCGCATTGTCTTTCCAACGGACCTTTAACAGAAAGCTAATCTTCGGCTCAGGCAGCGCAGATGACAGCCCATGTCGGAGGTCGTGTGCGTGGACCGGCTGACATGCCAACCTGGCAGCTGTGGACTGAACGTTCATCTGTCTCTGAACACGCGTGCGCCACCAAAAAGGGAGACAGGTGAGGCGTATGTGCGCAGCAATCTGCTGCCTTCGCTGCCTTAATGAGGCTGAAGCAGTCCCTCAAGCCACCTCCAAAGCCATCCCATTCAGCCTCTTAACAGTGAGAGTCCCTGTACCCTTTTACTGCTAAATAGTTCGCCACTCCCCCTGACGCCGGACTCCCTGCGGCTACCACGCACCAGCCATTGCGATAGACTTATCATGGAGCATGATAGTATGATGGAGAACGATGTGCTGGTTGCACTCGAGGATCTTGGGTACGTGTCACGCTCACCCCTGTAGCCAGTATGAGGAACTCTGCAGGCCTGTCATTCTGAGGCACAGTTGCTGGTGGGCGAGGGACTGGTGGCTTAAAGTGTTTCTTAGAGATGTACAACTGTAACAAAGCTATAACACTTTTCTCCTTACAATATGTTAGACCAGTTTTTTTCCAAATTATTATTTGAGTGTTGAAATGACACTTTTTAACATAATTTCATGTGGTTGACTCACAGCTGTCAGATAATTTCCCATTGTAAAACAGTGAACGTTTTTGGAAAGTCGTTCACTGCAAGCTACTACCGACATGTGCTACGGTGACATACTAATGGCAGATTGAAAGTGCGGTATACAACTGATGATTAAAAGTATTGCTCACCACGGAACTACATAGTCTTAATATTCTAGTTGAAAAACAGGTTGATTCACTTGCAGAATTAAAAGTAACCTGTTAACGACCTTTGCAAGTGTTGTGAAGAGTAACAAGCATTGGCATAGCCAATAGGTCTCGCCTTTGGGACCTTATAAGTGTTTAGCCATGCAACAGTTGATGTTGTTGCACCAAGGATATTGTGCTGCATAACTAAATACTTATAAGGTCCCAAAAGCGAGACCTATTGGCTATGCCAATGCTTGTTTCATGATAGAAAGGAAAGGACAGAATAGTCCCATAGGCTGCCATTATGTCCTTAAAAATAGACGCTGTGCCTTTAGGATTCCAGAGGCCACCAGTATCCCATCACGCACAGCCAGTGGCAGTTACTTCAGTTCTTTTTTCCGGCTCCTGCTATCAGGACCCTGGAGCATTGAGTTCTACCAATTTGGTATTTCTCTTCAAAATGCAATTCTGACTTTAGCTAAGGGCTACTTCACTCGATGTTTTTGGTCTTCCTCTTAGTTTTTCTGTCTTTTTCTGACAGAAAATTTGCAGTTTTTCACTCAAAAAGGCCATCTCTTTCTGTTCCTGACTCCTGTTCCATTTGTAAACCCTTCTCTAAGTGTACTCTGCGTGACAGAGAGAAGATCCGGCTTCAAGGAGCAGAAGAGCCAAGAAAATAGCAGGCCCAGTCTTCAGATGGGACTTCAGGGCGAGGGGAGGGTCATTCCTCTACCAGGGCTCTGTCTTCAGCCTCTGGGGGGCTCCTCAGCAGAAGAAGGGCTGAAAAATGGCACCAGTCCCTTTCGAGGACGATGACGTTGAGGAGGTACAGGGCTGACCTGTTCGCTGTCGACCCAGGGCTCTGGATCCAAACAATGTGGACGTTCCACGCCGAGAAAAATATCTTCGATGTCGATTTTGAAGCTGTAGATGAGACCACCTCGTTCAGCATCAGTAAGTTCACCACTGAAGGTGACACCTCGTAGGTCGCCGTTGAGAACATTATCACATCGGCAAAGTCACTCGACATCGAGACGTCTCCATCGATCAATGCCATGTCATCATCGTCGATCGATGTCAAGTCATCATCTTCGATGTACGACACACTCCCACTGTCGGTCGATGCTGAGGGGTTGGCGTTCGACATTGAGACGAGATCCTCCTTTGAGGCAAAGTCGAAGGTCGCCATTGACGAGTAGATCAACGTCGAGAGGGAGTCAAAGAACTTCCTCAGTAGCTTTGTCACCATTTTCAAGACTTCAGGAGGTGCGAAAGAAGAGAAGACGTATTTACATGTCCGATTCGGATTATTCACAAACCTATTCTCCATCTAGGCTTGTTTCTTCTCCAACATCTCATCAGCAGTCTCCACCTCTTCCAGATGTGGAACAAAAATCTCGTCCTCCGCCTCCTCCTCTGCCTCCTCCTCCTCCTCCTCCTCCACCTCCTCCACCACGAGACTGAGGTCTAGATCTCACACAAGGCATCGGTCTCGGAGCCATAGACGCTCCTCTACTCATTCACGGGTCGCCGTCATAGAGGAAGGTCTCATTCCAGACATACCAGGGACACATCCCCTGCAAGCTCAGGCAGATACTCTCCTATACTGTCGGATTCGTCTACCCGTGGATCTCACCAGTTGATGACATTTAAATGTTTTAAGAGGTTTTAGTGAGGGGTGCTTCAAAATTGAAAATTCCAATCTCCACTCCTACACCAACAACTTCCATCATATTTGAGACTCTTTAACCTTTTCCATGCTAATGACAAGGTGAACTCGTCATGAGGCACACTGGAGCTGTGCTCATGACAAGGTCAACTCGTCATGTAGAATGGTATCTTGGAAATTTCAGCACCCAGCGGGAATTGCCTAAGCAGCCAAGGTGTTAACAAAAAAACAGCATCACATCCCTTGCTTCCTCTGGTGCCGGGTCTTTTAGATCCAGCGATGGAACTCTTTTTGACACTCTCTACTGTTAAGTAAGCTACTTCCAGGCTGTTTAAAAAATACCGGCGTCCGGAGCGGGAACCTGCTTTCCTAAGGATGGACGCTACTCCGGATTTTGTTATTGTGGTGGCTGCGAAGAAGCAACAGGCCATGGCTCCGACTTCGACAGTGCTACCAGATAAAGAGAGCAACAAAATGGATCCGGTGAGGATGAAGGCTTGCAACACAGCAGCGACTGTTATGAAAGCTGCTAGTGCCACTGCCTTCTTAGGCTGATATGACAGTGCACTGTGGGAATCAGTCCAGCAGTTTGCGGACTACCTTCCTAGAGACAAAATAGAGGACTTTAACGAGATCCTGGCAGAAGTTCTCCTGGTCGCTAATGAAATTATAAGTGCAGCAGCAGACACATCCTTTCTTGCTGAACATGAGTTTTGCCCCGGCGTGGCACTACGACAGCACTCATGGCTATGTATTACATCTGTTAAGCCTGAGCCAGGTACAACTCTTTTTGGACGAGGAGATGGGCAGGATGAAGGCAGAAATGGAGAGGGCAAAAGCTGTAGGCCTGGAAAGGCCTAAGAAGCAGCGTAAATTAAAATTTTCTGACTTTTTCAATGTCGCTATTCTACACAAAGGGTCAAACCCCTCAGTGGTATCAGGTCCGCCAGTCAGGCACGCAACAACAGTAATAACGCTTCTACCAGCGTTATCAGAAAAGATAGACAAGAGGAAGATCAGGCCAGCAGCCTGCTCAAGGAGGAAAGATGCCAGCCGGTGCGAAACCCTGAATCCTGTCTTCCCCCTCTGCCGTCACCCGCTCCGGTAGTGGGAAGCATCCCACATTACGTAACAGAGTGGGGAAAAATAACGCAAGACAATTGAGTGCGGAATATTGTTCGCCATGGATACTCGCTCGGGTTCATCAGCCCTCCACCCTCAATACCTCTGAAACAATCCAGGTGCCAATTGCACCAATTACAACTGGAAGCGAACATTCTAGTACGGAAACAGGCGGTGAACCCGTTCCTGGCCGACACTATTAGCCAAACACTGCGGCTATTCTGAGAACAGTTTCCCTGCTCTAATTTTTATCCACATTGACTGGGCGGATACTGAAGCAGAAAGGTTGGCACCCGCAACAAGACACGCTAAGATGCGGTCTGGAGGGCAACCAACTAGGTGACATACCGTGAGGAGATGTCTCGCCAAGTAAGTCTTTTTTCCACAGTCTAAATGACAAACTGGGCATACGGCAGTCCCAACCACTGGAGTCACCGCTTAAATAGCAGACCATTGTTCTACAGAGTAGGAGGCCACTAACGAGGCTTTCTTCCCTGTTTCTCCTTCCTTTCCAGATTTAGGATTAAGAGAACCCTCATCCCCCCCATAGTCCATGGGACACAATTTTGCTACCTTATAAGTATGTAAATACGATCTTTATACCTGCGGGATGTGTGTTTTAAGTCACGAGGTGTATGTCTTTCATTCTATTTTTAAAGGTTACTCACTAGCGGCACTTGAACAATCAGCATGTTTTTCGTCCTAAACAGGCACGGAAATACACTGGGTACTTCTAAAAATCACACACCATAGATGAGCATTTTGTGTGTGAAGACGCCATTACTACTGTTTTCACCCACCAACTATTGAGGGGCTTATGTTCCCCTAACAATGTTTTTCTTTACCTCACAGATACTACGTGACAATGCTTGTTCGTATGTATGTTTTAACGCATGCTTATTAGTTGCAGAGTACTTTTATTTTTTCTGTGTAGATTAGGCCCGCATGGCGGTGGCGATCCGCCCGACATCCTAATGGGGCCCATAGTGTCAAAAGCAAGGAAAAGAGCTTCGAATAATCACAGAGAAGCCCTTTTAGAACACAACCAAAAAGAAACAAACGCACAAGACAAGAGACCTATCTGCATAACCACACTCAATATCGCATCTGATAAGATTACTCAGATAGTGAAAAAACATTGGCGGACCCTGAACAGTGGTGATCTGGACATACCAAGACCTATGTTGAGCCATAGAAAAGGCAAAAATCTAAGGAACTATCTGGTACACACACGTCCCCAAAACATAGCTGAAGCAGATGGGGCACTGCGCCTGTTGCATCCACTTCCACAAGGTCACTATCCATGCAGTAAATGTAGCATATGTCACCTAACTACAGCTACCAAAAAAGTTGAATTTAACAATAACATGACTTGGGAACTACGAAGTTTCACCAACTGCAACACAGCAGGTGTCGTGTAACTGATCAACTGCACCTGCAATCTCCACTACGTGGGGATGACCACTAGAATGGTCAGTACTAGAATAGTGGAACACCATAGCAACATAAGGTGTAAATGAGCAACTGCAAGAACCACAAACCCATTTCTTAGCGAAACAACACACTCCCAATGACATGAGGTGGGTAGTACTGGACCACATTAAGTGGCTCGAAAACATAGAGATGTAGCTCCATGAGAAAGAACAACGCTGGGTGTTCAAGCTATGTTGAGATAGCCTGGGCCTGAATGATGATATCCCTTGGGGACAGTTTCCTTAAATGTATCATACCCATGAAGATGAGACCACGGCCAGTAAAAAAACAGGTCCAAATGGGTAAGCACACCGAGAAATAACATGCGTTTTTTCAGTCCCTTTTGGACTACACTAACAGGTTATGAATTAATAACCTTCTAAGCACAGTCCCTGTCAACCTGTGACGATAGTCCAAGCCCCTAACAATTTAATATCTTTGATGACACATATATTATCACTATGGTCTAGGAAACAACAAGGCATCAAGTAATCCATAACATCCGCCTATAAACAGATTACCTAGGAGGCTAGATGCGTTTATTATTTTTCATCTGGAGCAGTCGTGGCCACCTTTGACAACAAGCCGCTCACTAACATCGGCACAATCACAGCCGCTTATGTCCCAGTTACTCAGCAACAAAAGATCCGTGAGAATATCTTACACAGAGATGGTATAACATATTCACATTCCTTTAGAGAAGCCGTTGCCATCTGTTATGACAAAAAAACTCACGGGATCGGTATGATCATATCCTAAGAGTCATAATAACTTATGAACCACATAAACACTCTAGTTTATTTTATTTTATTTGTATTTTTCAGACTGAATTTGTTCTTTGAGTAACGGATAGAGACTACCGTTCTTTACGGCACAAAGTGTCTCCATGTGTTCTATACCTTCATAATGGCCAACACTATTAACCAAACACGGCGGCCATTTTGAGAACAGTTTCCTCGCTCTATTTTTTATCCACATTGACTGGGCGGATACGGAACCATAAAGGTTGGCACCCGCAAGAAGGCACGCTAAGATGCGGTCTGGAGGGCAACCAACTAGGTGACATACCGTGAGGAGATGTCCCGCCAAGTAAGTCCTTTTTCCACAGGCTAAATGACAAATCGGGCATACGGCAGTCCCAACCACCGGAGTCACTGCTTAAATAGCAGACCATTGCTCTACAGAGTAGGAGGCCACTAACGAGGCTTTCTTCCCTGTTTCTCCTTCCTTTCCAGATTTAGGATTACGAGAACCCTCATCCCCCCCATAGTCCATGGGACACAATTTTGCCACCTTATAAGTATGTAAATACGATCTTTATACCTGCGGGATGTGTGTAATGTGTGTTTTAAGTCACTAGGTGCATGTCTTTTATTCTATTTTTAAAGGTTACTCACTAGCGGCACTTGAACAATCAGTATATTTTTCGTCCTAAACATGCACAGAAATACACTGAGTACTGCAAAAAATCACGCACCATAGATGAGCATTTTGTGTGTGAAGACGCCATTACTACTGTTTTAACCCACCAACTATTGGGGAGCTTCTGTTCCCCTAACAATGTTTTCTTTACCTCACAAATACTACGTGACAATGCTTGATCGTATGTATGTTTTAACGCATGCTTATTAGTTGCAGAGTACTTTTATTTTTTCTGTCTAGATTGCCTAATTTTAGGCCAATTAGGAGTGGCGTACACAGGGCTGGTCTCTGTGTAGTCCTTACGAAGATCTCTGGGGAATGCTCGACACATGTTGACATATACTAGGGATTCCTAACCCATTATAGCTAGGTTTTCTTCTATCCTACCCTGTTTTTAGACATAACAAACTAGGAGCAAGAATAAAATTATTTGGCCCACTAGCAAGGTATTTTTAACTCACCTCTGTCCACTCCACTACACTTTTGCACTACACATAGCCTTCACAAAAGTGCTCCTACGTAATACCGCAAGTCGCAGCACGTCTCAGTGCGTACAGGATTGAGATGGCCCCTATGATGAAGCATGTCACCAAGGGGAAACCCTGGTGAGTTAGTGGACTCAAGAAAGTAAGTTTTCTTTCCTGATGATTTTCTAACTCATACTGAGTGAAAATCCCTTCCTTCTTTGGCCAGGTTCTTTACCCGACATCTCGGGTTTTCATATCTAGTATTGCATAAGGAGGGTGGACTTAGCTTATACCTCTACCTGCCCCCCTTTTTTCTGATTCTATACATGGAAATCCCCTATTTTCATGATAAGTCTTAAGCAAACCTCCCTCCTCCCCGGTGGAATAGAGACAGGGGACCTGATTCACAAAACTAACTTAAGACAAAATCCTGAACTTACTACCATTTTGGTATTCACAGAAGGCACTTACTAATTTTGGTATTCACAGAAGGCACTTACTAATTTCGGTATTCACAGAAGTTAGGAGTCCTAACTTTAGGACTACTAAATGCCTTCTGTGAATACCAAAAGTCTTAAAGTTAGGATTTTTATCAGTTTAGGAGTCCTAACTTTACTACTCCTAAACTGAGAAAAATCCTAATTTTAAGACTTTTGTGTATTCACACAAGGCATTTAGGAGTCCTAAAGTTAGGAGTCCTAACTTTACTACTCCTAAACTGAGAAAAATCCTAACTTTAAGACTTTCGGTATTCACAGAAGGCATTTAGAAGTCCTAAAGTTAGGATTCCTAACTTTACTACTCCTAAACTGAGAAAAATTCTGGGGCATATTATCAAGGACGGGCGATACATTATCGCCGCTTTTATCGGCAGGAAACTGCCGATAAAACGGCGATAATGGGCTTGATAATATGCTCTATAGAATTCCTATTGAAGCCCATGTTAGATGTGAAGACATCTAACATGGGCTTCTATTGGAATTCTATAGAGCATATTATCAAGCCCATTATCGCCGTTTTATCGGCAGTTTCCTGCCGATAAAAGCGACGATAATGTATCGCCCGTCCTTGATAATATGCCCCTCTAAGTTTAAGACTTTCGGTATTCACAGAAGGCATTTAGGAGTCCTAAAATTAGGACTCCTAACTTCTGTGAAAACCGAAATGAGTAAGTGCTTTCTGTGAATACCAAAATGGTAGTAAGTTTAGGATTTTGTCGTAAGTTAGTTCTGTGAATCGGGCCCCCAGATCTATAACATAGAGCATGCATTCACTTCTCATCACCCTCGAAAAGAACTGAAGTAACTGCCACTGGTTGTGCATGATGGGATACTGATGGTGCCTGGAATCTTAAAAGCACAGCTTATATGTGTTTAAAGACATATAATGGCAGCCTATGGGGCTATTCTGTCCTTTCCTTTTATTTCTATAAAAAAGGGGTTTTGTGAAGGGGATTCTTCTGTGTGTTTAACACTTCAAAAAACTACACAAAATGTAGTATACGGGCTAACTATTTCAAATCTAGATGAAGATGCGGCCAGTGTAGCTTATGTATTTAGGCTGCATTTCCATCTCTTAAGTGTTTATCAGGCCTTCCTGAAGAAAGGACATATATCTAAAGAAGTTTACCAGGGTCCCCGCATGTGGGTAGGACTATTCTAGTGCTAATGACTAATCATGGAAATATCCCTACGAGAGAAAAGGAGTTACAGGTAAGAAACCATTCCTTCCCTCTCACTAGGCGTCCGACTGGGCCCTATGTGAGTAGTACATTTCCTTCTCACTTGGTTTTTGAGCACTTTTTTGTCTGGCAATATTGAGATAACATTTTCAGGTGTCCCCCATCCTTAACTAGGAACTCCGTGGATTATGCGCACTCTCCACATTAAGTGGCCATTTAGGGGTGTAGTCACCCCAGATGTAAGTAGCCCATTGCTACTACCCTACACTCCCCTAAGCACCTCTTCATTTAGTATTTAGGGGTACCCCTGACACCAGGAAATTTGATTTGTCTACCTGGGAACAGAAGAAGGACAAAGAAGAGCAGTCACCACTAGAACTGAGGACATACTCTGAAGTTGGCGTCAAACCCTGCCTTACTGCTGGAACCTCGACAATTGCACCGATCACACTCATCCAAAAGCTGTGCATCCTTCTAAGCCTTGGGAGGACTGTCCAGTACTTCACCAACCACAGAGTATCTCCCTTGGGGTGAAGGAGCGATGCCCCTGTATCTGAAGGCACCAACCACACTTGCCTGGATCTTTGTTTTGCTGGCCATTGGGCCCACCGGGGAAGCATATTGCCAAGACAAGGTCAAGTTTGTATCTTTTATAGATTCACATACTTGAATATTCCCTGTCGTCATGTTGGTGGTACTTTGGACCTTGTGCACCAAGCACCTTAAATCCAAAAAGGCACCTTCTACAACCGCTTGCAAATATATGTTTGCTGTACATGTCTTTTCCTTCTATAGGATAACATACTGCGTTCGAGGCTCAAAAACAATAACGCCTAAAGTACTTACCTGAGCCCGCAGATCTTGGTGTCTACAATTATATAAAAATATTAGTTATCTTTCTAAATTGATTTTGAATTTCTTTTTGAGTGCGTTTTATTTTTCTAAATTGTTTTTGGATTCCTTTTTGAGCGTGTGTCTTATTTACTGACTTTATGTGTACAATAAATGCTCAACACTCCCCTATGTAAAGCCTAGGCTGCTCAACCACACTACAACTATTAGAGCACTTGGGATTAATAAAGCAAGCCCCTGTAAACCAATAGGGGTCATCTGGACTGTTTGCATGATGTACCCCTACATTGGTCCACTACATAAAAAGCCTGCTTCCTACAGTTTATCACCCGCAACAAGACATGCTGGTATTGCACTGGAGGAAAGTGCTGCTTTTTACATGGTTGCCCACACTTTTTGCTTGATTCTGATGCACTTTGAATGAGTGTGCACTAGGTCCCTGCTAATCAGGTTCCAAGTGCCTGTGTTCTTTTCCAAAACTGTACGTTTGTTTCCACAATTGGCACATCTCTGGCAGACTTATAAGTCCCTTGTGATAGGTACCAGTGGTACCAAGGGCCTTGTGATCAGAGAGTGACTCTAAGGGCTGCAACATGTATTGTGCCACCCTTCGAGACCCCTCACCAAACAAATGCACTGCCATTGCAGTCTGTGTGTTTTGGCCCCCCTGACCCAGCCCCACTTTTGGTGGTAAAGTCGGTGGGAAAGTTAGTAAGCTGGAGCTGGGGAGGTGTGTCTCGAGCTGAAGTGACCCCCTCCTATGCAATCCTCCATATTAAATTGAAGGATTTTAGCCAATAGGATTAGGGGATGCCCCCCTACCCAAAGGGAGGGGACATACAAAATGAGGCACCCTTGAATTGTGATTCCTGGCGCCCTAAAGAAGAAGGACCGAAGAGTTGTGAAGCAGTGAAGTCTCCAGATGACAACTGACTTGCCTCCAGCCCTATCAGCCTGTCTTCAGCCTAGGAAGAGACCTGCTCCAGAAAGCAACTCATCCTTCAGGGACCAGTGACCTCCAGAACCCTGGGAGGACTGCCTGCCTTCCCCAAAGATCAAGAATTCCAGAGGACAGCAGCCCTGTCCACAAAGAAACCAAGGACTCCCTTGCCTTTTGGAACTGCAAGTCCTCCCCATTCTGAACCAGAAGTACATGCCCAAGTCTGAGTGGCCCACCAGTACAGGTAAGTCTCCCCAGTGATCCTGACCTCGAAACCATCAGTGTCTGACCTCTCCTGGATGCCAAGAGATGCCTGCAGCCTCAGCATGTAGTGTCGCTTGACCACAACCAACTCCGGTGAAGATTTCCTGACATCTAAAGGCACCCCTGCATCCTCAGCCCCCTGACATTGCGGAGCCAAGCCAACGGTGCCCTAGCATCCCCCGACATCTTAACGTACCTGCCCAGTTGTTGGTCACCTTTGTCCAGCCTCCTGGTTTAAGACTGCATCGTCTTTGTGAAACTGAGTTCTCCAATTCACCTGCATTGGGCGCCCGACGATGTCTTTGTACCCTTCACCCGGCCACCCATGTGCCGCTGGTGATGTAGGCTGGGTGATGCCTTGTGGCCCCCCATGCTTGTCTAAACCCCTATGGCCTGTGCCCTGAAACCGGGGGTACTTACCTTAAAACCTTGCATCTCCAATTACCCACAGTCTCCATAGACTAATATTGGACCATCAACACCAAATGTGATTCTCACCCAGCCACCCCTGTGCTATTGGTGGTGCTTCCTTGGTGTCCACTTGACCCTTGCCCTGTGTTGGTCCAAACCCTCGAAGATTGGGGTAGTAAGTAAGAAATTAAAAACATCTCGACCATCCAGGATTCTTTTTCCCAGACCCTATCCCCTCCCCCCGGATAGACAACTAACAAACTTCCTCAAAATAGACTTGGCCTCTCTGTCTTTATTAATTAATCTGACCAAATCGGCTCCTTGGCTGACCCCTGCCCTCTGAGCATTTTTCGACTGGCCCTTCCAGGACTGGAAAAACAGATCCTTATGCTTCTTAATAACTCCTTGGAAACTGGATATTTACCGGCCAATCTAAAAGAAGCTAGGGTCACTCCTCTGCTAAAGGAGCCAGGTGCAGATGTTTCCGCTCTTAAGAATTATAGACCTATTTCCCAGCTCCCCTTCCTGGCAAAAGTGATAGAACAACACGTACTGATGACACTCTCAAACTACTTGGAGGACCACCAGCTACTCCAAGCACGTCAGGCGGGTTTCAGAGCCCATCATAGCACTGAGCTAGTGAGGTTGTCTGTCCTTGACGAGCTCAGAATTATGGCTGTCAACAAACAACCGAGTGCCCTGATTTTACTAGATCTATCAGCGGCATTCTATACGGTCAACCATAAAAAGCTGTTGTCCCATCTTTTAGAACTGGGCATCGGGGGGGGCTAGCACATCAATGGCTAGACTATCAGGCTGGACTCAGAGGGTTCATCTGGGTAACCATATATCGGCCAAGGGCACTCTTACCCGCCGCGTAGCCCAGGGCTCCGCATTGTCCCCGCTCCTCGTTAATATCTACTTGCAACCCCTGTTGGAGACCCTGGCGCACAAGGATTGGCGAGTTTTCAACTACGCAGATGATACCCAACTCCTCATCCAGATCAACAACTCTAGCCAGGCCCAGGAATCGGCGCAAAAGTTACTCAGATTCACTGTAAATTGGATGAGGGCCAATTCCCTGAAAATAAATTCGGGCAAGACCAAAGTGCTTGTCATCCCCACTAAAGCTAGTCCTTGGTGTGATCTTTTCTGGCCACCAGAACTGGGTACTGCCCCAACACCAGTCTCGGGTGTAAAAAGCCTGGGTATAAAAATTGACTCAGAGTTGTCAATGTCTAGCCAGGTTACCACGGTGGTGGGAACCTGTATAGGGCTGATGAGGCAGCTACGGAAACTTGCCCCCCTTCTGTCAAATGCCTCATTACAGGCAATTGTATCTGTCAGTGTCATCTCGAGGCTGGATTATGGGAGTGCCTGTTACATTGGGCTCCCCCTGAAACTTATTAAGAGACTGTAGGTGGTGCAGAATGATGCGTCCAGGCTCAATTATAGACTTCCTAATATGACTTGTGCTACTCGCCTTCTACACAAATTGCACTGGCTTCCAATCAGACAGAGAGCTCATTTTAAAGGCCTTGGTATTACCCATAAAGCAATTTATGGCCAAGCACCAGTGTACATAAAAGAACGCCTGGAGAATTATGTTCCTGGCCGAACGCTGCGATAATCTGAGGCCTGCCATTTAGTCCCACCCCGTTATATCACCAACTCCAAAGGGGATAGAGCGTTCTCTGTCATGCTTCCACAAATTTGGAACAGTTTACCTGAGCATCTTCGTAGGGAACCAGTCCTTCTTACATTTAGGAAACAACTTAAAACACTCCTATTCAGGGAGACGTTAGTCACAGTGTAAATCTGTTGCCTGCCAAATGCCGTCCGTATTTCCGGTCACTCTTCCTAAAAGCGCTTAGAGGGCTGAAGGTGATTTTGCGCTATACAAAATACATTTAACATAACATAAGTCGTTTACTTACCTGTTAATATGCATAACTGTTTTCCTTCCACAGAGTTTTTTTGGTTCTAAAACAACAGTGACAAAGTAATATTTTTATACAAACATTGGACTTGGAGTTAGTCATTGAGTGTGTGCCTCATTTCTTGAATGTGTTTGTACAACAAATGCTTAACACAGCCCTCTGATAAGCCTAACTGCTTGCCCACACCACCACAAAAAGTGAGTAAGGTATTATCTACTCTAGCCTCTGTAAAGTCCACTGGAGTCGGTGCACACGATACCTTACTTTGGTATAGTATTAACAGAGCCAGTATCCTACATTGGTGGATCAGCATTGGGGTCTACAACTTTGCATATATTGGACAACTCAGCCAACAACTGATCAGCTGATTACGTTCCTAAATTGCCTAAGGATTCAATAGATTTTTTAATTGAACATTTTTCAAAATGTAAAACAGATTTTGTTAGGGCATTGGGAAGTCCCTTTAGAATTTTCTTTAAAGTTTAAAAGCCTGCTTCAGTTTGGAGTAAACG
Source organism: Lissotriton helveticus (assembly GCF_964261635.1). Taxonomy (NCBI): domain Eukaryota; kingdom Metazoa; phylum Chordata; class Amphibia; order Caudata; family Salamandridae; genus Lissotriton; species Lissotriton helveticus. Next base: position 1,059,843,984 of record NC_136068.1, on the reverse strand, counting down.
TGCTTAGAAGTTATTTTTGGCCTTTTATAAAAGCCCCAACTATTAGTAAAGTAATGAAAGATGCAGAGAATGTGGTGGTGGAACTCAGCCTGACCCCTTACCTCGATCTTGGCTGGAAGGAGATAAGGACCCTTAGCAAACTTACATAAAATGACATTCTTTTCCAATCCTACCAAGGTTAAGCTCCAGGAGCTCTTGGCAGAATATGCTAAGGTACACCCTTTTGAAGAGGATTACCTCCCGGCAGAAGGAGCCTATTCCCAACCTCTCACCTACATAGAGGCCCAAAAGTTGTGCTTATGGTACCTAGCTCCCACACGGGTGGGAAAGGCATCCCAAGCAACATCAAGGACAGCCCCTAAGAGGAGGAAATCCTTTAAGCAAGGTTGACTCGCAGACTAGCCCTGGAGGATAGACTCCTGGCTATAGAAAGGGGAAGAGCAGAAATTGGTCTAGCAATTTAATACCCAGGGACAGAAAGAATTCTTCTGACTCTAAAATAACTAAAGGGATTGTCCCCAAGTATGAGGAATGATATCACAAAATAGGCACAGCCTATGAGAGGGCCTGTGGAAGGAGAAAGAAGAAGCAGCCCCACTGGGGAGCATTGCTTTGGGACCTGTTCAGTGGTAATTGCAGCGACAGACTCCTGACCCTTAGTGGGACGAGGTTGTCCTATGACCTCATGAAAGGTACCCTGATTAAGGGATTTGGACTCACCACTGAGGAATATAGAATTAGATTCAGGGAGGCTCACAAAACCTCGAGTCGGTCCTGGGTTGACTTCATAGACTACTCAGTAAAAACACTAGATGACTGGTTAACTGGAAGTGAAGTGCATGACTATGCTGGGCTTTATAAGCTGTTTATGAAAGAATGCAATTTAAGTAATTGCATTAATAAAACGTTGCATCAGTATCTGGTAGACCTGGGTCGAATTTCTCCCCAAGAATTAGGAAAGAAGGCAGACCATTTGGTCAAGACTGGTGTACCCAAGATTACCACTGGGGGTGAGCAAAAGAAAGGGGTTACAAAACTTCCCCAGGGGAAAGTGAGTGAAAAGTGAGTGAACATTCTAAGGATAAAAGTAAAGAGTCTTCTAAAGGCCCCCAGAAATGTGCACAGGAGTGTGGGTTCCAGAACCCTTGCAAATCACACATTGGGTGCAAATTTAAAACTTTAGATCCCCTTAAGACCTGGTGTTACAACTGTAAGAAGTCCGTACACAAACCTTGAGACCCTGACTATCCCAAAATAAATGCCCATAGTACTTATCCAGTTAGCACTAGTATGGCAAGCTTCCAGGTGGGATCAATAGTTTGCCCAGAGCAAATCAGGTTTCACATTGAAGATATTTTAGGGTGGGGTAAATTTGTTGCTCCTGATTGGGCACAGAGAGCATAGTATCACAAACTATTGAGCATGATCCATGGTTCTCTAATCAAGCGGCCCCTTTGGGAGGGATTTCCTGTCGCAGCACCAGGGCAGGGTTCTGAAACCAAACCTACGCACACTCAAACGTGCAAATTGAGCAGCTACAGTCGATCGTCTTCGATTTCCCCTCAAAACCTATGAAGTCATCTTGGCAGCCAGATGTCCATCCACAAGACATATCAAGACACCCCTTGTCACTGTAGACACCCCCAGCCCACAGATATGGTCAGACCATGAATTCATACCCTTTTTATAAAGAGTCAAATCACTAACTGCCCGGCAAGCAAGTCACCCCAATAGAACCAAGACCTAAGTGGGCGCAACTAGCCAGCAATCCCAAACTAGCCACCACCGCACGAGCTCGATCACCTGCCCTAACTGGTAACGCATCAGAAGACTCCTGACTATTTCATACCTGGATGACTACCATAAGCGACAAGCTAATTCCACTAGAATCACACATTAAGAATAGCAAACCCAAAACCAACAAAGCCCCCTGGTTTAAACCCGCTCTAGCTCAGCTACATCACCAATGTAAACAACAGGAACAAAAATGGAGGAAAGCTTATGAGGAAATAGAGCAAAAAGCTTTTAAAATGTGCAGAAAAAATATAATTCCCAAATCAAACTAGCAAAAAAAACATTTTATTCTGAAAAAATTATGGAGGCCAAACAAGATAAAAAAATATTTTTCTTCATCATAAAATCTTTCAAAAGACCCCAAGGCACTGCAGAAAGAAATCCCACCCTCCCAGAGATTATGCGATCAGATCTCGCTCTACTTTGAGGAAAGAATTCTCATTATCCAAAAGAAATTTCTCTACACCTCACGGGGATATCGGAGGCTAATTCAACCTACACCAGCCACTCACTCCAAACTTTTAAACCAGCCGCAATTGTCGCTTGTAAATCAGGTTCTCCCTTAGATGCCTACCCCCCCTCCCTATGATACTGCACCAAATTATAGATATCATCAGACCAGTAGTCAACCAAATAGTCAATTCTTCATTAAGCTCTGGCACAGTCCCTGACGAATGGAAACTTGCCATATTAAAACCTCTGAAAAAAAGCAAAACATCTGCTCAGCTAATCTCACCAATCTCCGCACAATATCGCTACTTCTGATAATGAGAAAATAACAAAGAGTAGTCCACAATGACCTCACACAATTTCTAGAAACCGCTATGTCCGCCCCAAACACTCCACAGAATCTGCCCTCCTAGAAATATCGGATACTCAGGTGAGCAGTATTGATTTTGCTCTACCTGCCCCTGCCTTCGATACCATCTCACACAGTATCCTCATGGCGCAACTCAAATCCATAGGCATCTCCAATATCGTCCTGACATGGATCGAGTTCTTCCTCACCAATCGCAGGCAAACAGTGTCACTCAAACGTTCCTTTCCGCCGAACGTCCCATCAAAACTGGAGTGCTTTAGGGTTAATCACTTAGCCCGCTGCTTTTCACTATATACACAACCCCATTTATCTCCCTGATAACTGCATTTGGGATAGAAGTCACACAATTAATCTTATCCCTAGACAAAGATTCTACAGATGCAGAACTCAACTTCAAACTTTGTCCAACCGAGGTCATTCACTGGATGAAGAAAAACCACCGACAAAAATGAGATCCTAGCAATGGGAAAAAAGAATCCCTTCCAAATGAATGTTTGGTGGTCCGAGGGAACGACACCACCACCTACCTTAGTTAAAGTAGCAATAAACCTAGGAGTGCTGTTCGATACCGACCTTTCCTTTCGACCCCACACACTAACTGTAGCAGGGACCTGCTTCAGCCTCAAGTCATTGAGAAAAATAGTTGACTTCATCCCCTTAACAACCAGGAAAACAGCAGTGGTGGCTCGAATTTTTTTGCGCCCAGAATACTGCAATAGCCTTCAAGCAGGAACCAACAAGCAAACACTGAAAAGACTACAGGTGGTACAGCAAGCGGCAGCACGTATGGTCCTTAAACTACCACGAAGATCATCAGCATCCTCAGCCCTTTAAACTCTCCGTTGGCTCCCGCTGCACAAGATAATCCTGTTTAAGATCCTCCTAGTCACATTCAGAGCTACGCAAAACCTTGGCCCAACTTATATCTCAGCCAGATTCACGCCTTAAACCACTTCCAGGAACTTTGTGATCATCATCAGCAAACCTCCTCAAACGGCCCTACTTCAAAACAAAGGGTGGCAAAACAGTAACCGCATTAGGAACACAAGCTTGGAACATGTTGCCAACACACCTAAGGATGTTAAGAACAGAAAAACAGCTCAGGAAGGCACTGAAAACATGGATCTTTCAAGCCTCAGACGAACTTTGCCTATCCCTGATATAGAACCCCCATGGCTTCTCCTCATCCCCGCCTCTGCATAGCGCCAGGATGCTCCTTATGGAGTGACAGTTTGCGCTTTACAAATGCAATAATCATATCAAATCAAATATAAGCCTGCCATTGGGACAAAGCTGTGGCCTGGTGTACTGAAAAACATGTTGTTGACACTCTTTATGCACATTTGTCTGAAGTGTTACAGTTAGTTTTGTCGTGAGGCCGAGAAGGCCTTACTCTTATGGGATTTTTTTCAGCCATCTTGTTTTTGCGGTTGCCAGACCAACCTTCTCTATTCAGGTCACTGTTCTGACACATTTTCTGAAAGCTCTTCAGCATATCTTTCCCCCAACCCATTTGCTATTACCCAATGGGACCGTAACTTGGTTTTGACCTACCTAATGTGCTCACCCTTTGAACCTAGGCATACCTACCCCCTAAGACTTCTGACGATCAAGACAATCTTCTTTGTGACCATCACAATGGCCAGGAGGGTCAGCGAACTGCAGGTGCTTTCTTTTTGAATGATCACCCCCAAAGTTTTGGGCTAATGCTGCTGGTTTTTCTACTCTGAAAGTGCACTGAAACCTGCTAACCAAACCTCAGTGCCAGTGCTTTAACCCTTAAAAATGTAATGTAAAATTGGCTATACTCAGTTTGGCTTACTTCACTAGTATAAGGTACTAAAAGTCTCAGGGCCTGTAATTTAAACTGTCCCTTAGGGCCTGCAGTACTGACTGTGCCACCCTAAGTACAGCAAATGAAAACATCTCTTCCTGCCTGTCACTGCAGACTGGTAGAGCAGTTTATAACTGCTAGCTCAACCATTTAAAGCTATGGAGCCCACACAATCTTTTTAATAATTATGTCACCCCTGCAACAGTTTATCGAGTGCTAAGGCAGGGAGCAGCACATTAAAAAGTAGAACCTGGGGGGACATGACCAAGCCGACGACCTAGATAGCTGCTTGGCTATGAAGCTCCGGAGACTTTGGCTGTAAATGGATGTCTGCCTACATTGCTAAGTGCTCCCCGTTCCCTCCTGGCTCATGAAACTGGTGCTCTAAGTGCATGGAGACTGGAGTAAATGCCTGATGTTGCCAGGATCACCGAAAAGTTAGGTTGCCACCCAGCCAGCAGACGTGACAGATGCGGTCCTCGGAGGTCCACAGTGATAGTGGCCATGGGTGAGTCTGAGAGTGGGGCAGCAGTCTGCTTGGCATACCTGCTGCTGATCACTGGGGGCCCTGATGACCATCGCTGGCCTGCTTTGCGCGGCGGACTGGGCCTGCTGCAGGATCTACCTCTACCGGTGAGCTGCCCTGGGATCGGAACCGGGCACTGCAGCTGCTAAGGGGACTGCGCTGCTGTCTGGCAGGGGTGCCCCCTCATGTGGGGATTTGCAGCCTGTTGACTCAGCCCTGTGGAGGCCTGCGGCTCGGTTAGAGCTACCCTGCACCAGCCCATTTTCATCTCTCCTGCTTTCACCCCGAGCAGTGCTTGTGGACCCTCGGCCTTGCTCTAGATGCTGCTGTGCTGGGCAGATCGTGCCGACCTGGATTGCGGTGCTTATCGGGACACCGTATCACCATTGTTCTCTTTCTGGAGCTGGCTTGGGGGCCTGCCATGTGGCACCATACGTAATATTATTTCTGATATCCCTGGATCTCGCTACTTTTGCATACATTTGGGCACCTATGGAGAAGGCAATTTCATCCCTTGAAGTCTATTGTTCATTTTTGCAGCGGGCCGTAACTGGCTTATGCGGCCTGGCAGGGTTGGATTCTGAGACCGGCACTGCCTACTAAGGTATTTCGTTCATGGCCGCATGTGTACATCCCACCTTGCTCCACTATCTATTCAATCACCTGGTTCGGGATCTGTTATACCCTGCTACTGTGTCCCAGTGATGCAGATTTGTGCACCGATCTGGTTGTAAATTACTTCTGATATTTCCAACTTGGCTATTCAACAGTGCAATGGGATGAAGGGATCCCAAGCAACGTCAACTTACCTTTGACCCAGCCAGAATTCCTCAACACCAGCACTTGGAGGAGTCCACTGAGGGAGACACCACTTTGTTCGTGGCGGGCGGTACCCCCATCCCATTTGAGGGGCCAGCTGCGATAACGGATGAGTTTAAGTACAGATTTAAATACATAGACTTTTGCTTTGATACTCTCTCGATGCGACTGGATAGTATGCATGAGCATGGACAAGAATTAAACTAGATTTTACATTGCTGAGCAATGAAGATCTGACATAGAGGATGGCCATACTACAGCAAATAAATCACTAGAAAAGATGGAGTGGCTTCTCAAGGTGATGCCTCCAAAACCTGAGGATTTGTAGTTGCGTTCCCGCCGGAACAACATTCGTATTGCCGGCATAGCAGAGTCCTCCAACACCAGACGCACGGACACTTTCATAGTAAACCGTTTAGTGGTGCAATTTGGTAGGGGCCCGTTTACGGCCACCTTTACGGTTGAAAGGGCTCATAGGACTACCGGACTGCGGCTGATACCGGGGGTAGCGCGTTGCCTCATCATTGCTAGGCTCTTTAATTTCCGAGATCATGATATCACCCTTATCTTTGCCGGTGAAAATGGACCACTGCACTATCAAGGTATGACCGTGTCTCTATATCCCCACAAATGGTGCAGTAGGCACATTGGAACTATATCAATGTCCAGTGTATGTACCCTGCTCGCTTCCAAATTCAGATAGTTGGTAAACAGAAAATATTTGAGTTGCCGGTGGATGCTGTCCTTTTTTGCAGGCAGCATGGATTTGGATCCAAGACGACTGACGACCACGCCTGTGCTTGCTCACCGAGCCAGGCGTCCCCAGACTTGCAGATTACCCCATAGACCTGAAGACACTCTGACTTTTTAAGATGGCCATCTATAAACTCTTGTCCCACCTCTTTATTCTATTAAATATGTAATCACAGAGCTCTATATTCAACCTGATCTGCTCATGGATATTCCTACAGGCTGATACAATCTCTACTTCTTTCCACTGTTTTATTAAGGCATTTCTCCGTACAAGTGTTGCCATACCCCAAGGAGTACTCCGCCTGGTTTGCTATGTTCTTTTTTTAGGTATCAGTGGGTTTCACCAGGGATTCTCATTTTCTCCTTCCGTGTGAGTGGGCGGTAGAGTGTTGTTTCGCTGTTTGATGTGTTGTTATGTTTCATATTGTGTGGAGGTTGCGCTATCGTATATGTCATGACAAGGATTATCTCATTTCACTCTTCGGATTCATGTATCCACTGTAACATGCATCGGACTGCCAACTAAGAATGCTGGGACCATGTCCCTTGAGTGTATAACATGGAATATTAGAGGAATAGCTAACCCCAGAAAAAGGAGATAAATCATCTCCTATCTGAACAAGCATGGCATTCAGGTAGCCTTTTTTCAAGAGACACAATGTACATAAAATGCTACATATTCCTATGCTTTTACCTGGGGAGCTAATCATTTTTTGCTAAATACAGCTCTTAACCCATTGGAGTTTGCATATTAATCCATAAAAGTATCCCCTTTGCAATACAAGAGATGAGGGTCACTACCTTCTGGTTTCTGACACGTTTGCAGCTAGATCCCTTTTGCTAGATAATGTCTATGCGCCAAATGTGGACTTTCCAGATTTTTTCATAAGCTGTCCACTCACATAAACCGTTTACATACTGACCATATCATTACCGGAAGTGATTTCAATATCATTCCTCATCCTCCCCTTGACTCCACTGGCATGTTTCATGTCATCAAGCCACGCGCCCGGTAAGAGATAAGAGAGATTTATTGTACAGTTAATAAAAACTAACAATATAAAACATACAAATGTGTGCAAAAAGCAATCATGGTTACAGTTAAAAATATAAAAAACAAGTGGGCTTGCTTATTGAGATCATAAAAAGTCGTAATTATATTGTTCAAAGCCATAGGAATTCAAGCAAACAAAGGTGCTCCAAGGGCTTAGCTCAGCATTGCGTAGACTAGTGCTTAGTGTGAGCCAGTTGTCTGGATCATAATCCTTTTGACCACTATGTCAAAGAATTTAGTTAGTCTACAGTTTGGCTGAGTCTCCTTAGGGTTAAAACACAGCATCACAGCCTGCCTGCAACTCGTTATGCCCTTCTGGTTCCATAGGGCACGGAGTAGGGATCGTCTTATGTCCATAAGTTTTGAACAAATGCAAATTATGTGGATTAAGTCCTCTTTTCCTGATAAACAAAGTTGGCAGCAGCTTGCTGAGCTTCCCCTTTTCCAAGGTGCCAAGTGCGGTAATATGGGAATAATGCCAAGGCGCATGTTTAAGAACTTGTTTTTAGTTGACTGCGTGAGGCCCGTTTTTAAATATTCTTGAGGTTTCAGGGCAATGTAGTCTTTCAACACAGCCCATCCGTGGGCCCTTTTAGTCAGGGTGGCTTTATCCTCTATTGATGAGATCAACTTGGTTACTTTCGTTACCACTTTTTTGAAGGATTTAAGGTCGGTTGACGACTCCCAGAGGTTTGTTAGGTCCAGGATCTCCAATGAGTCTTGGAGGTATTTCCTTGCGCGTGAGTTACCTCTGGCGGATAATTCTCTCCAGAAATGGGCGTTAAGGGACCCGTGGTCGGCATCTCTGATTTATCGCCACATTTTAAAATATGCTCCCCTCCTCTCTACCGCTTGTTTCTGGAGCCCAAATTCCAGACGAATTTGAGCGGGCGAGGTGTATGTGGGTAGTTGGAATATTGCCCTATATGCGTGACTGATGGTGTTGTCTAACGTCGTGGCATCTTTTCCTTGCAGGGATTCAGTGCCGTACGTAAGCATGGGTTGCAGTCGTGCCCTTATCACCTGCAAAAGGGGGCCGAACGACCGGTCTGGGAGAACTTTCTTCAGGGGTTTAATTGACCAGTGGAAAGTCGTGCACTTCCGACGAATTGCCTCTAGTTGGGGCCTAAATGTGCCTTTGCTGTCAATGAGGACACCTAGGTATTTGTAGGTTGCTACCTGTTCTAACCTCTGTCTGACAGTGAAGGGGACGGTGAGTATGCCACAAGTGTGGGGACACTCAGTGTTGTGTTAAATACCCCTCACACACCAACAGGCCCCTTGGTGTCATGCTTCATCATAGGGGTCTTCGCATCCCTCTAACGGGATGCGGCGTGCTGCGACCTACGACTACGCGGGAGCACTTTAAGTTGGACTATGTGTGGTGTGTGTGATGCAAGTGAAGGGGTAGTAATAGTTAAATGTGAGTGGTGGGGTTGGTGAAGGTTAAAAAGTGCCTGGCTCGTGGGTGTTGAGAAAAACTTTATTCATAACCCCGGGCTGGCACTGTTAAAAAGGTGCAGGGTGAGGTAGTCAACTGTTATCACTATGAACAGTACCTCTGGTGTGCGTCAACATGTTTCGGAGCTAGTGCTCCTTCTTCAGGACGGGGGCACAACTTCCCACCTTACTCACGTATTTCTCACAAATGTGTATTTTACAAAAAAGTGCAGGACTATATACAGTGAATTTATACTAGATATAGGCTATAGTGTGCCTACAGCGGATTATTGTGACCATGCACTTGCATGACCTACAAATAAAAATAAAAATGAATAAATGTGGTTGCCCTGTACAGGGTAGCTCAACAAGGTGCAGTCACCTGGAGCACCACTTAGCGTAGTCGCCCTGAGTGAGTAAGGATGCCTGGACAGCCTGTCACATGCACAGTAGAGACTATACTTTTTAATTTGCCTCCCACCATGTCTGGGCACATATAGACCACTGTTATTTTTCCCCTTAACTACTTCTGTGGCTAACTGACATAACCCATTACCACCAAGCGCTATCAGATCATTCTTTAGTGATGGCTTCCCTGCTGATCCCCTACTTTGCCCCACTTATGGCATCATGGTGGTACCCAATTAACACATTACTCAACAAAGTATTTCGTGCTGAGGTTCGTGATGCCATTATTGAATATTTTGCTATAAATATCGGGGAAAGTTTCAAAATTTTCAACGTTATGGGAGGTCTGTGTTGCTAAACATGGGGGGGGGTTCCACGTACCATCAGTAGGTATCTGGCGAACGAGGAGAGGAAACTGTGATCTCGACATGTGCCACAGCATACAGGATCCACTTTGTTACAAGAATTTCTAAACTTAGCGGTGCGCCAGGTGATATATTTTGGTTAATATGCTAGGGCATGCATATTCTGGGAGGAAGAGAGACTTGGATGCACACTAGCCCGACTGCTCCGTCTTCCATATCAAGCCTCTTACTTTACTGCTCTATACCTTGATGATGGTACCATGGTTACTGATAATGCTACCATTATCACTGAATTGACCTTATATTATAAACGCTTATATACATCCAGAGGCACTACGACGGATGAAGCGATAGCAGACTACTTGTTAGAAGTGGCAATGGTGTGGCTCGAAGGAATCTCCAGCAAGTCCTGGCATCTCCTATTTCCTGTGAAGAAATCTCTCAAGCCATAGATGCCCTTAGTGGATCTAAGACACCTGGGTCAAATTACTTCAAAGGTGACTTTTATAAAGCTTATAAAGCAATTTTGGCCCCAAATTTACTAGAGGTCTATGCTGAAACTCTTGAAAATTGTGTTCTTCCCCCCACAATACAAGAAACAGTAATAATGCTCCTGCCCAAACCGGGTAAACCCCCACAACACTGTACCTTATACCGGCTCCTGTCAAAACTCAATCATGACAACAAAATATCAGCCAGAATCATTGCTACATGCCTCTCTTTGTTAATGGATGGCATAATATCTCATTTACAGTCGGGGTATGACCCCAACCATTCCACTTCAGTAAATCTTCGTAAAGGTGTTTGCAAATTCTTAATCGGATCTTCACAGCCCTCCCGGTGGATGCTATAATGCTGGACGCCGAGAAGGCGTTTGACTAGTTTGAGTGTTTTTTCCTGCATGCTTCCCTGATGAATCTCGGTATCCTTAAGGGATTTAGGGACATAGTAAAATTACTTTATACAGCTCCACTGGCATACCTTAAACTTAATGGCACATTTACAGACCAATTCCAATTGACTTGTGGCACCCAAAGGGATTCCCACTTTCACCTTTATTATTCATTATTGCCATGGATCCTCTGGTTCGGCAATCCTAGGAACGCCCTGTGGATTGTGGGCTGTGTTTTCATTGAGGTCCTTTGCTAGCCTCTTAATATGCATAAGACATGATGTTGTTTGCCAGAGACCCTGAGGTTAATTTGCCCCCATTAGTTAGAGAGGTGATCCGCTTTGGAGCCTTTTCCGGCCTCTCCATTAATTGGAGTAAATCTGAAATGTTTCCATTGATGGATGCTACAGTCCACTGCAGTGGTGTGAAGACTCTCCTAAATATCTTGGCAGCGGTTTGCACAGAGATAGTTCAGAGGTAGTTTGTCTTAATTATGGACTGGCAATTGAGAAACTTTCCACCCAGATTGAGCAATGGGTCTGACTCCTATTTTCAATAGCAGCGAGAATAGCTATATTCAAAATGGTGGTCCTGCCCCGTTTTTTAGATTTATATCTTAACATTCCGATGGTTTGACACTGTGCAGTATACTTATCCACCTGGTGTGGGTGCGCAGAAGTCCTAGAATCAGTTGGCCTACATTAACTCTCCCTTATGATCATGGCGGATTCGGGGTCACTGACTTTTATTTTTGGTACCTTCTAGTTCAGGCACACTTTGCATACTCTGCCTGCCCCTGTTCCTTCATACCCAAAGGGACCTACCCACACATTTCCAACCCCTCATTCTGATTATCACTGCTCCAGATAACGCCCATCCTGTATCCTACATCTATCATACATTTATATGACTGAAGCCAATTGGGGCAGAGAGGGTGAGAGTTACGTGGGAGATGGATTTAGGGTACACTTTACCGTACAAAACATGGTATTGTTGTGATCAAACTGGGCTGATCTCAAATAACCATCACCACAAATTATTGCATTTTAAATTCCTCACTGGGTCTATGCCACTCCCCGGGTTTTGGCTAGACTCAACGCAGCTAGGTCACATTGCTCCCCCAGATGTGCAGCAGAGCATGGCGATTTTGCACATTTGGCTTGGGATTGTGCCCCTATACTCAAATCCTGGGAAAGAGTCCACTCTACAATGTCACTCACTAAGGGCAGACACTAACCAAGCCCACTATTGGCTCTTTTGGGTTATGTTGAATCAATACTGGTAAGCGTTACACTGCGATTGCATTATTGCTGGCCAAGCGGAAAGTGGCCCTGCATTGGTGTATTAGTACCTGCCCCACTGAAGCGACATGGATGCACAATCTATTATCTGACAATACTACAAGTGGAATATATGCATCTTTACACCCTCCTACTTCGCAGCCAAAGGACATATGGCAGCTGCTAATAGACTATTTGTTACTTTTACCCTCTCAATCAGTTAATCAGGTGTCTTGTAAAGTGTGGCTACTCACCCGTAAGGGTCTCAAGGTACTGGAGGGGGTGGAGGACTGCTGATCCGTATAAGCCACTGTTGTTCAGTCGAAGAGCCAGGTCTTGAGGTACTTCAGAATTGAGGCAGTGACAGTGATTGCCTAGGTTTCAGGTCTTTGCTGCGAGGTAGTATGATCTTCCTCCGGCCGTGGTCTTGCAGATACGTGGTACGGTGGCCAGGGTCAGTTGGGTAGAGCGGAGATCTCTGGTGGGTGTGTGTGTGTGAGGAGCTTGAAGGTGATTCCTTTGTTGACTGGGACTCAGTGGAGCTCTCTCAGGTGGCCAGTGATGTGGCTGTGATGGGGGATGTTGAGGATGAATCTGGCAGAGGCATTCTGAATGTTCTTTGATTTCTTGAGGAGTTTCTGGGTGATGCCGTAGTCAAATCTGCTGCTGATGAGTGCATAGGTCACCGTCTTTCTGGAGTCAGTGGGGGTCCACTTGAAGATCTTTCCAAGCATGCGTAGCATGTGGAACCACCTCTGACACTGATGAGGATGTGAGGGGCTGTAGTGTGTCTCAATGTTCACAGGTGGATGGCTAAAGACACTTAATTCAGTTATGTGTGTCTATAATGTTTTGTTCATTTACATATTTCTCTCGGGTGTTCTGTCACCTGTTATTACCTTCCTCCTCTGTTTACTTTCATATTTGAGTAATCTTCTATCTATGCTGTTGTAATGCATGGTTCATGATGCCATGGCTATACATCTTTACGTGTTTTCACTGCCTCTGTAACCTCTGTATTATTTTGTCTTTTATTTGGATGTTAGAAAATTTCATCAATAAAGAGTTTTTTTTAAAGTGTAACCTGTGTTTTACATGTTCTAACAATAAATACCCACAATTGTAGTTTTCCTGTGATAGAGGCTAGTACCCCAATTGGCTACTCATCTTTGCTGTGCTACCTTCTGAATTGGACTACCAACGTTGGTGCTTCGAAGTAACAAACAAGTTGTTACATTAAACCGGACTTGATACCCAAGCCGATTTTAGAAAGTTGTCCAAGCTTCTCAGTGACCATTCTGTCCACCTAAGGTGACATGCAAAGTGCTCCCTTGACAGGTAACAATAGAAGCCTGCCATTGGAGGAGGTGTTTGCCCAAAATGCTAACTTGAAAGGGGAAGCTATCTTTGAAGGGCAAGTGGTGAACTCACTCCAGAGGCCCTGCTCTTTTGTCTTGGTAGACAGGCTGACATTGGGGACATGGAGGGCGAAACACTGGCCAAACCAGTGTTTGTTGGACATGTAGTCCCCAGGAGTCAGTCTTCTAGGGCAGACTACCAAGCTCCACACACCAAGAGAATGGTTCAGACATCTTCTGCGTGGGAAGAATAGAGAACTCTTGGATAGCTAGATGCCACAGTTCACAGAAAGTTGTCACCAGGCAGGAGGGAACCAAGTAGCCAATTGGCTAGTGACTGCGACCTCCCACTTTCTGGGCATAGAAGAGTCACTCCTGTCCCCCATAACCCAGATCTTGCCTAGACTGGAAGAGAGGACCCAAAGACTGCCCTGCAGAGCGAAGACCTGGCAAAGAGAGGCCGCGCTGAATTTGGACTGTACCTGCTGCTCCTTACGCTAGCAAAGAGAGAACTGTACCTGTAGCGTCCTGCTTGTGGAGATGTTGTCAGAATTGTCAAGAAACCTTCTAGGGTGCGATTCTCTGTGAGCATAATATCCCTTAGAGGAGGGCCAGGCAACAGAGATCTATACGATCGCCCGACCTTTCCAAGATGGCGACTGCAAAAGGGACTCGATTGCGCGCTCTAGTTTTTCCTTGCAATCAGTAAGGTCCAGGTGTGGAGCCTGCACTGTGGCATACTTCATCTGAACCGGAGAGAGGAAAAGACATACTTCGAGTTCTCCCACACAGCAAAATACCTGAGGAGAATTTTCATGCGCTTTCGTCGTGTACTTCTGTATGCGGCTGGGAGCAAACCGTCGGAGGAGAGTTTTGAAGAGTTTTCGCCGCTCGTTGAGAACCGTCAGGAAACGGAATTCCAGTAAGGCTGTTCCAATTGTTTCGTTGTCATGCGCAATAGATTAGAATAGTGTAGGGAATTTTGAGTATGCGCATTGTAGTTTTTTCTTTGACAAATCTCCAAGCAGAGTCAGCAGGAGTCTTTTCAGAGGAATGTTAACATGAACACTGGAGAATGTAAATATACAAAATGTTGAACTGTACAGGAATTTAACCAATGAACAGGAAGTGACTTACTACAGGAAACTAATAGGATTTTCAGTTTGGTTCTAGTGAAAAAGGATAAGCAAAGTAAAACATAGTAAATAAGGAAATAAATACTTACCTTCATACAACACATCTGCAGTGATACTTGAGGTGAGAATCCTGTGGGTAGAAGAATATGAAATTAGAGTACTGAGACTTAGGAGGTATTAATTATTAATATTGCAATTACAGAACTTTTTTTTTGTAATTTAATTTTTTCATCCAACCAGCAGTTACATATCATGAAATATATCATACTTTGCATGAATTAGCATTACACATCACATGAGAGTACAATCTGTGTTATATACACGTAGTCCATCACTTTCTAGTCCTTCATTTCCAGCAGATGGCTACCTATTTCATTAAAGAGCCCTCCACCGTCTTTATTGGCTACAGCACTTAATGTATATGCACCGTCTACAATTTTTTCGCCTATCTCGTTTGGTTATTTAAGTGCGGTCTGGTAGGTCAGTCTGTGGGCTCAGGCTCTGAGTGCGACTGCAGATATTGGGTAAGTGGTTCCCAGAAATCCCTGGGCCTAGAAGCTTGTGGGATGTCCTCTGCGTAAGTCTCCAATGTCGCCTTGCAGTAAGTCATATCTGTGATCAGTCTTTAAGTCGTGGGAGTCTTTTGCTCCCCCACCGTATAGCTATACGTCTCTTGGCTAGCAGTAATGCCACTGCCAGAAATTTCCTGCGCCTGGCATATTTGAGTTTTCTAACGCCTAATATACACATCAAAGGGGTGTTAGGAATCTGTTCCGACAGCATCTTAGTTAGTGTGGCCGTGATGTCGCTCCAATATATCTGCAATTGGGGGCATGACCATGACAAGTGCAAAAAATCAGCACTAGGTGCATTACATCTCTGGCAATTATCCCTCTCTCTAAGACCACATTTTTGTAGTTTAGTCGGTGTATGGTATAGCTGATGGAGGAACTTAAAGTGGATAATCAGCAGGTTGCAATTGGACGTGAGAAGCGTGAGTTGTGTACAGCTGTATTGCCAGTCATGTTTGTCTATTGTCTCCCCCAGTGCTATTTCCCATCTGCTTGCTGCAAAATTGGGCATCTCAGCTTGTTCTTCTTGGGCTGTATTGTATAGGCGCGACACTAAATCCTTACGTGTAGTTGCAGTTAATAGTGTTTGTAATGTGTTCAATGCGTGGGTTCTTCTGGAAATGTAGTGTATAGTGTTCTAATTGCTGCTCGTAGTCTCAAATACGCAAATTTCTTCAAGGGGGATTGATGTGCGCAGAGGGAGGGGTCCGCCGAGTCGATACATTTATTATGTGGAAACATATTGCCCATAGTGGTCAGCCCCATTTCAGTCAGTAACGTACACATTTTCTTTTCCTGCGTGACCATAAGCTTGGGATGTCGCGCCGAGGGTAGCGCCCGTGCATAAACCGGGAGCTTGTGAGCTCTGTGTGCCAGTGCGTGCCACGCCCTGGAGGTGCACTGAGCAGTTTGTATCGTATCACGTGGCGTGTACTTCATCGGGTCTGCTATAAGAGCAGTCAATGGCCTGGGATGTACGCTATCTTTTTCTACCAGTAATGTGCATGCTGAGACTGCGCACAGAGGTAGTACAAGTGTAGGTCTGGCGCCTCGAAGCCCCGTAAATGGTATGGTTGGGTCAGAATCTTCCAACTAGTCCTGGCCTGCTTACCTGCCCATGTTAATCTTTGCAAAGTAGAACGTATTCGGACAAAGAATGCCTTATTTAACCATATTGGAATATTCCAAAACAGGTATAGAAACCTAGGCAGTATGATCATTTTCTGCAGAGCTATCCTATCCGCCATGGAGAGAGGCATTTTAATCCATTTATCCACTTGCTCCTCTAGTCTCACCATCGCTTTACCATAGTTCTCTCTGACCACTAGCTCTGGATCACGGTGAATCCAGATTCCTAGATATTTCACTGGATCTGTGTGCCATTTTAGAGGATATTCCAGAGTATGTTCTGGGGTGTCAGCAGTGAGGGGTATCACAACTGATTTGTCCCAGTTGATACGGAGGCCTGAATATTGCTCATACCGAATATATTCTCTTATGAGTGGATTTACATTTTTATCTGGGTCTGTGGTGTATAGGACCATGTTGTCCGCATACAGCGCTATGCCGATAGGTCGGAGGTCAAATTGCAGGGCAGTTTCGATGTGTTTCTGCCTGATTTTGCAATCTAGTGGTTCCAGGACTAATGCAAATAACATTGGTGAAAGGGGGCAGGCCTGTCTGGTGCTTCGTGTTATCGCTATTGGGCTTGATGTGTTCCCATTTATCCTAACTCGTGCTTTGGGTGCAGCATATAACAATAATATCCATTTTAGAAATGGTTCTGGAAACCCCATCCTCCAAAGAGTGACAAGCATGAAATCCAGTGCCTTTGCTGGTATTTCCGGGTGGAACTGGTGGTATAACGCGAATATAATACATATATTGTGAGTGGTAGATCATGTGGGCATGAAGCCTGCCTGGTCCGGGAGCACTAATTTGCACAGTAGCGGTTGTATTCTGGTCGCTATTATTTTTGCCAATATCTTGGCGTCTATGTTTATCAGAGATAACGGCCTGTGTGAGTCACATTCAGTAAGGTCCTTACCTTGTTTTGGTAGCGCTATCAGGAGTGCCTCATTTAAGGATGTCAGGAGTGTGCCCTCCTCATAGGTCTCTTCATACATCTCTGCTAAATGAGGTATCAGTAGTTCTCGGAATTCTTTATACAATTCTCTGGGGAGGCCATCAAGGCCCTGGGCCTTATTATTTGGGAGCGAGTTAATTGCATCTACAATTTCATCTTTAGTAATATGGTGGCATAAGTACTTTCGGTGTGCATCTGATAACCACGCCAGTGCCACGTCATCGAGATAATCATGTATTTCAGGGATAGGGACTGTCTCCCGGGCAGTTTACAAGTGAGCATAGTATTTTGTGAAGCAGACTAGGATAGCTGGAGTGTTATATACTGATTGGCCCTGATCATTTTGGATCTGTGTAATGTACGCCGAGGTATGAGCAGGTCTGATTTTATATGATAGCGCTCGACCAGGCCTCCCGCCCTCTCCATAGTTTCTAGCTGTGTATTTGCACGAAATGCATTTTATTTCATCTTCTGCTAACTCATTATATTTATCTATCTGCATCTTAATTTCAGCCAGAAATGTTTTATTGTTAGTGTCTTCAAATTCACGTTCAAGTCTGATGATGTCGGCTTCTATCCTGTTCAGTTGTTGTTGGATGTCTTTTAGAATGCCTGCGTGCTTACTGATACAGTGGCCCCTGATAGTTACCTTGAAAGCCTCCCAAAGTGTCTTTGTGCTGGTGACGAGCCTGAATTGTGTTAAAAGTATTAACGGAACACCTGGTCTTGCAGCGCTGACTGTCTCAGTCTCCAAGTGAATTGTCGTGGGGTACGTGTTGGGATCGCCAATTTGAGTCGTACTGGGGCGTGGTCAGTAGTCAATTCTGGACCAGGTAAGGTGGGACAGCGAGAAACAAGTGCCTTCTCTACGTCCTGGGTGCCTGAGGCTCCATATATCTGCCATGTTCCAGTCCGTTAATCCCTCCCTTAGTAATTTAGCCGATTGTTTCCCATATCTATCATTCCCAGTTGACCTGTCTATTGTAGGGTCTAAACAAGTGTTAAAGTCCCTGCCCCATAATACGGCAGTGGGTTGTAAATCCCTTAACTGTGCCCAGATTTGTATGAAAAAAGAGGGGTCCTCATTTTTTGGGCCATATACATTTACAATTGTTAACACTGTGACGCCAAAACAACCCTTTACTATGACGTATCTTTAAGGATCATCTGTTATAGACTGAATGATTGTAAAGGGTGTGTTACGTTTCACTAATAAAAGGACCCCCCTAGCTTATGAGGAATAAGACGATGAGAGTTTGTATGCAGCCCATCGGGCCCCTATCCTCTGCCACCTGAGGTCTGTCAAATGTGTCTCTTGTATACAAGCTACGTCCACTTTGTGCCTGTCTAAATATGAAAGTACTTTCCATATTTTCTGAGGGTTCTGAAGTTCTCTGACGTTCCAGGTCAGGAACGTCAATGTTCTGTGCTGATTCAGAGTGTCAGCCATCAGTCATATCTCTACCTTCTGTTTAGTCGTGTTGTACGAAGTGTCTCATATAGTCTGCCATGTGATCATCTGCCTTTATGCTGCTGGTTGGAGATTTTTGCTTAACTCCCTTACCCTCTCCCACCCACTCCACCATTCCCTTATCAGTGGAGACAATCCCAGCGAATGCAACAAACATTTTCAGAGCAAAATAAAAGACAAGGAAGAAAAACGAAAACAGTAAATAACTTGTGTGGTTCACACAAAGGGGTCAAAGCTGCCTCCCCGTTTCTTGTGGCAAAAGCCACATGGGTAAACGCCCATTCACTGCATATAACTGAACTCAACAATGTACTACATTTGCAATTATTGCGTGGAGGACATCATCCATATCAGCGGTCAGTAACTCCAAACATGTCTATAGTACGTGTAAACTCTGGCATTACAAATGGAACATCAATAAAATTATTGTCTGTTGACTTATCTGGTCCTGTAATGCGAAGTCCGTTGTGCATCTAAGCTTCTTCCAAATGACTCACCGCTGTCCGCACCACAGAAAGAGCACCTGCGCTACAAATCGCCGAGCAATCAATGCAAAGTCCTCTGTGAAATTATGAAGCGTCCACTCATTCAACATCTGATGTAGTAGATTGGTCGCCTTGCTCCCCCCTCTGCGATCTTTTCCGCACAGTCGACTGACCCCTCTGCTGTACAAATTTCAGGACTTCCTGTGGTTCAGTGTAGATCCGCGATTTACCGTTGTCTGTGATTTTCAGCCGAGCTTGGTATAGCATAGCATACGGTATGTTTAAATCCCTCAATTTCAGTTTCGCTATGCCGAACTTCTTCCTCGATTCTTGCACCGATGCCGTAAAGTCTGGGTACAGGGAGATGTCCATTCCTTCATGGGTCAATGTGCCTAGTTCTCTGGCCTTACATAGCGCTGCGTCCCTGTCTCTGTAATTTAAGATTCTGGCTATGATCGGCCTCGGTCGGGATCCAGCTGGTGGCTTTGGCGCCAGTGATCTGTGAGCCTTTTCTACAATGAAGATGTCAGAAAAGGTGTCTCGTCCCAACATTTTTATGAGTAGTTGCTCCACATATCGTTCCATCGTACCGGTGTTTGTCGTTTCTGATAGTCCCGTCAGGCGGATGTTGTTTCTTCGGGACCTCGCTTCTAAATCCTCTGCTTTTGCTGGCATTGCCACCAGTTGCCTCTCCATTCTGATCTGTTTTGCGTCCATCTGTACTTGGCCATCCTCAGCTTCGGATATCCTGCGCTCCGCCATGTGTATTCTCTCTGTGTGTTTGTCTATGCGTTCAGACATTCTGTCCACTCTGTATGTCAAAGAGTCTATTTTACCATCGATGTTGGTCAGAGCCACTTGGATCGTGATAAACATAGTTTGTATATCAACATTCGACACCTCACCCGATGCCCCTCTTGTAGATTGCGCCGTTGTGTGTTTGTCTGGATTGTGGTCTTGTTGCTTCTTTGCCTGCTCAAAGTTTATTTTGGGCTGGGTTTGGTCATTCTTACCCATGATGTAATGAGTTTTTTATCTTACCTGCAGTACCGCGGTATCGCCGATGCAATAGTTGGGACCGGCGAATCCCCTATGGTGGTCCGGTAGCCCCAATGCAATGCTTTCCAATCAAATTACTCGTCTTATATTTGAATACCTATCACAAATTCAGTTCTGTGCTAGAGCGTAGACCCTGAGTGCAGACCTGGGTTATGCTGCCCGAGAGCGCTATAGATGGAGTGTCTTGAAGTACTGTAATTAGTCTCTTACGTTAGGTCGCTGCCTCAGCTGTGTCTTCAGTGCCTAGGTTTGGCGAGCTACTTCCAGTCCACCGTGTCTTTCTTTACACAGAATCGCAGCCCTTGCTCACCTGACACCCCACCAGAACTATTGTTGTGCCCAGTGTATTCTCTCTAGTTGTTGTCGCCGTTCATAGGTATTTATAATGCACTGGTGCAGGGGTAATGGGCCGGCGATGTGCCACAGCGTCTCAGGCCCGAGAAGACTGCGGCACTCTCAGGAAAGGCACTCCACCAGTATTAGCAGGGATATCAGGCCCCACCTCCGACTTCCCCAGCCGTAAATTGGTCTCTTTCTGAGTTTAGACCCTGTTGTGAGGGCGGGGGTGGAGTCCGCAGTCTCACTCTTACACTGGCTGAGGTCCCTCGTGTAGGCTGTCTCCTCTGTCCCCCAGTCTCTGGGCACCCAAAGGATTTGTGTTTAATTCGCCCACTAGGTTTCCAACTTTAATTTGTACTCAGTGAAATGCCCCTTACCACCTCGCGCCTCTTCACCTTCCCCGTCGGTGCCTGCCGATCATGTCCGCCACTCCAGGCGACGAAAATGAGGCAGGCAGGCGATAATGCCGTTCTCGGGCCCAAGCTTCTCATACACGCGACTCCTTCTATTGCGCACCTTACATGTACCTTTGATCTGCTGGTTCACCGCCTATGCCCCTCTCTGCCTCAATCACCTCTTAGCGAAGGTAACAGTGCTTCTTCAGCCCCCCCAGGGCCCGAATCAGTACCCAGCGGCCCGGTCTCTCCACGTGGCCGCTCTACGTTTTGTGCGTCCCGGGCAGCGCCTCCACTGCTGCCCGCAGCTCTATTTTCACTTTCGATCGGCAGGCTCCTGTGCGACGTTTTTGATTCCTCGGTTCTGTGCGTTGTTTAGGGTCTGTTCTTTCTTGCTAGTGCTTCCGCCTCCAAAGATCACCTTTTCCTCCTCCAGTTTCAAACGTTGTGAGTTCTTTATATCCAGGATTTTGTAGGATTGTTTAGGCGTCTGCGAGGAGCTCGCTCAGGCAGCGTCCATCTCGGTCCACGGCTAGCTCTGCCCCCTGCAATTACAGAACTTAAGTCAAGGAATTCACAAAATTCAAAAGAAGAGGAGCTTAGTTCACACCACTTCAGGGTAGGTCACAGTTATTGGGCTTTGAGTAGGAACAGGAAGGTATAAGAGCTGTAATACATGCATTTTCTTGCAGCTATAAACCAAGTCGCCTGAAGAAGACGAGTAGCAAACGTCTGAGGCTGAAGGAAGAATCAGACGGTGTGAGCAGTCTCTTCTCTGTCCCATCCCCTTTCCCCCTTTCGTTTTCCTTGGCATGTGTATTTTTTTTTTTAAAGACATATTGCTGGGGAGGGGCATTGGGAACTCTCGATGCTCTGCTCCCGTGCTTGTGGTTGCTCACCCAGACAGATGTTTTCCCCAAGCCCAACCAGAAGCAGCCTGCTTGGGTGAGTTGGTAGCCCAGATCACCGGATTGTCGGTCCTCACCGCAGCAGAGCCTGGGAGCCAAAGTCTCAGCGTGCAAAAGTTGCAATGAGTCTATTGGACCCAGGAGAAACATTGGCGTGCAGTTTGATTTCCCAGAAGGAGAACTATTGCATATCAGGGAACCACTAGTTAGGCTGTGTAAGGGTATCAGTGGTCCAATGGCAACTGGACTTTTGCTGGACCAGAGAGGACTTTAGGGTCATCGACCTCTTTGGCCAAAGTTGCCCCACCAGTACCATACACTGAGGAGTAGCCCCAGGAAGTTCCTCAATGACCACACAGCAACTTCAGCATCCTTTAGCATCTTCATCATCCTGTATCCCTTGTATCAGGACCACTCCATAGAAGTAATGGCAGCTTGTCATTTGCACTGGAAATGGACTGGAGACTGTTTTCTTTGTGAAAGTAAATGTTTCCTTGGAGCTTGGTAATAACCATGACATACTACTTACCGGAATTGGTCCCCCAAAGTAATCCTAAGTCAAACAGCCTGCTTGGTTTAATTTTGATGTAACTTTTTGCTGGAAAAATTTCCAAGTATCAAATTTGTTGAATATGTCAATGCTTGTTTGCCGTTAAGTGTAAAGCCTTGAGTTATTGTCTCTTGAAAAATCTATATCTCGGAATCCTGCAGTGGATCATTTTCATTTTGGTGTCCATAAATTCATAAAAATACAGTTCATTTTTATAAATTTGTATTGAATTTCTTGAGTCATAATTCTTCCTCAATTGTTTAGATGATGTTTAAATGCTTTACACTTGTTTCTTTGTTGAAGCTCACTGCTGAAAGCCACAGACACCCAGGGTTGAGCCAAGGTTTGACAAACAAAGCCTTACTGGACCTAAGAAGGTAAGTGCATTACACAGTGAGGTCTCACAGCCACACCATTTAATACACCCCTTTTTCTCAGCATACACCAGCTTCTTCTTACACAACCTGGTTTTCAACACCCATGCCTCATTTCAGCTGAAGGCCGTGACACCTTTTCATGTCAGCCAAAGCATCACTCTGCCAGCTGTCTTTGCTCCACCTCACACTTCCAAGGAGGAGGAGAGAATCCACTGTCTAGAAAGAAAAAGAACTGTGTTCTACATTGATCACACCAAAGAACAAGGGGTAGACAATCAGTTCTTTGCTTGTCTCACTGGAGTGAAGAAGGGGAAAGTAGAGCAGAAATGGGCCATCTCCAGATGGATTGTACTCTGCATTAAGATCTGTTAAGCATTGGCCAAGAAGCAACCTCCCTGAAGGCTTGCGGGCTGAGTCCACCAGAGCCAAAGCTGTGACCTCTGCATTAACTTGGGGAGTCCCAGTACTAGCATCTTTGCACGCGTTTACCAAACACTTATGCCTTGACAGTCAGGTCTGTCATGACGGGCACTTAGCCTGTTTGGTCGTCCTGGACTTTTTGGTGTGAAGCAGTTTGCAGACCCTCCTCGGGGAGGTATTGCTTTGGTATCTATTCTAAGGTAAGGGATCTGATGCTAGAAGTCTTTATCAGATTAACAAGTTACTTACCTTTATTAACGTCTTATCTGGTAGGGACTCTATCTGGCCACAAATTCCTTACTGACCCTCTCAGCCCCCATTTCCGCAAACTGATCTTCCTACCTAAAACTCTACCTAAAACCGCAGCTTGCATGCTCCCTTCTCAACACACGCTCACTGTACAAAACACACCGCCTAGCTATGGGACCACCAACCTCACACCTGATATCTTATTCATCACAGAGACCTGCTCAACCCAACATCCTCGCCTGACATCGCCACCGCGGTACCCTAAGTATACAAGATCACCCATGTCACTGAACCAACAAGCCAGGGGGATGGATCGTGATAATTCACAAGTAATCCATCCAGTGAACCACCATATTGGATGACCAATCCAGACCTAAGAACACCTAAACGTCAGGCTCTAAAAGGACAGCAGGGCTAACCTCAGGGGCACCCTTGCCTACCAACGTCTTAAAAAAGCCATCAACCTGCAACTTATCATGCATCTGAAACTGAACACTTAACTCGACTGTTCCCAATCTGAATTCCGCTGCAACCACATCACGGAAACAGCATTAATTTCAGCCACCAATGACATTCGAACCCTCCCCTACAAGGGAGAGTTGGCAGCACTGATTCTCCTGAACCTCTTAGCGGCGTTCAACAGTGTCTCACCACATGCTTATCTCAAGACTGCACAACATTGGCATCCAAGGAGCCGGTCTCAAATGGATCGCATCCTTCCTCAATGGAAGAGCAGAAAAAGTCTGCCTATCACCATTCACTTCCAAAGGCAAATAAATAATCTGTGGAGTACCTCTAAGATCATCGCTCAGTCCAACCCTCTTCAACACGTACATGAGTCCTAAGGCCAACAATTGTCAGAGCCCAAAGACTCGCCATCATATCATACGCTGCCGACACACAATTCATCCTTTCCCTCTCAGAAGACCCCACCAGAACCAACTTCCACAACTGCATGACTAGCATTGCTAATTGGATGAGAGACAACTGCCTGAAGCTGAACCTGAACAAGATAGAGGTTTTGATCTTCTGCAACAAAAACTACCCCTGGAATTCCTCCCCGCTGGCCCACACAACTCGAACCAACACCAACCCCAACCGACCACGTTAGAAATCTAGACATTATCCTAGACAACAAACTAGCCACGACATCCCAGGTCAACGTCCTCTCCTCATCCTGCTTCTGCATCCTATGCATGCTGCACAAGATCTTCAAATGGTTACCCCAGAGCTCAAACTGCACCATCACTCATCTCCAGCTGACTGTACTACAGCAACTCTCTCTGCATAGGGATTGCAGCCCACCTCCTCTGAAGGATACAGACCATACATAACTCTGCAGCCAGACTCGTACTCAACCTCCTGTGACAAACCCACATCACTCCTCACCTCAGAGATCTCGCTGGCTCATAGTTCAGAAGAGTTGCCAGTTCAAACTTCTCACCCACTCATGAACCACCGGCTGAACTTTCACCAGTCTACCAGACACCTCCGCTCTGCTTTCCTGTCATTTGTCCATACCCCCTGCATCCGACGCAGCAGGAGCAGAGGCCCCTCCTTCTCCTACCTAGCAGCAAAGACATGGAACAAACTCCCCTCTACATCTCCAGGACCTCCCCGTCTCTACAGGAGTTCCGAAAGTCGCTAAAGACCTAGCTCTTTGACTAAACCACTGTATCCTGCCAGCACCTGGATAGCCTCATGGGTGACAATCTGCAATCTACAAATCAGTTGATTAAGTGATTGTAGGCCCTACGTTAAGAAACCGATGTCAACGTGCTCGGTTGGCGCCTATGTAGAGAGTGCTCACTTGACATTCGGTGAATCTGACGTAGAGCAGATCAGGACCTCCTATCCACAGTCAGATGTACTGCTCAAGATTTTCTGAATCCAGTCTGATGGCTGAGGGATATTCTATGGTAAGGAATCTGTGGGTAGATAGATTCTCTTCCAGGGGATCCTCATCAATTGTCATAAGCACATGAATATTCCCGCCCATGCGCAGGACCCCGGAATCTATGAAACATATATGTGGAAACCATATATGTAGCTCTATACATATATATATCCATTACCTACTGACGGTTGCCAGTAGGTAGATATAGTTAGGACATATTTTCCGTAGGAAATCCGCAACATTCTATTTGGAATAACTTTGGCGCCGGTTGACGAATCTTCGCGAGATTTTTAAGACTGGTGGGGCGCTCCGGTCCGCTCCTATCCTGAAAATCTCAGGTGATTCGTGAAGCAGGGGCCGAGAAAAAAGGGGGTCCCAAAACATGTTTTCCCCATGCAATTTTCCATAGGTACCGTTCATCGCGGATACAGCCCGAACGGCTGAACGGAATTACACCAAATTTGGGAAAGTTGTAGTCCTCAGTTCAGACTTTTTTTATTTTAAATTGGCAAAATCCTGCCCATCCCAAAAATAAAAACGAAGCGCGGACTCCCGCGCTTCAAGTCTAATTAGCCCCCGGGGGGGCACATCCAGGGGGCATGAGGAAAAAGTGTGGGGGGGGCCTACACTGCCCCGGGGACCGCCACCCCGGGGCTTTAACATAATGTATGCAGGGGGCACATGCCCCTCCCCACAGCCCCAGGGCCCGCCACCCCCGGGGCTTAATAGTATCATTTTTGGGGGGCCGCCACCCCCAGGGTTCAATATAATTACCATTGCGGGGGGCACAATTCCCCTCTGCAACCCTATGGACCACCACCCCCCGGGGCTTATTTTTTATTTTAATTTAAAAAAAAACTGTTTGGTGGGCTTGAACCACCCCCACACGCCCCGGGGGCACTAAGTACTTAAATTAGGGGGTCCAAACCAGGAAGTGTTGGCAGCCATCTTGTGCCTCGGGAGAACCAAGGCACAAGAAACGTATTAAAAAAAACACGTAAAATGCGAAAAGGGGGCAGGGTAGAAACACCCTGACCCACTAGGCCTGTTCAGGGGGTCCCACATAGACCCCTAAGGCCCCCAAAATGTATTTATTTTTTTAAATTGGCAAAATCCGCGCAGGATGCGTGGATCCAGCCGATCCCAAAAATAAAAACGAGTCTATTAGGTAATCCCGGTGACATGAGGAAAAAAGTGTGGGCCCCCTCCCCGCAGCCCCGGGGACCGTCACGCCCCAGGGCACTAAATATTTAAACTGGGGGGTCCAAACCAGGAAGTGTCGGCAGCCATCTTGTGCCTCAGTAGAACTGAGGCACAAGAAACCTATAAAAAAACACGTTAAACGCAAAAAGAGGGCAGGGTAGAAACAACCTGAGGAAAAAATGTGGGTGGGGCCCCCACACTATCCTGGGGAACCATCACCCCCCCGGGGCTTTAACATAATATATGCGGGGGGCACACAGCCCCCCCCGCAGCCCCGAGGACCGCCACCCCCGGGGCTTAATAGTATCATTTTTGGAGTCCCGGGGACCTCCACCCCCGGGGCTTAATGTAATTAACATTGCGGGGAGGCACAATGCCCCCCGCAACCTTGGGGACCGCCACCCCCCGGGCTTATTTTTTTAATTTTTAAAAAAAAAAACCCTGTATGGGGAGGGGCTTGACCCCCCTAGCCCCGGTGACCACCACCCCCGGGGCTTTGCAGATGGTGGGAGGGGGCCACACAGCCCCCCTCCTGGAGCCTTGTGATGGCCCTGGGGACCCCAAACCCCCGGGGCCGGCTCCTGCAGTACCCACCCCGGGACACTGTAGTATGCTATGGCCTCGCAGCTACCACCCTGTCATAGCAAACTGCTTTGCTATTTGGAAGAGAGAGCAGACAAACCTGCTCTCTCTTCCAATTAGCAAAGCAGATTGCTTTTCCACAGGGGGAGCAGCATGTTAGCTGCTCTCCATGTAGAAAATCAATGCCGGCTCCCGCAGGACGCGGGGAGCCGGCTGGGACCGTGGGGGGATTGGGGACCCCCCCACGGTCCCCAACGGAGAGGGCCAGCCCCGGGGGATGGGGTCCCCGGGGCTATTAGTGGCCCGGGAGGGGGGGGTCACACTGCCCCCCCAAAAATGTAAAAAAATAAAAATAACTAATAAAAAAAGGCGGTCCCCGGGGAGATTATGGCCTCTGGATTTTTTAATTAAAAAACAAAAATTGGCGGCAAGCCCTGGGCCATGGGGTCCCCAGGGCCCAAACATTTGAAAAAGAAGGGGGGCTACACAGCCCACCTTCTTAAAATGTAAATCTTTTTTTAAAAACGGGATTGCGGCTGGAGGCCACACCCCCTCATTGCACCACTCTGCAAACGCGCACCCCTGGCGCGTTTGCAGAGGGGGAACAAATTCCCCTTGAATACTGGGGGTCCCTGGGGGCCAACTAGCCCACCAGGAACCTCCGGTATGCGCCAGGGGGCTGCATTGCACAGAGGTGTTCTTCGGCCATGCCCCTATTTACACCTCTCTGCAACGCAGCTCTCTGGCGCTTACTGGAGGTAGCTGGTGGGCTAGTTGTACCCCAGGGACCCTCAGTATCCAAGGGGAGTTAATCCCCCAACTTAAAACGTGCCACGGGGCGCGTTAGCACAGTGGTGAAAGGAGGGGGCGGGGCCTGAGTTCACATGTGGGCAAACACACCCTGTGGCGCGGTATAAGTTGGGGTATTAATTCCTTGTCGATCCTGAGAGGCCCTGGGGGCCAACTAGCCCACCAGGTACCTCCAGTAAGCGCCACGGAGCTGTGTTGCAGAGTGTTGTAAAAAGGGGCTTGGCCTCTGAACACCTCTCTGCAATGCAGCCTCCTGGCGCATACTGGAGGTACCTGGTGGGCTAGTTGGCCCCCAGGGACCCACAGGATTGAGGAGGAATTAATTCTCTAACTTAAAACGTGCCACAGGGCGTGTTTGCAGACATATCACCTCAGACCACACCCCCTTCCTTCACCACTGTGCAAACGCGCCCTGTTGCGCGTTTTAAGTTGGGGAATTAATTCTCTTTCAATACTGAGGGTCCCTGAGGGCCAAATAGCCCAACAGGTATCTCCAGTATGCGCCAGGGAGCTCCGTTGCAGACAGGTGTTCAGAGGCCACGCCCCTTTTTACACCTCTCTGCAACGCAACTCTGTGGCGCTTACTGGAGGTACCTAGTGGGTTAATTTGACCCTTGGAACTCTTGGGATTGAAGGGGACTTAATCGCTCAACTTAGAACCGTGACAGGGTGTGTTTACACAATGGTGAGGGGAGGGGACGGGGCCTGACGTGATGTGTGCAAACACGCCCTGTGGCACTTTTTAAGTTGGGGAAAAATTCCACTTCAAACCTGAGGGACCGTGGGGGCCAAGTAGCCCACCAGGTGCTTCCAGGAAGCGCCACTGCGCTGCGTTGCAGAGAGGTGGTGCAGGCCGTGTCCCTTTTTACATCGCCCTGCTACACAGCTCTGTGGCGCTTACTGAATGTACTACGAATTCCAATTTACT
This sequence comes from Lissotriton helveticus, assembly GCF_964261635.1. NCBI lineage: Eukaryota > Metazoa > Chordata > Amphibia > Caudata > Salamandridae > Lissotriton > Lissotriton helveticus. The sequence goes on along the minus strand of NC_136068.1, from coordinate 1,059,815,174 downwards.
CACCTGTTATCAGGAGAGACCTCAATGCTGCATCTTTGAGCCCAGTACTGATCCTGAAAAGTAATTGTAACCATACTTACCAGTAACTTGAATTTCCTTCCAATGGCTAACATTGACTGGTTTCACTTGGAAATTCTTCTAAGTGTGGAGTTTTGGAACTTTAAAATAATCACCTAAAATCATCCGAACAACGAATTCCCATTTACTCACCTGTTATCAGGAGAGAACCCAGTGCTACATCTTTCAGCCCAGCACTGACCCTGAAAAGTAATTCTAACGGTACTTACCAGTAACTTGTATTTCCTTCCATAGGAATCCCTTGTCTGGTTTTTACCAGAAAAGTTTCTGTTGATTTTCACAAACTACAAATATTCCTTAAAAATTGCGTGTATGACTTAAACACATTCTTTCAACTGTTTACAGGAGATGCATCAGTGCTGGATCCAGGATCCACCACTGAGTATGAAAAACTAACGATAACACTACTTACCTGTTAAGTGAATTTCCTCCCATAGGATAACATTGTAAATTCTATTTTTAAGTTTCTAAGTGTCAACTTTTAAAATACAATAATATTCCTTAAAAATCACTACTGTAACCAAAACGCTTTTACTCAACTGTTTACGGGAGATGTCCAAGGACTGAATCTAGGATCCAGTCCTGTGGTTGGAAAAGTAATCCATAAAGTAACTAATTGCATTTAACTAGAAATTCACATTAAGCTCAATGTTGCCTTGTGTTTGAAATTGTGTTGCCCATTGCAACAACTGTAAGTACTGTACTTAACCCCTTCGCTGCTAGGTCTTTTCCCCTCCTGTGCTAAGCCTTTTTTTTTGGCTATTTGGGGTAGTGCGCGCTTAGGCCCCTGTAACTTTTTGACCACATAAGGTATCCATGCCAATTTTGGGTCATTTTCTTCCAACATCACGGGGATTCTAAAGATACCCAGGGTTTGTGGATTCCCTTGGAGGGGTCCCAGAAATTAAGCAAAAAACAGTAAAATATTAGTTTTTTTCAGAAAAATGGGAAAAACGGGCTGCAAATGATAGTCTCTGGGTTTTTCCCTGCAAATGTTATCAACAAAGGGTTTGTGGGGCTGAAATCACCATTTACCCAGCTTTTAGTGAATGACAGTCTTTTGTCAGAGAACCAACATTTTTTCACACAGTGTTGGCATTTTTCTGGGACATAGCCTATTTCTGCTATTTTTAGTGCTTGCAACCTCCTTGCAGTTAATGGTAAAAATGAGTATGAAAGCAATAGCGGATCTTGGAAAGCTATACATTTTAGAAAAGAAGACACAATTCTGAATTGAGAAAGGGGTCATTTGTCTAAATCCATGAAGGTTTCTTTATAGAAACTAACAGTTAAATTAAGGAAAAATTGAAAAATAGTTGAAAAAACAAGCCTTTTGTGTCAACGTTGTCACCTGTAACTTCTTGTAATTATGACTGCTCTTTGAAAGCAATATACTGTTACATCCGCTGGACCTTTCTGGTTGTGGGGATATATAGGACTTGTAGGTTCACCAAGTACCCGACGAACCCAGAGTCAAAAACTGTGCAGCAACTTGCAATGGTATTTTATTATGTACTGGGTATAGTGTAATTATTCTTGGAAAATATATACATGGAAAAATTGGTATGAAAGACACCTACGTATTTCTGAAATGGGTACAAATGATAGAGTTTAGAAACAGTACATATTTGCACATTTTCAAAATTGGGAGTACTCATACTAGCATGTGAATTATTGGTCATTTTTCAAAATGACCTCTTTTTTACACAATGTCGTTCATTTGGAAGGGAGAAATGCATGTAAACGCAATAGGTAATAACAGTTGATTTACAAATCTGAATTACCCTAAGTCTTCCGATAAAAACGGTAGCTCACTTGTGTGGGTCCGCCTTGTTCCAGTGAGAGGAAACGGCGCAAAACGTAATGTGTTCACACCTTAATCTCGCAGTGAAAAATGAAATTACCCTTTTTTAGCAGATTGCCTAGCTGTAGTTTTTGTACCCTAGCTTTGCCGGCACCTAGGGAAAGCTAGCAAACCTATACATTTTTGAAAAGTAGACACCCTGGGGAATCCAGGATGGGGTGACTTGACTTCCTCCCATCAGGTTCTGTTACCCAGAATCTATTGCAAACCTAAATAAATTACCAAAAAAACTAATTTTCTCCACATTTCCATGGTGGAAAGTTCTGGAATCTGCGGGGATCCACAACTTTCCTTCCACCCTGCGTTCCCCCAAGTCTTCTGAGAAAAATGGTACCCCACTTGTGTGGGTCGGCCTAGTGCCTGCGACCTGAAACGTCGCAAAACGCAACATGGTCACACCTCAATTTCGCAGTGAAAAATAACCCTTTTTTGGCAAAGTGCCTAGCTGTAGTTTTTGAACCCTAGCTCTGCCGGCACCTAGGGAAACCTAGCAAACCTATACATTTCTGAAAAGTAGACACCCAGGGAAATCTAGGATGGTGTGACTTGACTGCCTCCCACCAGGTTCTGTTACCCAGAAACCCTTGCAAACCAAAAAACTGACAAACAAACACATTTTCACCACATTTCTGTGGTGGAAACTTGTGGAATCTGTGTGGATCCACAAATTTCCTTCCACCCTGTCTTCCCCAAAGTCTTCCGAGAAAAATGGTACCCCACTTGTGTGGGTCGGCCTAGTGCCTGCGACAGGAAACGGCGCAAAACGCAACATGGTCGGACCTCAATTTCACAGTAAAAAATTACCCTTTTTTGGCAAAGTGTCTAGCTGTAGTTTTTGAACCCTAGCTCTGCTGGCACCTAGGGAATCCTAGCAAACCTATAAATTTTTGAAAAGTAGACACACGGGGAATCTAGGATGGGGTAACTTGACGGCCTACCACCAGGTTCTGTTACCCAGAAACGCTTGCAAACCTACAAAATTGACAAATAAAACACATTTTCACCACATTTCTGTGGTGCAAAGTTCTGGAATCTGTGTGGATCCACAAATTTCCTTCCACCCTGCGTTCCCCAAAGTCTTCTGAGAAACATTTTACCCCACTTGTGTGGGTTGGCCTAGTGCCTGCGACAGGAAACGGCGCAAAACGCAAAGTGGTCACACCTCAATTTCACAGTAAAAAATGACCCTTTTTTGGCAAAGTGTCTATGTAGTTTTTGAACCCTAGCTCTGCCGGCACCTAGGGAAACCTAGCAACCCTATACATTTTTAAAAAGTAGACACCCAGGGAAATCCAGGATGGGTGACTTGACCGCCTCCCACCAGGTTCTGTTACCCATAATCCCTTGCAAACCTAATAAATTGACAAAAAAAAAACAAATTTTCTCCACATTTCTGTGGAGGAAAGTTCTGGAATCTGCGTGGATCCACAAATTTCCTTCCACCCTGCGTTCCCCAAAGTCTTCCAAGAACAATGGTACCCCACTTGGGTGGGTTGGCCTAGTGCCTGGGACAGGAAACAGCGCAAAATGCAACATGGTCACACCTCAATTTCGCAGTGAAAAATGACCGTTTTTTGGCAAAGTGCCTAGCTGTAGTTTTTGAATCCTAGCTCTGCTGGCACCTAGGGAAACCTGGCAAACCTATACATTTTTGAAAACTAGACACCCTGGGACATCCAGGATAGGGTGACTTCACTGCCTCCCACCAGCTTCTGTTACCCAGAATCCCTTGCAAACCTAAACAATTGACAAAAAATACACATTTCTGTGGAGGAAAGTACTGGAATTTGTGTGGATCCACAAATTTCCTTCCATCCTGCGTTCCCCAATGTCTTCTGAGAAAAGTGGTACCCCACTTGTGTGGGTTGGCCTAGTGCCTGCGACAGGAAACGGCGCAAAACGCAACGTGGCCACACCTCAATTTCGCAGTGAAAAATGAACCTTTTTTGGCAAAGTGCCTAGCTGTAGCTTTTTAACCCTAGCTCTGCCGGCACCTGGGGAAACCTAGAAAACCTATACATTTATGAAAACTAGACACCCAGGGGAATCCAGGTGTGGAAAAGTAAATTTTGCCATGTTCTGTGTCCCTACGCCTCATCCATCATATGTTATGTGTGCATGACTAATATGCATATGTTATTCCCCATGTCCGATTAATGACGCAATTACAGTTGTGTCCACCTCTGGTATGTTAGTTTCCAGTCCTCGTGAATACTACGAATATCAGGCCTATGTAAAGTAATGTTGCCACGTTTCTCAGTGTGCACGTTATTCCATTATAAAATCCCCGTTTCTAGGCCTCAAAAGGGCCCGGACCCTGGATTCAGCTCCTGTCTCCTGAAAGCCTCGCTGAGGAGCGATACAGCCCCCACCTGTATCCTCGACCCTTCACTTACTTCCTGCCTCGCAGTGCCCGGTGCAGCTTGGCTCTGCCTCTGAGTCTGCCAAAAGTATGTTATAGTTCCAGCTATCAGTTCAGTCCTCCTCTTCTGCATTCCTAAGCTACTGAACTGCATCAATAGTTTCCGTCATTGTCTAGCCTACTCGGCTCCACGTTAGAGAAATACTGTATTTAATGGTCATTTAGTATTCTTCATCACGCACTACATGTAGAATAATGCATGGTCCAGTCTTAGAGTCAAGTTAGCCTCTCCCCTCATGACTTCTAGTTCATATCAACATGTTCCCTAAACATCAGATACCAGATAGGGTTTAGGTACATGTCGCTCCGACCCTCCAGACTCTAGTCTCTGCTCCTAGCACAGAGTTCGTAGCCCCCAGCTTCTCCTAGTAATACGTCATTGCCAGTTTTCGCGCACCATTAGGTTAGAGGTCCCGGCTCCTTAGGTAGCCCCCTCCTATGTTTCCGCCCATTCATGACATATTCTGTTACGTTCGCATCACATGTCTATGTATACTCCCAGTTACACCTCTTTTTACTGTTATCTTTCGCGACTGCTACGCGTCATGCCTTCTGCTCCACCCACTGTTACGCCTACTGCAATGTAATGCTATGTGTTCGCGCTATGTATATAAATCAATGTTTTGTTATTAAATGTTAGCGCGCTCATCCCAGACCTAGCCCCAGCAGCTGCTGGGCCTCTTTTCCCCTGCCTGGGCCCCAGTTGTCCTGCTGGGCCCTGTCATTCTGTTCCTATGCAGGTTGTCCTGATCCTGTCCTTATGCTGTAATAAACCTGCAGAAACTCCTACTACCTCGAATCTTGACTCTTATTTATTGAGCTATCTGTTATTCATTCATTCATCCAAAAATAGGGTATTATTTATTTATTTACCACATAATGGCGCCCGAACAGGGACTTGCCCTTTCCCCACGCGTCGGTGAAGCCACGCCGACCCCCTGACCCTCTGCAGTCGTGACGGAACCATACCGTGCACTGGCAGATATTTCTGCTCCAAGTATCCCTCAGGCCCACGGAGGAGACGGAGGAGGCGGTCCAGCATCCAAACGAGACGGTGGAGGAACGCGGCGAGTCCCGACCAGAGCCCAAGCCGAGAGTCCAAGGTCCGAGGTATCCGGAGGCCCACCCGTAACTGAAGTCCGAAGTCCGAAGTCCGTCGTAGTCCAGTCCCGTCCGAGGCTTTCCGTTCCGTATTGCCCGGTGAGTACCATTGCTGGGGTAGTATCTAGACAGGGTCAGTCTAAATTGACTCCTGGTCCGTGGGTTGGTGGTACCCAAGCCCACAAACGAAGTATTCACCTAGGTGGATACGGGTCTTGATGTGTTCCTTTATGGGACCGGTATGTTCCGTACTGTTATAGCAGTGCATCCAGCAACTCTAGTCTGTTCCGTTCTCGAGAATTCTGTTCTGTTTCTGTTTTCAGTATTTTCAGGTAGTATTCTGTTCGAACTGTTATGTTATGATATTGTTTAATGTATTTCCAATGTCGTGGTATGCCTGAATTGTTTTCCCAATTGTTATTGTTTTTCGTGTATTGTATTGTGTTCCGATTCAAGTTTAGAATGCCGCTCTTTTCCAAGTTACGTCAGTTAAAAACCAGAAAGGGTCTGTTAGAGGAAGCAGTTCCTGTCCCGCCTAGGGACAGTCCAGGTCACTTTATGTATCAGAAACATGGCATAAGCGCCATAATGTATCTAGATTTGTGGGTAGAGTATACCAAACAGTTAGAAGAAAAGTATAGATGGCCCGTATCGGGTACATGGGATGCCGAATGTATCATGCGAGTAGAAGAAGCATTATGGAAGAAGAAAGCCAGACAGTCACAGAAAGATGCCATCGAGTTATGGCGTAAGGAAGCGCATAAAAGAACGGAAAAGGAAGTCAGAAAGTCAGAGTTAAGTAGAGAATCCCAAGAACGAGCCCAAGAAAGAGAATTAATCGAGATAGGTGAACAAGTCAAAACCGAACAGTCAGACAGACAGAGGCATGCCCTTATTAAGGGTATGTATCCTCTTCTTGCCGAAGGTGTGCAAAAAGCGACCCCAGAGGCATCCAGTAATTTCCCGCCACCATTAGTTCCGACCAAGCTACGTCACAAACCGACCGCAGCTGATATTTTTATTTCGTCCTATTTGGACGACACAGTCCCCGAATATGCCAATCCTGTTCGCGCTCCGCCAATCCCTGTAAACCAGGTAATTCATGTTCCTCCAGACACCGGAGTACCTGTTACGGTACCCCCGGTCCAGCCTATAGTTCCACTTCCCACTCTGCCAGGACGTAGAGCCTCAGTAGACGACTCCAGTTTAGGGGCCGCAGGAGGAGCTGCTCCTCAAACCCCGCCGCCACACAAGCGTTTATCAGCACTCGAATTACATGCTCAAGCATCACAGCGTACTCCTAAAAGTAATAAGTCTGTTACAGAAATCAGGCAAGCCCTTAACGAATGTGTTTATGATCCAGTTCCAGGCGAATATACTATGGTTTTATATTCCTTACGTATAAGGAGAGTGACCGAGTATCTAGTCACCTTGCCGAATATGAAAGAAGATCTAGACAGAATATATCGTTTCATCCGTACAGGGGATGATCCAGAAAGTATTGGCGAGATTATGTCTCAAAGAAAAGCCGAGATTCAGCTCATGATATTAAAGTTCCTGATCAATTGTCTAATAAGAGAACAAGATTACCCGTCTAAAGATCCCGCCGAAATGAGAATCCTGACAAGGTGGAGTGATAATATAGCCGAGGGTAAGCACAAGACCGTCAGTGCCATGGAGAGTATGTACAAGAAAATTCGTAAAGAAATAGTAAGGTTACACGAACAGCGTAAAGCAGCACAAGTAAGCGAGAAAGAAAGTATCTCTGATCCTGAAGAGGAAGAGAACGAGAATCCCGCCAGAATAGCGTATGTAGGAAAATCCAGATTTCCAGATCGCCATTTACGCCTAGAACCCAAGTCTGTTTTTCATCATCCAGCACCAGACCAAGGTTCTCTAGAACAAGTATTTCAAGCTACCGATCACATTCTGAAATCACGAGTCGGTTATAGTGAGTTAAGTACCATGCATGAACAAGAACTAGCCCGATCAGCAGTCCGATGGATTACTGATTCTACCACTTTTCCAGACGAAATAGTGGCACAAATGTTTCTGAAACTGCCCCCAGCCGAGCAACGACTGGTGGGTATGTATATGATCCAGCACCTCATTACTCTGTATGAGGGTCAACATTCTGATCCAGGTCCGTTACACGATATCCTGAACGAGTTACTCCAGTATAGATGGAGAGGTCTAGGTACCGATTTAATTATCGTCATTCTAGAACAGCGCCACAAATATAGAACGTTTTTGAACCCGCATTTTGTTCATGTCTCACCCCCAGAAAGTAAATCGTTTTACATAGACAGACAGAATCCGTTACGAGAAGTCCACCCAGTCCAAGGGGCGGGTGGCGTAATGCAACGAGTGTTTGTATACACTCCGATTTCAAAGATGGAACTCCTAGAGATGAAGAAATTAATTCCCTGTCATGACAAAGATCCAGCAGGGTTCCATAGAGAATTAAAAGACATGCTCCGTATGGGAGAATACACTTACCCAGATATCATTAAAATGTTAAAGGTCCTGTTACCCGCAGGGGTGTATGAAAAGTTAAAAGAAAAAGAATGGGAGGTGGGAGAGAAAAAGATCGATTGGACAGCTCTAGAAGCTGAAGACAAGGCACGAGTACCAGGTACCGGTCTTGGAGATAAATGTAAAGAATTACCAGAATTATTGATTCAAGTTTTACCCAGATTATTGACAACTAGGAAAGAAGACTGGGATGCAATCTCAGCCTGTAAACAGAAACAAGATGAAGACATTAGTGATTTTTATTCTAGATTCGAGAAATGTTTCAGTATTAACAGTGGTCTTAAGACAAGTAGTGAGTCATACCCTCATCTTTTCGTTACCAAATTAGTCGAGAATTCAAGTCCACAAATTAAAAACCGAGTTTTGAAAGTCGAAAGCACCTGGCAAGCAAATACTCCGTCCCAGATGCTCCAGATGCTCCAGTATCACCAGAATAGAATCAGAGAAGAGCAAGAACACGAGAGAAAACGTATGAAAGACACGAAAATGAAAGTGCTAGTTGCACAATCTGTTCCTCAAGACAGTCAGAAGAGGGGTCCGAATCAAGCCAGTCATCCTGCGGCTCCCGTTAAAGGGAACTGCAATTATTGTAAACAGCCAGGTCATTTTATAAACGAGTGTGCAGTTCTGAAACATAATATAGCTACTGGTAAGACTAAAGAAAGACCACGTCCGCCTAGACAAGAACAAGTTTCACAGATTCCTCAGTCACAGAATGCACAACAGACAGTTACAGTACCGCAGCCTATTGCTGCAACACAGCATGTTACATCGCAGATGTACCAGTATGCACAGTCTGAGTATCCAGAGTACCAGTCCTATTCATGAAACAGCCTAGAGAGGGAGGTAGGCTTGCCTCTCATCGAGATACCTGTAGACCAAGAAGGTCCCTATGTTCATAGTCAAGTATTAGGGAAAGACAGAAAGTTTTTGATCGATACAGGGGCAAGTAGGACCACAATTAGTCATGCCGAAGTTCCAGGGGCTCCGCTCTCAGGCTCAAGAAATGTTTCCCTTGGATTTTCAGGAAAACCCATCGTTAATGAGATATCAAAGCCAGTTACTCTAGAAGTAGGTCCATTGTCCCGTACTACTGATCTGTTACTTACTAAGTCATGTCCAGAAAATCTGTTAGGTATTAAGACATTGAAAGAATTAGGTGCAGTTATTTGCTGTTCCCCAGAGGGAATACGTCTGTTCCTACGTGACTTTAAGGGTCACTATGTGTTACGAGATTTTGATTCAAGATTGTCTAATGTTCCGCAGCATTTATGGGCGCAAGGTCCAACTGATGTAGGTTACATGCAAATCACACCCCATCGTGTGACTCTCAAGCCAGGTGTAGTGTTACCCCGAATCAGACAGTACAGATTGCCACCTGAGGCTGTAGCAGCCTTATCCAAAATTATTGACGAGCTCATGGCTCAAGGAGTAGTTGTAGAAACTGACTCCAATGTATGCAATTCTCCGATCATTCCAGTCATGAAACGTACTGATCCAAATGCACCCCCAGTATATCGATTAGTGATTGATTTACGAGAGCTTAATAAATGTATTATTCCTCAGTATCCAGTAGTCCCAGATATTTCTTCCCTGTTAACAGCCATTGATTCCGAAGCCATGTTTTTCACTGTCATTGACCTCAAGAATGCATTTTTTAGTGTTCCAATTCATCCAGACAGCCAGTTTCTTTTCGGATTTTGTTTAAATGGAAGGAGCTATATGTTTACACGCGCTCCTCAAGGTTTCACAGAAAGCCCTAGTATTTACAGTCAAGCACTCAAGAGACAACTAGACAATATTCACATGCCAACTGACACTGCCCTGCTCCAGTATGTCGATGATCTACTGATCACAGCCCGTTCTGAACGTGCTTGCGAGCGAGCATCACTTACAGTTCTGTATTTTCTAGCCGAGATGGGGCACAAGGTGTCACCTTCAAAGCTTCAATTCTGTGTCCAGCAAGTGGTATACTTAGGACACTTGCTGTCCAAGAGGGGTAGGCAGTTGACACCCGACCGTATCCAGTTAATAGCGAGTCTTCCCCAGCCCAGAACCCAGAAGGAGGTACGTGCCTTTATCGGCCTTACTTCTTATTGTAGACAATGGATTCCCCAGTATGCATTTCTAGCCAAGCCACTGATACAATTAACGACACAGGAGGCAGCCGTATCGACTGTCCTCCCTTGGACATCTGAACATACACTTAGTTTCAACGAGTTAAAGAAAGCCCTATGTCAAGCTCCAGTTCTAGCTACACCGAACTACAGTAAGCCTTTTACACTTTTTGTTACTGAACGCGAAGGTACAGCATTATCTGTTCTCACACAAGATCAAGCAGGTCAATACAAGCCCTGTGCTTATTTTTCGAGCACATTAGATCCAGTCGCCCAGGCGTTGCCTGCGTGCCTCAAGTCAGTTGCAGCCACAGCACTAGCTATCAGACAAAGTGATTCCATAGTTTTAGGACATTCCCTGACAGTACAAGTTCCACATTCAGTAGAAGTTCTTTTAAACCGAACACAAACTCAGCACTTGACAATTGCACGTTTAACAGGTTATGAATTGACACTGTTCCAGCCACACATAGAAATTAGACGCTGCAACGTTCTGAATCCTGCTACACTGTTACCATCAGTTAATTCAAATCCAGACCCACATGATTGTGTGGAAGTAGTTAACATTACGACAAAGCCAAGACAAGACCTGACAGACATTCCGTTACCAGATCCTGACCTGACACTTTATGTGGATGGTTCATGTATGAGAACTAGCACAGGAGAACTAGTCGCCGCGTATGCAGTGACTACTGACACTGAAGTTATTGAAACACACCGTATTGATACTCTGTCCGCTCAAGCAGCAGAGCTAGTTGCTCTGACACAAGCCTGTATACACGCCAAGAACCTGAAAGTTAATGTTTACACAGATTCACGTTACGCATTCGGAGTTGTACACGACTTCGGAGTGCTCTGGCAGGAGAGAGGTTTCATGACTTCTCATGGAACCAAGATTCAGCATGGTCTCCTTATTCAAGCCCTGTTAGATGCCATACATTTACCGACATCTATTGCTATCATGAAGTGCAAAGCACATACGAAAGTTACTGACATTATTTCCCAAGGTAATGATTTAGCAGACCGCACAGCCAAACTTACAGCACAGACTCCAGACATTCCAGTAAACATGACACATACTCCAGATCTGATTACATGCATGACAGTTAAGGACCCTACACAAGATATCATAGATATTCAGTTACATGCTACCCCCGATGAAATCAAGAAATGGTCTGTACAAGGAGGGGTCCAGACAGATCAAGGATGGTTAACGAAGGGTAGAGCCACATGGTTTCTCCCCGATTCTATGGTTCAAGTCATTATCAATACCGCACATAGTCCAGCACATTTAGGAGAAAAAGCTATGTTAGACAGTATCCAGAACATTTGGTTCAACAAGCATTTACGAGCTGCAGCCAAGCAGAAAGTCCGTACCTGTATGATATGTTGTCAGTTTAATCCAGGTAAAAGTGTCCCGGTGGAACAAGGTGGTTTCCAGCCCCCTGACCACCCTTTTGAGGTCCTCCAGATGGATTATATTCAGATGGAGCGATGTCGAGGTTTCAAGTATGTCCTTGTAGTAGTATGCGCTTTGTCCAGGTGGACAGAAGCATATCCAGTCCCAGATTACACAGCCGCGACCACTGCCAAGCAGTTGGTTCGTGAATTCTTCCCTAGATATGGACTCCCTAGAGTCGTATATTCTGATAACGGTCAGCCATTCTCATCCGAACTCATGAGACACGTTTCCCTGTTGTTAGGGTACCAGTGGAAGTTCCATTGTGTACGCCATCCAGAAGCAGCTGGACTAGTCGAGAGACATAATCAGACTCTGAAAATCCGTATAGCAAAAGTCTGTAAAGACAAGGGTGTGGACTGGTTAGTAGCTTTGCCAGTCGCTCTGTTTTACATGCGTATGGTCGCACATTCCAGATCAGGTCTGTCCCCGTATGAGGTCGTTTTCGGCCGCCCCCCTAACATGTGGGGTACTCCTAGACCCCGAAGTATTACCGATGTTTCATGTAATATGCTGACAGATTACCTAGCTTCCTTGATGTCTGCCCTCAACTCATGTCGTTCACAGGTTGCCGCCGCATTTCCAGACAATACCGAGGTGGCACCGCACGAGATCGTTCCAGGTTCCTTGGTGATGATCAGAAATTTTGACAGATCAAGTCCGCTGGAACCACGTTGGAAGGAGCCACGTCAGGTCCTCTTGACCACCCGAACTGCCGTCAAGTTGGAAGGCAGGAAGGGGTGGGTACACCTTTCTCATGTAAAACTTTTCAAAGGACCAAAGCCAGTCTTCAAAAACATTTCCGAGAACATTTCCCAGGATTCAAAGGATTGCCAGAACATTGTTTTAAAGGACTGTCCCGCACCGGACATTATTACAACCCCTCCCTTGTTAGAGAAAACTCCGCAACAGGAGTATAAGTTAAAGCTCAGGTCTAATAAGTCAGCCAGTTTGATTGTATAAGTCCTCCCCTAGGTGAAACGGTTAAATTGTTTCTGACATGTATAAAATAGACCCCCATAGTGAGAGAGTCAGTCGAAGTTCACTTCAATGTATCGTTTTTCTGAGTTTCATATTATTTCTCAGCATAATGATTTCCTGCACCAGCTACGCATTTTTCTTGTATTTACCAGTTCCTCATGTAAATATGTCTGCTAATGCTACAGTAGAGCACACGTTTAGTGATCTGCCTCCTCACGAATATTCATACCGCCTCGCAATGCGTAATAACACATTCATCCGTATGTTACATTATTCACACCAGACCAGCAATGCCACTAATTGTTGGGTGTGTGGTCGACTCCCCCCTTTCCAGACACCGAAGGGAGTTCTGCCACTGTTTCCTTATCCATTCTCACATAATGGTTCGTGTGGAGCATGGTCCACGTTAACGTCGTCCTCAACAGATATGTCTTTTCTTAACAGTACATGTTTTCCAGACAAGCAAGGTTTTCCCCACAGGACAGGTTTAGATCTAGAAAATGAAGTATATAATTTAGGTAATTATTCGTCGAATTTCATGGTCCTGAATGTTCAGTCTGATACTACTCCAGACTTACCTGCTATTTCAGTACTACCAGTCAAAGGCGAATTATGTGTCCAAAGTTATGGTTCTATACACATAGGTCATAGTGAATGTACTACTGTTATTCAGTATAGTGACAGTAGGAAATCTGTTTTCAAAGCTTCACGTCATTCTTATTTTATTTGTGGTCAAACTGCATATGTCCGTCTGCCCCTCGATTGGGAGGGAACCTGTTACATTGCCTTCCTACTGCCACCTGTTTTCCTAGCCCCATCTGATTATCACAGAAACACACATCTAGTACACATTAGACATAGAAGGGAGTCCCCAATTGTCGATTATACTGAAACTACTCTAGAACAGTATACAGATTTCAATAAAGGTTTCTTCTTCTTTGTAGGACCTGTCCAGAATAGTAAACTGATCCGTAGGTTAACAAGAACCCTTGAAGCTGTAGTTAATGAGACTGCCTCTGCTCTAGGTAACCTAACCGAAGAACAATCTGCTATGAGATTTGTCGTTTTGCAAAATCGTCTCGTCCTTGACGTCATACTGGCCGATAGGGGCGGGGCCTGTAGAGTCATCGGATCTAGTTGCTGCATTTTCATTCCAAATAACGCGCCGTCTGTTTATTCAGCTATAACCAGACTCCATAAAATTGCCCATCTGTTACATCAAGATCCAGGCACCTGGACATGGTCCGGTTGGTTCTGGAATATAATTTCCGCATGGGGATGGAAAGTCCTGTCCTTCCTAGGTATTGCAGTAGCGATTATATTTAGCTGCTGCCTCTGTATACAATGTGGCCCTGCGATTTGCAGCATGTGTGCTACCTCTTGTATTCCTAGTCCCAAGCCCCGTTCTAAATCCCGTTCCAAGACAATTCGAGACGAGCAAATGGTACTGTATGAAATGATAGATGGTATCATGAAAATTGATGTTTCCTGATGGAAACGTAGTGACAAGGAGGGAATGTGGAAAAGTAAATTTTGCCATGTTCTGTGTCCCTACGCCTCATCCATCATATGTTATGTGTGCATGACTAATATGCATATGTTATTCCCCATGTCCGATTAATGACGCAATTACAGTTGTGTCCACCTCTGGTATGTTAGTTTCCAGTCCTCGTGAATACTACGAATATCAGGCCTATGTAAAGTAATGTTGCCACGTTTCTCAGTGTGCACGTTATTCCATTATAAAATCCCCGTTTCTAGGCCTCAAAAGGGCCCGGACCCTGGATTCAGCTCCTGTCTCCTGAAAGCCTCGCTGAGGAGCGATACAGCCCCCACCTGTATCCTCGACCCTTCACTTACTTCCTGCCTCGCAGTGCCCGGTGCAGCTTGGCTCTGCCTCTGAGTCTGCCAAAAGTATGTTATAGTTCCAGCTATCAGTTCAGTCCTCCTCTTCTGCATTCCTAAGCTACTGAACTGCATCAATAGTTTCCGTCATTGTCTAGCCTACTCGGCTCCACGTTAGAGAAATACTGTATTTAATGGTCATTTAGTATTCTTCATCACGCACTACATGTAGAATAATGCATGGTCCAGTCTTAGAGTCAAGTTAGCCTCTCCCCTCATGACTTCTAGTTCATATCAACATGTTCCCTAAACATCAGATACCAGATAGGGTTTAGGTACATGTCGCTCCGACCCTCCAGACTCTAGTCTCTGCTCCTAGCACAGAGTTCGTAGCCCCCAGCTTCTCCTAGTAATACGTCATTGCCAGTTTTCGCGCACCATTAGGTTAGAGGTCCCGGCTCCTTAGGTAGCCCCCTCCTATGTTTCCGCCCATTCATGACATATTCTGTTACGTTCGCATCACATGTCTATGTATACTCCCAGTTACACCTCTTTTTACTGTTATCTTTCGCGACTGCTACGCGTCATGCCTTCTGCTCCACCCACTGTTACGCCTACTGCAATGTAATGCTATGTGTTCGCGCTATGTATATAAATCAATGTTTTGTTATTAAATGTTAGCGCGCTCATCCCAGACCTAGCCCCAGCAGCTGCTGGGCCTCTTTTCCCCTGCCTGGGCCCCAGTTGTCCTGCTGGGCCCTGTCATTCTGTTCCTATGCAGGTTGTCCTGATCCTGTCCTTATGCTGTAATAAACCTGCAGAAACTCCTACTACCTCGAATCTTGACTCTTATTTATTGAGCTATCTGTTATTCATTCATTCATCCAAAAATAGGGTATTATTTATTTATTTACCACACAGGATGGGGTGACTTGGCTGCCTCCCACCAGGTTCTGTTACCCAGAAACCCTTGCAAACCTAAAAAATTGACAAAAAAACACATTTTCACCACATTTCTGTAGTGGAAAGTTGTGGAATCTGTGTGGATCCACAAATTTCCTTCCACCCTGTGTTCCCCAAAGTCTTCCAAGAAAAATGGTACCCCACTTGTGTGGGTCGGCCTAGTGCCTGCGACAGGAAACGGCACAAAACGCAACGTGGTCGGACCTCAATTTCACAGTAAAAAATGACCCTTTTTTGGCAAAGTGTCTAGCTGTAGTTTGTAGTTTTTTAACCCTAGCTCTGCCGGCACCTAGGGAAACCTAGAAAACCCACACATTTCTGGTAAGTAGACACCCGGGGTCTTCCAAGGAGGTATGGCTTGCGTGGATCCCCCAATGTCCCCTTACCCAGAATCCCTTGCAAACCTCAATTTTAGCTGACAAAATCAGTTTTTTCACACTTTTTAAGTGGGAAAGTGTGGCATCACGAAGTTCACACAAATTTCCTACCACCAAGCGTTCCCCCAGGTCTCCCGATCAAAATGGTGCCTCACTTGTGTGGGAGGAGCAAGTACCCGCAACAGGCAAGGGCCCAAATTGTTTTTTTGACAGGCAAACTCGATGTTGCCTCAAAGGCCCTTGCCTGTCGCGGGTTTGTCTTCTGAGAGAAATGGTACCCACTTGCGTGGGATGGCCTAGTGCCTGCGACCAGAAACGGCACAAAACGCAACGTGGTCACACCTCAATTTCGCAGTGAAAAATTACCCTTTTTTGGCAAAGTATCTAGCTGAAGTTTGTGAACCCTAGCACTGCCGGCACCTAGGGAAACCTAGCAAACCTATACATTTTTGAAAAGTAGACACCCAGGGGAATTCAGGATGGGATGACTTGACTGCCTCCCACCAGGTTCTGTTACCCAGAATCCCTTGCAAACCTAAAAAATTGACACAAAAAAACACATTTTCTCCACATTTCTGTGGTGGAAAGTTCTGGAACCTGCATGGATGCACACATTTCCTTCCACCCTGCGTTCCCCAAAGTCTTCCGTGAAAAATGGTACCCCACTTGTGTGGGTTGGCCTAGTCCCTTCGACCAGAAACATCGCAAAACGCAACATGGTCACTCCTCAATTTCGCAGTGAAAAATGACCCTTTTTTGGCAAACTGCCTAGCTGTAGTATGTGAACCCTAGCTCTGCCGGCACCTAGGGAAAACTAGCAAACCTATACATTTTTGAAAAGTAGACACCCAGGGGAATCCAGGATGGGGCGACTAGACTGCCTCCCACCAGGTTCTGTTACACATAATCCCTTGCAAACCTAAAACATTGACAAAAAAACACATTTTCTCCACATTTCTGTGGAGGAAAGTTCTGGAATCTGCGTGGATTCACAAATTTCCTTCCATCCTGCTTTCCCCAAAGTCTTCCAAGAACAATGGTACCCCACTTGTGTGGGCTGGCCTAGTGCCTGCGACAGGAAACGGTGCAAAACGCAACGTGGTCACACCTCAATTTCGCAGTGAAAAATAACCCTTTTTTGGCAAAGTGCCTAGCTGTAGTTTTTTAACCCTAGCCCTGCCGGCACCTAGGGAAACCTAGCAAACCTGTACATTTTTGAAAAGTAGACACCCAGGGAAATCTAGGATGGAGTGACTTGACTGCCTCCCACCAGGTTCTGTTACCCAGAAACCCTTGCAAACCTAACAAATTGACAAAAAAAACATTTTCACAACATTTCTGTGGTGGAAATTTGTGGAATCTGTGTGGATCCACAAATTTCCTTCCACCCTGTGTTCCCCAAAGTCTTACGAGAAAAATGGCCCCCCACTTGTGTGGGTCGGCCTAGTGCCTGCGATAGGAAACGGCGCAAAACGTAAAGTGGTCACACCTCAATTTCACAGTAAAAAATTACCCTTTTTTGGCAAAGTGTCTAGCTGTAGTTTTTGAACCCTAGCTCTGCAGGCACCTAGGGATACCTAGCAACCCTTTAAATTTTTGAAAAGGAAACACCCAGGGGAATCCAGGATGGGGTGACTTGACTGCCTCTCACCAGGTTCTGTTGCCCATAATCCCTTGCAAACCTAATAAATTGACAAAAAAGCACATTTTCTCCACATTTCTGTGGAGGAAAGTTCTGGAATCTGCGTGGATCCACAAATTTCCTTCCACCCTGCGTTCCCCAAAGTCTTCAGAGAAAGGTGGTACCCCACTTGTGTGGGTTGGCCTAGTGCCTGCGACAGGAAACGGCGCAAAACGCAACGTGGTCACACCTCAATTTGGCAAAGTGCCTAGCTGTATTTTTGAAACCTAGCTCTGCTGGCACCTAGGGAAACCTAGCAAACCTATACATTTATGAATACTAGAGACCCAGGGGAATCCAGGATGGGATGATTTGTCTGCCTCCCACCAGGTTCTGTTACCCAGAATCCCTTGCAAACCTAAAAATTGACGAAAAAAAACACATTTTCACCACATGTCTGTGGTGGCAACTTCTAGAATCTGCGTGGATCCACAAATTTCCTTCCACCCTGTGTTCCCCAAAGTCTTCCGAGAAAGATGGTACCCCACTTGTGTGGGTAGGCCTAGTGCCTGCGACAGGAAACGGGGCAAAACGTAACGTGGTCACTCCTCAATTTCGCAGTGAAAAATTACCCTTTTTTGGCAAAATGGCTAGCTGTAGTTTTTGAACCCTAGCTCTGCGGCACCTAGGGAAACCTACCAAACCCACACATTTCTGGTAAGTAAACACCCAGGGTCTTCCAAGAAGGTACGGCTTGGGTGGATCCCCCAACGTTCCCTTACCCAGAATCCCTTGCAAACCTCAATTTTGACTGAAAAAATCTATTTTTTCACACTTTTTTGTGTGGGAAAGTGTGGCATCACCGGGCTCACACAAATTTCCTACCACCCAGCGTTCCCCCGGGTCTCCAAATAAAAATGGTGCCTCACTTGTGTGGGAGGCGCGAGTGCCCGTGACAGGCAAGGGCCCAAAATGTACTGAGGCGACATCAAAATTGCCTATCTCAAAACCACCTGCTTTTGCAAGGGAGTCACCTGAGTTTTTGGCCCGTGCTCGCTGGGCATCTAGGGAAACCTACCAAACCTACACATTTCTGGAAAGTAGACACCTGGGGCTTCCAAGGAGGTATGGCTTGCATGGATCCTCCAACGTCCCCTTACCCAGAATCCCTTGCAAACCTCAATTTTAGCTGACATAATCAGTTTTTTCACACTTTTTTAAGTGGGAAAGTGTGGCATCACCGGGCTCACACAAATTTCCTACCACCCAGCGTTCCACCAGGTCTCCTGATAAAAATGATGCCTCACTTGGTGGCAGGCGCAAGTACCCGCGACAGGCAAGGGCCCAAAACATAGTGAGGCGACATCAAAATTGCCTATCTCAAAAACTACCTGCTTTTGCAAGGGAGTCACCTGGGTTTTTGGTTGCGTGCTCAGCGGGCATCTAGGGAAACCTACCAAACCCAAACATTTCTGAAAAGTAGACATCCGGGGGCTTCATGGAGGTATCGCTTGCGTGGATCCCCTAACGTCCCCTTACCCAGAATCCCTTGCAAACCTCAATTTTAGCTGAAAAAATCAGTTTTTTCACACTTTTTTGTGTGGGAAAGTGTGGCATCATCACGTTCACACAAATTTCCTACCACCAAGCGTTCCCCCAGGTCTCCCGATAAAAATGGTACCTCACTTGTGTGGGAGGTGCAAGTACCCGCAACAGGCAAGGGTCCAAAACGTTTTTTTGACAGGCAAACTCGATGTTGCCTCAAAATGTTTTAGGCCCTTGCCTGTCTCGGGTTTGTCTTCCGAGAAAAATGGCACACCTCAATTTCGCAGTGAAAAATGACCCTTTTTTGGCAAACTGCCTAGCTGTAGTATGTGAACCCTATCTCTGCCGGCACCTAGGGAAAACTAGCAAACCTATACATTTTTGAGAACCAGACACCCAGCGGAATCCAGGATGGGGTGACTTGACTGCCTCCCACCAGGTTCTGTTACCCATAATCCCTTGCAAACCTAAAAAATTGACAAAAAAAACACATTTTCTCCACATTTCTGTGGTGGAAAGTTCTGGAATCTACGTGGATCCACGAATTCCCTTCCACCCTGCGTTCCCCAAAGTCTTCCGAGAAAAATGGTACCCCACTTGTGTGGGTCGGCCTAGTGCCTGCGACAGGAAACGGTGCAAAACGTAACATGGTCACACCTCAATTTCGCAGTGAAAAATAACACTTTTTTGGCAAAGTGCCTAGCTGTAGTTTTTGAAACCCAGCTCTGCTGGCACCTAGGGAAACCTAGCAAACCTATACATTTTTAAAAAGTAGACACCCAGGGAAATCTAGGATGGAGTGACGTGACTGCCTCCCACCAGGTTCTGTTACCCAGAAACCCTTGCAAACCTAAAAAATAGACAAAAAAAACCAATTTTCACCACATTTCTGTGGTGGAAAGTTGTGGAATCTGTGTGGATCCACAAATTTCCTTCCACCCTGCGTTCCCCAAAGTCTTCCGAGAACAATGGTACCCCACTTGGGTGGGTCGGCCTAGTGCCTGCGACAGGAAACGGTGCAAAACGCAATGTGGTCACACCTCAATTTCGCTGTGAAAAATAACCCTTTTTTGGCGAAGTGCCTAGCTGTAGTTTTTGAACCCTAGCTCTGCCGGCACCAAGGGAAACCTAGCAAACCTATACATTTTTGAAAAGTAGACACCCAGGGAAATCTGGGATGGAGTGACTTGACTGCCTCCCACCAGGTTCTGTTACCCAGAAACCCTTGCAAACCTAAAACATTGACAAAAACACATTTTCACCACATTTCTGTGGTGGGAAGTTGTGGAATCTGTGTGGATCCACAAATTTCCTTCCACCCTGTGTTCCCCAAAGTCTTTCGAGAAAAATGGTACCCCACTTGTGTGGGTCGGCCTTGTGCCTGCGACAGGAAACGGCGCAAAATGCAACGTGGTCGGACCTCACTTTCACAGTAAAAAATGACCCTTTTTTGGCAAAGTGTCTAACTGTAGTTTTTGAAACCTAGCTCTGCTGGCACCTAGGGAAACCTAGCAAACCTATACATTTTTGAGAACTAGACACCCAGGGAAAACTAGGATGGGGTGACTTGACTGCCTCCCACCAGGTTCTGTTACCCAGAAACCCTTGCAAACCTAAAGAATAGACAAAAAAACACATTTTCACCACATTTCTGTAGTGGAAAGTTGTGGAATCTGTGTTGATCCACAAATTTCCTTCCACCCTGCATTCCCTAAAGTCTTCCGAGAACAATGGTCCCCCACTTGGATGGGTTGGCCTAGTGCCTGCGACAGGAAACGGCGCAAAATGCAACGTGGTCACACCTCAATTTCGCAGTGAAAAATAACCCTTTTTTGACCAAGTGCCTAGCTGTTGTTTTTGAAACCTAGCTCTGCTGGCACCTAGGTAAACCTAGCAAACCTATACATTTTTGAAAAGTAGACACCCAGGGAAATCTAGGATGGAGTGACGTGACTGCCTCCCACCAGGTTCTGTTACCCAGAAACCCTTGCAAACCTAAAAAATAGACAAAAAAACACATTTTCACCACATTTCTGTGGTGGAAAGTTGTGGAATCTGTGTGGATCCACAAATTTCCTTTCACCCTGCATTCCCCAAAGTCTTCCGAGAATAATGGTACCCCACTTGTGTGGGTCGGCCTAGTGCCTGCGATAGGAAACGGCGCAAAACGTAAAGTGGTCACACCTCAATTTCACAGTAAAAAATGACCCTTTTTTGGCAAAGTGTCTAGCTGTAGTTTTTGGACCCTAGCTCTGCCGGCACCAAGGGAAACCTAGCAACCCTATACATTTTTAAAAAGTAGACACCCAGGTGAATTCAGGATGGGATGACTTGACTGCCTCCCACCAGGTTCTATTACCCAGAATCCCTTGCAAACCTAATAAATTGACAAAAAATGCACATTTTCTCCACATTTCTGTGGAGGAAAGTACTGGAATCTGCGTGGATCCACAAATTTCCTTCCACCCTGCGTCCCCCAAAGTCTTTAAAGAAAAATGGTACCCCACTTGTGTGGGTTGGCCTAGTGCCTTCGACAGGAAACGGCTCAAGACGCAACATGGTCACACCTCAATTTCGCAGTGAAAAATGACCCTTTTTTGGCAAAGTGCCTAGCTGTAGTTTTTGAAACCTAACTGTGCTGGCACCTAGGGAAACCTACCAAACCCACACATTTCTGGTAAGTAAACACCCAGGGTCTTCCAAGGAGGTAAGGCTTGGGTGGATCCCCCAACGTTCCCTTACCCAGAATCCCTTGCAAACCTCAATTTTAAATGAAAACATCAATTTTTTCACACTTTTTTGTGTGAGAAAGTGTGGCATCACCAGGCTCACACAAATTTCCTACCACGCAGCGTTCCCCCAGGTCTCCCAATAAAAATAGTGCCTCACTTGTGTGGGAGGCGCGAGTGCCTGTGACAGGCAAGAGCCCAAAACGTAGTGAGGCGACATCAAAATTGCCTATCTCAAAACGACCTGCTTTTGCAAGGGAGTCACCTGGGTTTTTGGCCGCGTGCTCAACGGGCATTTAGGGAAACATACCAAACCCAAACATTTCTGAAAAGTAGACATCCGGGGGCTTCCATGGAGGTATCGCTTGCGTGGATCCCCCAAAGTCCCCTTACCCAGAATCCCTTGCAAACCTCAATTTTAGCTGAACAAATCAGTTTTTTCACATTTTTTTGTGTGGGAAAGTGTGGCATCATCAGGTTCACACAAATTTCCTACCACCAAGCGTTACCCCAGGTCTCCCGATAAAAATGGTGCCTCACTTGTGTGGGAGGCGCAAGTACCAGCAACAGGCAAGGGCCCAAAACGTTTTTTTGACAGGCAAACTCGATGATGCCTCAAAATGTTTTAGGCCCTTGCCTGTCGCGGGTTTGTCTTCCGAGAAAAAAGGTGCCCCACTTGTGTGGGTTGGCCTAGTGCGTGCGACCAGAAACGGCGCAAAACACAACGTGGTCACACCTCAATTTCGCAGTGAAAAATGACCCTTTTTTGGCAAAGTACCTAGCTGTAGTTTGTGAACCCTAGCTCTGCCGGCACCTAGGGAAACCTAGCAAACCTATACATTTTTGAAAAGTAGACACCCAGGGAAATTCAGGATGGGATGACTTTACTGCCTCCCACCAGGTTCTGTTACCCAGAATCCCTTGCAAACCTAATAAATTGACAAAAAAACACATTTTCTCCACATTTCTGTGGTTTGAAAGTTCTGGAATCTGCGTGGATCCACAAATTTCCTTCCACCCTGTGTTCCCCAAAGTCTTCCGTGAAAAATGGTTCCCCACTTGTGTGGGTTGGCCTAGTGCCTTCGACCTGAAACGTCGCAAAACGCAACATGGTCACACCTCAATTTCGCAGTGAAAAATGACCCATTTTTGGCAAACTGCCTGGCTGTGGTATGTGAACCCTAGCTCTGCCGGCACCTAAGGAAAACTAGCAAACATATACATTTTTGAGAACCAGACACCCAGGGAAATCCAGGATGGGGTGGCTTGACTGCCTCCCACCAGGTTCTGTTTCCCATAATCCCTTGCAAACCTAAAACATTTACAAAAAAAACACATTTTTTCCACATTTCTGTGATTGAAAGTTCTGGAATCTACATGGATCCACAAATTTCCTTCCACCCTGCGTTCCCCAAAGTCTTCCGTGAAAAATGGTACCCCACTTGTGTGGGTTGGCCTAGTGCCTTCGACCTGAAACATCGCAAAATGCAACGTGTACGGACCTCAATTTCACAGTGAAAAATGACTGGTTTTTGGCAAAATACCCAGCTGTAGTTTGTGAACCCTTGCTCTGCGCCACCTAGGGGAACCTACCAAACCCACACATTTCTGGTAAGTAAACACCCAGGGTCTTCCAAGGAGGTAAGGCTTGGGTGGATCCCCCAACGTTCCCTTACCCAGAATCCCTTGCAAACCTCAATTTTAAATGAAAACATCAATTTTTTCACACTTTTTTGTGTGGGAAAGTGTGGCATTACCAGGCTCACACAAATTTCCTACCACGCAGCGTTCCCCCAGGTCTCCCAACAAAAATAGTGCCTCACTTGTGTGGGAGGCGCGAGTGCCTGTGACAGGCAAGAGCCCAAAACGTAGTGAGGCGACATCAAAATTGCCTATCTCAAAACCACCTGCTTTTGCAAGGGAGTCATCTGGGGTTTTGGCCGCGTGCTCAACGGGCATCTAGGGAAACCTACCAAACCCAAACATTTCTGAAAAGTAGACATCCGGGGGCTTCCATGGAGGTATCACTTGCGTGGATTCCCCAACGTCCCCTTACCCAGAATCCCTTGCAAACCTCAATTTTAGCTGAAAAAATCAGTTTTTTCACACTTTTTTGTGTGGGAAAGTGTGGCATCATCAGGTTCACACAAATTTCCTACCACCAAGCGTAACCCCAGGTTTCCCGATAAAAATGGTGGCTCACTTGTGTGGGAGGCGCAAGTACCAGCAACAGGCAAGGGCCCAAAACGTTTTTTTGACAGGAAAACTCGATGTTGCCTCAAAATGTTTTTGGCCCTTGCCTGTTGCGGGTTTGTCTTCCCAAAAAAGGGTGCCCCACTTGTGTGGGTTTGGCCTTGTGCCTGCGATCCGAAACGGCGCAAAACGCAACGTGGTCACACCTCAATTTCGCAGTGAAAAATGACCCTTTTTTGGCAAAGTACCTAGCTGTAGTTTGTGAACCCTAGCTCTGCCGGCACCTAGGGAAACCTAGCAAACCTATACATTTTTGAAAAGAAGACACCCAGGGGAATTCAGGATGGGATGACTTTACTGCCTCCCACCAGGTTCTGTTACCCAGAATCCCTTGCAAACCTAAAACATTGACAAAAACAACACATTTTCTCCGCATTTATGTGGTTTGAAAGTTCTGGAATCTACGTGGATCCACAAATTTCCTTCCACCCTGCGTTCCCCAAAGTCTTCTGAGAACAATGGTACCCCACTTGGGTGGGTTGGCCTAGTGCCTGTGACAGGAAACGGTGCAAAACGCAACGTGGTCACACCTCAATTTCGCAGTGTAAAATAACCCTTTTTTGGCAAAGTGCCTAGCTGTAGTTTATGAAACCTAGCTCTGCTGGCACCTAGGGAAACCTAGCAAAACTAAACATTTTTGCAAAGTAGACACCCAGGGAAATCTAGGATGGAGTGACGTGACTGCCTCCCACCAGGTTCTGTTACCCAGCTACCCTTGCAAACCTAAAGAATAGACAAAAAAAACACATTTTCACCACATTTCTGTAGTGGAAAGTTGTGGAATCTGTGTGGATCCACAAATTTCCTTCCACCCTGCGTTCCCCAAAGTCTTCCGAGAACAATGGTACCCCACTTGTGTGGGTCGGCCTAGTGTCTGCGACAGGAAGTGGCGCAAAACGCAACGTGGTCGGACCTCAATTTCTCATTGAAAATTGACAGTTTTTTGGCAAAGCGCCTAGCTGTAGTTTTTTAACCCTAGCTCTGCCGGCACCTAGGGAAACCTAGCAAACCTATTCATTTTTTAAATTTAGACATCCTGGGAAATCCAGGATGGGCTGAGTTGACTGCCTCCCACCAGGTTATGTTACCCAGAATCCCTTGCAAACCTAAACAATTGACAAAAAACACATTTTCACCACATTTCTGTGGTGGAAAGTTGTGGAATCTGTGTGGATCCACAAATTTTTTTCTACCGTGTTTTCCCCAAAGTCTTCCGAGAAAAATGGTACACCACTTGTGTGGGTCGGCCTAGTGCCTGCGACAGGAAACGGGGCAAAACGTAACGTGGTCACACCTCAATTTCGCAGTGAAAAATGACCCTTTTTTGGCAAAGTGGCTGGCTGTAGTTTTTGAACCCTAGCTCTGCGGCACCTAGGGGAACCTACCAAACCCACACATTTCTGGTAAGTAGACACGCGGGGTCTTCCAAGGAGGTATGGCTTGCGTGGATCCCCCAACATCCCCTTACCCAGAATCCCTTGCAAACCTCAATTTTAGCTGACAAAATCAGTTTTTTCACACTTTTTAAGTGGGAAAGTGTGGCATCACCGGGCTCACACAAATTTCCTACCACCCAGCGTTCCCCAGGGCTCCCGATAAAAATGGTGCCTCACTTGTGTGGGAAGTGCAAGTACCCGCGACAGGCAAGGGCCCAAAACGTAGTGAGGCGACATCAAAATTGCCTATCTCAAAACCACCTGCTTTTGCAAGGGAGTCACCTTGGTTTTTGGCCGCGTGCTCAACGGGCCTCTAGGGAAAACTACCAAACCCAAACATTTCTAAAAAGTTGACATTCGGGGGCTTCCATGGAGGTATCGCTTGCGTGGATCCCCCAAAGTCCCCTTACCCAGAATCCCTTGCAAACCTCAATTTTAGCTGAACAAATCAGTTTTTTCACACTTTTTTGTGTGGAAAAGTGTGGCATCACCAGGTTCACATAAATTTCCTACCACCAAGCGTTCCCCAGGTCTCCCGATAAAAATGGTGCCTCACTTGTGTGGGAGGCGCAAGTACCCGCAACAGGCAAGGGCCCCCAAAAAATTTTTGACAGGCAAACTCGATGTTGCTTCAAAATGTTTTAGGCCCTTGCCTGTCGCGGGTTTGTCTTCTGAGAAAAATGGTACCACACTTGTGTAGGTTGGCCTAGTGCCTGCGACCAGAAACGGCGCAAAACGCAACGTGGTCACTCCTCAATTTCGCTGTGAAAAATGACCCTTTTTTGGCACAGTACCTAGCTGAAGTTTGTGAAGGTGCACAGTCAAAATATCGACTACAAAATATCGACTGGACACAATATCGAGTTTTAAATATCGAATGGACAAAATATCGACAGGACAGAATATAGACATCAAAAATATTGTTATTATGGTAAGTAATGTAATATCGATTGTTAAAAATATAGACATTTAATATATCGAAGTATATAATATAGTTTAATAAAATTATTGAATTTTTGATAATATTGATTTTTTTATAGTGATATTTATGTTATTATGTGTGTTAAAAGTGTGTATTTATGTTATAAATAATTTAAATTATTGAAATTTTTATTTGTTAATTTTTGCGTAATTTAATTCAGTAGCGGGTTGTGGGTTTATAGGGGAATAGGTTGGGAAGTAATTTAATTATAATTAATTAAATATGTAAATTAATTTATTGTTATTTATTTTTAATTATTTGTTAATACATTTATATTTGGTAATTAATTAACTTTTAATTGGCAATTAATTTTAATTAATTGAATAATTGCTAATTATGTTAATTTTACTAATTTATTTTCTATAGTGAGTTGTGGGTTTATAGGGGAATAGGGTGGGGAGTAATTTAATTATAATTAATTAAATATGTAAATGTATTTATTGTTATTCATTTTTAATTATTTGTTAATTAATTTATATTTGGTAATTAATTAACTTTTAAATTGCAATTAAATTTAGTTAATTGATGAATTGCTAATTATGTTAATTTTACTAATTTATTTTCTGTAGCGGGTGTGGGTTTATAGGGGAAAAGGGTGGGAAGTAATTTAATTTTAATTAATTAAATATGTAAATTTATTTATTGTTATTCATTTTTAATTATTAGCTAATTAATTTATATTTGGTAATTAATTAACTTTTAATTGGCAATTAATTTTAATTAATTGATTAATTGCTAATTATGTTAATTGTACTAATTTATTTTCTGTAGAGGGTTGTTGGTTTATAGGGGAATTGGGTGGCAAGTAATTTATTTACAATTAATTAAATATGCTAACATATTTATTGGTATTGTTTTAAAAGTAATTGTTAATTAATTTGTTATGGCTAAATAATTAAATTAGAATTGCTAATTAATTTTATTTAATTGAATATTTGCTAATTATGTAAATTAAATAACATTTCTTAATTGTATTTAATTAGAATTTATTGTAAATTAATTTTTTTATCTGAAATTATTAATTGTTAATTTGTAATTAATTTGTATTAATACTTAAATAATTGTAATAATTTTATTTTGTAATTTTAATTGATTAATTATTATATTATATTACATTCGTAATTACTTTTAAATAATTTCTGATAGATATTAATTTATATTTATTGAAATAATATATGAAGTATTTAATTTCCCTACTGTTGCACCTACTGGAGTGGGAATAGTAATTTTAACCCCTACACTATCTAACGCTTTCCCTACTGTTGCACCCACTGGAGTGGGAATAGTAAATTTTATTTCTACGCTATCCAATGCTTTCCCTACTGTTGCACTCTTTGGAGTGGGAATAGTAATTTAAACCCCTATGCTATCCAATGCTTTCCCTACTGTTGCACTCTTTGGAGTGGGAATAATAATTTTTACCCCTACGCTATCAAACGCTTTCCCTACTGTTGCACCCACTGGAGTGGGAATAGTATTTTTTACCCCTACGCTATCCAACACTTTCCTTACTGTTGCACCCACTGGAGTGGGAATAGTAATTTTAACCCCTACGCTATCCAACGCTTTCCCTACTGTTGCACCCACTGGAGTGGGAATAGTAATTTTTACCTCTACGCTATCCAAGGCTTTCTCTACTGTTGCACTCTTTGGAGTGTGAATAGTAATTTAAACCCCTACGCTATCCAACGCTTTCCCTACTGTTGCACTCTTTGGAGTGGGAATAGTAATTTTTACCCCTACGCTATCCAACGCTTTCTCTACTTTTGCACCCACTGGAGTGGGAATAGTATTTTTTACCCTTACGCTATCCAACACTTTCCTTACTGTTGCACCCACTGGAGTGGGAATAGTATTTTTTACCCCTACGCTATCCAACACTTTCCCTACTGTTGCACTCACTGGAGTGGGAATAGTCATTTTTACCCCTACGCTATCCAACGCTTTCCCTACTGTTGCACCCACTGGAGTGGGAATAGTATTTTTTACCCCTACGCTATCCAACACTTTCCTTACTGTTGCACCCACTGAAGTGGGAATAGTAATTTTTACCCCTACGCTATCCAACACTTTCCCTACTGTTGCACTCACTGGAGTGGGAATAGTAATTTTAACCCCTACGCTATCCAGCGCTTTCCCTACTGTTGCACCCACTGGAGTGGGAATAGTAATTTTTACCTCTACGTTATCCAACGCTTTCTCTACTGTTGCACTCTTTGGAGTGGGAATAGTAATTTAAACCCCTAAGCTATCCAACGCTTTCCCTACTGTGGCACTCTTTGGAGTGGGAATAGTAATTTTTACCCCTTCGCTATCCAATGCTTTCCCTACTGTTGCACCCACTGGAGTGGGAATAGTAGTTTTTTACCCCTACGTATCCAACACTTTCCTTACTGTTGCACCCACTGGAGTGGGAATAGTAATTTTTACCCCTACGCTATTCAGCACTTTCCCTACTGTTGCACTCACTGGAGTAGGAATAGTAATTTTAACCGCTACGCTGTCCAACGCTTTCCCTACTGTTGCACCCACTGGAGTGGGAATAGTCATTTTTACCCCTACGCTATCCAACCCTTTCCTCACTGTTGCACCCACTGGAGTGGGAATAGTAATTTTTACCCCTACGCTATCCAATGCTTTCCCTACAGTTGCACTCTGTGGATTGGGAATAGTATTTTTTAGACTTATGCTATCGTACGGTAATAATATTGGATATTATTTAATTATATTATGTTAATATATATATATGTTTTAACAAATATGATTGTAAAACATTTTTTTATAACTTTCATTAATTATTTAATTATTATAAGTTAATTTAAGTATTTCTAAGTATATTCTAGTAATTAATTATTAATTTTAATTTAATTGAACACTGTTTTTAATAAAGTCGATTTTGTACTCGATATTTTTGTACTTACCTGTTTGCAGATACAAACTCGATATTTTGTCTGTAGATATTTTGTCTGTAGATATTTTTGCAAGTCGATATTCTGGCAGTCGATATTATTTCAGTGATCCGTTTGTGAACCCTAGCTTTGCTGGCACAACCTAGCAACCCTATACATTTTTAAAAAGTAGACACCTAGGGGAATTCAGGATGGGATGACTTGACTGCCTCCCACCAGGTTCTGTTACCCAGAATCCCTTGCAAACCTAAAAATTTACAAAAAAACACATTTTCTCCACACTTCTGTGGAGGAAAGTACTGGAATCTGCGTGGATTCACAAATTTCCTTCCACCCTGCGTTCCCCAAAGTCTTCCAAGAACAATGGTACCCCACTTGTGTGGGTCTGCCTAGTTCCTGCGACAGGAAAAGTAGCAAAACGCAACGTGGTCACACCTCAATTTCACAGTGCCTAGCTGTAGTTTTTGAACCCTAGCTCTGCCGGCACCAAGGGAAACCTAGCAAACCTATACATTTTTGAAAAGTAGACACCCAAGGGAATCTAGGATGGAGTGACTTGACTGCCTCCCACCAGGTTCTGTTACCCAGAAACCCTTGCAAACCTAAACAATTGACAAAAAAATACTTTTTCACCACATTTTTGTGGTGGGAAGTTGTGGAATCTGTGTGGATCCACAAATTTCCTTCCACCCTGTGTTCCCCAAAGTCTTCCAAGAAAAATGGTACCCCACTTGTGTGGGTCGACCTTGTGCCTGCGACAGGAAACGGCGCAAAACGCAACGTGGTCGGACCTCAATTTCACAGTAAAAAATGACCCTTTTTGGCAAAGTTTTTGAAACCTAGCTCTGCTGGCACCTAGGGAAACCTAGAAAACCTATACATTTTTGAGAACTAGACACCCAGGGGAATCTAGGATGGGGTGACTTGACTGCCTCCCACCAGGTTCTGTTACCCAGAAACCCTTGCAAACCTAAAGAATAGACAAAAAAACACATTTTCACCACATTTCTGTAGTGGAAAGTTGTGGAATCTGTGTGGATCCACAAATTTCCTTCCACCCTGCATTCCCCAAAGTCTTCCAAAAACAATGGCCCCCCATTTGGGTGGGTTGGTCTAGTGCCTGCGACAGGAAATGGCGCAAAATGCAACGTGGTCACACCTCAATTACGCAGTGAAAAATTACAGTTTTTTGGTAAAGTGCCTAGCTGTAGTTTTTGAAACCTAGCTCTGCCGGCACCTAGGGAAACCTAGCAAATCTCTGCATTTTTGAAAACTAGACACCCTGGGCAATCCAGGATGGGGTGTCTTGACTGCCTCCCACCAGGTTCTGTTACCCAGAATCCCTTGCAAACCTAAACAATTGACAAAAATACACATTTTCTCCACATTTCTGTGGAGGAAAGTTCTGGAATCTACGTGGATCCACAAATTTCCTTCCACCCTGTGTTCCCCAAAGTCCTCCGAGGAAAATGGTACCCCACTTGTGTGGGTTGGCCTATTGTCTGCGACAGGAAGCGGCGCAAAACGCAATGTGGTCGGACCTCAATTTCACATTAAAAAATGACCCTTTTTTTGGCAAAATGTCTAACTGTAGTTTTTGAAACCTGCTCTGCCAGCACCTAGGGAAATCTAGCAACCCTATATATTTTTAAAAAGTAGACACCCAGGGGAATTCAGGATGGGGTGACTTGACTGCCTCCCACCAGGTTGTTACCCATAATCCCTTGCAAACCTACTAAATTGACAAAAAAAGCACATTTTGTCCACATTTCTGTGGAGGAAAGTTCTGGAATCTGCGTGGATCCACAAATTTCCTTCCACCCTGCGTTCCCCAAAGTCTTCAGAGAAAGGTGGTACCCCACTTGTGTGGGTTGGCCTAGAGCCTGCGACAGGAAACAGTGCAAAACGCAACGTGGTCACACCTCAATTTCGCAGTGAAAACTGACCCTTTTTTGGCAAAGTACCTAGCTGTAGTTTGTGAACCCTTGCTCTGCCGGCACCTAGGGAAACCTAGCAAACCTATACATTTTTTAAAAGTAGACACCTAGGGGAATTCAGGATGGGATGACTTGACTGCCTCCCACCAGGTTCTGTTACCCAGAATCCCTTGCAAGCCTAACAAATTGACAAACAAAACACATTTTCTCCACATTTCTGTGGTTTGAAAGTCCTGGAATCTGCGTGGATCCACAAATTTCCTTCCACCCTGCGTTCCCCAAAGTCTTCCGTGCAAAAGGGTACCCCACTTGTGTGGGTTGGCCTAGAGCCTGCGACAGGAAACGGCGCAAAACGCAACGTGGTCACACCTCAATTTCGCAGTGAAAAATGACCCTTTTTTGGCAAAGTGCCTAGCTGTAGTTTGTGAAACCTAGCTCTGCTGGCACCTAGGGAAACCTAGCAAACCTATACATTTATGAAAACTAGAGACCCAGGGAAATCTAGGATGGGATGATTTGTCTGCCTCCCACCAGGTTCTGTTACCCAGAATCCCTTGCAAACCTAAAAATTGACTAAAAAAACACATTTTTAACACATTTCTGTGGTGGCAACTTCTAGAATCTGCGTGGATCCACAAATTTCCTTCTACCCTGCGTTCCCCAAAGTCTTCCGAGAAAAATGGTACCCCACTTGTGTGGGTCCGCCTAGTGCCTGCGACAGGAAACGGGGCAAAACGTAACGTGGTCACACCTCAATTTCGCAGTGAAAAATGACCCTTTTTTGGCAAAGTGGCTAGCTGTAGTTTTTGAACCCTAGCTCTGCGGCACCTTGGGGAACCTACCAAACCCACACATTTCTGGTAAGTAAACACCCAGGGTCTTCCAAGGAGGTAAGGCTTGGGTGGATCCCCCAACGTTCCCTTACCAAGAATCCCTTGCAAACCTCAATTTTAAATGAAAAAAATAATTTTTTCACACTTTTTTGTGTGGGAAAGTGTGGCATCACCGGGCTCACACAAATTTCCTACCACTCAGCGTTCCCCCAGGTCTCCCAATAAAAATGGTGCCTCATTTGTGTGGGAGGCGCGAGTGCCCGTGACAGGCAAGAGCCCAAAACGTAGTGAGGTGACATCAAAATTGCCTATCTCAAAACCACCTGCTTTTGCAAGGGAGTCACTTGGGTTTTTGGCCCCGTGCTCGACGGGCATCTAGGGAAACCTACCAAACCTACACATTTCTGGAAAGTAGACACCTGGGGGCTTCCAAGGAGGTATGGCTTGCATGGATCCTCCAACGTCCCCTTACCCAGAATCCCTTGCAAACCTCAATTTTAGCTGACAAAAGAAGTTTTTTCACACTTTTTTAAGTGGGAAAGTGTGGCATCACCGGGCTCACACAAATTTCGTACCACCCAGCGTTCCCCCAGGTCTCCCGATAAAAATGGTGCCTCACTTGTGTGGAAGGCGCAAGTACCCGCGACAGGCAAGGACCCAAAACGTAGTGAGGCGACATCAAAATTGCCTATCTCAAAACCACCTGCTTTTGCAAGGGAGTCACCTGGGTTTTTAGCCGTGTGCTCAACGGGCATCTAGGGAAACCTACCAAACCCAAACATTTCTGAAAAGTAGACATCCGGGGGCTTCATGGAGGTATCGCTTGAGTGGATCCCCCAACGTCCCCTTACCCAGAATCCCTTGCAAACCTCAATTTTAGCTGAAAAAATCAGTTTTTTCACACTTTTTTGTGTGGGAAAGTGTGTCATCATCAGGTTCACACAAATTTCCTACCACCAAGCGTTGCCCCAGGTCTCCCGATAAAAAAGGTGCCTCACATGTGTGGGAGGCGCAAGTACCCGCAACAGGCAAGGGTCCAAAACGTTTTTTTTTTTTTTTTTACATTTTTATTTGCATTTTGAGTAAAGCTCAACAATACAGTCATACATTTAGCAACGTTCATCCCTCTATTCCCGGACCCGCCTCCCCACAATCGCGAACAGTTGGTATGTGTCACATTATACAGTTGAAAAAGAATTCTGATCGATGAATAAGCTTCTCTCAATGTCTCTTCCCCGTCCCTCCCGCCGTCACCCACATAAACCAGTAAATTAAGAATGGGCTCAACCATCCCCCAACCCTCCATCGAGTCCATGATAGTGCCTCCATCTGGACCAAATCTTTCGGAACTTCTTAGGGCACCCTCTGGATTTGTAGGTCATCCTCTCCGCCGCCATGTACAGGTCTAGCCCAGTTCTCCAGTCCTCCAAGTCCGGGGGGATCGGAGACCCCCACTGTCTCGCTATGTCCCTTTTTGCCACCACCAAGGCTAAAACCAGAAAGATCATGAGAGGGCGCGGCAGATCCACATCATTGGACATCCCTAGTAAAGCCAGCTTGGGCTCCTGTGTAAGTGGTACTTCCAGTATCGCCTGTAGTTCCGAGAAAATGCGGGTCCAGTAAGTTTGAATTACCCCACATGACCATAGTACATGATAAAAATCTCCGCCTGCCCTGTGGCATCTAAGACATCTGTCGTTTTCTATTTTCCCCATCTTATATAGATGCACCCTGTCATAATAGGTTCTGTGTAGCACATTGTATTGAATGAGGCGGAGTCTGGATTTAATCGTCACCTCTCGGGGATGCATTAACACCATATCCCAATCTAAGTCCTCAAGTGCCCCTACCTCACTCTCCCAAGTACTTCTAAGCTTCGCTAGGTCTCCCAGCATGTTGTTGGTTAATGTATAGGTGAGTGAGACAGCTTTCCCCTGAATCTGTTCCTGTAAGAGCCTCCCCTCCAATGGTGCATATTCTGATAACCTCGACAGGTGTATATTTTGTGCCTTCCAAGCATGGCGGAACTGGGTATACTTGAAAATCTGTGAGTGTTGGAGTCCAAATTCGGCTCTCATAGCTTGGAAGGATTTCAAATCCCCCTTGGCTATCACATCGCCAACAGTGGAGATTCCGATGTCATCCCATCGTTTGAAACCCCTTAGTTTGTGTAGTTCATGTAGCCATACACAGTGCCACAGTGGTGTCTGTCGGGTGGGAGTCCTAGCCCAGCCTGTGCGTTTCATGGCCTTATTCCAGGCATGTAATGTTATCATAGTCGCCGGAAGGAGTGATAGTTTTGTGGGGCCTCCCTATAGGTAGTGTAATAAGTTGTGGGAGGACAGTTTATGTCGTTCTAATGTATATGTGGGATGGTCCGCCGGTGTGTGTAACCATTCATTAATTGGGATCATGTGTTCTGCCCAATAGTAGGCTTCTAGGTTCGGGAGCAAGATTCCGCCGCTATACTGGTGTCTTTGAAGCGTAGTCAATGCTATTCTAGGTTGTTTTCCCAACCAGAGAAAGGTCCGAAGATCCGAGTGGATTTTACGCAGTAGCGTCTCCGGGAGGGGATAATATTAATTTTGTAGGGCGTACAAGTAATTGGGGAGAACTATCATTTTATACATGGCCCCTCGACCTAAGAGTGTAAGTGGCAGAAGTTTCCATCTCTCCATGTCTGCGGCAGAGTTCAGCGAGACCCTTTCTATATTTTTCTGGAGCGAGAGTGTTTTATCAAGGGTGATATAAATCCCTAAGAATTGAAAAAATTCTGTAGTAGTGATTAATTGTCATGGCAACGTTGTCCAGTGGTTACCGCCCCCAGGGTCGTATAGGATTGATTTATGCCAATTAATTGTGTAGCCAGAGTGTTGGCCATATGCCTCCAGGTCAAGAAAGAGCTCTGGGATGGTTGTCTCCGGGTTAGTGATGTACAGGAGAACATCGTCCGCGTAAAGGGACAACTTCTCCTGGGCCAGATCCGTGTTTGTTATTCTAAATCCGCTGATTGTGGGGTTCTGTCAAACCCGGGATGCCAGGAATTTGATGGTGAGTGTGAATAAGAAGGGCGACAGAGGGCAACCCTGACGAGTCCCTCTCTGGATCTGGAATTCCCGAGATAGGCTTCCATTAACCCGTACTCTAGCTCGTGGCGCAGTGTAGAGGAGCCGAACCCAGGTCTGAAATTTAGGGCCAAAGCCAAATTTTTCCAGTACCCCCTCCAAAAATGGCCAATGAACCACGTCAAAGGCTTTCTCTGCATCGAGGGAGAGAAACCAGTGCGGGGATTCTCTGTCTTTCACCTCTTGCAGCCAATTGTGTGTGCGTCTAAGGTTGAATTTAGTGGCCCTGTCGGGTAGAAAGCCGGTCTGATCTAAGTGTATCAGGTCAGGTATCACTGACCGCAGTCGCATTGCCAGGACCGTCGCAAGGAGTTTCACCTCGGTGTTCAGGAGAGATATAGGTCTGTATGACGCACAATCCTCTCGCGATTTGCCCTCTTTATAAATTGGGACGATGGTTGTCGTGGAAAGGTCAGTGGGGAGCCTCCCATACTGATACGCTCTTAAGAAAAGGTTTTTCAAGTGTAGAGCCAGGATGTCCACCGTGCACTTGAAAAATTCTGCTGGGAAGCCATTGGGCCCCGGAGTCTTCCCAGATCTCAGTCTGGCAATGGCCAGAGAGATATCCTCAACCGTGATGTCAGCCTCAATTGTCTTAACGGCCTCCGGGTCTAGCGAGGGAACCTCAGTCTGGCTCATATATTGAAGAGCAACGCGTAGGAACCCAAGTCTCTGGCGGTGTAGAAGCGCTCATAATGGGTAGCAAAAGTCTCAGCGATGAGTGTATCAGTGTCGGCGAGCCTGCCGTCCGTAGCCCTAACGTGCTCTATCCAGCGCGCTGCCCGTTCCTTCCTACTGAGCCACGCCAGGAGCCTGCCTGATTTGTCCCCCACGTCATTTAATCGATGGAGGGTGGCCAAATTCTGAGTCTTAGCCTCGTCAGTCACCAGCTCCCTGTAGTGGCGCTGTGTGTCTATCAATTTCCGCAAGACAGTGTGGGATTTCGTAGTCAGGTGCTCTCTCTCTAGGTCTAATATGGTCCGTTCCACCGCCGCTACCGTTCCTTGGAGTTTTTTCCTTTCCTCGCCTAGTCTATGCATTATCCTGTCTCTCATGACCGGTTTTAAGGCTTCCCAGAGGGTTACCCCCGAGTCAACCGACCCCTCATTGTCGGCTGGGTACACTCGCACGTCAGCCCGCACTCCCTTTAGGACAGTTGGGTTTTTAAGGTTCCAGGCCTCTATTCGCCAGGTAGCCCCTGGCGTTCTATGTTTCTGACCCACTCGTACTAACAGCGGCGAGTGGTCCGAGATTCCTCTCGCCCTGTACTCTGCAGTGGTGCCTAGGGTCAAGTCCTGTCTGGACATAAAAATGTAGTCCAGCCGTGAGAATACCTTGTGCGAGGCTGAGTAAAAGGAGTATGTCAGCTGGCCCGGGTGCAACCACCTCCAGACATCAGTAAGGCCTATTGTGGCAATCAGCTGGGCTAGTGGGGTCTGAGTATCTTTGGGAGGTGGCGCCCCTGAACGGTCCACCTTCCTATCCATAACATCATTAAAATCTCCGTCCACCAATTGAATAGTGTCCTCCGTTTCGAGGAGTATGTTGGCCAGTGTCTTAAGTGTATTAGCCTGAAGTTTGGGGGGTGCATATACCGATATCAACGTGTACGTGCGCCTACGCCATGTCCCCTGAACCCCTACGCAGTTCCCTTGTGGATCCTCCCAAGAGTGTGTAATGCAGAATGGGGAGGTGTTCTTTAGAATTATGGCCACTCCCCTGGAATCAGTGGTGTACCCCGCGTGTGCCAGCACTTTATAACGCCCCCTGGCTAAGAAGGAGCAATTAGATCCCTTAAGGTGCGTCTCTTGTAGGAAAATTACATCTGGTCCTATTCTTTTAAGGTAGGCATTTACCAACCCTCTCTTAGTCTTATTACCAAGACCGTTCACATTCCAGGACAGGACGCTGAGACTTTGGTGGTCAGCAGAATGTGTTTCTAGTGTACTTGCCATTCTGAGGTATCAGCACAGTAATGTGGGTGGTCCCTGGTGTATGAGTGTAGAATGTCGCAACCATGTACATGACTGTAATTAACCAACTGTTTCCCCCCACCCCCTCCCAACAACCCCACCACCAAACTGTTCGAACGTCCCAAAACCCCACCACCCCCTCCCCACCTTCTCCTCCCGTCCATCCCATACTCATAACCAATAAAGCACAGGACTTTCAGGTGGTAAAGGTCTGTCGCCCTCCCGCTGACCCCCCAACTAGCCTGACACTAGGGCCTCAACCGTTGCTGTCCCTGGCTCGATTATCCAGCCAACGACAGGACGGGGATCCCCGGCCCCGTGGGCCACTAGAGGTGGTACCTAGGCAAACAAGTAACAATAGTGTCAGATTATACTCAGAGAGTAGTGGTTGTAACTTGCGTGTCCTCGGCAGCGGTGCACTGCCGTCACGGATATCCGTTCCATACTTCTTCATGAATGGGAATCTTGCGTGTCCATGTCACGGTCATCCGCTCCCCCAGCCGCCCCCTGTTCCATCTCTTGGATCGCTGCTACCAGCGGGTGGAGCGAGCGGTCTGTCAAATCCTCCAAGTCCGACAGATGGTCATCTCCAGTGTCCTCCATCCCTTCGACAGTATGACGAGCCAGGCTGCTGAATCTGGACCCCGGCGCCGGAGTCTTGTCCGTGGTCGCATCTCGGTCACGTTCACCACTGAGTGTCGCGGGCCTTCCTGAATTTGTCGGCGAGAGTGTGTGTCGTTTCATTCTCGGAATATGGGACCTTTGCGTCTTAGGCAGGCTCCTCCGGAAGTTGGCTGCCGCCATTTCGAAGCGGATCCTGCGACCCTCCTCCTCTGCTTCACGGAGCATCGGTCGTTCCCCCAGCCACAGCCAGGCCTCCTCCGGGCGATGAAAGAAGAGTGACCTGCCTTTGTATAGTACCTTCAGTTTTGCCGGAAAGAGCAGCATGTAGGATATATGTAGATCTCGGAGTTTCGCCTTAACTGAGTCATAAGACCGGCGTTGTTTCTGCACATCCTGGCTATAATCCGGGAAGATCATAATATTTGTATTTTCCAGTCTGAGTTCCCCCTTCTTTCTTGCCTCTCTTAGGATGAGGTCTCTGTCCGCAAAGTTAAGGAAACGGGCAATGATCGGTCGTGGCCGAGCCCCCTCCAGAGGTTTCATGAGCAGGGCCCTGTGTGCCCTTTCTATTATAAAGCAGTTTGAAAATTGGGCTTGTGGAAATGTCGAGGTCAACCAGTCACGGAGGAAGGCCGCTACGTCGTTCTTCTCGATGCCTTCCATAAAGCCCGCGAAACGGAGGTTGTTGCGCCTCGCCCTATTTTCGGCATCATCCACCCTCCATAGCAGCTGTTTGTGGGACGTCTGCAGCTCCGCCATATCTTTCCGGAGCGCGGTAAGTGAATCCTCCGCCTCACCAATTCTGGTCTCAGTGGCAGTCACCCTCTCCGTTAGATTCCGGAAGTCCTGACGCAGCAAGAGGACCTCCGAGCCCACCTCACCTATTTTTGTCTTAAGTGCCGTCCTAGAGCTTTGAATATCTGCCCTCGAGGCCTGGATCGCTTCCATAATTATGGCCGTGTCCGTGCAAGCGTCGAGTGTCGCCGGGGCCGTCTCCCTCTGAGACCGTGTCGTGGCATAGCTATCGATGGTCTCCTGTCTGGCCGGCCTCGGCGGTGGGTCCCTTTTCCCCATGTCAAAGCTTGGCCCTAGGCAGGAGTCTCTTGGCGCGGCCAAAAAGTCAGATGAGGCGACGGGGAGAGAAAACACTCAGGTCCGGTCACCCTCAGACCGGTAGGCCTCGCACTCGGGCCACAGTCCAGGAAGCGAGGGCAAGGGCGGAGGGGGGGAGTGGGGGGGGAGGTATTCAGGGTCTCGGGCACGAGTCTCTGGTGGATCAGAAGACGGACCCCTCCTTTTGCCGTGTCCGCCACCCACGGCAGGGCCCCCCTCGTGGAGGTGGCGGTGATCGATGGCCCCCACGCCGCACCCCCAGGGTGGTTTAGTAAATTCCACGGGGACCCCAATCGCTTCGGGTCGCAGTCCTCGGCCTCGGCCCCTCTGGAAGAGGGAGCAGGTAATCCAGCCCAGGCCGTGAGGCAGCAGGCGCCGGCACGGTCCAGCTCAGTCTATGGGGCGTCCCAGGATGATCGAGGCCCTCTCCTCCTCGATGGCAATCGAGGCCGCAGGTCTCCCGTAAAGCGGCCCAGGGACTCAGTCCACCTCGCGCCGGGGCGATGGTGGAAAGCAAGGGGAGGGGGCGAGAGCTCGGGGCACCTCTCCACGCACCAGCGGGTATGGACACCGCAGTGCCCGGCAGCGGTCCGTCGCCGGGGCCCCCCGCAGTCAGCAGTCCGGCCGAGCAGCCGTGGGTAAATCAGGACTGGCGGGAGCTGAAGTCTCGGCCCCGGGGGGGGGGGGGATGGAGGTGTGCACTCCCGAGGCCTCCAAACTGAATCAGCACCCCTTCTTACCCGGGCCGCCGGTCTCGTAGGGCCGCCTCTGCCGTCGGTCTCCTTCCGTAATCGCACTCCCCTTTTCTCTCGGCAGATCCCCCTCTGGGCCTTCGTTGATCTCCGTAGACGTCCGCAGACCCCCACAGCAGCAGACACCGGGGGTCAGAGGGGGGGGGAAGGTTCGCCTCTCTGTCAGCTGGGCTCCGATGCAGGCCTCGTGGACGTGGAGGGTCCAAAGGGGTGCAGACTACGGGGCCCGGGCGGAGCCGCTTTCAGGTCGCCATCTTGTTTCAGGTCCGCTGCGCCAGCCGAAGTCCCCCTCTCAGCGCCGATTTCAGCTTTTCTCCCGCAGGATATCAGGCGGGTCTGGCAGAAAAGAAGTTGGAGCCTCTCAGGCTCTAAATTGGTGGGTTTTTGAAGTATGTGGCACAATTAGAACGACGGATTACAGCAGGGCACCGGGAGCCTAGTGGAAGCATGTCTTACTCCACCATGTCGCTGGCCACGCCCCCCCCAAACGTTTTTTGACAGGCAAACTCGATGTTGCCTCAAAATGTTTTAGGCCCTTGCCTGTCGCGGGGTTGTCTTCCGAGAAAAATGGTACCCCACTTGTGTGGGTTGGCCTAGTGCCTGCGACCAGAAACGGCGCAAAACGCAACGTCGTCACACCTCAATTTCGCAGTGAAAAATGACCCTTTTTTGGCAAAGTACCTAGCTGTAGTTTGTGAACCCTTGCTCTGCCGGCACCTAGGGAAACCTAGCAAACCTATACATTTTTTAAAAGTAGACACCCAGGGAAATTCAGGATGGGATGACTTGACTGCCTCCCACCAGGTTCTGTTACCCAGAATCCCTTGCAAACCTAAAAAATTTACAAAAAAAACACGTTTTCTCCACATTTCTGTGGTTTGAAAGTTCTGGAATGTGCGTGGATCCACAAATTTCCTTCCACCCTGCGTTGCCCAAAGTCTTCAGTGAAAAATGGTACCCCAATTGTGTGAGTTGGCCTAGTGCCTTCGACCTGAAATGTCGCAAAATGCAACATACATGGTCACACCTCAATTTCGCAGTGAAAAATGACCCTTTTTTGGCAAACTGCCTAGCTGTAGTATGTGAACCTCAGCTCTGCCGGCACCTAGGGAAAACTAGCAAACCTATACATTTTTGAGAACCAGACACCCAGGGGAATCCAGGATGCGGTGGCTTGACTGCCTCCCACCAGGTTCTGTTACTCAGAATCCCTTGCAAACCTAAAAAATTGACAATCCACAAATTTCCTTCCACCCTGCTTTCCCCAAAGTCTTCCAAGAAAAATGGTACCCCACTTGTGTGGGTCGGCCTAGTGCCTGCGACAGAAAACGGGTCAAAACGTAACGTGGTCGCACCTCAATTTCGCCGTGAAAAATTACCCTTTTTTGGCAAAGTGGCTAGCTGTAGTTTTTGAAACCTAGCTCTGCGGCACCTAGGGGAACCTACCAAACCCACACATTTTTGGTAAGTAAACACCCAGGGTCTTCCAAGGAGGTAAGGCTTGGGTGGATCCCCCAACGTTCCCTTACCCAGAATCCCTTGCAAAGCTCAATTTTAAATGAAAACATCAATTTTTTCACACTTTTTTGTGTGGGAAAGTGTGGCATCACCGGGCTCACACAAATTTCCTACCACGCAGTGTTCCCCCAGGTCTCCCAATAAAAATGGTGCCTCACTTGTGTGGGAGGCGCGAGTGCCAGTGACAGGCAAGAGCCAAAAAACTTAGTGAGGCGACATCAAAATTGCCTATCTCAAAACCACCTGCTTTTGCAAGGGAGTCACCTGGGTTTTTGGCCCCGGGCTAGACGGGCATCTAGGAAAACCTACCAAACCTACACATTTCTGGAAAGTAGATACCTGGGGGCTTCCAAGGAGGTATGGCTTGCATGGATCCTCCAATGTCCCCTTACCCAGAACCCCTTGCAAACCTCAATTTTAGCTGACAAAATCAGTTTTTTCACACTTTTTTAAGTGGGAAAGTGTGGCATCACCGGGCTCACACAAATTTCCTACCACCCAGCGTTCCCCCAGGTCTCCCGATAAAAATGGTGCCTCACTTGTGTGGGAGGCGCAAGTACCAGCAACAGGCAAGTGCCCAAAACGTTTTTTTGACAGGCAAACTCGATGTTGCCTCAAAATGTTTTAGGCCCTTGCCTGTCGCGGGTTTGTCTTCCGAGAAAAATGGTACCCCACTTTTGTGGGTTGGCCTAGTGCCTGCAACCAGAAACGGCGCAAAACGCAACGTGGTCACACCTCAATTTCGCAGTGAAAAATGACCCTTTTTTGGCAAAGTACCTAGCTGTAGTTTGTGAACCCTTGCTCTGCCGGCACCTAGGGAAACCTAGCAAACCTATACATTTTTTAAAAGTAGACACCCAGGGAAATTCAGGATGGGATGACTTGACTGCCTCCCACCAGGTTCTGTTACCCAGAATCCCTTGCAAACCTAAAAAATTTACAAAAAAAACACGTTTTCTCCACATTTCTGTGGTTTGAAAGTTCTGGAATGTGCGTGGATCCACAAATTTCCTTCCACCCTGCGTTGCCCAAAGTCTTCAGTGAAAAATGGTACCCCAATTGTGTGAGTTGGCCTAGTGCCTTCGACCTGAAATGTCGCAAAACGCAACATACATGGTCACACCTCAATTTCGCAGTGAAAAATGACCCTTTTTTGGCAAACTGCCTAGCTGTAGTATGTGAACCTCAGCTCTGCCGGCACCTAGGGAAAACTAGCAAACCTATACATTTTTGAGAACCAGACACCCAGGGGAATCCAGGATGCGGTGGCTTGACTGCCTCCCACCAGGTTCTGTTACTCAGAATCCCTTGCAAACCTAAAAAATTGACAATCCACAAATTTCCTTCCACCCTGCTTTCCCCAAAGTCTTCCAAGAAAAATGGTACCCCACTTGTGTGGGTCGGCCTAGTGCCTGCGACAGAAAACGGGTCAAAACGTAACGTGGTCGCACCTCAATTTCGCCGTGAAAAATTACCCTTTTTTGGCAAAGTGGCTAGCTGTAGTTTTTGAAACCTAGCTCTGCGGCACCTAGGGGAACCTACCAAACCCACACATTTTTGGTAAGTAAACACCCAGGGTCTTCCAAGGAGGTAAGGCTTGGGTGGATCCCCCAACGTTCCCTTACCCAGAATCCCTTGCAAAGCTCAATTTTAAATGAAAACATCAATTTTTTCACACTTTTTTGTGTGGGAAAGTGTGGCATCACCGGGCTCACACAAATTTCCTACCACGCAGTGTTCCCCCAGGTCTCCCAATAAAATGGTGCCTCACTTGTGTGGGAGGCGCGAGTGCCAGTGACAGGCAAGAGCCAAAAAACTTAGTGAGGCGACATCAAAATTGCCTATCTCAAAACCACCTGCTTTTGCAAGGGAGTCACCTGGGTTTTTGGCCCCGGGCTAGACGGGCATCTAGGAAAACCTACCAAACCTACACATTTCTGGAAAGTAGATACCTGGGGGCTTCCAAGGAGGTATGGCTTGCATGGATCCTCCAATGTCCCCTTACCCAGAACCCCTTGCAAACCTCAATTTTAGCTGACAAAATCAGTTTTTTCACACTTTTTTAAGTGGGAAAGTGTGGCATCACCGGGCTCACACAAATTTCCTACCACCCAGCGTTCCCCCAGGTCTCCCGATAAAAATGGTGCCTCACTTGTGTGGGAGGCGCAAGTACCAGCAACAGGCAAGTGCCCAAAACGTTTTTTTGACAGGCAAACTCGATGTTGCCTCAAAATGTTTTAGGCCCTTGCCTGTCGCGGGTTTGTCTTCCGAGAAAAATGGTACCCCACTTTTGTGGGTTGGCCTAGTGCCTGCAACCAGAAACGGCGCAAAACGCAACGTGGTCACACCTCAATTTCACAGTGAAAAATGACCCTTTTTTGGCAAAATACCTAGCTGTAGTTTGTGAACCCTAGCTCTGCCGGCACCTAGGGAAACCTAGCAAACCTATACATTTTTGAAAAGTAGACACCCAGGGGAATTCAGGATGGGACGACTTTACTGCCTCCTACCAGGTTCTGTTACCCAGAATCCCTTGCAAACCTAAAAAATTGACAAAAAAAACACATTTTCTCTAGATTTCTGTGGTTTGAAAGTTCTGGAATCTGGGTGGATCCACAAATTTCCTTCCACCCTGCGTTCCCCAAAGTCTTCCGTGAAAAATGGTACCCCACTTTTGTGGGTTGGCCTAGTGCCTTCGACCTGAAACGTCGCAAAACGCAACATGGTCACACCTCAATTTCGCAGTGAAAAATGACCCATTTTTGGCAAACTGCCTAGCTGTAGTATGTGAACTCTAGCTCTGCCGGCACCTAAGGAAAACTAGCAAACCTATACATTTTTGAGAACCAGACACCCAGGGGAACCCAGGATGGGGTGGCTTGACTGCCTCCCACTAGGTTCTGTTTCCCATAATCCCTTGCAAACCTAAAAAACGTACAAAAAATACACATTTTTCCACATTTCTGTTGTGGAAAGTTCTGGAATCTACGTGGATCCACAAATTTCCTTCCACCCTGTGTTCCCCAAAGTCTTCCGTGAAAAATGGTACCCCACTTGTGTGGGTTGGCCTAGTGCCTTCGACCTGAAACATCGCAAAATGCAACGTGGTCGGACCTCAATTTCACAGTGAAAAATGACCGTTTTTTGGCAAAGCGCCTAGCTGTAGTTTTTGAACCCTAGCTCTACCGGCACCTAGGGAAACCTAGCAAACCTATTCATTTTTAAAAACTAGACATCCTGGGAAATCCAGGATGGGGTGAGTTGACTGCCTCCCACCAGGTTCTGTTACCCAGAATCCCTTGCAAACCTAAACAATTGACAAAAAACACATTTTCACCACGTTTCTGTCACAATCACATAGAGATGCTGCAACATGCACCTCCAGACAACAAATGGCATCAGATTTCACGCGATTTCACTCTGTGGATCCACAAATTTCCTTCCACACTGCGTTCCCCAAAGTCTTCCAAGAACAATGGTACCCCACTTGGGTGGGTTGGCCTAGTGCCTGCGACAGGAAACGGTGCAAAACGCAACGTGGTCACACCTCAATTTCGCAGTGAAAAATAACCCTTTTTTGGCAAAGTGCCTAGCTGTAGTTTTTTAAACCTAGCTCTGCCGGCACCTAGGGAAACCTAGCAAAC
Source organism: Lissotriton helveticus (assembly GCF_964261635.1). Taxonomy (NCBI): domain Eukaryota; kingdom Metazoa; phylum Chordata; class Amphibia; order Caudata; family Salamandridae; genus Lissotriton; species Lissotriton helveticus. The sequence continues at coordinate 1,059,770,438 of NC_136068.1, read as the reverse complement.
CTATAAATTTGTTAAAACTAGACACCCTGGGAAATCCAGGATGGGGTGACTTGACTGCCTCCCACCAGGTTCTGTTACCCAGAATCCCTTGCAAACCTAAAAAATTGACAAAAAAAACACATTTTCTCTAGATTTCTGTGGTTTGAAAGTTCTGGAATCTGGGTGGATCCACAAATTTCCTTCCACCCTGCGTTCCCCAAAGTCTTCCGTGAAAAATGGTACCCCACTTTTGTGGGTTGGCCTAGTGCCTTCGACCTGAAACGTCGCAAAACGCAACATGGTCACACCTCAATTTCGCAGTGAAAAATGACCCATTTTTGGCAAACTGCCTAGCTGTAGTATGTGAACTCTAGCTCTGCCGGCACCTAAGGAAAACTAGCAAACCTATACATTTTTGAGAACCAGACACCCAGGGGAATCCAGGATGGGGTGGCTTGACTGCCTCCCACCAGGTTCTGTTTCCCATAATCCCTTGCAAACCTAAAAAACGTACAAAAAATACACATTTTTCCACATTTCTGTGGTGGAAAGTTCTGGAATCTACGTGGATCCACAAATTTCCTTCCACCCTGTGTTCCCCAAAGTCTTCCGTGAAAAATGGTACCCCACTTGTGTGGGTTGGCCTAGTGCCTTCGACCTGAAACATCGCAAAATGCAACGTGGTCGGACCTCAATTTCACAGTGAAAAATGACCGTTTTTTGGCAAAGCGCCTAGCTGTAGTTTTTGAACCCTAGCTCTACCGGCACCTAGGGAAACCTAGCAAACCTATTCATTTTTAAAAACTAGACATCCTGGGAAATCCAGGATGGGGTGAGTTGACTGCCTCCCACCAGGTTCTGTTACCCAGAATCCCTTGCAAACCTAAACAATTGACAAAAAACACATTTTCACCACGTTTCTGTGGTGGAAAGTTGTGGAATCTGTGTGGATCCACAAATTTCCTTCCACACTGCGTTCCCCAAAGTCTTCCAAGAACAATGGTACCCCACTTGGGTGGGTTGGCCTAGTGCCTGCGACAGGAAACGGTGCAAAACGCAACGTGGTCACACCTCAATTTCGCAGTGAAAAATAACCCTTTTTTGGCAAAGTGCCTAGCTGTAGTTTTTTAAACCTAGCTCTGCCGGCACCTAGGGAAACCTAGCAAACCTATAAATTTGTTAAAACTAGACACCCTGGGAAATCCAGGATGGGGTGACTTGACTGCCTCCCACCAGGTTCTGTTACCCAGAATCCCTTGCAAACCTAAACAATTGACAAAAAATACACATTTTCTCCACATTTCTGTGGAGGAAAGTTCTGAATTCTGCGTGGATCCACAAATTTCCTTCCACCCTGTGTTCCCCAAAGTCTTCCGAGGAAAATGGTACCCCACTTGTGTGGGTCGGCCTAGTGTCTGCGACAGGAAGCGGCGTGTGTTCCCCAAAGTCTTCCGAGGAAAATGGTACTCCACTAGTGTGGGTCGGCCTAGTGTCTGCGACAGGAAGTGGCGCAAAACGCAACGTGGTCAGACCTCAATTTCACAGTGAAAAATGACCGTTTTTTGGCAAAGCGCCTAGCTGTAGTTTTTTAACCCTAGCTCTGTCGGCACCTAGGGAAACCTAGCAAACCTATTCATTTTTTAAAACTAGACATCCTGGGAAATCCAGCTTGGGGTGAGTTGACTGCCTCCCGCCAGGTTCTGTTACCCAGAATCCCTTGCAAACCTAAACAATTGACAAAAAACACATTTTCACCACATTTCTGTGGTGGAAATTTGTGGAATCTGTGTGGATCCACAAATTTCCCTCCACCTTGTGTTCCCCAAAGTCTTCCGAGAAAAATGGTACCCCACTTGTGTGGGTCGGCCTAGTGCCTGCGACAGGAAACGGTGCAAAACGCAACGTGGTCACACCTCAATTTCGCAGTGAAAAATGACTGTTTTTTGGTGAAGTGCCTAGCTGTAGTTTTTGAAACCTAGCTCTGCCGGCACCTAGGGAAACCTAGCAAACCTATACATTTTTTAAAACTAGACACCCTGGGAAATCCAGGATGGGGTGACTTGACTGCCTCCCACCAGGTTTTGTTACCCAGAATCCCTTGCAAACCTAAACAATTGACAAAAAATACACAGTTTCTCCACATTTTTGTGGAGGAAAGTTCTGAATTCTGCATGGATCCACAAATTTCCTTCCACCCTGTGTTCCCCAAAGTCTTCCGAGGAAAATGGTACCCCACTTGCGTGGGTCGGCCTAGTGTCTGCAACAGGAAGCGGCGTGTGTTTGCCAAAGTCTTCCGAGGAAAATGGTACCCCACTTGTGTGGGTCGGCCTAGTGTCTGCAACAGGAAGTGGTGCAAAACGCAACGTGGTCGGACCTCAATTTCACAGTGAAAAATGACCGTTTTTTGGCAAAGCGCCTAGCTGTAGTTTTTGAACCCTAGCTCTGCCGCCACCTAGGGAAACCTAGCAACCCTATTCATTTTTGAAAACTAGACTTCCTGGGAAATCCAGGATGGGGTGAGTTGACTGCCTCCTATCAGGTTCTGTTACCCAGAATCCCTTGCAAACCTAAACGATTGACAAAAAACACATTTTCACCACATTTCTGTGGTGGAAAGTTGTGGAATCTGTGTGGATCCACAAATTTCCTTCCACCTTGTGTTCCCCAAAGTCTTCCGAGAAAAATGGTACCCCACTTGTGTGGGTCGGCCTAGTGCCTGCGACCTGAAACGGCGCAAACCGCAACGTGGTCACACCTCACAGTGAAAAATGACCCTTTTTTGGCAAAGTTTCTAGCTGTAGTTTTTTAACCCTAGCTCTGCCAGCACCTAGGGAAACCTAGCAATTCTATACATTTATGAAAACTAGAGACCCAGGGGAATCGAGGATGGGATGACTTGTCTGCCTCCCACCAGGTTCTGTTACCCAGAATCCCTTGCAAACCTAATAAATTGACTAAAAAAACACATTTTCACCACATTTCTGTGGTGGAAACTTCTAGAAACTGCGTGGATCCACAAATTTCCTTCCACCCTGCGTTCCCCAAAGTCTCCGAGAAAAATGGTACCCTACTTGTGTGGGTCGGCCTAGTGCCTGCGACAGGAAACGGGGCAAAGCGTAACGTGGTCACACCTCAATTTCACAGTGAACAATGACCCTTTTTTGGCAAAGTGCCTAGCTGTAGTTTTTTAACTTTATCTCTGCCGGCACCTAGGGAAACCTAGCAAACCTATCCATTTTGTAAAACTAGACACTCAGGGGAATCCAGGATGGTGTGACTTGTCTGCCTCCCACCAGGTTCTGTTACCCAGAACCCCTTGCAAACCTAAATAATTGACAAAAAAAACACATTTTATCCACATTTCTGTGGGGAAAGTTCTGGAATCTGCATATCCACAAATTTCCTTCCACCCTGCGTTCCTGAAAGTTTACCAAGAAAAATGGTACCCCACTTGTGTGGGTCGGCATTGTCCCTGCGACAGGAAACAGCGCAAAATGCCACGTGGTCACACCTCAATTTCGCAGTGAAAAATGACCCTTTCGTGGCAAAGTGGCTAGCTGTAGTTTTTTAACCCTAGCTCTGCGGCACCTAGGGTAACCTACTCAACCCACACATTTCTGGTAAGTAAGCACCCAGGGTCTTCCAAGGAGGTAAGGCTTGGGTGGATTCCCCAACGTTCCCTTACCCAGAATTTTAAATGAAAAAATCAATTTTTTCAAACTTTTTTGTGTGGGAAAGTGTGGCATCACCGGGCTCACACAAATTTCCTACCACCCAGCGTTCCCCCAGGTCTCCCGATAAAAATGGTGCCTCACTTGTGTGGGAGGCGCGAGTGCCCGTGACAGGCAAGGGCCCAAAACGTAGTGAGGCGACATCAAAATTGCCTATCTCAAAACCACCTGCTTTTGCAAGGGAGTCACCTGGGTTTTTGGCCCCGTGCTCGACGGGCATCTAGGGAAACCTACCAAACCTACACATTTCTGGAAAGTAGACACCTGGGGGCTTCCAAGGAGGTATGGCTTGCATGGATCCTCCAACGTCCCCTTACCCAGAATCCCTTGCAAACCTCAATTTTAGCTGAAAAAAATCAGTTTTTTCACACTTCCGCTGCAATCCCTGTTGGTGTGGGCACAATAGATGCCCCTGGGGGGGAGCGCCAGCCCTCCCCCTCGGGCTGTGCTGATGACGGAGCGGTTCCGTCATCAGCACAGCCCAGCCGATGCTGATGACGGAACCGCTCCGTCATCAGCATCGAAGGGGTTAAAAGTCTATTGCCTATTTCCAAAGTATTTAAACTAAAGTAATTCATTCTGAGAAGGTATATTTTGTAATGTAATGTATAATGTAATTTTAATGTATTTAAAAAAATAAAATATCTAAAAATAAATTGTGTAAAAAAATGTAGTAAATCAGTATCAAAAAAATAAATATAACAATTAATACATTCAAAATGTGTCATTTACAAAACCTTTGAAAGTCACTGAAAAACCATAGGTTTCCGACATGTTATAGTTAGGAATTAGCATTTAAAAAACCTTTGAAATTCACTGAAAAAAACCATAGGTTTGAGGCCTGATATAGTTAGGAATTCACATTTAAAAAACCTTTGAAATTCACTGAAAAAACCATAGTTTTTAGGGGTGTTATAGTTAGCTGGACATTTCACTCGTACCAAACCATTGAAATTCTTCCATTAACTATAACTCGCGTGCCCGCAATCCACTGCTGATAATGTCACATATTACATCATTTATGACATGGTCAGTGACATCACTGATAAATAATTGATCATACTTACATTTACTCAGCTACACACTTATACAAACACCACTTTATTTATTCATACAGTAACTCAGATAGTAACTCATACTTAGTGTGTTATAAAATCACTATTGCATGTATAAAGTTTTAGATGCAGTCACTCATCCAATCACTGAGTCTTATGTATGCTTATTTATATACAACAACTGTCACATACACTGCATTTTATATTTCTAGTTTGTTGGACATGTATCATTGAGAAATATATTTACTCATCACCACACCCATAAAGACATTCACTCATCTAAACAACTGTTTCCACATAGTCTTAACCTCATATACCTACTAAATCAACTATTTACACATCTTTGGACAGTCACTCACCTCCCACCCAACTACACACACATTCACTATCCCATACAAATACTCACTTAACTAATTAATAAGTAATAAAGACTTTCAAATAGCTGGTAACCAACTTATGTAGTAGTTTACGCTACAAGAGATAGAGTGATATAGATATCCACACTGTTTAATCACTGTCCCATATATTTAGAGAAACACTTTAAATTAGTCACTTAGACAGTCAATCACAATTCTACTAAATCCTCCATCCAGACACTTATACATCCACTCAGTCTTCAATGCACATTGCTATATATATAATACTTATTTAAATATGAAACCAAACCACATTTACTGGATGATGTCATCAGTGATGTCACTGACCATGTCATGAATGATGTAATATGTGACATCATCAGCAGTGGATTGCGGGCGCGCAAATTATAGTTAGTACAACTAACTATATCTGAGGAATTTCAATGGTTTTGTACGAGTGAAATGTCCAGCTAACTATAACACCCCTAAAACCTATGTTTATATATAACTCGACATTGGGCGAGCCTGCACCAATGGAAAACGATTCCTCAACGCCGGTCGTCGCCATGTTGACAACGGCCGAGGATCCAACGCACCTGTAGTCTTTGTCGACGAGCGGTGTTCTCTGGACGGCAATTCCGTCACCGATGGTCTCTCCGTCGATGTTTCCGCTGCCGAAGAAGATATTTTTGGCACCGACGCCGATGGAGAGCAGACTGGAACCTTACTTCTAGATGAAGATCTGGCTCTCTTTTTCCTCTTCTTCATCAGAGACCTGCCTCTTGAAGCTGTTTTTCCCTTCTCAGCCAGCCCATAGAGGCGAATCCTCTCTCTGTCCTTCAGTGCTCTTTTGGACAGTGACTTGCAATGTTGGCAAGTCTTAGGAGCATGATCAGAAGGAGGGCAAAGAATACAAAGAGGATGGAAGTCTGTTTTAGCTTTCTTTTTGCCACAGGAAGGGCAAGAGACAAAAAGAGAGGGCATATTTGACTGGAAAACTATGCTCAACTCTCTCAAAAATAGCAGAAAAGTACTTCAACAGCAAAAAGACATCGAAGTAAAGGGTTTTTGACCAAAGAAAAGTAGTCATTTCTGACAGAAATCAGAAAAAACTGAGAGCTGATGTTACCATGGTCCTGACAGAAGGAGCTGGAAAGAACAACTGACCTAACTGTCTCCCCTGAGGCATGATGGGAAGCTAGGGGTCATGACTGCCTTAAAGGCACAGTGCCAGTTTATTCTGTGTGTTAGCGTTTCAGCTTTCTACACTGATGTTTCTACAATGCAGCCTATGTGCTGGCAATATTCAATCATTCTTCTTTGCAGCGTTATGATTTCTGCTGTGTATTAAAGCAGTTTTCAAATGTGTTTTCTTTCTCCCTGCTTTATTGGAATTGTATTTATGTGCAAGGGAAATTCTTACAACATTGCTCTGCGATTCTAGTATATGGAAGGCTGCATTGTGTTTTTATTGTTATATATATATGGATATACATATATATAGAGCTACATATATGGTTTCCACATACATGCTTTAAATGTTTCCGGGGTCGCGCGCATGGGCAGAAACAATCATGTGCTTATGACTTTGATGAGGATACCCCTGTAAGAGAACTAGGATTACAGGTAAGTAACTTATCCGTCTCTTTCATGTAAGGCATTATCAAAGGTAAGTACCTTGTTCTTCACATCTCATGGGGGGGACAACATTTTGAGTCTAGAAGCAATTAAATTATGGTTACCCATAAGTACATATGAATTACAGCACATTTTTCAAAATGACTACTTCTTTACACATTGTCTTACATTTTGAAGGCAGAATTTGGTAATAACACTTGTTCTACTGTTCTGTGTCCCCCCAAGTCTCCTGATAAAATGGTACCTTACTTGGTTGGGTAGGCCTAGTGTCCGTGACAGGAAATGGCCCAAAACTCAACTTGGGCATATCAAATTTTACCAGTGAAAACTGACCCTTTTTTGCAATGTGCCTAGCTGTGGACCCTTGCTCTGCTGGCATCTAGGGAAACCTAGCAAACCTGCACATTTTTGAAAACTAGACACTCAGGGGAATGCATGATGGGATGACGTTTTTGGCTCTCATAAGGTTCTGTTACCCAGAATCCCTTGCAAACCTCAAACTTTGTCCCAAAAACAAATTTTCATTACTTTTTTGTAATGGAAAGTTCTGGAATCTGTGGGAGCCACAAACTTCCACCCACCCAGCATTCCCCCAAGTCTCCCGATAAAAATGGTACCTCACGTGTGTGGGTAGGCCTACTGCCCTCAACAAAAAAAGTCCCAAAACGCAACTTGGGCACATCACATTTTTCCAGTGAAACGGCCTCTTTTTTTCACAATGTGCCTAGCTCTGGATTTTGGACCCTCGCTCTGGTGGCACTAGCTGAACATAGCAAACCTGTAGATTTTTTAAAACTAGACACCCAGGGGAATCCACAATGGGGTGACTTGTGTGACTCTCAACAGGTTCTGTTACTCAGAATCCCTTTCAAAACTCAAACTTTGTAAAAATACAACACATTTTTCTCACTTTTCTGAAATGGATAGTTATGGAAACTGTAGGGAGCCACAAACATCCACTCACCCAACATTTCCCCAAGTCTCCTGATAAAAATGGTACCTCACTTGTGTGGGTAGGGTTAGTGCACGCAACAGGAAACGGCCCAAAATGCAACTTGAGCACACCACATTTTTCCAGTGAAAACGGACCCTTTTGATCGTAATGTGACTAGCTGTGGATTTTGGACCCTCGCTCTGCTTGCACCTAGGATACCTAGCAAACCTCTACATTTTTTAAAACTAGACACCCAGGGAAATCCAGGATGGAGTGACTTGTGGCTCTCACCAAGTTCTGTTACCCAGAATACCTTGTAAACCTCAAAATATGTAAAAAAAACAAAAACAAAACATTTTCCTCACTTTTCTGTGATGTAAAGTTCTGGATCTGGGGGGGTCACAAACTTCCACCCACCCAGCATTCCCCCAAGTCTTCATATAAAAATGGTACCTCACTTGTGTGGAGGGGAGTCTAGGAACGTGCAGCTTGTCTGGATCGCCCAACATTGTCCTACCAAGAATTCCCTTCAAACCTCAAATACAGCAAAAATAATTAATTTCCTCACTTTTCTGTGTGGGAAAGTTGTTGGATCACCAGGCTGCCACAACTTTTTTATCACCCAGCGTTGCCCCAGTCTCCTGATAAATATGGTAACTCACTAATGTGGGTAGGCGTAATGCCCGCCACTGGAAACTACCCAAAACGTACTATGGAGACTTAAAAATTACCGATCGAGTCACCTACGTTTTTAGTCCCGGGCTCAGCAGCCATCTAGGGAAACATATCAATTCAATTCAATTCAGCTTTATTCGGTGCATAGAAGATCACCATAAAAGCACAAAATTCATACATTGATATCATTAATAAAAATCACAGTTCATACAATATAAAAAATAATATATACAATATTTCATTAATACATAAAATACAAGTACTTGTTTTATTGGATAAGTTATGTATAATATTTAGGCTTAGGATTCACTTTACGTGTTGAACTTTCAGTTATAAAAGATTATATTTCCGCAGCTAAATTATATCGTCCACATTCTCATATAATAAGGCTTCCAAAAAGATAAGTTATTTTCTTTTTCTAATTGCACATTGTACATATCTGATAATGGAATTAATAATTTTTGCATTACCTAAATTATAAATAAGACTAAAAGAGTGTTTTTAATTAAAAAGTCTGTTAGATAAAAATAAAGGCTTTAAAAACGATTTCCACATATCTATATAAAATTTACAAAATAGGATAAAGTGCATAGTTGACTGTGGAGGTCTTCCATCACAGGAACAGTTAGGTAGTTTGTTGCTCCATTTTTCCATTTTTGGGAAGGCTACTATAAAATGTAATGTGTCCATTCTCACCCTTGTTAGCAAGAATCTATACTGGATGTTTCTCACTAATACAAGGTATAGGGGTAAGCCAACCGTGGCCACCCGTTCATGGTAGGAGACAACACTTTCTTTTAATTTAACATCTCTATCTCTATAGTTTACCGCAAGTTTGAGATATCTGGCCCTCAAATCCCTTTTACTAATCTCTTGAATGGTCGATGGATTCTTTTTATCAAAATCTATTTTACAATATGTTAGTAATTTGAAGATGTGCTCCAGCCATGGGATTTTCCTGTAAGATTTGAGTGACAAACAGTCCATTATAATTTCTTTCGAGAAAATTTAGTTTCGTCCTTGGACCATATCCCTTTCCACAGGATCAAGCCAGATAAATGTGTCGTATCAGTTAGATATGGAGCCATTAGTTTCTTATGTACTATGCAGTTTGCTGTAGCTTGGGGGACCGCTAATAATCTTTTAAGGAATTTATTTTCTTGTGTTTGTAAAGTAACAACAGGTGTTCTCCCCTAGATCGCGGCCCCATAGCAAACCCCAGTGATACACTTGCTCCAATACAGGGCTAAAATCTCTTGTATGGGTCTATTTCCTATTTTGGTGGCAAATCTAAAAATACTTTCCGTCACTCTTAAAAATGTCATGCTGTCCAGTTCAATGTGCGAGTTCCATCTACCAGTTTTGCTAAAAAGCATTCCTAAGTATGAGAAGGTAGAAACTCTATTTATGACAACCCCATTAACATGATGTTGTCTAATCTTGGGCCTTTTTTTTCCACGTCATCATGAAGGTTTTTTTTAATTTAGCTGTAGACTTTTATCGGTAATAAAGGACACAACGTTGTCGATTAAAAGTTGTGGCCCGTTAGCTGTCCTAGAAATGAGGACAGCATCGTCCGCATATAAAAGGACAGGTGTAGAGTGAATACCAACTTTTGGGGCGTCTGCGGGTAGTGTTTGTAAAAAAGAGTCTACACAGTTGATATAGAGCGAAAATAAAAAAGGCCGCTAGTACGCAACCTTGTCTTATGCCACGTGTAACTCTAAAGGCTGAAGTACATTCTCCCTTCTTTCCATAGCGTACCCTGGAAGTCAAAAAATTATAAATCTGGGACAAGTAGTTGATAATTTCTAAGGGGGCGCCTTGCCCCTTTAGTGTTTGCCATAATGTCTGATGATTTACTAGGCCAAAGGCACTAGTTACATCTACAAAGCATAAATGTAGTGCCCCTTCTTTTACTAGGGTATATTTCCCTATTTATAGATCTAAATTCAGGCATTGTTCCACCGTTCCAATACCTCTTCTGAACCCATACTGGACGTTCGATAAGATGTTACCTTCAATTGCCCAGTTTTCAAGCCTTTCTAACAGAATACGGCCCATCACTTTAAAGGAGGAATCAAGAAGAGATATTAGACGGTAGCAAGAAGCCATTCCCCTGTCCCCTTTTTTAAAAATGGGTACGATAATGCTCTCTACCCAAGTTGCAGGTAAGACGCCTTTCAGTGTAGCGTTAAAAACATTCAATAAGATGGGTATCCAGAGAGCCATGTTAAACTTAAATACGTTAACTGGCACACCATCTGCACCATACGCTTTCCCATGTGCGCTTTTTTCCAGGGCGGTTGTTATCTCATCTGGAGGTTTTGGAGCCATTCCGACTGATTCTATAATTATAAATTTATCTGTGATGGCATTAGTTCTTATTCAAGCGCCTGGGTTAAAAATATGCTCAAAGTGAAATACCCAGACTACCGGGGCTATAACAGTATACATTTTTGCTACACTGTTCTCATTGAAAAAGGATAATTTACAGTTTTTCAAAATAGCACTTGGTCGTTTGTAGCTGCAGCTTGAGTAAATCTTTCCCACGCCCCCTCCCGTATCTCTATTTTCCTTTCTATTAAAGCATGATGATAATCTTTCACCGTGAGAATCCTAATATTATCTCTTGGTTTATGTTTTAACGCCAATTTCAGGCCTCTATTTAATTTGGAGCATAGGTGGCTAGACCATCTGGGGTTAGTGTTGCACGTTTGCTTTTTCCTTTTGGTTGTAAGATCCCCGACATTTGAGATAGTAATTTTACAAAAAGCATTTACAGTTGCCTGGGCAGTAGGAGAGACTTTAAGACAAATATCGATGTCACCTTGTGATTTCCCCAAAAACTGTTCCATAAAAGTTACTGAATTCACTCCTGTCTATTTTATGGAAACTCCATTATTCCTCTGGGTGGCGATTTCTTCATCCAGTTGTTTACTTCTTGTTCTTGTTGAGAGATCTAGCCTGATTATGATAGTTAACGGATTATTATCACTAAATAGGCTATTTTCAATGTAAGAGGAAATGACCCTGTTACAACAGTTAAAAGATACAATGAAATGATCTATATTAGAGGATGACCTGCTTCCTACAAATGAGGGTACCAGATGTTTTCCATCAGAACCAACTGCTTCTAAAACAGATAAATCATACTTGTGCATCATATAATTAATTGACTCACCATACCCATTGTGCACAAAGTGCGGGATCCTGTCCCCTAAAACATCATAATACCCACAGGGTTCGCCCCCATCATAAGCACACTTAACACAATTAAAATCGCCCGCCCAAATATGATTAAATTCCCCTTTGACACCCATCAAAAAGTTATTCAAATCGTTCTCCATAGATGTAAGTACTTTAGATTTAGTTTTACTAAAAACATTGTTATAAAAATGTATAATAACAAATGCCTGGCTTTCTAGCGATCGAAGTTCCAAAAATTGCTAATATTCGGACGAGTCTAAGATTTTACTTAAGGCTAGTGGTGTAGTGACCGCAATCAGGGTAGCGAGACTATCTTTTACTCTTCCCCTGATTGACGGCCTAGCACTGGTACTAATCGTTTGAAAACCATCAATAAACAAAAACTCAGTACACCAAGTTTCTTGGATTAAAATGATCGTATATCCATCTAACATTTTTAACCAATCCTCGTCCTTGAGTTTATTTTTTTTAATGCTCGCAATATTCCAGGTCATAAATTTAAATATTTCGCCAGTGGGTAACAAGATCCTACCGCTCTCCTGTTTGCTGTTTAGTTGGGGTCTAATGACGTGAGTATAAGTTTTAGCCATATCCTCTTGTAATCCCGGAGCCACTTGATTTTCTTGTTCGTTAATAATGATTGGATTTATTACATTTGGGGTATCTTTGCTGGCACACACATGGTCCACTTCGCTTGTTCCCTCTGGTTGTATAATTATATGTATAACGGGTGACCATAACTTAGAATTATCACCCGGGTTCGATCTCCTTAGCTCAGCCCTTGTCCGTCTGAGTCAGTCCACTTCACTACATCTGCGGAGTGGAGAGTATCTATTATACAAAGGAACATTTTACATCAGTTGATATCTCTGTTTTATAGGTTGTTAATTTGGGATGGGTTTGTAAAAGTGCCGTAATGCAATCTTTTGAAGCTAGACAAAATCCATTATAGTTATCCACAAAGTGATTTGCCCACCCGCCTGCGGTTTCGAAAGTTAAGAACAATACACTCTCCTTCACATGATTTTTTGGTGCCGCCCACCCATTCGACTCCTTAGTATGATTATATCTTGATAGAGGATATGCGCCCCAACAGCACTATTTGTAGCAAAGCAGTCGACTACTTGATTTTTTAACGTATCATATGTTTCTCTCTGGTTTGTATTTAGTTTTGGCACATTTTTAAAAACAATATCATATGGTGTAGCCAGGGGCGGAAGATTAAACACTACTTTGCGGTCGGGGTCATCCTTACCAGGAAGCACTCTACTAGATGGAGGCAAAGTGTTAGGTTCCCTAGCAGAATGAAGATTGTCTAGGAAATTAACTTTTTGATTCTTTTGCTGACCTACGGCAAGTCGTGCTATAGTTTCTTTATTCTTAATTGACCTATTTGTCTCCTGTAACTCTCTATATACTGCCTTATCTATAGTAATAACACAGTCCTTATCCCCTTTAACTCTGCCGGGTAGATTTCGATCCGCTCCTACGACACCAGAAATATTATTTTTTGTATTTGGCAATTGATTGTTAAGAGCCAGATCTGTTAGGAAAGCCACGTCTTTCTGTAAAGATTTAATTTCTGTCCTAAGACGTCTTTCAATGTTATCAAATTTATCTTGAAGTTTTTTTAATAACTTTTCATAGTCATGTTCCACCTGGCTATGCTTTTGTTCTTTGGTTTAAGTTTTATTATAGGGGTAGATATAGACTTAGTTGCCTGCCCCTTAACCGTTTCTTCCATCAGGGGGATAGTAACAATTTCCGACTGATTCTTTTTCTTTTAGACAACAATGTAATCTCCAGCGGCGAGGTAAACACACAAGGGTTAGAGTGTCTAATTAGTGGACCATTAGAGTGTTCAAAGTCAGATTCAGCACTTCTACTAAGTCTTTTCTCCTTGGTCTTTACACCCTTCTCCCAAACTTTTTAGCTTATCCCCCAGCAAGGGGCGAACAGCAGCGGAGCAATTTGAACGTCCCAAACACTCTCAAACCAGTTGGTATTCCCAGCTCCAGAAAGTCTTGTGTCAGCCCAAGCTCTCAGCTGTTCTTGGCATCAAGAATTCTAGCAAACAACCTTTCCTGAATTCGTTTCCTGCCGCAATCTTCTCCTCCCATGCCACACTGCTCCCGAGAAACTTATCAAACTCAGACATTTCTGCAAACTAGACACCCAGGGAAGTCCAGGGATGTGTGGCTTGTGTGGATCCCTCTACATTTTCCTACCCAGAATCCCTTGCAAAATTCAAATTTAGCTAAAGAAAAACCAAGTTTCCTTACTTTTCTGTGTGGGAAAGTTGTGAGATCAACGTACTGATACAATTTTCCTACCACCTAGCGTTTCCCCAGGTCTCCCGATAAAAATTGTACCACACCTATGTGGGTAGGCCTAGTGCCTGCGACAGGAAATGACAAACGTGCTGTTGAGAGTTCAAAATTATCGATCTCAAAACTACCTGGTTTTGCAAGAGAGTCACCTGTTATTCAGCACCTGGCTCAGCGGCCATCTAGGGAAATCTTCCAAACCCAGGCATTTCTGAAAACTAGACAACCGGGGGAGTCCAGGAATGTGTGGCTTATGTGGATTCCCCAACATTTTCCTACCCAGAATAACTGAAAATCTCAAATTTAGCTAAAAGAATCACCACCAGCCAAGCACCATCCATGTACACCATCAGCCAAGAGCCACTCCACGTACACCGCCAGCCAAGCACCACTCCATGCACACCACCAGGCAAGCGCCAATGTACACACACTGTCATCAAGCTGTAGTCCACACACACCAATCCCTGGTGATTGGTGTGCTTTCTGCCCCTCCGGGGGGGCTGACTGGGGGATATTGCCCACTGGGCAGAAAGCCTGTCCAGTTTCTTTGGGGGAGGATGGGGGCATAGGCATGCTCATTTTAGGCAGCCCCACCCCTACCTTCCCTGGTGTCTAGTGTGCTTTCTCTCCCCCGGGGGGTGTTGCAGAATGGGGCTATCACCCGCATCTGCCCCTCAGGGGGAGTAGAAAGACTGTCTTTGGCCAAAACATTTGGGAGGAGCAAAGGCCCTTGCCCAAGATGCCACTCCCTGGTGCCTAGTGTGTGGATCCCTGCTTGAGGATCACCCTCCTGGGGCGATCCCCAAGCAGGGAGCCACTAGGGAGGGGTACCTTTGTAAAGGGGAGATTCACTCTTTTCCAGTGATACCTCTCCTGTCTTTCGACATAATCGGGGGGCTGAGATAGCCCCACAAGCACACAGAAAGTGAAACTGAAAGAGCCATTTCAGGTTCATTTTCTCTCAAATTACGTCAGCGCGACGTGCGCGTTGATCGTCATTTCAGAGAAACAATTGGAACAGCCTCGGGAGCTGGGGAAGCTCTTCTCCAGCTCCCGAGCCTGTTCGGGAAGAAAAGGAAAGCCCTTTGGTGCCTGCACCAGAGGGATTTCCAATGCCATGTGAGTGGACAGCCGGGAGCCGAACGATGCACATAATCACTGTAGCGTCGGACAGATCCCGGCTGTCCGACGCAAGCAAGGGAATAATGAGGGCATGCTACTATCCAGTCAGATTATTGGATCAGCAGCAAATACATCTGATCTGTCTGCCAATGGCTACTGCCACAGTATTTGCATGAGTTTGTTGCTCAGGCTAACTGGTCTTAAACCAGAAGAACAACAGTATGTCGTGAACTTACCATTTGCAGGGGAAAGACTGTTTTTGGTTAACATACAGATTACAAAATGTCAAAGTAGGAAGACAGAGATGATGTAACAGTAAAAGCTGCAGGATTATGAAAAAGGAAGTACTACAGAAGAAGATATAGGCTTTATGATAGAAGAGATTTACCTCATATGGTTAAAACGCCTCAATGGTCTCATCACCAACATCAGCTAGCTCGTATGCCTCTAGAGCTAGAGGAGGCCAACAACAACAACCTCCAGGAAGGCCTCCTACCACTTTCTTCCCCCTTCTCTGTCACTTCAATGATGGCAAGGATAGCCAAACATTTACGTGTGTGGCTTATTCTAACCACGGACAAATGGGTCTTGAATGTTGTTTAGCCCCTTCACTGCTAGGTCTTTACCCCCCTGCGACAAGCCTTTTTTGGCTATTTGGGGTAGTTTGCGCTTAGACCCCTATAACTTTATGTCCACATAAGGTATCCTTGTCAAATTTGTGCCCTTTTTGTCCAACACCCTGAGCAGTCTAAAGGTACCTGGGGTCTGTGGATTCCCCTGGAAGGGACCCATAAATGATCCAAAATACAGCTACTTTTTATTTTTTTTAAATTGGGAAGAAATTGCTGCAGAATAAAGCGCCTGTTCTTTTCCCTTCAAATGGCATTAAAAAATGGGTTGTGGTGCTGAAATCACCATCTTCTCAGTTTTCAGGCACAGGCAGACTTTTGTCAGAAAACCAACATTTTTTAAACAGTTTTGGCAGTTTATTGGGACATAGCCATTTTTTCCTACTTTTTGTGCTTTCAACCCCTTCTAGTTAGTGGTAGAACTGGGGTTGAATCCAATAATGGATCCCAGACAGCTATACATTTCTGAAAACTAGACAAACTTCTAAATTCAGCAAGGGGTCATTTGTGTAGTTTTTTAATAAAACTAACAGTTGAAAATAGAAAATATTGAAATTGAGTTGAAAAAAACAGCATTTGAGGGGAGGTATGACTTGCATGGACCCCCCCCCCCCAAGTTGTCCTACCCAGAATCTCCTGCAAACCTCAGATTTCTCTCACATTTCTGTGTGGAAAAGTTGTGGGATCACTGGGCTGCCCCAATTTTCCTACCACCCAGCATTCCCCCAGGTCTCCCGATAAAAATGGTACCTAACCTGGGTGGGTGGGCCAAGTACCCGCAACAGGCAAGGGCCCAAAACGTATTATGAAGTCATCAAAATTACAGATCACAAAACAACCTGGTCTTGCAAGTGGGGTCGCCTGGGTTTTTGACCCCGGGTTCGGCGGCAATCTAGGGAGACCAACCAAACCCACACATTTCTGAAAACTAGGCACTCGGCGGGGTCCAAGGAGGTATGGCTTACGTGGACCCCCCAAAGTTTTCCTACCATGAATTCCCTGCAAACCTCAAATTTACTTGGAAGAAAAATCAAATTTTTATCACATTTCTGTATGGAAAGTTGTGGGATTACCGAGCTGACACAAATCTCCTACCACCCAGCGTTCCCCCAGGTCTATGGATAAAAATGGTACCTCACTTGTGTGGGTGGGCCAAGTACCCGCAACAGGCAAGGCCAAAACGTATTGTGGGCTCATCAAAATTACCTATCACAAAACAACTTGGACTTGCAAGGGGGGTCACCTGGTTTTTAGGCTCCAGGCTCGCCAGCCATCTAGGGGAACCTAGCAAACCCAAACATTTCTGAAAACTAGACACCCCGTGGAGACCAGGGAGGTATTGCTTACGTGAACCTCCCAACACAAACCAATTGGAACTAGATACAAAACTATAACTACAAACACAACAGCGGTTACTAAAGACATAATTCTAATGCCAACTTTGAGACTGAACAACAAATATAAAACCATACAGGCCAGGTAGTACACTATTAGGCTCACGATTCCTCCCAAAAACTCTTTTGAGTGTGATACAATCTCAAACATGTGGCCACATATAACTCAGGATTAGAAGAACAATCAGCACAGCGCATACAACTCTCCTTCTACATACCTCTTTGCAAAGAGACTCAACATCTCTTACAGGGATTGTTTATTTTGGGCATGGGAGGAATTTAATCGGGAAAGTGGCGATCTTTCAATCTATCCACATCTTCCACCATTCCAACTCTAGGAACACTTGCCTGTTCCACTACAACAAGGCTGCCTATCAGAGACTCCTGAAACTGAACAATTAATCCTTGATGCTGGAGAACTCTCCTTGAACAAAAAAAAAGCCTTAAAAGTTGCTAAATTGAAACGAGGGGTGGACGAAACGAGAGATGGCCAACTTCTTATACCAAATGTAAGCCTTATGAACAGCAGTGTAAGGTTCCAACCTCTGATCTACTCTATCAACACCACCCATGTGCTGATTGTAGTCTACAATGCACACAGGTCTGCGCACTTAAGCAACCTGACCCCAAACAATCACAGGTGAAGTACTTTCATCATTAATGGTAGTCAGCATGTACACATCCCTCCTGTCCACAAATTTCACAGCTAGCAGTTCATCACTATGCAAGGCACTGTACTGAACTGTCCCCTCTGAAGCTTTTTGCAAACAAGCTCTTTTGGGTAACCTTTATAATTAAAGCAGATTGTGCTACAAGCAAGAGTGTCCGCGTTGAACAATTCCTTAAACAATTGCACAGCAGTGTAGAAGTTATCTAGGTACAAATGGTGACCTTTGTTTAAATTTCCTCTAGCAAGTTCCCACACGGTTTTCTCAAACTCCTAAACTGGACGGACAACCAGGCGAGGTCAATAGTGGAATCCCTACCAGTGTACACCTGGAAATCATAGACATATTTGTCCTACTCTTAGACAACATATACATCTTAATTCCATAACATGCCCTCTTGCTAGGAATGTACTGCCTAAAAACCAAACAGCCCTTGATCAGGTCCAAAGACTTATCAACTGCTATTTCTTTCCCTGGAGCATAGATCTCTGAAAATCGATCTACAAAGTGATCAAGGACAGACTAATTCTGAAAAAGACAGTCAGGGTGATCTTGTGGCAACGCCCAAGCATTGTAAACAAAATGCAGCATCCGAAGCACAAGTCAATACCGATCATGACTCATAACTGCAGGAAATATGGCCGTTGGCATCAAGAGACTGGTAGACCAATATGAAGCCAGGGACGGCTTCCTTATCAAGCCCATCAAAAAAGTGAAACCCAAAAACTTCTTCATCTCATTCAGATTCGTGGGAGTCTAACGGGTAGCTCTGGAGTCTGGTACTGTTGTCCCTCAAATACTGTTCACCATAAAAAGCTGCTCAACAATCTCAGCCACAAATACATCATCCATAAACAACCTAAAAAACTGTATAGGCAAAACATTTTCACAATTCACTCTACACCCTGCATCAACACTGAAGGCAGGTAACACCGGCTGCACCATGTTTGGATCAACTCAGAGTCCAGCACTTCCAAAGGGAAGTCTTGCAGCCCCAGGCTACAATCCAGATGCCTCTTGCTGCACCATTGACACATCAGTGGCCTCCTCTAAAACAGGCACTGCATCTGCACTGAGAGTTGCTTTATCCGCACTGAGAGTAGATTCATCATCAGATGATTCCTTGTGGACAGAAAACTCACTGCCAACATTTAAAAAAAAAAAACTGGTGTCTAGTGGCTCCTGCCCTGGAGAAGTGTGGCTCAATGGTTAGAGCAAAATAACAGTTGATGGACAGAATGCAGAACAATGTCATACATTCACCCCAGTACAGAGATCAGGGCCTAAATCCATCGTTTTTTTGCACTCCACACCACCCCAGTTCAGACATGGCCATATGCAAATCAGCCTTGACCCTGTGCCTCATGGGAACAGTCCAGCCGAACTGCCAAGCCATGCCTTTCCTGGACCGGAATCAAGCATCCTAGGACCGGTTTCTGGCTATCAGCCGTCTTCAGCCAGGATAGCTTGACTCCAGTGGTGTGGAGAGCATGGGACTCACGTCTGAGCATACCCATCCCACTCGGGGTGACAAATGCAAAACAACAGTTGATGGACAGAATGCAGAACAATGTCATACATTCACCCCAGTACAGAGATCTGGACCTAAATCCATCTTTTTTTTGCACTCCACACCACCCCAGTTCAGACATGGCCATATGCAAATCAGCCTTGACCCTGTGCCTCATGGGAACAGTTCAGCCGAACTGCCAAGCCATGTCTTTCCTGGACCGGAATCAAGCATCCTAGGACCGGTTTCTGGCTATCAGCCGTCTTCAGCCAGGATAGCTTGACTCCAGTTGTGTGGAGAGCATGGGACTCACGTCTGAGCATACCCATCCCACTCGGGGTGACAAATGCAAAACAACAGTTGATGGACAGAATGCAGAACAATGTCATACATTCACCCCAGTACAGAGATCTGGGCCTAAATCCATCGTTTTTTTTGCACTCCACACCACCCCAGTTCAGACATGGCCATATGCAAATCAGCCTTGACCCTGTGCCTCATCGGAATAGTCCAGCCGAACTGCCAAGCCATGTCTTTCCTGGACCGGAATCAAGCATCCTAGGACCGGTTTCTGGCTATCAGCCGTCTTCAGCCAGGATAGCTTGACTCCAGTGGTGTGGAGAGCATGGGACTCACATCTGAGCATACCCATCCCACTCGGGGTGACAAATGCAAAACAACAGTTGATGGACAGAATGCAGAACAATGTCCTACATTCACCCCAGTACAGAGATCTGGGCCTAAATCCATCGTTTTTTTGAACTCCACACCACCCCAGTTCAGACATGGCCATATGCAAATCAGCCTTGACCCTGTGCCTCATGGGAACAGTCCAGCCGAACTGCCAAGCCATGTCTTTCCTGGACCGGAATCAAGCATCCTAGGACCGGTTTCTGGCTATCAGCCGTCTTCAGCCAGGATAGCTTGATTCCAGTGGTGTGGAGAGCATGGGACTCACGTCTGAGCATACCCATCCCACTCGGGGTGACAAATGCAAAACAACAGTTGATGGACAGAATGCAGAACAATGTCCTACATTCACCCCAGTACAGAGATCTGGGCCTAAATCCATCGTTTTTTTGAACTCCACACCACCCCAGTTCAGACATGGCCATATGCAAATCAGCCTTGACCCTGTGCCTCATGGGAACAGTCCAGCCGAACTGCCAAGCCATGTCTTTCCTGGACCGGAATCAAGCATCCTAGGACCGGTTTCTGGCTATCAGCCGTCTTCAGCCAGGATAGCTTGATTCCAGTGGTGTGGAGAGCATGGGACTCACGTCTGAGCATACCCATCCCACTCGGGGTGACAAATGCAAAACAACAGTTGATGGACAGAATGCAGAACAATGTCATACATTCACCCCAGTACAGAGATCTGGGCCTAAATCCATCGTTGTTTTGCACTCCACACCACCCCAGTTCAGACATGGCCATATGCAAATCAGCCTTGACCCTGTGCCTCATGGGAACAGTCCAGCCGAACTGCTAAGCCATGTGTTTCCTGGACCGGAATCAAGCATCCTAGGACCGGTTTCTGGCTATCAGCCGTCTTTAGCCAGGATAGCTTAACTCCAGTGGTGTGGAGAGCATGGGACTCACGTCTGAGCATACCCATCCCACTCGGGGTGACAAATGCAAAACAACAGTTGATGGACAGAATGCAGAACAATGTCATACATTCACCCCAGTACAGAGATCTGGGCCTAAATCCATCGTTTTTTAGCACTCCACACCACCCCAGTTCAGACATGGCCATATGCAAATCAGCCTTAACCCTGTGCCTCATGGGAACAGTCCAGCCGAACTGCCAAGCCATGTCTTTCCTGGACCCGAATCAAGCATCCTAGGACCGGTTTCTGGCTATCAGCCGTCTTCAGCCAGGATAGCTTGATTCCAGTGGTGTGGAGAGCATGGGACTCACGTCTGAGCATACCCATCCCACTCGGGGTGACAAATGCAAAACAACAGTTTATGGACAGAATGCAGAACAATGTCATACATTCACCCCAGTACAGAGATCTGGGCCTAAATCCATCGTTTTTTTGCACTCCACACCACCCCAGTTCAGACATGGCCATATGCAAATCAGCCTTGACCCTGTGCCTCATGGGAACAGTCCAGCCGAACTGCCAAGCCATGTGTTTCCTGGACCGGAATCAAGCATCCTAGGACCGGTTTCTGGCTATCAGCCGTCTTCTACCAGGATAGCTTGACTCCAGTGGTGTGGAGAGCATGGGACTCACGTCTGAGCATACCCATCCCACTCGGGGTGACAAATGCAAAACAACAGTTGATGGACAGAATGCAGAACAATGTCATACATTCACCCCAGTACAGAGATCTGGGCCTAAATCCATCGTTTTTTTGCACTCCACACCACCCCAGTTCAGATATGGCCATATGCAAATCAGCCTTGACCCTGTGCCTCATCGGAATAGTCCAGCCGAACTGCCAAGCCATGTCTTTCCTGGACCGGAATCAAGCATCCTAGGACCGGTTTCTGGCTATCAGCCGTCTTCAGCCAGGATAGCTTGACTCCAGTGGTGTGGAGAGCATGGGACTCACGTCTGAGCATACCCATCCCACTCGGGGTGACAAATGCAAAACAACAGTTGATGGACAGAATGCAGAACAATGTCATACATTCACCCCAGTACAGAGATCTGGGCCTAAATCCATCGTTTTTTTGCACTCCACACCACCCCAGTTCAGACATGGCCATATGCAAATCAGCCTTGACCCTGTGCCTCATGGGAACAGTCCAGCCGAACTGCCAAGCCATGTCTTTCCTGGACCGGAATCAAGCATCCTAGGACCGGTTTCTGGCTATCAACCTGTCTTCAGCCAGGATAGCTTGATTCCAGTGGTGTGGAGAGCATGGGACTCACGTCTGAGCATACCCATCCCACTCGGGGTGACAAATGCAAAACAACAGTTGATGGACAGAATGCAGAACAATGTCATA
Organism: Lissotriton helveticus; assembly: GCF_964261635.1. NCBI lineage: Eukaryota > Metazoa > Chordata > Amphibia > Caudata > Salamandridae > Lissotriton > Lissotriton helveticus. The sequence goes on along the minus strand of NC_136068.1, from coordinate 1,059,748,242 downwards.
CATTCACCCCAGTACAGAGATCTGGGCCTAAATCCATCGTTGTTTTGCACTCCACACCACCCCAGTTCAGACAGGGCCATATGCAAATCAGCCTTGACCCTGTGCCTCATGGGAACAGTCCAGCCGAACTGCCAAGCCATGTGTTTCCTGGACCGGAATCAAGCATCCTAGGACCGGTTTCTGGCTATCAGCCGTCTTCAGCCAGGATAGCTTGACTCCAGTGGTGTGGAGAGCATGGGACTCACGTCTGAGCATACCCATCCCACTCGGGGTGACAAATGCAAAACAACAGTTGATGGACAGAATGCAGAACAATGTCATACATTCACCCCAGTACAGAGATCTGGGCCTAAATCCATCGTTTTTTTGCACTCCACACCACCCCAGTTCAGACATGGCCATATGCAAATCAGCCTTGACCCTGTGCCTCATGGGAACAGTCCAGCCGAACTGCCAAGCCATGTGTTTCCTGGACCGGAATCAAGCATCCTAGGACCGGTTTCTGGCTATCAGCCGTCTTCAGCCAGGATAGCTTGACTCCAGTGGTGTGGAGAGCATGGGACTCACGTCTGAGCATACCCATCCCACTCGGGGTGACAAATGCAAAACAACAGTTGATGGACAGAATGCAGAACAATGTCATACATTCACCCCAGTACAGAGATCTGGGACTAAATCCATCGTTTTTTTGCACTCCACACCACCCCAGTTCAGACATGGCCATATGCAAATCAGCCTTGACCCTGTGCCTCATGGGAACAGTCCAGCCGAACTGCCAAGCCATGACTTTCCTGGACCGGAATCAAGCATCCTAGGACCGGTTTCTGGCTATCAGCCGTCTTCAGCCAGGATAGCTTGACTCCAGTGGTGTGGTGAGCATGGGACTCACGTCTGAGCATACCCATCCCACTCGGGGTGACAAATGCAAAACAACAGTTGATGGACAGAATGCAGAACAATGTCATACATTCAACCCAGTACAGAGATCTGGTCCTAAATCCATCGTTTTTTTGCACTCCACACCACCCCAGTTCAGACATGGCCATATGCAAATCAGCCTTGACCCTGTGCCTCATGGGAACAGTCCAGCCGAACTGCCAAGCCATGTCTTTCCTGGACCGGAATCAAGCATCCTAGGACTGGTTTCTGGCTATCAGCTCAGACGTGAGTCCCAGGCTCTCCACACCACTGGAGTCAAGCTATCCAGGCTGATGAAGGCTGATAGCCAGAAACCGGTCCTTGGATGCTTGATTCCGGTCTGGGAAAGACATGGCTTGGTAGTTCGGACTGGACTGTTCCCATGAGGCACAGGGTCAGAGCTGATTTGCATATAGCCAGTGTCTAACCCAGGGTGGTGTGGAGTGCAAAAAAACAATGGATTTAGGCCCAGACCCTTGTACTGGGATGAATGTATGACATTGTTCTACATTCTGTCCATCAACTGTGTTTTTTTCAATGGTTAGAGCGGCAGACCCTGATGCAGAGGTCTAGCCCGGGACCAGGGTTCAATTCCCGCCTCGGCGGGACTTGGGCTCAAAATTCCACGGACCTGATAATTCTCGCCTCGGTGCCTATTCCAATCATGGAGTCCCACTCTGCAGCTCTGAGCAATAGCTTGCTTAATCTCCACAACGGCCCCCACAGCGCTAAGGATGCCTGGCCTCCACCTTGGGGGTGCCCAGGAGTGGACACCTCACAGGGAAAGCCAGGATGGGTTCCACAGCGGTATTCGTACAAGCGCCTTGAGACCCTTGCGGGTGAGTAGTGCGCTATACAAGTATCAATTTACATTTTTTACATTTACCCCATAAAGGGGCGACCCTTGGGGACAGATGGGCCTAGAAACATAGGCTGATCTGCTCCTGAAGGCAGAGAAACAGCCACAATAATCGCCCCATAAACAGGAGCGACCCTTGTCCAAGGGGCCACTCCCCAACACCATAAAAAAATTCCTGGTGTCTAATGGCTTCTGCCCTACTTGGGGGCAGATGGGCCTAAACACATAAGGCCGATCTGTCCCTGGGTGGGTGATAGGACGGCCAGGAACCGTCCACCGCACATGCCTGTGACGTGGGACAGCTCCTGGCTGTCCTATGCACGGAAGGGGTTGAAATGGATATTCTCTTTGTTTCAAAGTCCCCTGCTCCTTCTATTTCAGCAACCAAAACATCTGTTTATCAGCTGGGCATACTGCAAAAGGAAGTAAAATTCTAAAATTGCAGTGTAGGAGGTTTCTTTTCACCAAAAAGGATTGGGGATGTATTTCTGATAGTTTCTAATTCAAAAAGAGTCACCACAACAAGACTTCAGACCCATTCTCAAGCCACAAATTCAGAATGTGAGCATCACACCAGTTCTGTACTCAGTTACACCAAGAAGACTGGATGTGTGCAATAGAACTCCAAAACTTCTACTTTCACTTTATGATTGCAGCCAGATAGGAAATTTCTGTGATCCACCATACTTTCCAGGCATTTTCAATATAAAGATCTTTCGGAGTAAAGTAAGCGCCTCGAACATGTGCAAAATGTATGGCTGTTGTTGCAGCACATCTAAGAAAATAAAACATTTTTGTCTACCCTTATTTAGGCAACTGGCTAATAAAAGCTACATCAGTAGAGGAGACTTTGAAACACTTTCAAATATTCCTCAACAGTCTGTTCAGTTTGGGTCTTTAGGTGAAACTAAAACAATTTACAACCCATCCAGTGCAGAAAATACACTACCTCGAACTGATACTGAGTACCCTGTCCACAAAAGTGTATACTTCGGAAGAGAGATTGTCATTGATACTAGGCTGAAAAAGTTTATGAAAGGGACCTCATTCCATCAAGATCTCCCAGAACAAACTTTAATCATAGATGCCTTTCTCTAGGGATGGGGAGCGCACAGGGGCCATTTAAACATTTATTTGAGCATCCACCCAAGAGACTGCTGTACAGAGAGGCTCTCCTGTACACGTTTGAGGGCCAGATCCTGCACCTTAACCTTTCAACATTGATTTTAGTGGATTGGCTCATGATTTCCTGCAATATGGCCATCTAACTCTACTACATGAACATTCTAAGGTAAGCTAAATTACCTTCTACTAGAGAATTGTGTGCCTTCAAGTCTAAAGTGTTTTGTATATGATGCATTCAAAACAACCATGATCCTTCTTTATGTGAAGGAAATGTGTTAATCCCTTACTTACTTCACTTAGGAAGGTCTTGTTTACAATTATCATCTAATAAAGTACACCTTGCAGCTATACCTGCCTATAAAAAATCTCCTTCACAGGCTTCCTCTTTTGGAATGCCAGTGGATAAGGATTTCATTGAAGCTATTAGGAAGTTATTCCCTCCTGTTAAACCTCCTTTTCCGCCTTAGAAACGTAACATTGTTCTATCTAAATTAATGGGTCCTCCCTTTGAATACATTCACAAACTTCCTAACAATATATTACTTGGAAGTCTGCCTTCTTGGTTGATAGTATAGTACATCTGCAAGCAGGGCTAGTGAAATGCAAGCCTTATGTACCACTGAACTATGCATGGCATTCCACAGAAATAAAGTGGAAACAAGAACCCACCCCAGTTTTCTTCCTAAGGTTGTTTCAGACTTTCACATTAACCAGACTATGTCCTTTCTTGCATTTTCTCCAAACCCTACAACTCTAGCTGAGAGATTTTTACATTCACTTGATATAAAACAAGTCTTAAAATTCTATCTAGACAAACAAAAGAAACAAAACAGTTGGATCATCTTTTCATAAATTACAGTTCAGTAAGAACAGGTTTATCTTCTACGAAGCAGTCAATTTCTAGATTGATAGCTTATTTTATACTTCTTTAATACCAATTGGCAAAAAAGCACCTCCCCGGTAGTCCTAAACCACATTTCACATGAGGTAAAGCTGCTACTATAGCCCTTCTCAGAAATATTCCTATTTCAGATATGTGTAAGGCTGGAAGTCTGTTCACAGTTTTCCTAAATATTACTGTTTGGATTTAGATTACTGAGCAGGTTCTCACGTAAGGCAGGCTTCCTTGAGGAACCGTTTTAGGTGATTATTGCAGCTTTTCTATTTTTTGTCTGCATTATTTGTGGGATGGGCCTGCTATTCTAGTCAGTTCTTATGACTTGATGAGGATCTTCTGGAAGAGGACGAAAAGTTACTCTCCTGCAATTCTAGTTCTCTTCCACAGGAGTCTTGATCATATTCTTAAGCCACCCTCCCAACTCTCCAGGACAAGATATATTACATCTATTGTCTTCCACCTAAAATCGTTTGTTTTTCTGTAAAAATTACCTGGCCTAATTGTCACCTGTAGGGTATTATTGAATGCAGGGTGTGCTACAAGGCCCTTAAAGGCACAGTGCCAGATTTTCTCTCCTATGAATTGCATTGCAGCTTATTGGCAGGCACTGTCCCACATTTACTTTCCTTTTCCTTTTAAAAAAGGATTGTGAAAGATTTTATTTGTTAAGTATATTGAATCATTTTTAATTGGTTTCTTTTTTATGATAAAAATTAGATGAAATGTAGTCATTTCTAGGCTTTTACAGGCTGCAAACATATATGTAATGTACTACGGTACAAGTTTAAAGTTTTCTGGGATCCCTCACATGGGCACAGCTATCAGTGCTTATGACTATCATTAGTATTCCCCTGGAGGATAAATAGGATTATAGATAAGAAACTGAGGCTCTAGTTAGGAGAGGTATGCACCCTGTCCAAGTAGGGACCACAATTCTAGTCAGGGTAAGTCAGTTACACATGATAAATTATCCTGTGCTCACCCTCTGGTAGCTTAGTGCTGAGCAGGCAGGCCTAGCGTAGGAGCAAATGTATAAATTATTTGTGCAACACAACACACAGTAACACAATACAAATACCACAAAACACTCCACCTCAGGTTAGAAAAATAGAACAAAATTTATACATAAAATAAGACTAAAACAACAACAATCCAATTAGTAGAAGTTTAGATATGATTTTTTTTAAAGAACAAAAGTGTCTGTAAGGCTTAGAAGCAACAAGCGCAATTTGGGGGTTATCTGGTCGCACTGGACCTGGTCAAAGTAAAATGCTTAGGCTGACCCCAATGGAGCACAGGCTGGATACAAGAGCCATGCAGGCCCGGTGAACAGAGTACCTTGATCTTGGTCGCAACAGCGACATATAGGATGCAGATAAGCAAGATGTCGATCTCGCAGTCGAGTTGATGCTATAATTTTCTTCACACAGTGGTGGTGATGCATCATTTTGGAAGAAGATGCTCCCAGCTAAGAGGTGTTGGTTCCATAGAAAGGTTTCTCTACTCAGTCGAGGGGATGCGTCGATCTTCCCACACTGCAGTGGTGGCAATGCATCAGTTCTGATGTGTTGGTTCTTCGAGACGGTGCGCTGGTTCCGAATGTGATGCATTGATTCTGCTCCTGCAACAGGGTTGATGCGCCTGTTCTGCTAAAAGCAGACTGGAGATGCATCTGTTTTTCTGCAGCAAGTATCTGGGCCCACTTCCAATGGACCAGGCACATGAGTGGGTGCTGAAAAACTTTGAAATCCCTGAGCCTCAAGCAGCAGAAGGCAAGCCAACAACCACTTGAAGCTCACTCTGGGTACAAGTCAGAGTCCAGCTCTTCCACAGCAGGGTCAACGAGCAGCAGGCAACAGGGCAGAGCAGCAGTCAGCAGAGTGTTAGTCCTTATAGCAACACAGCAGTTCCTTTGACGGAGTTGTTCATTACCGGTTCAGAAGAGTCAGATTTGGTGGGGTCAGAGACCCAGTACTTATACCCAGTTGTGCCTTTGAAGTGAGGGTGACTTCAAAGAAGCGTCTTTGAAGTGCACATAGGTCCTTTCTTTCCTCCCTTGGCTCTAGACTCACTATTGGGGCTAATCAACACTTTGTGTGGAGACAGGACTCTGCCCATTAAGGTTTAAGTGTCAGCTCTTCTCTTCCATCCTGCCCAGAATGAGCCATCAGGATGCAGATGGGCACTCAGACACATCTAACCGTCCTTTGTGTGTGGCTATCTAAAGGGTATCCACAATTTCAAACTGTCACCCACCCCAGACATGTATTGGAAACAGGCTGCAGGCACACAGTAGTAACAGCAGAGAAATTACTACTTTATAAAAGTAAACACAAGGAGATGGCGGACGGAGCACTGACATTTTTCAGACACTCACCCCCAGTCATAGATCTGTGGTGAATCCATCATCATTCTTTAGCTCACTTCGCCACCTCAGTTCAGACGCAGCTATATGCAAATCAGTTTTGACCCTGTGCCTCATGGGAACAGTCCAGCCCGAACTGCCAAGCCAGGTCTTCCCTGAACCGGAAATAGGCATTCTGGAACCAGTTTCTGGGTTACACCCTTCATCAGCTAGGCTAGCTTGAATCCAGTGGCAAAGTGAGCAAGGGACCCACATCTTGGCTTGCCTTGCCAACTTAGGGCAAACAAATCAAACACAAGGAGATGATAGACGGAGCGCTGAAACTTTTCAGACACTCTCCCCCAGTCACAGATCTGGGTTAAATCCATCATCATTCTTAGGCTGAAACTGGAATGAAGAGCAAAAAAACGATGGATTTAGTCCCAGATCTCTGTACTGGGGTGAATGTATGACATTGTTCTGCATTCTGTCTATCAATTGTTGTTTTTGCATTTGTCACCCCAAGTAGGACGGGTGTGCCCAGACATGGGTCTTGTGCTCTCCATGCCTCTGGAGTCAAGCTATCCTGGCTGATGAGGGGTGAAACCCCAAAACCGGGCCTAGGGTGCTTGCTTCCAGTCCAGGGAGGACCTAGTTTGGCAGTTCCAGCTGGACTGATCCCATTGGGTGCAGGGTCAAGACTAATTTGCATATGGCTGGGTCCAAACTGGAATGGCATGGTAAGCAAAAAAACGATGGATTTAGGCCCAGATCTCTTTCCTGGGGTGACTGTATGACATTGTTCTACATTCTGTCCTTCAACTCGTGTTTTTTTCTTACTAAAAGTGGCATTTCTAAAATAGTAATGTTGAATCTAACTTTACCAGTAAAGAGGATTTATCATTACCATTCCAACGATATAAAACATGAAATTGCCACTCCTTTCCAATCAGAAATTACATTTTAAAGTGTTATAAGGAATTCCAAATGTTAATTTATGCGAGGAATAGGCCTCACAGTAGTAAAAAACGAATTTGGGTATTTTTCACTATCAGGACATGGAAAACTTAAAAGTACATGTCCGACCTTTTACTTACGCAACACCCTGCCCCATGAGCTACCTGGGGCCCACCTTAGGGGTAACTTATTTGCAATATAAGGGGAGTTTAAGGCTAAGCAAAGGGTTTGAAATGCCAAGTTGAAATGGCAGTAAAACTGCTCATACAGTCTCTGCAGTGGCAGGCCTGAGACATGTTTAAATGGCTACTTCTGTGAGTGGCACAATCAATTCAGCAGGCCATCTAGTAGCATTTACGGGCCCTGGGCACATGCAGTGCACTCTGCTAGGGACTTACAGATATATTTAAATGTAATCATGTTTAGGGAAGAAACACATGCACATTAGCACTAGTCTGCAGTGTTAAAGTCCTCAGAGTCCTACGGTCATCAAAGAAAATCAGCAAAAAGTGTAGGTAAGCAGGCATAGAGGTTGGGGGAAGACCACCCTAAGGCTGACAGGTCCAACAGAAACCATTCCACTGTAATTTTCCACTAAATTGGCTTGCGTTTGTAGAATGCTTTTGTATTCATTGTAACGTTGTTTTAGTGTTTGTATTCAAGTACCACTTGCATGTTTGGGCTTGTTGGGTGCTCGGCCACTGCTTATACCAAATGTTAGCACTCTTGCACATAGTTAATCAATCTGTTTTCTTGCATTGCTCATCAAATAATAAAGAACACTTGTCAAGACACTTGTTACACTGATACCCTAAACTAAAAAATACCCAGTCATTGTTAATGTGAAACTGGGAAGCCGGTTGTCATGTGGACTGGGACTTTCAATCTTACACTGGGATATTAGATTTCTTTATCAGCAACTCAGTGACAACAGTTTTTCCTTTCATTTTTTTGTCTTTAAAAATAGGTGTGGGTCTGCTAGGTTGCTAATCAATCAATACTTATCATTAAACGTCATTACCCCAATTAAGGTCCCTCTCATTCCAGTCATGTCCTCATTAGTAATGACTCGGATGAGGAGGCCCTACGAGGGGATAATAGTTGTTCCGATCCTTTTATCTAATGCGAAAAATATGGAAACCTAATATTGCCATTACCTAGGCATTGTTTTTTCTTTATGAAGAGAGATTTTTAATGTTTCAAAAGTGTTCTGGGATACTGCTCATGAATTTGATAGAGAACCGGTGCTACAGCAAAGTTTCCTTCATATACTTCTGACTCCTGTATCAGTACAATTGACCTGAACTACAATGGTACACTTACACTTGCCCCAGTATTGGAACTTTCATAGATTCCCATGCTTTTGTATCATTCCCCGTCGTCGGAATGGGAGTCTCGGTAGCAAAATAACATATTAGTAGGTACAAAAGAGAAAGAAATAGGCCTAGGCCTCATTCTCTTTTGTAGCATATCCGCCTCTTTTTGTAAAAGAGACCAAACTAAGCATCAGCCAATCAGAAGAGCCTCACCCCATGGAACTCTCCTGAAGGATCCTCAGAGCCTCATATTTTATACAGCACGTTGTGCTTAAGGAGTCTTCTTTGAGCTCTGCTCAGTCTTCTACTCTTTGAGGTTTTTCTTCAGATTTTTCTTCAGGATTGTTGGCTGTTCCTTCTCAAGATGACTGACAAGGAGAAGAAGGCCCTTTTTTAAGTCGTGTTCCCCCTGTGGCAAGAAAAGGCTGTATTTAGAGGACAGGCATAAGGACTGTATATATTGCCTGTATCCGGATCATAAGGTTGCGGAATGCAAGATCTGCCGCACCTTTTCTACAAAGACCCTCCGGGACCGTGAGGGTAGACTCTTCACTTGGCTCTAGAAGTTGGGGTAGGGCTTCCCCTTCACCTTCTGTGGAGCGTCCAGTTAAGGCCTCAAAAAAGACCCCCCATGAGTCGGAGAGCCATAGTCCTGTGAAATCTCCTCACCTCGGAGATTAAGGTGCATCTTCCCCCTGCTTCATTTTTGAGTTCCGACCTCTAGAGAGCACCAGAGAGCTGTGAGAACGCCGACCTAGAGACAGAGCCAGAGACGCCATACCAGCGGGAGGAAAACATCGCTGCTGCACTTTCGGAGCTACTGCCTCGGTGCTGTTCCTGCACCTCTGGTACCACCAGCGCTGTCACAGCTCACAGTTGCGGGGCCACCCTAGTCGCGCACCAGCCGCGCCCAGACCGTGACTGTGTCTTGTCCCGCCGTGCGGTCCGTGCCGTGGAAGGCACCGAAGCTTCACCAAAACCCGCCGGCAGCGGCGGCGGCGTGAGTGGCCTAGGGAATCCTGCCCGCCTGCTCGTCCGCCTGCCTGCCTACCTGCCTACCTGTTTTGCTACACATTTCCCTGAGTGGAGCGTCGTGGCATGGAAAGGAGAGCAGCTTGGCCCATTGCTGATTTCGTTGCCGAGGGCAGTTGAGTCAGACCCGACCTGATCTGCCTCGGGCTCCTCACCTGCCAGCGGGTGTGGAGTGCTGCAAAAAACAACACCGCCGAGGCAGCACCAGGAGCTCTATCCAGCTCCGACCATTCAGCTCCAATCAGCCTACAGTCTCCCTCGGCGAGCCAACTATAGAACCGGCATCTAAGGTAGGACTCAAAAACTAACTAGTGAAACCACAGTGTGGCAGTAGACTATAGTGGACTATAGTGGACTACAGTAACAGTAACAGAAAAAAAGAGGGGAGAAAGGAAGGAAAAAAGGAAGGAGGAAGGAAGGGGAAAACAAAAAAGGGGGCTCCTCGATGTCCTTTTAACCAGAAAGTGTTCCAAGAGAAAATACACTAACTCGCCACAAGGCACTGTTTTTTTTTTTTGTTTTGTTTTTTTTTCTCTTCCCAAAAGCCTTCCTTTGAACAAACCTTGCTGGCTTAGGGTCGCGAAAAGCCTATTTACATTGACCTTGCCAAAAAGGGCCTAAACAATTACCATTCAAGGTACCTTTCAACACAACATTCGACTATTGGAGCACAGCTGGGGAGCTCTGTGCTAGAGCCAGAGCTGAGTGTACAGCGATCTAAGGCAAAGGAACCGGTAAAGACTGCCCTAAGACTGAAACAATATCGATCCATCCACGCCGCAATTGGCACTCACTTCTCCGTAGCAGCTCTAGAGGCCTGTGCGGTGGGGGGGCTAAGAACCAGAGCAACGTAGAGCGATAATCTAAATCCATCTTTAGCTCTCAGACAGTCATGAGGTCAGGAAAAGTGAGAAGGTCCCTCACAAAACCAGCACCCAGACGGAAAAGGGGGGCAACCAAAGATACTGGAACCTCTCCATTACCCACAGATGACAATGTCAGTTCTACAATAAACGGAAAGGAAAAAGTCAAATCCAATGAAATCAAAACTAGCAAAGAAATTAATGATGATATGGGCTGCCTCTGGTTTACAGGCTTGGATCCTACTAAAGACAATAATCCCGCAGTCACCACGGACAAAAAAAAGGCATTAAAACAAAGTAAATCATTGAAAGGATTAAAAAGACCAAGAACTGAAGACCTCATAACAATAGATGGAGAACCAGTTGCAACATCTTCACACACTTACCAACCGAAAATCTACACAAAATTTTCGTTCCTAAAACAACCTGGAGCGGCAATTTTTACTAACAACGAGAACTTGGAAAAACTACCCACTCCTTTGGAACCTGGGAAGATAAAATATTCCCCATTACAAGTACAACAACAATCGAAAGCAGAAAGACCTCTAAAACTTGTAATTGCGGACATTCACATTAACAGTCACCAGAGGGTACAAACTGAAATCGGACAAACAACTAACAAGGGAAAAGACGAAACAGCCCGCACGACAATAGACCAGCCAGCGGAGTTTAGCAGGCCACCAAACATAGCATTAAAGAGCGCCCAAAACACACAGACTCCGCTCAGAAGGATAATAGCAGAAAGCTCCCCGGTCAAGGAGACCTCTCCAAGTGGGTAAAGATTAAACGGAGCACTAGACGCCTCCATCATCCTCCAATTTCAAGACTCAAACGATTGGGGCAACCTCTCATCTCGATCATCGCACAAAAAAGCTCAGAGTGAGCAGGAAGGAATGGGAGCAACATTTCAACCGACCAGCACCCGTCCATCGACGCTCACGAGCTCGCAAGACACTCATCAAACGGCCCTTACAGAGCAGAGAGATACAGGCCGACTTAACACACCAAACACACCTAAAAGTCAGAAAAAAGAGAACACCCACATCACAGCTAACGACATGACCTTTCTTGCATCACAGGAGTGGCAACACTTAGTGACGGCCTACAACCTAAAGCCCAGTAAAACCCCTAGTACCACCAGACTGGAGAACGAGAGTAAAAGCTCGAGCATTACGTTCTGGGCAAATCTACTAAACACAATACAACTATCGGCAACAGCACTACAATATCAATCAGACAAATTAGACATGCAACTAACAGTATTACAAACACTCGCAGAGTTTACCTCAGGAATCGAGAGGAAACTAGGCGACTTAAACGGTCTCATAAAAAGGGGACAGGAAGCAGTAGAACTTTCAGCGTTAGCAAAAACAGAATGTGACTGCTTCCCAATAATAAATAAGCTATCAACGCTACCAACTATGCTAGAAAACCTCCTGGACGAGCTGAAACCTCTCAAGGCACCGACACCAATAGACATAGTCATTACGGGAAACGAGACTAGGGACCCACAAGCGAACCGAAATCAGACAGAGAAGAAACCCCTCCAAACCAGGAATACCGGATCTCCCCAAGCGACTCAATCGCCAAAAAATCTAACCTCAGCTCTCAAGATTCCCGAAACAGAATGCACAGTAGCACCTACAAATTCACGAACTCGCCGGAAAGAAAAAAGGAAAGGCAGGAATAAGAGAATGATAGCCATAACTCAAGGAAAGGAAAGTCAGTTACAGGAGTCCTACCATCAAAAGACAAAAGAAGAGACCGCATCCTCCCATACCGAGATTGAGCAGACCTTGACCACAGGCAAAGAAACGACTCCAGGGAAAAAATCGATCGCCTCAAGGTCCTTAGACAAATCCGACAAACCCAAAAAACCAAACAAAAAAGAAACAATTGCAACAACAATTGATGGATCGGGACACAAGGAGGAGTTAAAAACACAAAGTATTCAACAGTGGAAAAGTATTGAGCAAGAGCCCCACGAACGCAGTGAAGCTAGGAGCCAAAATTTTGTGTCTCAAAGCGAGAGCCTGCTGGGCCTGAAGCAGGATCAGGAAAACTCATACGACAAATTTAAAAAACCAACTACAACTACAATAGAAGTAACTGCACTAATAACAGATCATCTTGAACACAAGGAGGAGCCGGGCACACAAATCATACAACAGCGGAAAAGTCCCGAGCAGGAGATCTACGAATGTGGCGTAGCCAGGAATCACAACATCACGCCCCAAAGTGAGAGCCCCCCGACTCTGAAGGAGGACCAAAAAAATGTCAAATTAAGGGAAACCACAGTCATAGCAGACTACAACTGTGACCAATCTATCAACAGGGCTAATGACCCCGGCCTCACCGCAGTCAAAGAACCACGCGGCACTCCATCTAACAAGACAGACATACTAATATTCATCCCAGAATATAAAACTAGAGGCCGAGTGGACGTCTTGAACAGAGGGAACATCATAAAACTGATAAACTCAATTGAGGGCCTGGAGGGCATCTCTTCAACTGACCTACTCGAACTCGAATTCCTACCAGCACTAGTGCAGAACAAATCAGAAACAACAAAGACCACATGGTCATCAAATGACCTGGTCGATCGCATCTTAGGAAAGTTGACCAAATTTGCACAATGGGGAATAAAACTTGAACTAGGCAAAAGGCCTTGCTATCCAACACCTTTTTTAAATGAAGGCGGAAAAGAACATCGCCCCAAAATTACATCAATATTGAAAGGTGCACTCAGCCACTCACCAGGCTACCAAGGGAGGCCTTCCCACATCGAAGTGGCAACAACAAAACTTCCAATTTTGAACCCCGACATAATACTGCGAACAATAACAAACAGAGGTGGGCACTGACAAGAATACTCAGCAGAGCCCCCGGGCCTCGAAAATCCGATCACCCTCAGAATTTGCATCTGGAACATCAACGGTTTGACTGATGAATTAGATGACCAGGACACATTAAGGTACCTAAGGTCATTTGATCTAATACTACTCCAGGAAACTTGGGAAGTAGAAGAAATATCCCTGGAAGGATATATGATGCAAACTACCCCAGCGACCAGGACATCAACCTTTGGTCACAGCTCAGGAGGATTGACGATTTTCGCCTCAATATCATCAATCAGATCGATGAGGGAAATAAAAGCAAAAACCTTAACTCCTAATGTGCTACAGGCGGCAGTTATTACACTCAACACTAGGAAGCCAGACCGCCCTCTTGTAATAATCAACTCCTACATACACCCGAAGCATAAGCAGAAGGGTGCAAGAGAGCTGGCCAAGGAAACAGCAAGAATCCTGGATGAGGGGGAAGCTGAGGACTTAATCCTGGCAGGAGACTTCAATCTTTTTCTCCTTGGAACAGCCGCGGATGAGGAACTATCATGCGAATTCGACAGAGCATGGGGAATCCCAGCGCAAGCACAAGTGCCGGTAATTAAACGAACAAAATGCTCAACTCAATTGTTAAAAGATCTAGAGGAACTAAACTTAAGGGCGCTGAACGGACGGTATACAGAAGACACCCCCCCAGCACCTACTTACCACTCCGCTACAACCTCCTCCTATTTAGACTACGCATTTGTAACACTCTCGCTATTCGACGCCATCAGCTCATATCAACTGGGTGCCAGCGACAAAAGCGACCACCTGCCACAAGAAATAGTCTTAAAACCTCTCAGTGGGAACCCCAAAGAAGCCAGGGCAACCGCAGGCTCTGAATATACAACAGACTTCAAACGCATTAGATTCAAACAAGACAACATTGAGGCGCTATCTACTGACGCAAAGGAACTAATACATCAAGGGACCTCTGCTGGAAACCAAATAGAGGCCTGGGAAGGGTTCACGAAGGCCCTTGGGATCAAACATGCAACAAAACCAATGGCGTCTAAAGGCAAACCCGAGAAGGCTGCATTGAGAAAGATAAGTACACCGGAGATAAAAAGCCTCAAAAGGGACATCAAGAAAACTTTGAAGCAATTGCGCACACAGCCTACAAAAGAGCCCCTACATTACATTCTACGCGGTTTAAAAGCAAGTCTGAAAAAGGCAACTTGGGAGAACAAAAGGCAGATGAACGACGAGCTTTGGGTAAAAATAAAGCACGATTCAAAACAAAAAAACAGCGCCAATTTTTGGAAACGAATTCATAGCCTGCAGCGGCCAGGGCACCACGGGATAAGCTCATATATATCAGAGCCAGTTTGGGCAGATCACCTGCACAACCATTTTAATCAACCAAACATAGACAACTTTACAGGTTCGACAACACAAGGAAATGAGCTTATCACGGAGATCAGTGAAACAAGGAAGGTAGACAAAGGACCCAGAAACGCAGAAGAAAACATCAGAGCACAACAAGACCAACAGAAGGCAGGGGGAGAAAAGGAAAACAGCACACTAACATTCAACACTGAAAACGACATCAAAATAACTACTAATCGGATAAAAACTCAAATAAAGAAAGGGAAAACGGAAGGAGCCCCGGGCCCAAACGGGATACCACCGTCAATATTCAAGCATGACATCGAATTCTGGAGTAATATCTTAGTGCCACTCTTTTCGTGCACACTGGAATTAGAGACATGCCCGGAATCCTGGAAAGGATCTATCGTAAGCCCTATCTACAAGCAAGGAGACAGGAGCAATCCTGCCAACTATCGGCTGATAGCCTTACTAGATATAGAGGCAAAATATTACGCTGGCATACTATTAGAAGAACTGACTTCATGGGCAGAGACAATGCACATAATCCCACCGACCCAAACAGGATTCCGTAGAGGACAGGGCACTTCCACAAATATCATGGCTCTATCCCTACTAACAGACGCGGCAAAATTAGGAAAAAACTCGCTGTTCCTGTGCTTCATAGACTATAGCTCAGCCTTTGACCACGTGGACCGGGGCAAATTATGGGAAAAGCTCAAAAAATGGGGGATACCCCACCCCCTCTTGAGGCAACTCATCTTACTTCACACCAACACGTGGCTCAAGATCAAGCTGGGAGACGGGATGCACCTTTCAAGGCGAATTAACACCTCCAAAGGCCTGAAACAAGGGTGCGTCCTAGCCCCGACCCTGTTCAACCTCTACCTGGCAGATCTACCAGGGGAACTGGACGGTACCAATTCACACGCCCCGCGGCTAGGGGACATTACGCTGACCAACCTCCTCTATGCCGATGATCTTGTCCTAATAAGCCGCACTCCAACAGGCCTTCAACATCTTTTGAACACTACTAGTTCATTCTCGAATCGAAACGGCCTAACCATCAATTTGAATAAAACAAGAATCATGGCTGTGAACTACAAGAAGGCCAGGAAGAACAACTGGCTTCTGGATGGACACAAATTGGGGCAAGTGACGTGCTACAAGTACCTGGGTGTCTTACTGGATAGCAGAGGGTCGTTCAAACCTCAATTAGAATCGCTACACCGAAAAGGAACCATGACCTTCCTTGCGATGAAACCCTTGAAGAAGCTTCTGCCTGACCACACGCTCGACCCTTTCCTGCAGGTATTGAGAGCTCGTCTCCAACCGACTCTCACATATGGGAGCGAATCAACCTTCGGAAAAGACGCGCTGACAATAGACAAAGCAATCGCCAGAACCTATAGGTCAATCTTTCAGCTTCCTAGTTATGTCTCAGCAGCACAAATCCGTCTAGAGTTTGGGGTACAAAAGCAAACAGTGGAAAGAAGGGGCAGCTTCATAAAATGCTGGCACAAGATCAGAAACGCAGAGCTGGGCACCCTAAATTCCCACCTCTGGACTGAACTGCAAAGACGCGAACGATCAAACGCTAGAGAGTACCTGATGGAATCTCTACAAAATTTGGAGCTGACTGGCCTCTGGAACAGTCCAGTAGACCACAAACAATTTAAAAAGCTGGTAACAAAAGTAACTAAAATAACATCATTACTGGAAGATAAAGAAACTCTGGCAAAAAGGGCACACGGATGGATAGTCTTAAACAACTATAAAACTCTAAAGTCTCAAGAGTACTTAGACCAAGGATTTAAACAAAAGATTAAAGAAAAATTCTTAAAGCTGCGGTTAGGCATTCTCCCAATTCTCCCTCATCTGGCTCCATGGAAGAGGACTCAGGACGACCAAATTTGCCGACTCTGCAAAACAGGCCCCGAAGATCTAGTCCACACAATATGTATTTGTCCCAGCTTAACGGACCTAAGGAGAACACTATTACGTGCAATATGGAACCAGAAGGGGATTAGATCCTGCCGACAGGCAGTCAAACTGTGCTTCAATCAACAAGAGACCCAATTAAACTGCAGAATTACAAAATACCTTGACGCAGTGGCAAAAAGAATTAATGAAGCACAAAAAGACGTAAATGTGCAATAGCCAGTCATTACCCCCAGCAACTATGAGCCCATGATCCCAACAAAGCACATTAACTGACTCATGGACAATATGTACTACGCAAATAATTTTAAATGTTTGATAACCAATTTTTTATGCATTTTAAATTGTGAGTTTTAATTAACTGTGCAATAAAAAAAAAAAAATCCTCACCACGGTGTAAAGGAGAGGGAGGGACCACCTATGCCTTCAGCTGTGATTAAGACTACTACAGCTTTCAAAAAACCTTCTTCTCTGTCATCTGAGAAGTCAGAGAAGAGTTGTGTGAGAAGTTGGCCTGATGTGCAGTGCTCACTATTCTAGTGATCACTATATATCAGTCCAAACAACCCTTATTGATGATTGGTTGTAAGTCAACCTTATAGACCAGCTATCCTAGTAGCATGGATACGAGCAGTCTAAGGCTAAGACTCTAGAGGGCGTGTTAAGCCAGCTGTTTTACCATCACATTACCCCTTGAACACCCAGTGAAAGGACACCACACAAGTGTTATGAAAATAAACAATGTATTTATTAGAATCACAACAACCCTGTACTCTTTATGAGGACAGGGTGCTAAGCACACAACAAAACTCTTATGAAAATACTTAAGTTAGCACGTTATACACAAATGCCCGAGGGGCACGAAAAACCATATACTCTAAAAGTGGAATGCGAATTACTAGCAGGTAAGTAACAGTACTAATAGGCTTTGGAATCGCTAGGACTTGACTAGGGAATCGTTAGATTACTACTAGGAGGCCCAGGGGACTCGGGTGCAGAGTGTGCACTCTCACGCGGGATGCGGGACAAAGTCTATGGGAGCTAGAATTCACAAAGTTAGTGTTCACGGGCGAACCCGACCTGGTAGGGAGAAAATGACAGTGGATCCTGACCCTTGGATAGTGAGGCTATGCTGGGACACCGAAGTGCCGAAGTTACCTAGCCCAGGGGCTGCAGCTGCATAGGTCTGAAAAGACGTCGGGAATCCTCGTGCCGGACCAGGAGCCTGGAAGGAAGAAGTTGCTGGCAGGCGACCAGTGAAGAAAAGTTCGATGGATCCAAGCCTGGATCAAGGAAGAAGGAAACCTGAAAGCAGAGGGGACCAAGTTCTTGAATCACTAGCCAGTGATTAAGTGGGCACCAGGATGGCACCGGGCGAAGTCACAGCAGTCAGGTGAGTGGGCGCTGCTGGGCTCTGCAGTCTCTCGGACCAGGAGGCGTTGTCGGCGACCAGGATGGAGGTGCGAGCTGTCCCACGAAGGTTCTTGCTGTCGACGTCGCTGGACCCAGGATTGGGCAACAAGTCTTGGCAAATGCAAGGCCCACGCGGTGGACCTAAAATGGCGTCTCAGCTGGACCAGGAGGGTCCAGGGTACTTCTCCGATGGAGGGAAGCAAGGGCCATTCTGGAGCAACCAGACCAGCAGCAGTGTTGTCGTCGGGCGTCGTTCGGAAGGCCACAAGCCAGCGGGCTAGTAGCCAAACAACGCGGTGAGCAGCAAAAAGCAGAAGGGCCCCACGCCGATCGTGGAGATGCTGGGGGGCTGCTCTTCGGTGCTGGAGCTGCTCAGGGTGGGGGCTTCTCGGACCCCAAAGCACTCACCAGGAAATTACTCGGTGGGCTTGCTGTGCAGAAGTCGTGCAGTCTTGGCGATGGCCGGTCCCTCGAGGTCTCGTCGCACCCACGGTTCTCAGCTGTGCTGTAGAGGTGGGTAGAGGTCAGAGGTGCCAGGGAAGCCGGGTCTCGTCGAGCTGGGCAGTCGGATTCCGGAGGAAGGACGTGCAGCAGACCGCAGTGTTCTTAGATGGTGCCTGCGGATGCAGGGTGACTACTCCTTAGCCACAAGGGAGAAATCTTAGGAAGAAGTCTTGAGTTCCTTTCGTAGAAAGTAGTTTCAGGATTCAAAGATGAACTTATTTGGAAGGGGGCCAGTCTCTACCTTTATCTGGGAAAAGGGGGCTGGCACGCGACTAGGTCCTGCCCTATGGGTGGGACCAGGAGGGGGGTGGTTACACCCACTTCCTTGGCGGGCTTTCCCCAGGCCAGGGGCTGGAGTGCCCCTGGAACTGGTTTCAGCCGGCCTATGCACAGTGAGCACCGGGGTGCCACTTGCAGTCACCTTCCTCTAAAGCCCTGCCTACCTGGAATACACAAAACCCTGTCTGGGACGGTGCTGGCACCGCCCCTGGCAGGAAACCCTTTGTCCTTATCTCCTGCTCTGGGAGGACTCCCAGCAGCAGGAGGGCAGACTTGTGTCTCGGTGGCAGCATCCATTTTGTGGATGCTAAGGCTCTGTCTGACTTTTAACCGGGTTATAGGTTACATGCATGTCGTGTCCCTCTAGAAGGGTGGAATGCTAACCCCGTCGCCAGAATTGGCGAGGGGTTAGTATTCCAATTCGTATGACACCTTACTCGACATGTTTTGATAAAGCGATACCAGAGTTGGCATTTAACCGCGAGGATTATAATGCACTTAAGAGTATATGGTATGCGATATCATGGAAACGGCTAAGGGATGGATCCCGAAAGCCGCAGACAGGCTCAGCTCATGCCAGAGCACCATCTCACACGATTCCAAGCACTCTGCCTTCAGGATTGTTAAGGCCTGCCATAGGAGTGACTGATAGGAGATCTGTGTGTCCATTTTAGGGTTATATATAGGTATACTATATCTAAAGCAAAGGGTGAGTACACCACCTTGCCCCAGCTGTCGTGCAGCCAGTTGTGTCAGTTTTAGTTAGTCAATCCAGGGGTGGCATAATACATGCTTCAGCCCCTGGGAGACTTCTGGGTGCACCTCAGCCCTGGGTACAGGGACTTGGAGAGGGCCCAGTGCCAATTCAGTACCTGAGTACAATTTGGATAGAGAGAACAGCTAGGCTGTGGGTCTGATTAGCAGGCCCACAGCCAGGGAAAGTCGTAAACCAGTGCAGCAAAAAGCAAAAATCTGGGTGATCATAGGATTGCAGACCCTACTCTCCTACATGACCCCCCCCAAACTTTGGGACAATAAACTAACCTTGACCAGGTGAGTCTTCTTGCTCTAAGTGGAAATATCTGGAGAGCCCATCAGCATTGCTGTGATCAGTACCAGGTCTATGCTCCACTGTAAAATCCATCCCCTGTAGGGAAATGGACCACCTAAGCAGTTTGGGGTTTTCACCCTTCATCTGATTTAGCCACAAGAGGGGCTTATGGTCTGTCTGAATGGTGAAGTGAGTGCCAAACAAGTAGGCCCTCAGCTTCTTCAGGGCCCAGACCACAGCAAAGGCCTCCCTCTCAATAGCTGACCAATTTTTCTCTCTGGGTGTCAACCTCCTGCTAATGAAAGCAATAGGCTGATCATTACCATCAAAATTCAGTTGAGACAGAACAGCTCCCACACCCAACTCAGAAGCATCTGTTTGGACAATGAATGGCTTGGAGTAATCTGGACTCTTGAGGATAGGTGCTGTGCACATGGCCTGTTTTAGGTCATTGAATGCTTTCTGACAGCTTGCTGTCCACTGAACTTTCTTTGGCATCTTTTTGCTTGTCAGGTCATTAAGAGGGGTCACTATGGACCCATAATTTCTGACAAACTTCCTATAGTACCCAGTCAGGCCCAAGAAAGCTCGAACCTGAGTCTGGGTGGTTGGAGGAGTCCAGTCCTTGATGGCCTGTATCTTACTCTCCAGTGGCTGAACCTGGCCTCCACCTACAAGGTGGCCCAGGTATACAACCTGTGTCTGCCCTATCTGGCACTTTGTGGCCTTGATAGTGAGGCCTGCCTTTTGCAGGGCCTCTAACACTTTCCTCAGGGGGACCAGGTGATCCTCCCAGGTGGAGCTAAAGACAGCAATATCGTCAAGATATGCTGCACAGAAGTCATCCAGCCCAGTGAGGACTTGATTCACCAACCTTTGGAAGGTGGCAGGTGCATTTTTCAATCCAAAGGGCATCACCACAAATTGATAATGCCCACCAGGTGTAGAAAATGCTGTCTTGGGTTTGGCTTCCTCCGCTAACCTGATTTGCCAATACCCAGCTGTCAAATCAAATGTACTTAAGAAGTTGGCAGAAGCCAATTTATCTATAAGTTCATCTGCTCTTGGTATTGGGTGGGCATCAGTCTTAGTGACTGCATTGAGGCCTCTGTAGTCTACGCAAAACCTCATCTCTTTCTTACCACCCTGGGTGTGAGGCTTTGGCACTAGAACTACTGGGCTAGCCCAAGGGCTATCTGAGGGCTCAATGACTCCCAGTTCCAACATTTTCTGCACTTCAGTTTTGATGCAGTCTCTAACATGATCAGGCTGCCTGTAGATTTTACTCTTGACAGGCAGACTGTCCCCAGTGTCAACATCATGGGTACACCAATCAGTTTGGCTGGGTGTCAGAGAGAACATATGTCTGAAGGATTGCAGAACTTGCCTGCAATCCTGTTGCTGATGCTCAGTGAGGCTGCCACAAAAGACAACACCATCAACTGATCCATCATCAGGATTCTGAGTGAGCAGGTCTGGGAGAGGGTCAGTCTCTTCCTCCTGTCCCTCATCTGTGGCCATGAGCAAGCTCATGTCCTTCCTGTCAACATATGCTTTGAGCCTGTTAACATGGAGCACTCTGAGAGGGCTCCTGGGAGTTCCAAGGTCCACCAAGTAGGTGACCTCTCCCTTTTGCTCAATGATGGTGTGGGGCCCAGACCATTTGTCTTTCAGAGCTGCTGGGGCCACTGGCTCCAGCACCCACACCTTCTGTCCTGGCTGGTACACAGTCAGAACAGCCTTTTGGTCATGCCAAGCTTTTTGAAGTTCTTGGCTGGCCTCAAGGTTTTTGGATGCCTTTTCCATATACTCAGCCATCCTGGAGCAGAGACCAAGTACATAGTCCACTATGTTGGTTGCAGGCTTTTTGAGAGGTCTCTCCCATCCTTCCTTCACCAAACACAGGGGTCCTCTTACAGGATGTCCATACAGAAGCTCAAAAGGGCTGTAGCCAACCCCCTTCTGTGGGACCTCTCTGTAAGCAAACAAGAGGCAGGGGATCAGGACATCCCATCTTCTCCTAAGAGGTTCAGGTAGTCCATTAATCATCCCTTTGAGGGTCCTGTTGAATCTCTCAACAAGCCCATTGCATTGTGGATGATAGGGTGTGGTGAACTTGTAGTTCAGACCACACTCTTTCCACATTGCAGTCAGATATCCTGACATGAAGTTTGTACCTCTGTCAGAAACGACCTCCTTTGGAAAACCCACTCTGGAGAACACTCCAACTAGGGCTCTTGCCACCACAGGAGCTGTGGTGGTCCTCAGGGGAATAGCTTCAGGATACCTGGTGGCATGGTCCACCACCACCAGTATAAACTTGTGCCCTGATGCTGTCTGGGGTTCCATTGGACCAACAATGTCAATCCCCACTCTTTCAAAGGGAACCCCCCACCACAGGTAGTGGTATGAGGGGGGCCTTTGTTGTGCCACCTGACTTACCACTGGCTTGGCAAGTGACACAGGAGCGACAAAACTCCTTGGTATTCTCATTCATATGGGGCCAGTGAAAGTGTGAGATAAGTCTGTCCCAAGTCTTTGTCTGACCTAAATGACCTGCAAGGGGAATTTCATGGGCCAAGGTGAGAAGGAAACCTCTCAGAGACAAGGGGATGACCAGCCTCCTGGTTGCACCAGGCTTGGGGTCTCTTGACTCAGAGTACAGGAGTCCATCTTCCCAGTATACCCGGTGGGCACCTGTGGCATTCCCTGCAGCCTCAGCAGCAGCCTGCTGTCTGAGGGGTTCAAGGGAAGGGCAGCTCAACTGTTCCTTCCCCAGGTCTGCTCTGGAGGGTCCCCCTGAGCCCAGAAACTCAACTTGATCAAGTTCAAGCTCTTTAGGCTCAGTTTCCCTCAGCTCTTCCAGATCAGCCTCCTCAGAGACTTGATCCTCAACCTGGGGCAAGGGGGAAGGCAAAGCCTTACCCTTACTGCTCTTCTTCTTGGAAGGTGTCTGGTCCATAATTTCAGGATCCAGCACCTGTTCAGTGGGGCATCTTCTGGCCTGTGACCTAGTCACAGCAAGCACATGTGCTGGCAAGCCTAACATCTCCATGTGAGTCCTCTGCTCCACTTCTGACCATTGTGATGACTCCAAATCATTGCCCAACAAACAATCAACTGGGAGGTCTGAACTGACTACAACTTTCTTTTGTCCCTTCACTCCACCCCAGGAGAAAGCCACAATTGCCACACTATGACTAGTAGTGACATTGCTGGCATTGGTCACCAGGAAATCAGTACCTGGCATGATCTGTCCAGGGTCCACAAAGTTAGGTGTCACCATGGTGACACTGGCACAAGTGTCCCTATAGGCCTGAGCCATTTTGCCATTGATCAAAGGTGTCTGCCTGTATTTGCCCAAAGTATTGGGACTTATCTCAGGGGACATATCCACATCCCCTGTACAGACAAGGACAGCCTGAGTGAGTGTGCCAACTAAGTTGTCAGACCCCTCAGTACCCAAGGTTAACCCAACTAATGCCTTGGGAGGTACACTACCACTACTGACTGTACTAGGGGGTGCAGTTGCCTTAGGGGCTGTAGTGGCAGGAGTTTGTCCTCCTCTTTTGGTGCACTCACTAAACCAGTGAGATTTACTTTTGCAGTACTGGCACCACCTTTTTGACTGGCCTTCTTGAGTCTTCTTCTTCTGGGAAGCCTGACCCCCACCCTCTTTGGTTTGTTGGGGACCTGGTGAAGACTTCTGGTCATTTTGTTCATTCTTAACATTACCCTTCTGGTCTGCTTTCTTCTGACCACCCTGGTTCTGGTTCTGGTTCTGCTTGATCCTTGTCCTGACCCATTTGTCTGCCTTCTTTCCCAATTCTTGGGGAGAGGTCAGATCTGAATCAACAAGGTGCTGGTGCAGCAACTGGTTCTGACAATTGTTTAAAATTTGTTCTCTCATCATTAGATTATACAATCCTGTGTAATCTGTAACCTTGCTACCCAGCAACCAGCCCTCCAAAGCCTTAGTGGCACAATCCACAAAGTCAGACCAGTCCTGAGACTGAGTTTTCTGGGTGTCTCTGAACAGCAACCTGTACTGCTCAGTGGTTAAACCAAACCCATCAACCAGTGTATTCTTCAGGACCTGGTAATTGTTAGCATCCTCCACTCTTGTAGTGAGGAGCTTATCTCTACCTTTACCATCAAAGGAGAGCCACAGTATAGCTGCCCACTGACTCTGGGGAATGCCCTGCACAGTGCAGGCCCTCTCCAGAGCAGCCATCCATTTCTGGATATCATCCCCTTGCTTAAAGGGGGGCACTATTTTTGTCAGGCGTTTAGTATCTAAACCCTTCTCTCTATCTCTTGGGAGATTGCTGCCACCAGTGGGAGCTAGCCCACTCATCTGCTGCTCTCTAGCAAAGGCAAGCTTCTCTTTGGCCAGGGCAAGTTCTTCCCTTTCAATCCTCAGTTCAGCTTGTCTCATCCTAGCTTCATGCTCCCTTCTCTGAGGGGAAGTAAATCTCCTCTGTGGAGGATTTCTTCTCCCCTGAGAAGAGGCATTAGAGTGCAGAGATCTATTGGAGTCCCTAGAAAGAGATCTATCTCTCCTAACTCCAAGGTTAGGCCCACTTAGGGTTAGTACTGGGGGTCCCCCAGATCCTAGCCCAAGTAAGTCTAATTTGGTCCTGGTTAGCCTTCTGACTACCTCAAGACCTTTGTCTACCTCATCCCCAGAGAGTCCCTCCTGATCCTCCTCCTCCTCAACTGCAGTAGCAGTGTTGGGGAGGTCTGGATCCCCAGAGGTTCCTTCTAAGGCTGGCATGTTCTCATGTAACTGAGAAAGCTTTCTGGCATCATATGTCTCCAAGAGACCTATCAGAAAGGGAATGGTGGGGTTAGACCCCTGCTTCAGTTTCCTGGAGACACAGATCTGTCTCATCTCCTGAAAACTGAGAGCTGCATATCTTGAAGTGACCTGTGGAGGGTCAACACTGACCAGGGGAGTCTCAGTAGATTCTCCCTGGGTAGACATGCTTTTCTAGTGAGGTGTAAGTGGTGCACTTACCTACACTATATGTTTGCCTACTGATCCCTTGCTAGAGTTGTAGTTTAGGGTGTGCTAGGCCCTAGGAGCTACAACAGCTGGTTCAGTAGAACTCAGAGTATTCTAAGCTAAGTTATATGTACCTTTAGTACTTATGTGATCTTTCACAAGATATTCTTAGGGCATGTGTGGTAAAACAACAGCAAGCTCAAATCCCAACCGCTGCTCACCAATGTGAGAAGTTGGCCTGATGTGCAGTGCTCACTATTCTAGTGATCACTATATATCAGTCCAAACAACCCTTATTGATGATTGGTTGTAAGTCAACCTTATAGACCAGCTATCCTAGTAGCATGGATACGAGCAGTCTAAGGCTAAGACTCTAGAGGGCGTGTTAAGCCAGCTGTTTTACCATCACATTACCCCTTGAACACCCAGTGAAAGGACACCACACAAGTGTTATGAAAATAAACAATGTATTTATTAGAATCACAACAACCCTGTACTCTTTATGAGGACAGGGTGCTAAGCACACAACAAAACTCTTATGAAAATACTTAAGTTAGCACGTTATACACAAATGCCCGAGGGGCACGAAAAACCATATACTCTAAAAGTGGAATGCGAATTACTAGCAGGTAAGTAACAGTACTAATAGGCTTTGGAATCGCTAGGACTTGACTAGGGAATCGTTAGATTACTACTAGGAGGCCCAGGGGACTCGGGTGCAGAGTGTGCACTCTCACGCGGGATGCGGGACAAAGTCTATGGGAGCTAGAATTCACAAAGTTAGTGTTCACGGGCGAACCCGACCTGGTAGGGAGAAAATGACAGTGGATCCTGACCCTTGGATAGTGAGGCTATGCTGGGACACCGAAGTGCCGAAGTTACCTAGCCCAGGGGCTGCAGCTGCATAGGTCTGAAAAGACGTCGGGAATCCTCGTGCCGGACCAGGAGCCTGGAAGGAAGAAGTTGCTGGCAGGCGACCAGTGAAGAAAAGTTCGATGGATCCAAGCCTGGATCAAGGAAGAAGGAAACCTGAAAGCAGAGGGGACCAAGTTCTTGAATCACTAGCCAGTGATTAAGTGGGCACCAGGATGGCACCGGGCGAAGTCACCGCAGTCAGGTGAGTGGGCGCTGCTGGGCTCTGCAGTCTCTCGGAACAGGAGGCGTTGTCGGCGACCAGGATGGAGGTGCGAGCTGTCCCATGAAGGTTCTTGCTGTCGACGTCGCTGGACCCAGGATTGGGCAACAAGTCTTGGCAAATGCAAGGCCCACGCGGTGGACCTAAAATGGCGTCTCAGCTGGACCAGGAGGGTCCAGGGTACTTCTCCGATGGAGGGAAGCAAGGGCCAGTCTGGAGCAACCAGACCAGCAGCAGTGTTGTCGTCGGGCGTCGTTCGGAAGGCCACAAGCCAGCGGGCTAGTAGCCAAACAACGCGGTGAGCAGCAAAAAGCAGAAGGGCCCCACGCCGATCGTGGAGATGCTGGGGGGCTGCTCTTCGGTGCTGGAGCTGCTCAGGGTGGGGGCTTCTCGGACCCCAAAGCACTCACCAGGAAATTACTCGGTGGGCTTGCTGTGCAGAAGTCGTGCAGTCTTGGCGATGGCCGGTCCCTCGAGGTCTCGTCGCACCCACGGTTCTCAGCTGTGCTGTAGAGGTGGGTAGAGGTCAGAGGTGCCAGGGAAGCCGGGTCTCGTCGAGCTGGGCAGTCGGATTCCGGAGGAAGGACGTGCAGCAGACCGCAGTGTTCTTAGATGGTGCCTGCGGATGCAGGGTGACTACTCCTTAGCCACAAGGGAGAAATCTTAGGAAGAAGTCTTGAGTTCCTTTCGTAGAAAGTAGTTTCAGGATTCAAAGATGATCTTATTTGGAAGGGGGCCAGTCTCTACCTTTATCTGGGAAAAGGGGGCTGGCACGCGACTAGGTCCTGCCCTATGGGTGGGACCAGGAGGGGGGTGGTTACACCCACTTCCTTGGCGGGCTTTCCCCAGGCCAGGGGCTGGAGTGCCCCTGGAACTGGTTTCAACCGGCCTATGCACAGTGAGCACCGGGGTGCCACTTGCAGTCACCTTCCTCTAAAGCCCTGCCTACCTGGAATACACAAAACCCTGTCTGGGACGGTGCTGGCACCGCCCCTGGCAGGAAACCCTTTGTCCTTATCTCCTGCTCTGGGAGGACTCCCAGCAGCAGGAGGGCAGACTTGTGTCTCGGTGGCAGCATCCATTTTGTGGATGCTAAGGCTCTGTCTGACTTTTAACCGGGTTATAGGTTACATGCATGTCGTGTCCCTCTAGAAGGGTGGAATGCTAACCCCGTCGCCAGAATTGGCGAGGGGCTAGTATTCCAATTCGTATGACACCTTACTCGACATGTTTTGATAAAGCGATACCAGAGTTGGCATTTAACCGCGAGGATTATAATGCACTTAAGAGTATATGGTATGCGATATCATGGAAACGGCTAAGGGATGGATCCCGAAAGCCGCAGACAGGCTCAGCTCATGCCAGAGCACCATCTCACACGATTCCAAGCACTCTGCCTTCAGGATTGTTAAGGCCTGCCATAGGAGTGACTGATAGGAGATCTGTGTGTCCATTTTAGGGTTAGATATAGGTATACTATATCTAAAGCAAAGGGTGAGTACACCACCTTGCCCCAGCTGTCGTGCAGCCAGTTGTGTCAGTTTTAGTTAGTCAATCCAGGGGTGGCATAATACATGCTTCAGCCCCTGGGAGACTTCTGGGTGCACCTCAGCCCTGGGTACAGGGACTTGGAGAGGGCCCAGTGCCAATTCAGTACCTGAGTACAATTTGGATAGAGAGAACAGCTAGGCTGTGGGTCTGATTAGCAGGCCCACAGCCAGGGAAAGTCGTAAACCAGTGCAGCAAAAAGCAAAAATCTGGGTGATCATAGGATTGCAGACCCTACTCTCCTACATGTTGGAAGTCAAAATCCAAGGCTAAAGTGGTACCGTTGACGGGCTCGTCGACGGTACGATCGTCGTCGACGGGATCGTCGACGATGGTGACTGCGGTGTCGACGAGGGTGTCGACAGGAACATTGACGACGGCGGCGACGACGAGGATTTTGTCGACGATGGTGACAACGAGGGTGTCGTCAACAAGTGCGTCGACGATGACAACTACAACGACAGCATGGGTGTCGACGGTCTCTTCGACGATGCCCATCTCGTCGTCGACAGTGCGTCCGTCGACAATGGCTATTCCGCCTTAATCACCAGGAGAGACGCGCCAGCAAAAGAAACACGGGACGTCCGGAGCCCGCTGCGCCGCAAGAATTGTCACCCTAAGAGACCCGACGGAGGACGCACTTCCACCTAAAGCTAGAAAACGGACCGTGAAGCAAGACGAGAAAACGAGTAATCGCCAAAGATAAGAAGAATAAGGATTCTACCTTTGGACCCCATGTGGGCCCACAGAAAGCATTACGGTACACAAGTCCTGTTTTGAACATCTACCTTCCCTGACGAAGACCTTCATTAAAAGAAGTGCCACATAGAAGGTTGAAACGCGTTGGCACCCTTTGAGAGAGGTTCCTAGGTGCACCAAGTTGAAATCAGGTCCCAAAATTGAACTAAAACCAGCCCCTAATTTAGGGTCTACACCTGTGTCCTAAGAATCATAACGGACCTCTACACTGGCTCAAAAAGTAATATAGGCTTGAGAACAGTGGAACATAGCAATCTGCCCTTGCCCCTGTCTAGAAGTCAATAGGACTGTTCTTTGGATACGTACCTTTGAAGAATTTGTGTTTGTTTGATGCACTTTTTTGAATGTACAAAGCACTATATGTTTAAGTTGTTTCACTGTTTATAATTGATGGGCACATTGTTCCTTGGAAACAAAGAATGTTTTCAATCCTCAATTGTACATATTGATAAGAATTAGTAAGTTTGCGTCTAGCTTGCCCAATGGTGGGTATGTTTGTTTTGCAATTTTAATAAGAAAAATGAGAAAAATATAAATGTTTATATCCCAGCATTAATTAAAAAATCGTATGGAAGATACATCTCGGTTTAATTTATGGTGTCAGAGGCAATTTATTTTTTGCACATATGGCTATTCCGTTAACGACATCGACGACGACAGTTTTGCCTTCATCTTTTCAATCGTCGACTGTACTGTCGATGATGCAGTCGTCGACGGAAAGGTCACAACCTCTTTGAGAGGAATTACACCGGACATGATGTCCCCAAGGAGGGTTACCCCCTTGCCTCCCGCTCTGCTGTTAGAGGAGGAAGATGAGGATTCGGATAATGAGGACCAAGACTCTTTTGGATGTGCTCACAGACCATCCCAACTGCTTGTCAAATGTCAGGAAACTGATTCGGAGGGCGAATTTATTCAGGAAGGTTCATATCAACCTGCTTCTCAACCTCAGGGGTTCACAGGCCAGGAGATTGTGTCTGTCATCATTCTTGCAAGATCTCCATAACATGCTGCAGGACTATAAGACAAGGTTCTCTCAGCCTATTTCTATTCCGGCAGCTCAAGTCTTACCTGCCCCTACAACTCCAGTGATGGTCCCTCCAGAATTGCCACCTCAGGTGTTCTCTCAGCCACAAACACCTGCTCCGCAGGTCCCTTCAACACTGCCGGATGTACAGGATGATTTCTCGGACAAGGATCAAAACTTTGATGGCAGGCCTAATCAGGGCTTAGAGTGGGACGAGTACGTAATCCGGGATCCAGCGTCACCAACTCCAGACCCGGTGGATTCTCCTCCGGCTGATTTTTTTTCATTTTATTTTTTTAATATTTTTATTTTCTGCGACAGTCATTTAATAGTACAACATTTGTGTTCATTATGTCTTGCATTATAGTCTGCATTGTACACAAGGATCATAGGTATACATAGTATTGCAGTTTTCGTTTTTGTGACTTCCCTTTTAATTCGTAATACCCCCTCCCTCAACTTCCCTTGCACTTTCAACAAATCGTCTGCGTGGTTCACAGCGTACTAGGTCATCTCTATACATTCCAGCATTATCCACTTATCCTCCTATTACCAACACTCCTGTCATCAGTATTAATTTCCTCTTATTTGTCAACCACTGCACCCTTCAGTGTGCGTCCATTTCAGTCAGGCAGGGGGTATGGGGGGGTAGAGATAAAGAATATGGGGGGGGGGCGGGGAAGGGGGGGAGTGTCTTATTGTACACCCTTGAGACAACATAACTATCGTACTAACAGCACTTTTCTATACCAATCCCGCAACATCACATGGTTCAAATTCTATAAGTATGGCTTGCCATTCCATTGAGATGTGCATTTTACGGAGGCCTCTATGCTCCTCCCTCTGCAGTTCCGTCCCTTCTGCCTTTCCCCATCGTATCACCTCCCCCTGCCAGTCACCGGGGTCGGGTGGTCTAGCGGATTTCCACCTCATCGTTATTGTTTTTTTAGCCAAGAGGAGGGCCAGGTCTGCGAAACGTGTGGCGGTGCTTTTCTTCTGTTCAGTGGGGCCCAGGCCTAGTATACAGTATGCCAGTGAGGAGTAAGGCCTTGCGGGTGCAACCGCTGACAGGGCCTTGTGTATTGTTCCCCAGTAATGACCTAGTCTGGGGCATTCCCACAACATGTTTAGGAGGCCTGCGTCCGCCGCCATACATCGGGGGCATGCGTCCGTCGCCTCCGGGAACATTGCATGCAATCGGTGAGGGGTAAGGTAAGGTATGCTCTATGCATAATCATTAGTTCAATGAATTTAAATTTAGGATTTCGCGACACCTTTTTGGGAAACTTCAATACCTTTTCCCATTCCTTATCTCTGAGCACCCGGCCTATATCTTGTTCCCACCGCTCTCTGGTGGGTTGGAGTGAGATCGCCCTGCCATTTTGTATGCCATATGTCAACCATTTCGTTAAGTGACTTCCGGTCCCCATTAAATATTGCATGGTGAGTAGTGTGTTCGTAGGTGGCTCTGTGCCCTCCCGTGCCCATGTCGTAGTAATGTAATGTGTCACTTGCGCATGCATTAAAAATAATGCGGCAGAGGTCTGGTGTGCTCGTACGAAGTCCACGTGTGTCATGAGATTGCCGTCCGCAAAAAAAATCACCTATTTGCAAAACACCTGCATCATGCTATGTTTGGAGCTCATGTTCTGTCAGCGGCCCTGTTCCAAGGGGAAGACCTAGCAAGGGTATTGTGGGCGCATAAGAGGTCGCCGCACTCGTGTACTTGACAGCTTTCTTCCAGAATCTAACTGCAAGACGCAATAGGTGTGGCGTCGATCTGGGTGTCTTAACTTTCGGTAGTAACAAGCGGTGTATGATGCCACGGTCCCTATCGGCCGTGGTCATATCCAGCTCGTGGAGGTTACGGCCCACCAGCCAGTAAGCCAGCCATTGGAGTTGGCAGGCGTACATGTATGCAATCATGTCTGGGACCCCCATACCGCCCTGAGGTGTTGGCAACTGTAACTTAGCGAGGCTTATACGTCGTCTTCCCGATCCCCATATCAGTTCCGTCAGCAATGTGTTCACCAATTTAAAGGTGCACATCGGCACCAGGAACGGTAAGTTCGTGAAGAAGTACACCAGTCGGGGTAGGACCACCATCTTGGAGAGTGCCACCCTTCCCGCTATCGACAATGGTAGGGTATTCCAAAACTGTATTTGTGTTTTAAGGGTTGCAAGCGCCTTACCCAGGCTACCATCTAGGAGATCCTGCATATCGCGGTATATTTGTATCCCAAAATATTTGAATGTCGAGGGTGCCATCTGGAACCTGTGTGGGGGAAACTGTAGCTGGGTATCCCTGGAAGCGTCCGCAAAGCAGTAACCGTATGATTTAGTTTCATTTATAGCAAGGCCCGATATTTCTCGGAAGGTTTCAAATATTGCAGGCATAGGATCAAGGCAATCAGACATATCCCTAACGTATAATATTATATTATCTGCATAAGCCGATACTACGTGTGGCACTGAATTGCGCAGTATCCCCCGTCGCGTGGCTAGAGCTCGGAGTTTATGTAATAAAGGTTCCAGGGCCAGTATGAACAGCAGGGGCAATAATGGGCAGCCCTGTCGCGTGCCTCTTGCTATCATAAACTGTCCAGATATACATTTATTAGTGCGGACACGCGCCGTCGGGTGTAGATATAAGAGATTCACCCATGCCAGATATTCAGGCGGTATGCCAAATCTCGCCAGGGCTGTAAACATATAATCCCATCTCAAGGAGTCAAATGCCTGCTTCAGGTTCAGAGAGATACATCCCTCTGTTCTATTCCTCGCGTCCTCGTGTAACATTATCTGACTCAGTCTCCTTAGATTGAGTGACGTGCTTCGACCGGGCACGAAGCCACATTGGTCCGCATGTATGAGCTCAGGGATGTATTGGTTCAGTCTTGCCGCTAATATCTTGCTAAGAATTTTGTAGTCCGTATTTAGTAGCGACAGCGGTCTGTAATTCGCCAGCTGTAAACCGTCCCTACCAGGTTTTAAAAGGGAAACTATCAGTGCCTGTAGGGTCGTGGGTGGTAGGGCACTGGACTCCATCGATTCTCGATACAGGATATTCAGTTGTGGGGCTAGTAAGTCAATATACGCTACATAGAACTCGGCCGGTAAGCCATCAGTTCCAGGGGCTTTATTCCTCGGCAATGCTTTAATTGCCTGTCTAATTTCTGCGGTCGTAATGGGTCGCGCTAGATCATCTCGTTGCGCAGCCGTAAGCTGTGGGATGGGTAAGTCTGCCATAAAGGACTCGAAAGTCATGTCCGTCATCGGTGGATGTGGGCCATATAGTTGCGTGTGATAGTCTTTGAAGGTGGTATTGACTTCTAATTGTGTCCCTGTCGTCTTCACAGACTGATCGTTAACCTCTACTATAGGGATGAACAGAGGTGCATTTCGTACCATTCGTGCAAGCAATGGCCCTGACCTGTCGGCTTGAGTGTGTTGTCTAGTCGTGTGTTCCCTGTGATCAATTACCCTTAACTCCTCAAGTAACTCTGCATGTTGTATATGGGCCTCTTGGTCGTTCGTGCCCGCAGCCTCGCTTTCCAACATCACTAGTCTGTCCTCTACTTCCGTAAGTTTCTCCACCACAGTCCGTCTAATGCCTACATTTGTGCCCATTACCACCCCCCGTATGGTCACCTTGAAGGCGTCCCATTCTATTTGTCTGGAGCTAGCTGTGTTCGCGTTCTCGTTAAAAAACTTTGTAATGGCATCCGATATTGTGGACCTAAAAACCACATCCTCGAGTATCTCCGGCAATAGGCGCCAATTCGGTATCGGGGTTGGTATCCTTCCCCATTGCATTGTTAGTTCTACTGGGTTGTGGTCGGAGAGTGTCTTTCCCATATGTGGAGCGGAATCAATAGACCCCAGCAATGTGTTAGAACAGAAAAAGCGATCTATTCTGGTATGCAATTTGTGTGGTGGTGAGTAGAATGTATACTCCCTATGGTCCGCGTGTTTGATTCTCCACGCATCTGACATGTCCCAGCTTTCTGCCCAGTGTGCTAGCGCCTCTGCTTGCTTTCTGCTATCGGCTGTGTGTAGTGGGGGGTGGGACCTATCAAGGGAGAGATCCAGGACCGCATTGTAGTCCCCGCCTATTATCCAATCATGGTTCGACCAGTCTGATATCACACCGCTGAGAGTGGTAAGGAACTTCATCTGGTCCGCATTGGGGGCATAGACACATCCTAGTACCACAGGGTTGCCATCTAAAATCCCTCGTATAAAGACATATCGTCCCTCCTTGTCCACCCGCTGCTCCAGTAATTTAAAGGGGACGGAATTTCTAAGCCATATAGCAGCCCCTCTGGAGAAGGCTGAGTAGGTAGTGGCAAATAATTGGCCCTTCCATTTATGGAGTAATTTGGAGCCTTCTGCCCCATTTAGATGGGTTTCTTGCAGATAAGCGACAGTGATTTTTCTTCTGTTCAGTTGTGCTAGTATTCCGTGCCGCTTGTGCACTGATCCCATGCACGCACATTCCAGGTGCAGAACTTATATGTGTTCGGTGTCGTCATAGTGAGGAAAATATACGGTGGATGCTATACCAAGTACAACAGGTGTGTTAGTCAGGATGAGTTTTAGTCTAAGTGCTCTAACTGTGCTAAACTTCCCAACTTGAAGGTCCTCATCCTGAACTAGTTGGGGACCAAACATCTGTTACCCAACGTGGGTAAAACAAATAAACGTAACTGTGCCTTCGCCTAGGGGGGGTGGGTCCGGTTACGCTCACCTGGTAATTGTCCACTGACAGTTCCCACCTTTCACCCTCTTAATACCTAGAACCCTACATCACGTGTGCCCACCTCTTCTTGGTCAAACTATACATTTACATACATTACCAATCGGCATCTTCATCACGGGCATTCAAAATGTATTCGCTATTGGCGCCGTAATGCACGGAAATAATTGCAGGCTAGTGTCCGAGACCGAAACGTCCGTGCGTGTGCCAGACTGGCGGTCCGTGTCTGGCTGTTCCTGTGCGTCGTGGACTGCCAGAGCCATTGTCGTCAGGAGCGCTGCCTCCCCCACTGTCTCTTCCACAGTCGGAGTCGGGGTCGAGTCTGTGTTGGTCGTGTCATGCATGTGTCCCTCCTGGCTCGTGTGTAGTTCCATCCAGTGAGAGGGGCGATCTTCTGTTGCCTCAGTCAGGGGATTCTGCGAGGCGTTTGGTGTGATTGTAATCTCCATCCATTCAGACGCTTCCTCCGGGGTGTAGAAAAAATAGGTCTTGTGTCCATGCATG
This sequence comes from Lissotriton helveticus, assembly GCF_964261635.1. Classification (NCBI taxonomy): domain Eukaryota; kingdom Metazoa; phylum Chordata; class Amphibia; order Caudata; family Salamandridae; genus Lissotriton; species Lissotriton helveticus. The sequence continues at coordinate 1,059,713,785 of NC_136068.1, read as the reverse complement.
ATTTTTAGACGTGCCGGGAAGAGGAGGGCGTATTTCAGGTTACGATCCCGCAGTGTACGTTTCACTCCCATGAAGATCGATCTAGCTTTCTGGACTGCTGGGGTGAAATCCGGGTATAGTGATATTGTCCTATATTCATATTTCACTGGGGCGTTCTCTCTGGCAGCTTTGAGGATCGTGTCTCTATCCTTGTAGTGAAGTAGGCGCGCAATTAGGGGGCGCGGGAGCGCTCCTGGTCTGGGCGGCCGCGGAGGTACCCTATGTGCTCGTTCCACACTGTAGAGATGCGTAAGACCCGTTGGTGCCACCACATTCTTGAGCCAGTCTTCCACAAACTGGGTGGGGTTCATCCCCTCGCTGCTTTCCGGAATGCCCAGGATACGGACATTGTTGCGCCGCGAGCGCCCTTCCGCGTCATCCACTCTGTCCCGCAATCCTCTGAGTTGACGCTCAAGCTCCTCCAGCCGCGTGGAATGTTCCGTCTGCTGCGGTATCAGGTCATCGAGTGCCAGTTTATGCTCAGTGACTCTCTCAGCAAGTTTGTTATGGTCAGCCTTCAGCAGGGATAATCCTGTGGACATTGCGTCCATGCGTGCTTCCAGCGCCTCTCTAGAGGCTCCGATTTCGGACAGGATTAAGTCCAATTTGGCTTCCTGTGAACCCATCCCTCTTGGTGGTATCACTTCATATTATTGGATGAGGCCAGGGGGTCCTCAGAACCGGTAGACTGCGTCGTAGTGCCCACCACTGGATCCGGCTGCCTGATTTTGGTGCGCCCCATGATCTTCCTACGCAACTGCACCTAAATTGCTCCCTAATGTGGCGAGTTGGCCCCTCTTGCTGCTAGCTGCGTATCCTTGTCTCGCGTCTCTGGGAGTTTACATGTGTGTCACTGCAGGCCCAAAGGAATGGTCACGACAGACATCAGCCACTACCCGGGTAATGGGTGTCTCTACATGCACCACGCCGTTCTCCCCGTTGTACAATGTGCGTCTATGCACCGTCTTCTCTGTTACGCCGGTTGCAGGTTCCGCCTAACAGGGGGGGGGGTGTATTATCAGGGGCTTTCCAGGGGCGTGCCGCCACTGTAGTGCGTTACACTTATTTGCACTTTTATATCGCTGCCAGCTCCCCACATCCGCTGATGGAATGGCCCCTCTGTGCTTGCGCGCTGGGTTGTATCCCTCCGTCCTTCCCGGGCTGGTGTCTCTCCTCGTGAGGCCTAGCTATGCTTCCCTTGCCTCACGGCGCCATGTTGTGCTCTGCAGCGGTGTTGCGAAAACTTAATATTGTCCTGTAGGGAGCCCAGTGCCCATGGATGGAGAGGGGCTCTCTCACAGCGAGCAGCAGGTACCTTTGAATGTATTACTGTTCGGCACTTTTCCTTCTGTCTCGGCACCCCGGGCAACTCTGCCGTTCTGGCTCCGTCTGCTCCACTCTCAGCACGTAGAGGCCGCACCTTCCCGATGCATTTGAGCCGTTGGTTCTGCCAGCAGGCACAGTCGCTCCGATCTTCGTTCCGCAGCTCCACTGTGTTCCCGTGGGAGGGTGGGGAGGAGTCGTACACCTCGCGCCGGTAGGTGCTCCAGGTCACAGTCCGAGTTCAGCGGGGAACAGCCCGGCAGTCGCCCCTTTCCTCGGCCGTCCACTCGGCTCCGCCCTTCACTATGGGCCGCGGCTTCACTCCAGTTACGGCCTCGCTATGACGAACGCTCGGCAACTTCGTGTAATGCCTCCGTCAGCCGTCTATGTCGGCCACGCTTCTTCCATAGCTGTCCCGCTGTTACAGTGTGAAGGTGGGGGTTCCGTGGAGTCGGGTAATTCAGGATATTAGGCCAATATTCAGGGTGATGGACGGAGCAGTCTTAACTCATGTCCTCCATGTTCGGCCGGTAGCCACGCCCCCCTCTCCTCCGGCTGATATCGGGGGATTCCATAAGTTAATGGAAAGAGCATCTGGCAGATTCCAGCTGCCCATGCCTTTCGTTTCGACTGAGTGTTTTATTTATGACTTTAAAGAGCCATATAAAACGGTGACCAGATCCATCCCCATTGTACAACATGTATGGGATGAAGGTATCAAGGCTATGAAAAACCCCGCTACGGTGGTCCCGGTACTTCCCAAGGAAGCAAAAGTTGAAGCCAAGAAGATACTACAGGAGGGGGAAGCAACATCGGCGGAGGTAATCGATTGAGCCATGGACATTGCCACAGCGGCTTTTCGTTCACTAGCTGGGGCAGCGGTTCTTTGTCACCAAGGATGGCTCAGAGCGATGTGGTTCAGGCCGGAGGTCCAGAACAAGATCTTGGACCTCCCTTTAGATGGAGAAGCATTGTTAGGAAAACATATAGATGACACCCACCTAGAGATTAAGAAAGATACGGAGACGGCTAGGTCTCTTGGTACGCTTCAATACCGGAAAGCTCCTTTCAGAGGTGCCAGAGGGAGGAGTACTACTACTTACCGAGGCCCTTACCAGCAGCAAAGATACTCTTCCGATGGTTCTACATCACAGTCATACCGTCAGCCCTATCAGCAGAAGCAAGGGCAGGCTTTGTCTTTCTCTTGTTCGAACGCAAGAGGAAAACAGAACCGCCAAGGACGTAAAACGTCCAAAAGATAATAGTGGCGTTCCGGCTCGGCCTTCTGTACCCGTCTCCACAACAACATCTGTAGGAGGCAGGGTATCTCAATACCTCTGCAACTGGTCTCAAATAACATCAGACCGTTGGGTGATCAACATCATTCGGAAGGGCCATACTTTGGAGTTCTCACAAATCCCACCATCCAAGCCCCCTGCTAACATTCCTTCAAAACATCTGCGTCTCTTGCAGCTCGAGGTTCATCAAATGCTCCTGAAGGGAGCTGTAGAGCTGGTCTTCTTCTCTCAAAAAGGAGACGGGTTCTATTCCTGGTTCTTCCTGGTACAAAAAACGCTGGAGATGTGGCGCCCAATTTTAGATCTCAGGGAGCTCAACACCTATTTCATTTCCCAATCCTTTCGGATGGTCTCTCTACAGGATATATTACGTCTCATCAATCCAGGGGATTTCATGGCCAGTCTCGATCTCGAAGATGCATATTTTCACTTACCCATTCACCCAGCAAACAGGAGGTTTCTACGATTTAGAGAAGGCAAGAGCCACTTTCAATTCAGGGTTTTACCCTTCGGACTTCGCTCTGTCCCATGGATCTTTACCAAGGTGCTGGCACCGGTGGCAGCTTTCTTACGGAGAAACCATTTTCAAGTCTTCCCATACCTCGACGACTGATTGCTGAAAGCCTCGTCCAGGGAGGCTGCGAAGGACGCGGTCTACGCATGTACGAACCTATTCCAGAATCTGGGTCTGACTCTCAACAAGGAAAAATCATCTCTGATACCGTCCAGGACAGCGGGTTTTTCCATCCCTAGAAAGGCAAGCGAAACTGCAATCCATGGCGCGGCTGCTAAGAAAAAGAAAGTATCTTACAGTACGCCGCTACAAATCCATTCTGGGGGTGAACACCTCATGCATCCCCAACAATGGAGACAAGTTCACGGCTCATTCGAAGACAGAGTGAGGATTACCGCCACAATGAAAAAAGCAGCCTTGTGGTGGACAAAGCAGGAAAATCTTTCCCAAAGTCTATCCTTCCTAAGCATCGCAGCTCCTCAGGTAGTGACAACGGATGCTTCCCTGGACGGTTGGGGAGCAGTGCTTCAAGACCTCTATGTCAGTGGGCATTGGTTGCCCCGGCACCGTCTTCTTCACATCAACCTCCTAGAACTCAGGGCTATCAGACTAGCAGTGCAGGCGTTTCTTCCATGGCTACAGGGGTCGGCGGTTCTCATCCGTACGGACAACACCACGGCCATGCACTATATAAACAAAGAAGGGGGTACCAGATCTCTCCCGTTGTCTCGGGAAGCCCAGAAGATTTGGAAGTGGGCTATCCCTCACGAAATATCGTTACAGGCGGAGCATTTACCAGGTGTTCTAAACGAGAATGCGGACAGACTCAGCAGAATGTCCTCTGTCAGCCACGAGTGGGAACTGAACCAGATGGTCTTGAAAGAGATTTTTCAGCGGTGGGGCAAACCTTCAATATATCTATTTGCCACCACAGACAACAAAAAATGCCGGTTTTACGCAAGCAGATTTCACCATCGAGGGTCATTGGGAAATGCTCTTTCGATAGCTTGGTCAAAAGCATTGGTGTACGCTTTTCCCCCCATTCCGGTGATCCCAAGGCTTTTCAGGAAGGTCAAGGTGGAGCCATGCAAAATGATCTCGATAGCTCCGGCTTGGCTGAGACAGTTCTGGTTCACGGAACTTCACCTTCTGTCTCTCGTCCCTCCTCTTCCTTTGAGGGCGATTTCAGATCTTCTCACAATGGCCAACGGACAGATTTGGTATCCGGATCCAGAATCATTACACCTGACTGCATGGCTCCTGAGCAGCAAGAATTCATGAACCTTCCCATCTCGAAGGAAGTGAGAGAAGTTTTGTCTCAGGCTAGAGCTCCTTCTACAAATAAAACTTACCGTTTCAAATGGAAGAGATTTTGCATTTGGTGCAGAAAGGAAGGGGTTGACCCTTTCTCTTCTAAGCCTCATCAGCTTCTACCTTATCTTTTCCTTGGCTAAGGCAGGTCTGGCACATTCATCCATAAAAGTTCACTTAGCAGCCATCTCTCGCTACAGACACTCTGCAGCTGGACCTTCTCCATGGTCTGCAAGAATAATAAAACAGTTTCTCAAGGGCTTATTCCGAGCTTTTCCCCCAGTGAGGCCTCCGCCTCCCACTTGGCCTTTGAATTTGGTCCTTCAACAGATCATGAAGAATCCCTTTGAACCGATTCATCGGACGGACATGAAATTTCTTTCCTGGATATTAGCTCTCTTGCTTGCCCTCACATCGGCAAGACACATTGGGGAATTGCAGGCTCTCACAATACAGGACCCATTTCTTCAGTTCAAAAGAAATACTGTAATTTTAAGGACTAATCCGAAATTCATACCTAAAGTGCCTTGAGACGTTCACCTAAACGAAGCGGTGATTCTCAAGTCTTTCTTTCCTCACCCTACGACTCTGGCTGAGAGATCACTCCATTCAAGCGGTGCTTGAAATTTTATCTGGATCGCAGCAAGGGATTTCGTAAGTCTTCATAATTATTCATTGCTTTCGGTGGTCCGCGCAAGGGCCTTCCTCTTTCAAAGCAAAGCATTGCACGATGAATTTCAAGTGCTATTATATACTGTCACTCAGCGGCGGGTAAACCGCTGGACAGCAAGATCAGGGCACACTCCACAAGATCCGTGGCTTCATCTACAGCTCTCTTCGCGGTAGTGCGCATCAGAGACATTTGCAAAGCTGCGACTTGGAGCAGCGTACACACCTTTATGAAGCATTACTGCTTGGAATCTGGGACACAGGAGGATACGGCTGTGGGACAGGCAGTCCTGAGGAACCTCTTCCACTGATTGGTGAGCTTTCCTTACTATCCCTCCTTCCTTTTTTCTGCACATTTTGTGTCTAATGTTGGTACCGGTGGCTTTCCAATGTGTTTTTGCTTGATCTTTGTTGCTAATATGCATAGTGAGATGTATATAATATGTATATATATTTACGCCAGAAAATGTGCTTTATTACTTACTGCTAGCTACTCTGATACAAAAGCATGGGAATCTATGATAGTTCCAATACTAGGGCAAGAGAACAAGTTACTTACCTGTAACTTTGGTTCCCCAGTATTGGTAACTTTCATAGATTCCCATGCTCCCACCCTCCTCCCCGAGGAAAGCTCAGCCTTCAGCAGATATGACTACTGTATCACAACGGCTAAGAAAATCTGAGGCTCTGAGGTTCCTTCTGGAGGGTTCTATGGGGTGAGGCTCCTCTGATTGGCTGATGCTTAGTTTGGTCTCTTTTACAAAAAGAGGTGGATATGCTACAAAAGGGAATGAGGCCTAGGCCTATTTCTTTCTCTCTTGTACCTACTGCTATGTTATTTTGTTACCGAGACTGCCATTCAGACGACAGGGAATGATACAAAAGCATAGGAATCTATGAAAGTTACCCATACTTGGGAACCAAAGTTACAGGTAAGTAACTTATTTTCTTTTTGTGTAAGTTTATGATTGTTTGCTATTCAATATATCATTTTTTGTAGTAGTGTCTTTACGATTGCAGAGTATCCGCTCATTAAAAGATAGGACTGTTTCTCTGCTTAGAAAAATATAGGACTATTCTATCTTTTTATGTGCAGAGACTCTACTGTCATAAAGATACTACTAGTAAAATACCTTTGTAAATAGCAAACAATTATAAACTTACACAAAAGTTAAGTTTAACTTTGTGATTCAGGCCCTACATCTTTATTAATCATGTTACTATTTTGCTTATGTTTGTCCTGTGAAGATATTATACTAACCCTACTGTTTGTATTTCTTACTTAAGGACAAGGAAGTAAGACCATGGGATTTTCCTCTTTCCCTCATTTTCAGTCGCATGGATGGGTTTTCACACAGAATAAAGACAATTGAGGTAACTATGAAATGTCACTACTAACTGAGTGCTAATCACTTTCATGCAATGCACAGCTCAAGACGTTGATGGAGAGTGCATACAGTAGTTCTCTTACCCTTGAGAGTCCTAAGCTTTATTGCAGGTCTTCATCAAGGAACATCATTTTTAGGTTTCGCCCACACAGCGCGCTGGTGAAATTGATTGAATTTAATATAAATCTGGCAGTATTTAAGACTCTTAATATAAATCTTAAGAGTCTTAAATACTGCCTTACTTTTTATTTGTTTGTGTGCTTGCCACTTAATTTTCCTCTATTTCTATTGGTTGTAGCATACTATTTCCTGTTGTTCTTCGTGTGCTCTTCTTATCAGTGTCGAATGGCCCAAGTACTCCTTTTCATCCACTTTTGTGGAGCTTTTTTTAGGTTGTGCCTGCACAGCACTCACACTCTTCTTGTTTTGTTTGTACTCCACCCGTTACCAAATCTCCCTGTGGGGGCACACATTTCAAGTGTGCTTGTTTTTAATTTCATACCTGCACTCTATACGAGTGCATATGTTCCATCTTTCCACTGTTCCCTATCACCTAACGCTGTTGTTTCTCCCACATCCTTATATACCCCCTCCTGCTGTTCGTTGTTATATCAACATGGACATCCAAATTGAGACACGTTTAAGCTGCATTACAAATTAAATCAGAAATGGGGAAATTTACAGCGCAGATCAATTTATTTTTAACACATGCACCACTTCAGTTTGGAATTCTCCCTCTTTCCCCTCCAACACTGCAGAGTGTATATTCTTCATGCGCTAGTGCACAAGCTGCTCCTTCTCCTGGCAGACTGAACATGAGGTCATCTCTCAAGTTGCAAGCACAATATAACTCCACAGTCACCACGTGACCCCTGAGGCATGCCCAAATTAAGTAGGTGACCAGTCAGCAATCCATTATTTTCCAAGCTGGTAGGCACAAATGTGGAGCCCCGCTGAGGGTTACTGCATAGGCTGCTATTATTCTACGTGTATTTTCTCAATCAGATGTAGTAACCAGCGGCTGGCACTAGAAGAAAGCAGTAGCGTCTGGTACCAGGCAATGCCTCTCTTATCAATTTTTCATGACAACAAGTACAGGGGCATTGGTAAAGCAAAGGAGCAGTTATAACGATTGAGATCGGAGCAGTGCAAGGTTTGTTTTTGTAGTTGGTTGTTCTCTCAGGATGAATATATAATGTGAGCATAGTGTGCATCTTTATTGATATCTCTAATGTATTTGTTTTCCAACCTCTCCCGTTGTTTGGTCTTCTGTTTATTTTTGCAGTTTAACGTAAACCCGCCCTAAAGGTATCGGAGTGCTTTAGATGAGCACTAAATTACAGTAAATGATAAGCAACATGCAGTGACTGAATTCTAGCAATTTGTCAGCCATTGTAATGGGAAAGGGGCGATTAAGGTCCTCAAAGCACCCATTCATGTGATTTACTGCTTCTTGAGATCATTAAGGTGGAGAATATGTGATTTGCAAACAATCCCAGGATGTTCAGCCTCCCGCAGAAACTCGAAATTCCCCAGCTTCAAGATTGACCGCTCTAGTCTGGGTGGGTGACACTACTTCGGAACACACAGTTAAAAAGCATTTCAATAATGCATTCCAAAACAGCCCGACCACAATATATGTTGCTCTGTGACCGCATTTCTATAGAATCACTCTTTCCACAACCAAGGCTGTGTACAAATGAGCCCATACTGACTCAGTTCCCTCAACCCCAAGCAAGAGTACCCCAAGGCATTCCAGAAGAATGCGTTCACTATCCAGGTCACCCATGCCCTCTGCAAAATATTCTTTAAACAGCAACTCCATGCCAAGGTTCAAACGTATTAACTAAGTTTGCACACGGCTTCCCAGAAGACGATACATCAAATCACTCCATAAACAGTTTTCAAGAGCATCAGTGATCAACAGTGTGGCAAGCAAAAGTTTTACTGGTGAGTTTCCATCAGACCAGTTATGTGTGTGTGTTTTTTTTTAAACAGGATTTACATCCTCTGTGTTTTTGTGGAAATATGTGTAAAATTGGGTTTATATGCAAATAAACAGGTCTCCAGCTTTTACCATTTATTACTCCGGCCGCCGATTCATGAATAGAGCTTCAAGAAACTAGGAAAGCAGGGCACCAGTATGAGAAGCTTCTATGCCCTGTGAATAATGAACACAAGGCCCTCAACGCTGTTATAAAAATAAACATTTTATCTAGCAAGACCCATAGTAGTAACCCTGAATTGTGTAAAACAGCTAGCCTGCAGATCAGCTTGATTTGTTGCTTGTAAAACAGACTCTCTCCTGAATGCTGCACACCAAACTGTATAACAACACAGTAAGCGGCATATGTAGTAGGAGCCACCTGCTGAATGAATATTCAGCATATGAACATTGACAAAGCCAATAGATTTTTGCATAATTATAGATTAGCACATTTTTGCAACATAATCCATCATCTCCTGCATAACATGCATATTTTAGCAAAGAAATGTTTTTGTTTCTAGCCTAAATGGATCACAATTTACGTGATGTTGCGCAATGGAAGGCATTTTGCAAAGCTCAACTGGTCACTTTTCTGTTACTTATTGCCATATTTAGGTATTAAACTGGTACTAATGTTTTCCAAGATGGCGGCCGAGTAAGTCAGACTTCTCGGAGCTCTGCCGACCAGGACACTGAATGGGGAGGTCGCTGTCATCTGCAGGGCCCCAAGACACCTGATTTGCACTAAATCAAGCCCCTGCATTAAGCCACTGCCAGTGGGGACTTGGATGCCATGCAGCACCCCAGCGTGACTCGAGAACCAAGACGGCCGCATTGGATGACTCACGATAGTGGGCTCCATGGCTCCTCGCTCTTAAGGATGAGACGCATTATGGTAAGTCCATCCATACCCTTTGACTTCCAGCCTCTGTGGTGCCTCCTCAGCTGGGCAGCAGTTGCCTGCTACACCAGCAATGACTCTTGCATACGTGGGAGGACCGCCTACTCCAGGCGATGACTGCAGCCTTCCTCCGGCACGGCCATCGTGGTTGAGGGTGTAGGACACAGTGAGCCCCGCTTGGATTAACTGTAGTGGGACTGCCAGAATTTGCCCGCTCCCTCACTGCAGAATCACTGGCAGAATATCGAAGGTCAGAATATCGAATTACAGAAATATTGAAGCAAGAATATCGAAGTCAAGAATATCGACATCCTATCTACATTATGGTATGTACAAAAATATATAGAGAAAAAATATCGATGTCAAAAATATCGTTGTTAAAAATATCGTTTTTTATTTAAGTTAAAAAAAAGTTAAATAAAGTAAATAATATATATAATTAAAATAAACATAGTTAAAATATTTCAAAATGTTAAGAATGATTTGTAGGGCGCACTTACACTGATTGGTTTCATGGTGCTGTAGGAAAGAAGGCAGGATCCGTTACCCGAGAGAACATTAGTTGTAGGCTTGCTTATAGAGCCAGGTTTTAAGTGCTCTTCTGAATTTCATGAGGCCCGGACAAGCTCAGATTTCCAAGGGTAGGGAGTTCCAAAGTCTAGAGGCGAGAGTGGCAAATCTACAGCCTCCTGTGCGCTTCCGTCTGAAAGAGGGGGTGTGGAGGAGTGAGAGGTGGGCAGAGCGTAGGTTACGGGCGGGGGTATGCCTATCAGATTGTTTATGAATTTAGGACTTTTTGCCATGCAGGGACTTAAAGATCAGACATCCCGTTTTGAAAGTGCACCGTTGAGACATGGGGAGCCAGTGTAGCTTCCTAAGCAGCGGGGTGGCTGGTTGCCATCTGGGTTGACTTAGGATCAATCTGGCTGCGTGGTTCTCTTCCAGGGGATCTCATCAATAGTCATAAGCATTAGAATATTCCCGCCCATGCGCGACCCCGGAAACACTATATTATATGTACCCCACATATATATACTCATATATATATAAATACATATATATATAAAAACATGCAATAGCAGCCAAATAAAATTAGAGCTGAAATATGCTGTGCAGAATTTCCACCATACATGAATAATAAGCATTAGAAACATGAGAAACAACAACAAAGCTTGTTTAGAAACTGTTTTAATGCTCAGAAAGCAGTAGAAATTCTCATAACTCACAGGAAGCATAGAAAGCTCCCAGGCTGCATCGCAAACACACAGTCTAAAAAGACTGAAAAGCTAACCTGTAGCTGCATAGCAATAAACTGACACCGTGCCTTTAAGGCACCCATGACCCCCAGTATCCCATCATGCCTCAGGGGTGACAGTTAGGTCAGTTGTTCTTTCCGGCTCCTTCAGGAAGGGTCCTGGTTACACAGCTCCACTAGTTTTCTGTTTTCTGACAGAAAAATACTTCACTTTTGTCTCTTTTTACACTTACTTTGACATTTATCAGCTAGTCAAGTAAGATACTGTCTTTTTTAGTCAGTTTAGTGAACATTTTCTTCTGAGAATGCCTTCACTCTTTGACAAATGTCCATCTTGTGGCAACAAGAAGGCAAAATCAGACAATCACGACGTCTGTATCTTGTGTCTGCCTGAAGATCATGATCCGGACACCTGTCCTCACTGTGAACACCTGTCAGGAAGAACTCTTGAAGACAGGGAGAGGATTCGCATTTATGGCCTGGCACACAGGTCATCCAGAGGAAGATCTCCGGTGAAGAAGGGTTCCAAGAAGACTCAAACATCTTCAAAAAAGAAGTCTTCACATCCTTCAACTTTAGCGTCGGGCTCGGCGCTGAGAAAAGAACCACCGGTGGATCAGCTCTCGTCTAAACTACCGTCGACGGCGGGCTCGCCATCGAAGAGAAGACCAGGTACGTCGACGACGTCGAAGGATCCAGTCCCGTCGTCGAAATCCCCTCCGCCGTCGTCAACCAGGCGACGATCGGCGTCGAGGAATGTGACTCCGCCGCCGTCAACTGGGCGACGGTCGGCGTCGAGATGAAAGGCCCCTCCGCCGTCGTCATCCAAGCGACGTCCGGCGTCGAGAAGTGTGACCCCTCCGCCGTCGTCTAAGAAACAACGTTCGGCTTCGAGGACCAAGACCACTCCGCCGTCGTCACATAGACATTCAACGTCGAGACAGAGGTCTCCGTCGACGGCTGGTCATCGCCGTTCGACGTCGAGACAGAGGACTCCGTCGACGGCTGGTCATCACCGGTCGACATCGAGACAGAGGACTCCGTCGACGGCTGGTCATCACCGGTCAACGTCGAGACAGAAGACTCCGTCGACGGCTGGTCATCACCGTTCGACGTCGAGGCAGAGGGCTCCGTCGACTGCTGGTCATCGCCGGTCGACGTCGAGAGACCATAGATCCTCGCATCGGTCGCCGTCGAAGCATTCGAAGTCGAGATTGTTCGACCCGCTGATCCCCCAGAGGCGTTCGGCGTCGAGAAAAGAACGCTCGACGTCGAGACATTCAGAAAGAAACTCTGTTATCATGGTTACGCAGTCAGCTTCTCGCCATTCCACTTCACAGTCTTCTGGTTCCTAAACAGCATCCTCGAGGTCCAGAAGCCCTGTCCGCAGATCTCCTGTGCGTCAGCCAGATCCTTCGGCTGGGGAGATCAGACTGTCACCTAGATGGTACAGATCATTGGACCATTGGCGAAATTCAGAAGCTGCCAAACGTATGTATGAGTATGCCAGCTCTCAACACGGGTCTCCTCTTCAGAATCTGGTGGAGGAGATGGACAAGCATAGTCCTCCCAGGCGCAAATCACCTGTGAGAACACCAACTAACTCTCCCAGAAGGGAACTTCCGGTTAGACCCCGATCTCCCAGAAGACAGTCCGGTCAGGCCTCGTTCACCCAGAGGGGAAGATCGGGTCAGATCTCGCTCTCCTAGAAGGGAAGAGCATTCAAGAAGATCGCGTGAGAAGAGGCCCAGTGCTCACCGTAAACGTCGAAGGACTCCGTCTACTTCATCTACCTCTTCGACCAGGTCTTCCAAAAGAGATTACTCTCCTAAGCTGACGGATAGTCCTACCTCTAGATCCTCTCCAGTGGATGACATCGGCACTTATCTGGATGTCCTACCAAGAGGAGCTCAGAAGCTGAGCATTGAAATGTCTGTCCCTCAAGTTACTACGACAGTAATTTTTGAAACTTTGCACAAAAAATCTATCTCTCGTCCACTGCTGCCGTTAGTCCCGGGGATTATGGATCCGGTCAAGGACGTTTTCCTAACCCCAGCGGCTATCAGAGCGGTTCCAGCCCGCATACAGAAAAAATACAAACCGGCTTCTTCTGACCCAGTTTTTTATAAAATCTGACCCTCCAGCAGACTCTGTGATAGTGGCAGCGGCGAGAAAGACACATGCAGTGGCCGCTACCTCTTCAGTCCCACCAGACAAGGACAGCAAATCTCAAGACTCCTGGGGTCGCAAGGTTTGCAATTCAGCTGCCTCCACGCTGAAGGTCTCCAGTGCGGCTGCGCTGCTGGGTAGATACGACAGAGCCTTATGGGACTCCATGGAAAGGTTCAAGTCCAAACTGTCAAAGGAAGACCAGAAGGACTATGAAGAGACTATGACAGAAGGATGTCTGGTGGCGAACCAGTTAATAAGCACAGCTGCGGATGGTGCAGTGCTAGCGGCACATTCCTACTCACATGGGGTTTGTGCCAGGAGATCGGCTTGGTTGCGCCTTACAGGGCTGAAGCCGGATGCGCAGCATCGCATTCTCAATCTTCCCTTTTCGGGTTCCTCCCTCTTCGGGGAACATGCTGACGAAGAGATGACCCGTATGAAGACAGAACTGGACACAGTAAAAGCGGTGGGTTTGGAAAAGAAAAAAGAATTAAAACGCCGCTTTAAGACCGACAGAGGGAGAGGGGCTCAACAGAGGGTTCAAACCCCTCAGTGGTCCCAAAGTAAGAACCAGGGATAGACCCAGTTTCGAGGCAAAGCCAACAGAGGTAGAGGAGGTCACCAACAATCCTCTAACACCACGAGAGGAGGAAAGGCCTGAGCAGTGGCTTCCTCTGGCGCCGTTGCCCACTCCAGTGGGAGGAAGTGCTTCACAACACCTGGCAGGGTGGGTCAGCATCACAAAGGATCAGTGGGTGCTGAATATACTGCGCAATGGATACAAGCTTCGTTTCCGTGCGCTTCCAAAGAGCATTCCTCCAAAGAACTCTTGCCCTCACCAGCTAAGCTTGCTCCGAAGAGAGGTGAAAGTTCTACTACAAAACAGAGCTATAGAGGAGGTTCCCCCCTCTCAAAAAGGAAAGGGAGTCTACTCCAGGTACTTTCTTGTCCCCAAAAAAGATCATGGAGACAAGTTCAGACCAATACTCGATCTGCGACTCTTGAACAAAGTCATCGTCAGAGAAAAGTTCCGCATGTTAGCTCTTCACCAAATATGCCCATATCTTCAAACCGGAGATTGGATGTGTTCGGTGGATCTGCAAGATGCATACTTTCACATTCCGATTGCTCTACAGCATCGCAAGTACTTGAGGTTTGTAGTGGGAAGCAAACACTACCAGTACAAGGTGCTACCCTTCGGTCTCAAGTCCGCACCACGAGTCTTTACCAAATGCATGGCAGTGGTGGCGGCTTTTCTTCACAAAAAGGGTCTCTTCATCTACCCATACCTGGACGACTGGCTCCTAAAGGGTTCGTCTCCGGTTCAGGTAACGCACGATCTGCAACTTTGCCTACACCTGTTGCACAGACTCGGTCTCCATGTCAACCTGGAGAAGTCAGTCCAGCGGCCGACATAGTCCATCCACTACCTAGGCTCCGTTCTGGACACAAAATTGGGAAAAGCGTTTCCTTCGGATGAGAGATTTTTTTCCATGAGTCAGAAATGCGAGATTCTGCTAGAGTCTCGGTTTCCAACAGCCCGACAAGTAGCATCCCTGCTGGGTTCCATAGCGTCCTGCATTTTCCTCATTCCAAACGCCAGGCTGAGAATGCGTCCTCTGCAACAAGCTCTAGAGGACCAGTGGGACCAAGCGACAGGGCATTGGGAAGATCGTATTACTCTTTCCCAAGCGACGAAGGTTGCCATCAAATGGTGGACTCGGAGAAAGAATGTGCGGGTCGGAGTACTGTTTCACCAACCTCTTCCATCCCAGTCTTTAGGGACGGATGCCTCTCTGCAAGGCTGGGGAGCGCACATGGGTCCACTTCAAATACAAGGTCAGTGGTCTGCGCATGAGCAGACATACCACATCAACATGCTGGAGCTCAAAGCGGTTTTTCTAGCTCTCAAAGCTTTCTTTCCAGCGATCGAGTCCAACTCAGTCCTAGTTCAGACGGACAATACAACCACCATGTTCTATCTGAACAAACAAGGAGGCACACGATCTCGCCCGCTCTCCCGAGAGGCTCAGACAATCTGGCGCTGGCTCCTCTCTCGAGGCCTCACTGTAGTGGCGGTGCACCTTCCAGGCGAGTTGAACGTAAAAGCAGACGCACTCAGCCGGCACTTCGAAGATCAGCCAGACTGGGTGCTAAACGACGAGGTGGTAGAAGAGCTTTTTCGTTGCTGGGGTCGTCCAGCCATAGACTTGTTTGCAGACGACGAAAACGCCAAATGCCACGCCTTCGCGTCCAGGTTCCACCGACCAGGGACGCAGGGGAATGCTCTTCTGATGGATTGGTCAGGAATATTCGCTTACGCGTTTCCTCCCCTGGCTCTGATTCCGAAGGTAGTGTCCAAGCTCCTCAGGTCGGACATGGAGATGATCTTAATAGCTCCGGATTGGCCACGGCAGTGGTGGTACCCGGACCTTCTACATTTCTCTGTGTGTCCACACAGACGACTTCCTTGCAGGCCGGACCTGTTGAGCAAAATGGACGGGAAGATACTGCATCCCAACCTTCCCTCGCTGAACCTAACAGCATGGCACCTGAGGTCCTGCAATATGGACATCTGAACTTGCCTCCCGAATGCATGAACATTTTAAAGGAGGCTAAGAGGCCTTCCACGAGAGCGTCTTATGCGTTCAAGTGGAAGAGGTTTTACTTATGGTGTAGGGATCGTCATCTAGATCCTACTAAAGGGCAGGAGGAGGTAATCTTGCCATACCTCCTTTCCTTGGCAACTTCTGGATTGAAATATGTTTCCATTAGAGTGCATCTGTCTGCCATAGTGGCGTACAGGAAATCGCCTCATCAGATTTCTTTCTTTCAGGTTCCGGTGGTTAAGGACTTCCTCCAGGGGTTGAAGAAAGTCTATCCCCCTGTGCGAAATCCTTCTCCTCCTTGGGAATTGAACCTGGTTCTGTCCAGGTTAATGTCACCTCCTTTCGAACCTATCCACAAGGCTTCTTTACAACATCTATCTTGGAAAGCAGCCTTTTTAGTGGCAATCACAATAGGGTTGTCCTGAGGGCTCACCCATCCTTCTTACCTAAGGTGGTTTCTGATTTTCATATAAATCAGTCCATTTCCCTCCCTTCTTTTTCCCCCAAATCCAGCGACCCCAGCAGAGCGGTCGTTGCACTCATTAGATTTAAAGAGAGTGCTCAAGTTCTATTTGGAAAAAACCAAGGGAATCAGGAAGTCGGATCAGCTGTTCGTGAACTATGGTTCGATGAGAACAGGCTTTCCGGCGGCCAAGAGGTCCATCTCTAGATGGATTGTCTCTTGCATTAAATTGGCCTACCAGCTTGCAGGCAAGCCTTTATTGGTGTCACCCAAAGTGCATTCTACTAGAGGGAAAGCGGCCACAGTAGCTTTCTTGCACGACATTCCAATGTCAGAAATATGCAAGGCTGCGACATGGAAATCAGTTCATACCTTTACGAGGCATTACTGCCTAGAATCTGATTCCAGGGCCGATACTCAAGTAGGACAAGCCTCTTTGAGGAATCTATTTGGGTAGCCTGCGGCCTGTACGAGCTTAGTTGTTACTAGGCTTAGTATGGGTATTACTGTATTGTTACTCCTTTGCCCGCAGGGAGATGAGGTGAGGCTCGCTATTCTATTCTAATGCTTATGACTATTGATGAGGATCCCCTGGAAGAGAAGGATTAGTTACTTACCTGTAATCCTAGTTCTCTTCCAGGGGTATCCTCATCAAAGTCATAAGCAACCCTCCCGCCTCCCCGGGCAAAGGACATTCTTTAATAAGGAGATATTGTTAACCTATTTGTTACTGGGTTTGTTTTCAGTCTCCGAAAAGAACAACTGACCTAACTGTCACCCCTGAGGCATGATGGGATACTGGGGGTCATGGGTGCCTTAAAGGCACGGTGTCAGTTTATTGCTATGCAGCTACAGGTTAGCTTTTCAGTCTTTTTTGACTGTGTGTTTGCAATGCAGCCTGGGAGCTTTCTATGCTTCCAGTGAGTTATGAGAATTTCTACTGCTTTCTCTGCATTAAAACAGTTTCTAAACAAGCTTTGTTGTTGTTTCTCATGTTTCTAATGCTTATTATTCATATATGGTGGAAATTCTGCACAGCATATTTCAGCTCTAATTTTATTTGGCTGCTATTGCATGTTTTTATATATATATATATGTATTTATATATATATGAGTATATATATGTGGGGCACATATAATATAGTGTTTCCGGGGTCCCGCGCATGGGTGGGAATATTCTAATGCTTATGACTTTGATGAGGATACCCCTGGAAGAGAACTAGGATTACAGGTAAGTAACTAATCCTTCTGGACCATCCGCAGTCGCTTTAACAGGTAGAAAGGCATGCCCAGGTATAGGGAGTTGGCGTAGTCCAGATGAGACAGGACAGTGGCTATCACCACCTGGGTGAGGGCTTCTGACGTGAGGAGACGACGGACCTTTCTGATTCTCCTAAGTTGGAAAAAACACTTGGAGACTACAAAGACTATATATATATATTATTATTCCAAAACGCGCTTTCGGCACTCGGCCTTTGTCAGTAATGAAACAGAGAGCTCAACAGCCACATTGCATTTAAGCCATCACGTGTAAATTCAACTCGACATAGAGGTAGGACACAATGATGGAAACATAGTCGCCATCTTTGAATAGGTCCATAGCTAACATGTGTGAAAAATACATTCAAGTGCAGACAATACATAAATGTCTGCAGATCAAGATAGATCAAAATAGATCATATAATGGCACAGTGCATACACCATTAATATTACGCCCACAAATGGGCTTATCAATTATACACTCTATTGTAAACGACTCCACATCCATGAATTTTACCAATAAACAACACTTGGCACTCAAAAAGCTATGTGAGGATTCTTCTTTGGTGTGCAAACCCTCAGACAAGGGGGGTAATATTGTCTTGCTCACCAAAACACAATATGAAAAGGAAGCATTACGCCAGCTAAATGATCCTAACACATACATGAAAGTCACTGCATCTGTATATAACAACAGTATTAAGGAATATCATGATATGATTCTAAAATGGTATAACAGTGATATGCTGAGCTGTGACGAACATTTATTTTTGAGATGCCTAAATCCAGTTACTCCCACGTTTTATTACTTACCGAAGATACACAAGGACTTATTGAATCCCCCTGGTAGGCCCATTGTAGCTTCCCAAGTCAGTCTCACTGAACACTTATCGATATACATAGACTCTTTTCTCTCTCCACATGTGGTTGGTCTGAAATCATATTTGAAGGATACAAAACACTTTTTGAATTGTATTGAAAGTGTTAATTGGTGTGATGGATATACTATGTTGGTGATTGATATCACCAGCCTGTACACGTGTATTGGGCACGAAGAAGGGCTGATGGCCATTTCCTGGTTTCTGGAGAGCAGACCAGTGAAATATTTTGAACATAATAAGATGCTACTCGACTTCCCAAAATTCTGCCTAAATAACAATATTTTTCTTTTTGTAAAGGACCTGTTTAAACAGCTCACGGGTGTGGCTATGGGTACCTGCTCCGCTCCCAGCTTCGCGAATTTATTCGTGGGGTGGTGGGAGGAGCAGGTGGCCTGGTCCCCTACGAATAAGAAATGGAATGAACTTGTGAAATGTTGGTACCGATATATCGACGACCTTTTTATTATTATAGAGGGTTCAGTCGATTTGGCTAAAGAATATATTGAGGTACTTAATACTAATAACAACAATTTGAGGTTCTCAGGTGAAATCAGCCAAATTGAAGTTAATTACCTTGACTTAACAGTATTTGTTGAAAATGGCAGCTTACAAACCAGGCTCTTTCGTAAGGTGACTGCAGGTAATTCCACCTTATTTGCGACCAGTAGTCACCCGAAGAGCTTGGTGAATAGTATACCGTATGGTGAACTATTACGGATAAAGAGGAATAACGCCAAGGAACAAGATTTTCGGAAAGCGGTGAGCAGTAGCACACAAAGATTCAAAGCTAGAGGGTATAAAGATGGGGTACTCAGGCAGGCTTTGAGTAAGGTTTGCAATCTAGAGAGGACAGGACTGCTCAAAAAAGATAACAACATCGATAACAAAAAAACTGTTGGGGGGACGTTTAGACTGATAACGACTTATTCCAGCAATGCCACTGACCTTAAACGTATAATGCGGAAGCATTGGAATATTCTGATGACAGATACTGTCATAAAGCCAGATTTACCCTCTTATCCTTTAGTGACTTTTAGGAAGGCGAGAGCACTGAAAGACTATTTAGGCCATAGTCACCATGAAGAATTTAAACCAAAATCCAAGTCTGAACCCATGAAAGGCTTCTTTCCTTGTGGTCGATGTAAGGCAAGTAAGGGGAGTAGACGCACTGTACAATATAATGTGCCAGGGGTGAAACAACCTAGAAAAATATTAAAGTTTCTTACATGTACAACACCCTACGTTGTGTATTGTCTAACATGTCCTTGTGGCAGAAGGTATGTTGGCAACACAACGAATCCGGTAAAACTGAGAGTTTTGGAACACCAAAGAGCGATCCAAAATGCAGATGTGAACTATCCGGTGGCTAGACATTTTGATAAAGAACATGCACGTAACAGGGACCTGTAATGTACTTTTGTCTAGATTCTGTCCCCTTGAATGTGAGAGGGGGGGACAGGCTACACAAACTCAGACGACTTGAGTCGCGCTACATAATTGATCTACAAAGCAAGGTGCCGATGGGACTAAATATGCATGAAGACTTGGCTGTCCACCTGATATAATGAAATTGTGAAATGTACTGTGGATGACTAACCATTATCTTAACTTCCTTTTAATCTGTTTTTTCATTTATTGTTATGAATTATTGCCTAAAATATCTTACCATCATGTCATCTCGATTGTAATGAGTATTAGCCCATACAGGGCAGGATAACAGCATCATGGATGTGGAGTCGTTTACAATAGAGTGTATAATTGATAAGCCCATTTGTGGGCGTAATATTAATGGTGTATGCACTGTGCCATTATATGATCTATTTTGATCTATCTTGATCTGCAGACATTTATGTATTGTCTGCACTTGAATGTATTTTTCACACATGTTAGCTATGGACCTATTCAAAGATGGCGACTATGTTTCCATCATTGTGTCCTACCTCTATGTCGAGTTGAATTTACACGTGATGGCTTAAATGCAATGTGGCTGTTGAGCTCTCTGTTTCATTACTGACGAAGGCCGAGTGCCGAAAGCGCGTTTTGGAATAATAAACTGAACCGTGAATTTACCCTGGGAGTGCTGCTTCCTGATTCCCGCTTGATTGCGGGGAAGGACTTTTGGAGCTGATATTGTTGTCGGGTGCACCCCCGATTAGCAGGCACCAGCCAAGGAGTGCGACAGGCAGGTGCAAGTGGAGCGTGTATATATTTATATATATATATATATATATATATATATATATATATATATATATATATATATATATATAACGTAAAACTAAATTAAACGTATCCATATAATATATATACTTATTAATATTTTTTTATAATTATTTTAATAACATAATATTTGTTAAAACATCTTATAAATTAAAAATACATCTATACACTATTAAAACAATGATACATATATAACAAATAAAAAATAAAACTATTTTTAATATTTTTTAAATTAATTATATACTACATTAACTAAAATAATACAAAAAATAGTAGATAGCGGAGGGAATACAATTACTATTCCAACTCCAAACAGTGCAACAGTAGGGGAATTGTTGGATAGCGTAAGGATAAAAATTACTATTCCAAATCCAAACAGTTTAACAGTAGGGAAAGTGTTGGATAGCGTAGGGGATTAAACTTACTATTCCCACTCCAGGGAGTGCAACAGTAGGGAAAGTGTTGGATAGGGTAGGGGTTAAAATTACTATTCCCAGTCCAGTGAGTGCAACAGTAGGGAAAGTGTTGGATTGTGTAGGGATTTTCAATTACTATTCCCACTCCACTGAGTGCAACTGTAGGGAAAGCGTTGGATAGCGTAGCTGTAAAAATGACTATTCCCACTCCAGTAAGTGCAACAGTAGGGAAAGTGTTGGATAGCGTAGGAGTTAAAAATACCGTTCCCACTCCAGGGAGGGCAACAGTAAGGAAAGTATTGGATAGCGTGGGGGTAAAAATTACTGTTCCCACTACAGTGAGTGCAACAGTAGGGAAAGGGTTGGATAGAGTAGGAGTTAAAATTACTATTCCCACTCCAGTGAGTGCAACAGGAGAGAAAGTGTTGGATAGCGTAGGGGTTAAAATTACCATTCCCACTCCAGGGAGTGCAACAGTAGATAAAGTGTTTTAATAGCGTATAGGTAAAAATTACTAATCCCACTCCAGTGAGTGCAACATTGTGGAAAATGTAGGATAGCGTAGGGCTTAAATTAACATACTTAATAATTAAATAATAAAAAAATAACATATTAATAATTCATTAACGAAGAAATTAATAATGAGGACTAATACCATAAATTAATATCTACTTAAATAACATGAAATTACTTCCCACCCTATTCCCCCATAAACACACAACCCACTACACATAAAAAACAATACAATTAATGTAATTATCAATTAATGCAGATTATCTACCAATTAATAATAAATGTGCATTAAATGAATACTGTGCATTAAATTAATTAACAAGAACAATAAATAAAAAATAATAATATATTTATTATAATTAACATAATGATAAACTTATTCAATTTATAAAAATTAAATACCAATTAATAATTAATTAACAATAAGTTAATAATCAATAACAATACATAAAACATATTAATTAATTATGATTACATTAATTCCCACCCTATTCCCCTATAAACCCACAACCCGCTACACATAAAAAATAACACAATTAATTTTATTATCAATTAATACAAATTATTTACCAATTAATAATCAATTAACAATAAATAACTTAACAATAACAATAAATGAAGACCTGGGGCCATTCGACGAGGAGGAGTGGCAGGAGGCGATTCAGAGCCCCAGAGAAATCGTGATGTGCCCCCACTTAAGATTGATCCAACTCAAAATACTGCACCGCACATATTACCCGCGCACCCGTCTGTACTCATGGGGTAAGATCATGGACCCAAGGTGTTCCAGGGGATGTCAGGGGAGGGAACCTTACTGCACATCTCATGGGAATGTCTTGAGATTGCATACTACTGGCACGGGGTAGTAGAGGTAATGTCCAGGGTGGTGGGTATAACAGTCCCTCTAGGCGCAAAGTGGCTACTATTGATGATTACAACTGACGCTGACTGGTCCAGACACCAGGGCCTGTGGCTGGCTCTTGCTGCAGGAGTGGCTTAAAGGAACATTGCCAGAAAGTGGGGGGCGTCTCTGCCTCCGACACTGGAGGAGTGGAAGCGGGACCTCGGATGGTGCCAACACGCAGAAGAAATGGTATATAAAAGTAGGGGAGACGTTAAGAAATGGGGGGAAATCTGGGCGCCTTGGTGGAAATATAGAGGGTGGTCTTGAGATCCTGACTCATGTTGAGGATGTTGTCTGCCGCCTATTCTTCAGTGCATTGTATCACTTCTGCACAATGGTGTCTGCCTGTCGTGTAACTCTGACTATGTATACTGTGTCTGCAATTTTCCTGAGTTTTGTTGATAAAAAGAGAGGGAAAAAACCAATAACAATAAATAAAAAATGTAATAGATTCATTATAATTAATATAATGATAAATTAATTAATTAATTACAATTAATAATTAATTAACAATAAATTAATCAATAACAATAAATAAAAACATATTATTAATTAATTATAATTAAATTACTCCCCACCCTATTCCCCTATAAACCCACAACCTGCTCTAATACTAATACGCAAAATTTACATAAAAAGAAATTACTAATTTCTAAACATGTAATATATATATTTTTAAATAATAAAAATACATTAAAAAATGTTAAACATACATACAAAATACATACTAAAATGCATAACACTAATATAAATATCGATATTATTAATAACTATATTTTTGCTAACGATATTACTTACTTCGATATTACTTACTTCGATGTAAAAAAAACAATATCACTTACCTTAAGGTCGATATTCTGGTCACCGATATTTTTGACATTGATACTCTGTCCCTACGATATGAAAAAATTGATACAGATATTTTGACTGCATCCTCACTGCATCGGCTGTCCTGCCTGCTGCCCTGCAAGTGAGGGGTTGTGGCCATGTGGCAGCCTGTTCATGTTGTCACAGCTGCATCCCTCAAGGCCGACCTGCGGTGTCCAGCTTGAAGAGGTCCACCCTGGTTTGGTGCCACTGTGTTGAATACCACTTGAACAGTAGTCAGCCACAGTGGGCTGTGGTGCGGGGCGAGGTTCTTCCTGTCTTTAACCTTCTGCAGCCCTCTGGATAGCGGCCTCGGCTGCCCCACTGCTCGCCCCCCCTTGTTTACCCTTGTTGGCATGGCAGGTTGAATCCAGAGGCAATTGAGGTAGTTGTGGGGGTCTTGAAAGGTGGCAATGCCCTCCATCCTATACACAATGCTCCTGCCCCAATAAGGGCCATCTGCCATTGGCAGCCACAAGGTGGTGGTGCGTTCCATTGAACCTTTTCACCTGTATTTGCATAAGGCACCCTGGACTCTGGACCCCTGTGCAGCGGTGTTTCACTATCTGTCAGCCCTTCTGGCTTCAGTCGTACTCTTATCACCCCAAGTTCTGTCCAGCCTGACAGACATGGCGTCTTCTCTACAGGACTGTGGTCATCTCTTTGCTTGCATCCTCACCTATGATGGCCACAACAAACCCCGGCCCAGAAATGATAACTAATTGAGGTCCCCCCCGCTGTGTAAAGCCTCATGCTTTACACAGCAGGGATTGTCCCTCCAGACTTTTAGCACTGTGGCAGCAAATTAAACAAATCATCCCATACACCCTGGGATGTGCTGGGGTTGCTGACTTTCTCCAGAAGACCTGCTATCAATTCACCATTTCTTCTCAGCGGAACACTAAGAAGGATGCCACTTTGAAACACCTCTAGTCTTCACTAAGCCCCCTGAGAAGAAGACAGATCAACCTCACAAAGTGCCTCTGGGTACCCAGGCTACGGAAAGGTCAGTGGCAGAAGATATACCTCCCAGTGAAGCTCTTGTTACAAGAGCCTTTCTAGAACACCTGGTTGGAATTCTTAGAGATGAATTTGCAACTCTTAAACAAGACATAACCATTGAGATAATGGATATCAGTCTCACATCTACCAGAGGGGAAACAGCGTTTACAACGCAACTTTTACCACGCAGTACCTTTACCACGCAACTTTTACAACGCAAGTCGATACAACGACTTGCGCTGGGGGGCGCTGTAGGATAGGAAATAGTTTAATTTACTATCCAAAACCTTCCCTACTATCCACGGGGACTGGAGTTGGAATAGTAAATTAAACTATTCACTATCCAGCGCCCCCCAACGCAAGTCGTTGTAACGACTTGCATTGTAAAACCTGCGTGGTAAAGGCATGCGTTGTAAAAGCATGCGTAGTAACGACATACATCCCTACCAGAGAGCAGCCGCTGCCATGGCACACGAACTGCGACGCATCATCAACTCCACTTTCAAAACCGGCACGTTCCCCGACAACTGGCAATGCACAGAAGTCAAGCCCCTCCTCAAGAAGCCCTCCGCAGACCAGACAGACCTCAAAAACTACAGACCCATCCCTCTCCTTCCCTTCGCAGCCAAAGTCACAGAGATTGTCAATATTCAGCTCACGAACTTCATCGAAACTAACTCCATCCTCGACTCCTCCCAGTCCGGATTCCGCAGCAATCATAGCACCGAGAACGCCCTCCTAGATGCCACAGACGACATCCGCACTCTCCTTGACCAGGGCAACACGTCTCCCACTGCACACCGCCAGACTCCAGGACGCTGGCATACAGGGAATCGCCCTCGACTGGATCTCTTCTTCCTCCCCGGACAAACCCAGGCTCCCACCCTTCCTCTCCGAACCCACTGAGATCAGCTGTGGAGTACCCTAAGGATCATCGCTCAGCCCCTCGCTATTCAACAGCTACATGGCCCCCTCGCCGCCATCGTCAGACATGATGGGCTCAGCATAGTATCCTATGCTGAAAACACCCAGCTCATCCTCTCTCTCTCAAAGGAACCCAACACCACCAGACTCAGCTTCCGAGAAGGAATGAAAGACGTTGTGTCCTGGATGAGCAGCAGCTGCCTGAAGCCCAACTCAGAGAAGACAGATGTCCTTGTCCCCACCCCCTTCACATGGGACAATACCCCCTGAATCCAGTAAGACAGTCGCTCATGCACTCATTACTAGCAGATTGGACTACGGAAACACCCACTACGCAGGAATCAACAATTTCCTGCTCCAAAAACTCCAGACCATCCAGAACACCGCTGCCAGACTCGTCGCCAGCATCCCACAACAAGATCACATCACCCAGCACCTACAAGACCTTCACCCGCTCTCTGTCGAGAAGAGAGTGACCTTCAAGCTACTGACTCACACCTACAAATCCCTCAACAACACTGGACCCCAATACCTCCACGAAAGAGTCTCCTTCTACTCACCCAAGAGAAGCCTCTCATCCTCCGACCTCACCCTTGCCAAAAACCCCCGCATCCACAGAGTCAGAACGGGTAGAAGAGCCTACTCCCACATCGCGGCAAAGACCTGTAACGAACTCCAGCTCCGCATCAGACCTTCACTCACTCTGAAAGCCTCAGATGGAGCCTCAAGACCTGGCTGTTTGGGTGAGATGGAGCTGGACGATTTCCCCCAACTCCCCAGCACCTTGAGATCCTCATGGGTGAGTAGCGAGCTTCACAAATACCTGATTGATTGATTGATTGATTGGATGACTTGGGCCAGTAATTGAACTCCCTGGAGCAGAACCAGGACTCCCAGCAGAAGTAATTGGATGGGCACCGCTGTGAACTTTTGGAGCTACGCGATAAAAAATAAAGAGCTCCGATATCAGCTGGAGGACCTAGAAAATCAATTCTGTTGCTCAAACATACACATCAAAGGGGTTCCTCTACAAGCGGTATCTAGCAAACTGGAGGACTTTGTCATCAGACTCTTTCGGCAAGTAGCTTCAGCACTTGCAGCTCAAGAAATCACTCTTGATCGCACACACTAGGCTGGCCGTACTGCTAGTACCTCTGGTTAACCCCAGGACATCCTCACGTGCCTTCATTCGTACCACCAGAAGGAGATCATCATGAAATCACCCCGAGACTAGGCAGCCATAAAATTTGACGGTCCGCGGTTGTGGCTCTGTTAAGACCTCTCTATGATAACTTAACAATGATGAAGAGCTCTCAGGCCGTTAACAGACTTCTTATGAGATAAAAACATCAAATACAAATGGGGACACTCATTCCGCCTCCAATTTGTCTAGCAGGATGAAGTACACAGTATTCGCACTCTTGAGGATGCACGTTTGGTCTTAGACATGCCTGCATTCTTTTCGGAAGCCCAGGTCCCCCTGCCTCCTCCTGACTTAGTTATAGCTAAATCGGATTTTCGCTGCTCTACTCTGGAAGAAAACATTTAATAAACCCTTCGAGTATGAAAGTCACAAAGAGCAGGAGACGCTGCTACAACAGCCACAGCACTGTGACAGGGCAACAGATGCGGGCAGTGAACAGTGATCCTTTCTAGTGAGCCTCAGAGTGCCTTTGGGTCCTAAACAGGGGCCCCATGCTTTAACCTCTAGGTTACTGATCATAGTCTCACAGTGATCTCCCCTGCTTGTTGACATTGATCTTTCTGGCAGGTCTACATATCCTTATGGGACCACTGACCCTACAGCGTCATCGCAACGACATGGATCCTTGCAGCTCATTTATTGTTGTTCACAGACGGGAACTTTCTTGGTATTCAGTTCCTTATCTCTTTTCCTTTCTCTTCTCTTGATGCCCTATATCTGTCTCACCACCCCATTGGCTTCCTGGTGCCATCACCTCCATAGTAAGACTGTCTCCTTTCATGTAAAAGCAGGACACACACCACCCTGTTGCACATACATGGGTAAATGGTGACTATTAGTCTTAACGTTAGGGGTCTCAATGCTCCAGGTGAAACTACTGGCACTACTGTCCTTCCTCCGGGTCATGGAGTACGATATTTGTCTTCTACTGGAGACACATCTGCTCAAGTCGGAATGGAAGCGCCTCTACTCCCATTGATTCGAGGACTGTACATTTCCTCTGGGCTGATTAAGAAGGTGGGAGTTGCGATTCTTTTAGCAACACACTTCCCAGGAATGGTGACACATGTTCATGTTGAGCTGCCTTGTAGGCTCCTAACACTGCGTCTAGACTTACGGGGACATGGGTTTACTTTGGCGAACATATATGCTTCTTGCAAAAGGCTGTCTTAGTATATGGTGCAGACTTATTTAAGTAAAGCTCCCTGCACTAATCCAGACAACCTGCATGGTGATTTTAGTGGTCTTAGACAACCATAGAAAGTTTGGGTTCTCAAATATATCATGCCCACAGGGATCTGCTGGAGGGCAATGTAGGATGAGCGTTACGTAGCACCAAAGGTAACTTCTAATTCTGGGGGGCCCTCTCACTGTCTGTAGCGGGTAGGGTGACACTATTAAAGATGGTGACGCTGCCTCGACTCCTGTATAATATTACTTTGGGCTGCTTCCACTCTGGATTTCGCCTAGACTATTTGCTCAACTCAACAAAATGGTCACAGGTTTCCTGTGGGACTCTGAAAGACGGAGGGCGGAGGCTGGAATAGGTCCCTTAGCCGGGTGCAGATGCGATGCCCCTATGCACCAGACATCCCCCTGGCCATATGCGAGGCATTGCACCACGGTGGGAATTGGCATAGATTACAGGCACAGAGAGAGGTAGGAATCTCCACAATAGGAGATTTATATGAGGAGAATACTTTGCTCCCCTTTAATGATCTTTTAGAGCGATAAGACCTCCCAAGAGGAGATTTGCTTCTGTATGCCGCCCTGACAGCAGCCATCCGAAAGCACTGGCAGGAGGGGTTAGCAGAGCCTCAGA
Organism: Lissotriton helveticus; assembly: GCF_964261635.1. Taxonomy (NCBI): domain Eukaryota; kingdom Metazoa; phylum Chordata; class Amphibia; order Caudata; family Salamandridae; genus Lissotriton; species Lissotriton helveticus. Next base: position 1,059,685,843 of record NC_136068.1, on the reverse strand, counting down.
CTTCCATGGTTTGGCAATATATAATGATAGTTGCTGGAACCTTTAAGGCGGTTACTTGCCTATATAGGCACCTCACGCAGGAATTACGCTGGCACCTGACTGCCTTGCACATCAAATGGGTGGGGGGTCTGGCTGAAGCTATAGATGAGAAACCATGGGGGGATCTTGTGGAAAGGGCCTGGAAGAGTTCCAGGAATGCACAATTCCAGCTGATCCACTTCTATGTTTTACATAGGGCATACCTCACTCTGAATAAGATTAACGAGTTTGTCGTCTCGGACTCCTGCCCGGGATGTAACACTGTAACACGGAGGGTGCGGGGTTTTTACATATGTTTTGGGATTGTCCAAACCTGGGAGATTTCTGAAGGGGAGTCACTACAGTGTTGGCACCACAGAGAAGAGAAGTAGTACTGATCCCAATATGTTGTCTACTACACTAGTTCCCTTACACAGCCAGGAACAAGGTTACTAGCCAGTTCATAGACTTGGGCTTGGTGTTGGCTAAAAGAGAGATCACTAGCCATTGGAAGGTGAAAAAGTGGCCCTAGCTTGCCAAGATGGACGAGTAATTTGTGAAATGGGTGGAATATGAGGGGACATTCAGACTGCAAATGGCCCAAAGAACGGGGAATGAGAAGATGTTGGAAGCAGCAAGGGCATGGGTGGCATTAGTGGAACTCCTGCCACAACCGACTGAAGATAGGGATGAAATCCTTGATGGAGAGGGCCCTAATGCGGGTGACTGATCACTTGACACATCTAGCGACCCTGACTGCTGGTTACACAGTGGGCCTGACTGGTAGCTCACCCACCCCACACCGCTTTACCAGCGATACATGCTGGATGGAGTGGCACATAATTCCTAATATGGGATCGGACTAAGACCCCACGTAGTTGACCTGATCATAAAGCTGCATGCTGTGGGGGTGGGGAGGGTTGGAGTTTGGAGTGGGGTAGAGCTATACGGGGAGCACTGTGCTTGAAGAAGAGCCTCGATGAGATTAATAAATGGTATATTACGTTGACATACAACGCTGAGCAGAGGTCTAGAAGGCAGCCCGGGACTACGACAAATACTGTTTTCCTATTTCTCTAGTGAGACTGCTGGACAATTGCATTTGGAACTATTGGGGTTATTATGTTTAACTGCTTCATTATGCATAGGGGGGCTCACGTACAATCCTAATAAGCTCTGAAATTTATTTAACTACGTCATCTGAAAAATCTATAAAATCTGTTTAGATAACCATAGAAAGCTCTCTAAGTCGTAGCTGTTGAGAGCAGGTAAGTAGCACACATACACAGTGGTCTCCAGGGGGAGACCAAACCATATACTAAAAGTGGAATGCGAACTGAGAACAAAGTCGAGACATAACCCAGATGATTTAGAAGAGCTGGGAACCCAAGGAACCCCTCATGGTAAGTACCCAGGAACCCCATAAAGGCTGTGTGCAGAGTGGAAACGAAACTGCATACTCAATGCAAGTTAATGGGAAAGTCGCGTTTGCAGTTTTTAAGAAGAAAGATCCTTCCCAGTGGACCCTGAAGAAACCCAGTGGAAGATGGAAGGTTGGATAGTCACCCCACCCGTGGAAATACCAGGGAAGCCGGGTGCATAGATGTGAAGTGATGTCAGAAACGGCTGTAGACCACAATGGAGGACATCAGTAAAGATGCCACTGGCCACGAAGGTGAAAGAGTCCAGTGGAATCTAAGGATGGATTTATCATGAGAAGTACCTGCAAGCAGAGGGGGCAGAGTCTATGCCACTCAGGAGTGACCAGGAGGCATGGAAGACCAATGATCACTGATGGCTGAAGATGCAGAAGAGTTGACGATTACCTTGTTGCTGCATCTGTGGGGGCCAAGCAACGCTGTGACCAGGAGCCGTTCACGAGCAGTCCCACATCGGAAGTTGAGAATTAGGGTGCATCAGGCGGGAGCCAACCAACAACCAATCAACAATCCTTGGCAGCAGCGACAGACGTGGTAAACGAAGAAGGTGCAGTGTCGGGACCAGCAAGGTCCAAGGGACTCACCAAATGCCCAAGAGTCATAGCAGGCCTCAAGCAAGCAGTGGAGCCCACTGAAGCCAAAGAAGACCCTCTAAAGGACCCATGGGCCGAAGGCATAGGAGTCGCAAGAGGGCCTCGAGCAGCTCACCAAATATGCAGGCCCACGGTGCAGAGGATGTGGTGAGGACAAAGATCTTGGTAGGAAGAGAGGTTGGATGCTGGAGCTTCTTGTAGCTCGAAGCTCTCTGGAGGACAGAGTCATCAAGCCTTGGCAGTGGCAAGTCAAAGCGGTGCACAGAAGTGCTATTCCAGCAATTCCGGCCAGGGATACTGGCTTCAAACTTGCTGAGAAGACAGTGCAGGCCTTGAGGTAGTTAAAGAACCACCACCTGTATTGCTGAAGCTTTCGGAGTCCATGGGACCTCAGGAGCAGCAGACCAGTCAGCTTTGTTGCTGCACCTGCAGATGCAGAGGAATGACTCCTTCACTCCAAAGGAGATTACTCCAGGTGTCTTTGATGTCCACTGGCCTGGAGGAGAACCTGGATGAAGCACAGGCACAAAAGACGCAGAAGACTTGCAGGACAACGAGACCAGGAGCAGCAGGAGTCTTCCTTGATGCAGTCTCGGTTCCAAAGTCCAAGGTACCCAGACAGTTGAAGTTGAAGTGGTTTCGGATCTGAACCTTGCCTGATGATAAATCTGAAGAGGCACCCACGGGTAAGCCCTTAAGTACCATAGGGAGTGGGTTGGGACGATTCAGGGATCGCTCCCAGTGGAGGGTGCTGGACAGAGGGGAGGATACTCCCATGTCCTTTGTCCAGTTTCTGTCCAGAGCAGGAGCCAATGGCCCCCTGAACTGGTGAAAACTGGAGTATGCAAGGAGGGCACCAAATGTGCCCTTCAAAGCAGTCTGGTGGTGCGGGCAAGCACCTTCACCCCAGCCCAATACACTAACTCCCGTCTGGACGGTGGTTACACCTCCCTGTGGCAGGGAGCCTATTGTTCTCTCTCAGGGGATTTCGATGTATAGTCATGAACACCGAATAGTCCCGCCCATGTGCGGGGACCCCGGAGCAGTTGTTAAATATGTGTATATATATATATATATATATATATTTTTTTTTTTCTTTTTTTATAAACACATGTTTTTTTTTGTCCTCATCTCACCAATAGACATCTGCAGATTTAACAAGCCGTTATATCTTACATTTGGGCGCCCCACGGCTAACTGCATTCACCTAGGTCAGCCCGACTTGCCCGGGGTAGTGAGGGCTTGGTGTAATCATAGGACCCAGGGGGGGAACCCATCACTCTTCAGCTTAATGATGTCTGAAAAAAATTAATTGCAAGTCCCGCCCCATCTTACCAAAGGTTGACAGATGTTAATCAGTGACTCCTTCTTCCCCTCTTGCTCTGATCGTGCCATTGCGAATGAGGCTTTAAGCCAATCTTCTCTATTCGGGGGGATAGGTTTTTTACAAATCTCCCTTCGGGCAAGCATTATGAGGTATAACAGCAGTCTCCTATGAATCTGAGATAGAGCCGAGTTAGTCGCATTATTACTGCCAAAAAACACCAACTGGAGTTTGATCTCATATACCACATGGATATCTCTTTCTTTTTTGGCTGGGCATTTTGCAATAGCCACTTTAGCTCCCAATTGCCTCTTATTTCACCCACTTCTGCCTCATATCATGATTTCAGTTGAAAATACTTAAACTTAGAGAGCGCAGGGCCTATCTTAGCTCTTAAAACCTCCCATGGAAGAATTCCATCTCCATCTATCAAATCAAACCACTTAGCCACACCTGCTCTCTTGATTGGTATCACCAAACTATCTCTAAGGCAGAGTGGAGTACTGGGAGAATCCCATATGGGAACAAAGTCAGAGAAATATCCAATACCCCATCAGCGTCTCACTTTATGCCATGTCTCCAAAGCGGCCAAATTCTTGGAGCCCCGAACTTATATAGAAAACCTTCTCCTCCACTTCCCCCCTCAACCATTGCCATCTCCCTGAGGAGCCTACCCCATGTTGTGTCATCTGGGATTGAAAGCAGCATGCTAATGCCTTTAAATTGAAAAGCAATTAAGTACCATCTAATGTCGGGGAGGGCTAAACCACCTTTCGAAAGCCTCCTCCTCAGCATTTTCAAAGACATTCTAGCGCTTTTATCCCCCCAGATAAAACTCCTGATTTTCCCCTTGATCTTACTAATACTCTTAGTGGGGAAGACTAAAGGGACTTCATTAAACAGGTAGGTCAACTTAGCGAGAATACTCATCTTCACCAATTTGACCTTCCCGTAGAACATCAAGGGAAGATTCCTCCATCTAACGAAGAGGTGATCAATTTCCTTAGTAACTTTCTCCAAGCTGATCACAAGAATTTTGTTGAGATCTTTAACAATTTTAATACCCAGGTACTTAAATTCGTTGATGATGGGGCCTCCCCTGTAATCGATGTTCCAACACATCACTTCCGTTTTGAAGGAATTGGCAAGATAGCCAGAAATAAAGCCAAATTCCTCCAACAGGTTTTTGAGCCGCTACACCCTGAGGAACCCTCCCTTCCAATAGGCCAAGCTTATTCGGTCGCATCTCCCTTTGGTAAACTTTTTAACTAATTCTTAACTCTGGAGACTTACGACCTAAAACCGAGGCATCCTTAGCCTCTAATCCCTCCTTCATTTCTCTCCCTCTTTTTCTTTTGAATCTTGACAATAAGGGCGTCTACCTCTTCAGTTGTACGGATTATTTGCATTTGGTTATTCCACATCACGCGTAGTGTGGCAGGAAACCTCAGTTGAGCCTTTGCCCCCAGACTATTTAGCTCTGCAAACCTCTTCCCCAAATCCCACTGTCTTGTAGCGGTTATGTGGGGAGATGTCAGATCTAATGGAGAAGGAAAAAGAAGACATGTCAGGGAGGGGAGAAGAAATCACTCCTTCCTTAAGTGCGGCAGTCAATATCATCTCCTTAACTGAGTAAGACAAGAAGTTCACCAGAATTTTCCTGGGTTTCTGTCTTCCTTGATTTCTCTTGAAAGGATCCCGATTTACTCTTTGAATTTAATGTACCAGATCAATATTTGAAAGGGAAATCACAAACCCCTTAATGTCCCCTCCCTTGAGAGCTTCCGGGATATTTAGAAACTTCAGATTGTTTTTCCTGGAGTGATTTTCCAGTCTCTCGATATCGTCCTTCAGTTCCTTATTTTGAGTTGATAACTTTACCAGGTCAGCAGAGGATGAGGGGATCACTTCTTTTAATTTGGGAATCTCAGACTCGATTGCATCGTTCCGCAGAGTAACTTCTTCCAATTTCTGAGCCAGTACCTCGCATGATGAACGAATAGCAGCTTGATTTGCTTCTGATACAGAAAACCTGCTAGCTAACTCTGCTTCATTAATCTCCGAGACTATAAACCTGCAGGTCATCCCTTCTTTCATCGCCAGAAGTAAATAAGCTAATGAATGCGTGCTGGAGGCTGGAGCTATATGCTCCTCGGAGACAGGAGTATTAAGTCTTTTGTTAATGCTCTTGTGGGCCAATTCCAGCCCTTGTACCTGTACCTGCTCCTGCTCCTGCTCGTCTTGTGATTCCAGGACTGAATATCTATTAGAGAGACCCACCATAGGGTGGACCACGGAGTCCGTTTCAGTTTCGGGCACTACACCAGCAGCAGCAGCAGAGGGGTCCTGAGATTTAGTTCCGACTGAACTGCGCTGCATAATATTGCTTGTAGTTGTAGTACAGATGATTATAATTGGTGCCTTCATAGTTGGACACACCGGGGCCGTGGACATGAGTGTGGACGTAGGTGTAGATGTGCACAGGCACATAACTTGATAATACGTTTTTAGAGATGGGGTAATTTTTGTTTTCACAGAAGGCGTTTTCTTGTCCCTGCCTCTTCCTTTACTCTTATTAACCACTTTCCCTTTAGCTGGGGTCCCACTATCAATAGTATTTCCACCTTGCTTACGTTGTTTAATTAATGTTCTAGGGCCAGATGTAGGTAGGAATCATTTACCGATTTTTAATTACCGAATCATACCGATTCGGTAATTAAAAATCGGTAAATAAGAAGGGGGGGTATGTAGGAACATCCAGATGTTCCATTTACCGAATCGGAAAATATCTGTATTTACCGATTCGGTAAATACCGACCGGTAATGCTCCATTCATTCCTATGGGCTTTGCAGCCCATAGGAATGAATGGGGCATTACCGGTCGGTATTTACCGATTCGGTAAATACAGATATTGCCAAGGGTGCAGGGGGTGTCACTTTGACACCCTCTAGCACCCCCAAAAAAGGTTCGGGGGCCATGTGGCAGGCATACCTGCCCTAAGGGCAGGTCTGCCTGTCATATGGCACAGGTGTGCATGCACACATGTGCATGCACACCTGAATCGGTATTTTACCATCAAATATATTTGATGGTAAAATACAGATTCGGTAAGGGTTGTGGGACTCAGAAGAGTCCCACCTACATATCAAAAATATCGAATAGGTATAACTACCGAATCGGTATTTTACAGAATCGGTAAATTTACCGATCGGTAAATTTACCGATTCTGTAAAATATGTGTCCCTACATACCAAAGCTCAAATACCGGTCGGTAACGGCCGAAAATACCGATTTTCGGCCGTTACCGACCGACCTACATCGGGCCCCTAATCTCAAAGATGGGGGGGAGACCCGAGAAGGCAAGGTCGACTGAGTAATAACTGTATTTGCAGATAGGTGGGCTGCTCTAGCTCGCAAGGTGTACCTGCTTATTTTAGGCGGAGAGATACCCACTTTATTCCCATTGTTTTTCTTCATACAATAAAGAGATGTCCTCCCCTTCTGAATCAGAGAGGCATCCACTTGACAAGGTACGGGGAAACTACCAATACCAATAGGGCTTTCTCTCCCAAAAACAACTTCTGATTCTGTCTTACCGTCAAATAGGTAAATTGAGCCAAACCTACTGTCCTTGGTGTTTTCCTGGAGAGCCGGCCGCTGTAGCCCCCCCACACGCTCGCTGTCCACCTTGAGGGACTTCCCAAGCTGGAGACCTGGGTATAAACCAAAACTGGTGCTGACCCTGCCTCCAACTAACTGGAGCAGAAAACAGGCGATGTCCCGGCGTCTTTGCTCATGTGTGGCTTCTCGCCATCTCCAGCGCCGGCCCCATGCCTCGATACTGAAAACGCCCGAGGCCGCTTCACTGTCTTGACAGGGAAGGAGTGGACACCCCACATATCACCCAGAAGGTGAGAGAAACTCAGGAGGGGGATTTAAAATAAATTACATAGATAGGGCTTCAGCGTCGGTCCCTACGGGAGACCCGAGGGAGCATGACCGCTAGCTACCGGCCGCCATGTTTCTCCCATAAACACATTTTATTGATTTGACTGAAAACACCAGCCATTCATACATGGTTTTTTCTTGCGTGGCAAACCAGTCAACCCCGGTCCACCAGCGCCCAACGCTTGGGGGGTCAGGGCACTTCCAGGAGGCCACTATATCCCTTTTAGCCACCACCTTTGCCTCAGTAAAAAACAACTTCTAGTTTCTAGATTCATCCAGCCCGTCCATGATGCCTAGAATCGTGTGTTTTGGATCATGTGGGACTTCCCACCCCAGTATTTTGGTGAGTTCCTCCTCTATGTCCCCCAGAACCGTGTCAAGCGTGGACAGACCCATACCATATGGAAGAAATCAGCTGGCTCATCGCCTAGTGCAAGCGGGGTTGGGCGAAATCCTGCTAGATGAAGGCGCACAGGGTTCAGGTAGGCTGCATGTTAATAGTGTAGCTGTACCATACGCAACTTATCAGAGGCGGTGAATGTCCTGGGGGCCATAAGGGCATCACGCCAGTCTTCCTCCTACAGAGTGCCCACCCAGTTCTCTCATTGAGCACGTAGCTGATCTAGAGATGTTGGAGTGTTATGGATCAATGTTGGGTAGATGCGAGAAATGCAACCCTTCCTCAGGTCCCCCAGCATAATCTGTGCCTCAGGCAGGCTATGGTCAGGGAGCCGTGTGCCTGTCGTGAGGTGTGCTTGAAGAGCATGGCACAACTGTAGGTACCTGTAAAACTGTGACTGATCCAGAGAGTGGCTGGTTTGAAGATCCTTGAAGGAAACCATATGGTCGCCTACCCACACATCTCCCAATTGTGAAATTCCTATAAGGTCCCAGGATCGGAAACCCTGCAGCCCATTGACCTCCTTGAGCCAGGTATTCTGCCACAGGGGCATGCACTGGGTCAGTTCATGCGTCCACTTAGTGTCTCAGTGCAACCCGCCAGGCCAGCAGCGCGGAACACGTCACCTCTGGCAATCGGGACGGAATAGGATCTCCATACAGCATAGACTGAACCCTGGTCAGACCCAACTCACTTAACTCAAGCCTGTATGCCGGATCAGACCAGCCCCCATAGACCAGTCGTGCATGGATAGCAGGCGCATGGCTAAATAGTACAGACATAAGTGGGTCATCCCCAGGCCTCCATAGAATGAAGGAATCCTACAGACATTCAGAGCCAGGCGTGCCCATAAATATATATATATATAAATATTCTTAGGTGCAGATTTTCAACTTTTTTTGGAAAGGCCTGCAGAGACACTTAAGAAAAAGAGATAGATTATGCAGCGTTTTAACCTAGGATACACTGGCCAGGTTCTTTATCTTGAAGAGAAGCAAGGAGCCAGAATAAGCACATTTCAGATAATTTTATGATAGAGGTGAAAGGAGCAGGACAGAGTAGCCTCATAGGCTGTCATTATATGTCTAAAAAAGAACACTGTTCCTTTAAGGAACCAGGCCCCACCAGTACCCCATGATGCATATCAGTTGGCAGTTACTTCAGTTCTTTTTATCAGGCTCCTGCTGACAGGATCCTGGAGCATTGAGCTCAACCAAAAGTGGCTTTTTCTTCAAAATTCTTTATTGAATTTGAATATTTACTGTTTCATTCAACGTCTTTTGTGTCGCCTTGCATGTTTCTGTATTTTTCTGACAGAAATTACAAGCATTTTGTCAAGAAAATGGCATCTCTTTTTGACAAGTGCCCAGCTTGTGGGAGAAAAAAAGCCAAGACAGACCCACATGATATCTGTATAATCTTTCTTCCTGAGGATCAGGGTCCTGAGTCTTGCCAACACTGCAGGAAGTTTACCAGACGTACCTTGCGAGACCAGTAGAAGATTCGCCTTCATGGGACAGAGGAGCGAAGAAGGCTGCAATCTCAATCTTAAGGTGGGACCTCAGGGCATGGAGAGGGTAGAACCTCTACCAGGTCTCTGTTACCAGCCTCTAGGGAGTTTGCCAAGGAGAAAGGGGCTCAGAAACAGTATCGGTCCCGGTCAACGTCAAGAAGAGGTACGGGGACAACCTGTTTTGTAGTGGGGTTTATGGGCCTCATTCTGCGTGCATGTTAAGTCAGCATGGCTTATTAGGAGTTTAAACACCATTTTCCCTTTTTCTGCTTTTTTGTACACAACACTGCTGAGCTGTTTTTGCAGAGTTAGCTTTCATGAAGGTCTATACATTAGAAAAGACTTGTTTTTCGACATCTCTAGACATACATCGTGCCCCCAGTCTGTACAGTGAGTGCTGAGCTGCCAAGGTTATCATAACGTACGAGCCTGTTTATTGGCATGTCCGTGTAACACATTCTAGACACAACAATTTGGCAGCTGCAAGCAGAGTAGGATTCTGCTGCCTTTATCATAGCACACTTGCCAGAATTTAACACACTTGGAAGATTCCAGGGATGCAGAGAGACTGACCGGTCATGATGTAATTTACACTTACTGAGCGGACAGGTAAATGGGGTCCACCCAAAAAAAAGCTCAAGAGACCTTCTATAGTTTTATAATACATAGTTCCTAGATAGGGAGGGTGCTTCAAATCGGCGCTTTTATCACCTGTTTGCACTATCATTGTAATATGATTCCTCCTTTTGTATTTTATGGAATTGTAACCATGCTGACCGTATTATTCCTAACCATTCCAAGCGCAACTTGGCCTGTGTTGGGTGCTTACACCCCGCATCCTCAGGCGGGTACTATGACAGCCCAGCAACTGCGACCCCTGTATGACTCTTCAAGAGCAGTTATTAGGGGTCTGGTTCACTACATTACACGCAACCTCCCGGGTGGGGCCGCGGGTGGTGCGGAGCATCCAGTTGGCGTTGGCGGACTCACACTTAGTCCCGTCATGGTTAATGCGGTCATGGGCAAGCGCCCCAGGAGAAGGAAGAAATGCCTTTTTGGCTTGCCGAGAAATTTGACCAACTGGAAGCAGTGTTCCCAAATACTAGTCCTGTTGAGAAACACAGGATTCTCACCGTGAGTTTGCAGAAAGACTTAGTGCCTGACGTAACTGAGTGTACAACTTGGGGGGGGATTTTTGCGGCAGTGTATACTAGGTGCTTCGGCACCCCGTCAATGACTGTGTTGCCCACTGTGATCAAGCGTGTTCTGGATGAACACGGACCAGAGGCGGCAGTGGAGTTGGGAATGCGACTTGTGGGAGCGTTTGATATGGTACACGATCTCGTCCTTGCTAATGTCAAGGGTGATGCGGTAAGTTTCCAAGTCTCTAATGCTCTGCGTGAGGTCCCTGATGCCGACAAACCCTGTCAGTTACCGAAAATTATTATGGAGGCTTATAAGACCGTAGGCCGTAATAGTTTAGGTGTTAAGCCTTTCGCGAAAAAGGAAAAGCAACAGCAAACTCAGCAAGGGTCGTCTGATAAGGATGACCGCCCGAAGGTTCAGAAACTAAATTGGAGTAAGAACAAAAAACAGTTGCAGTTGCAGCAGAAACAGGTTTGCCGTCCCGCTTCACCTACACCTGCCCCTGTTGAGCGTAAATATGATTTGCGCGACTGCAGTACTATAAAGTCGCCTGATAGGTTTCAGGTTCCTGAACAACATTCTCCTTGCTCTTTGCAGGAAACATCTGTAACAGTCACCGGTGGAGGAGGCGGCGGCAGAGGTCAAGGTGCCCAACTGAGCCGTGAACAGCCTCGTAAGGCGGACGGAAAAGGACCCCAGTTTCAAAAGAAGGAAGTTGCTGCTGTAACAGCGAGATATGGCACAGATAGTGATTAAGCAGCTTCGGAATCTGACATGGGCTCTGACCCTGCTGGACAGCGCGGCGGAGATTACCATCGTTCGAGAGGCGCTGCGTCCACAACTGAAGGTGACCGAGACTGACACCTTTGTTGTAGTGGAAACAGCTGACACTAGAGTGGCTCCCCCTGACTTTATGAAATTGTCCTTCTAATTGAAGGTGACATAGAACGTACCATAAAAGTTTTTTTTTTTGGGAGATTCTAACGACTACTTATGATATGTTGTTGGCGGAAGTCGATTGACTCCCATCTTTTGTCTTAGTCGCTCCACAAAGGGAGGAGGTGATTCTCCCCGCTTTCGCTCACACTGTGCAGAAGGAGCAGGCACTGCAGTTTGCAGAAGATTGGGCTAAGGCGCTTGCGCCGGCGTTGTACAGTACTCACTGTGGATGGGACAAATATTCCCCCCGACATGAGATCTCTTTGCGGTCCATGCCACAGCCACAACCCCAATACCCAATACGGCGTGAGTCGAAAGCCTCTGTGTCCAAAATCCTTGAACAATTGGAATATCAAGGTTTAATTGAAATATCTGTGTCTCCGATGAATAACCCACTTTTTACCGTGACCAAGCCAGATGGCTCGTACCGTTTGGTATTGGATTACCACCACTTAAACTCACGTTGTCGTACGTGTGCGGTGCAGAATACTCACAGCTCTGCTCTTGTGGATAGTTTCTGGGTAAAAGGTTCAAAACCACGTTTGACATTTCCAATGGCTTCTTTGCCAATAACTTGTCCTCCCTTAGTAGTCAGTGGACGAGTTTTACCTGTGGCGGCAAACAGCGCCAATTTCTTCGTTTGGCAATGGGCTACAAGAACAGTCCAGGCATTTTTGCTGCCCGAATAGTCTCTCTGCTCGAGAGGCTTGACGCAGATGCATGTTCGTATGTGGTTGACATTTATCTCACAGACGACGAATTATGGATGCATCTGTGCCGTGTAGACCGCATCATTTGCTGTTTTGCGGACTTTGGCTATAAATTCAACTTTGCGAAATCACATATTGCAGAGTACACAGTGTTGTTCTTGGGCTACAAGCTCGACAATTAAGGTAGAGGCTTGGCTCCTCACTTCTTGGAGAAATGCAGACTTTTGCGCGCTCCCACAACGCTGAAAAAGCTACAATCCTTACTGGGCTTTTTGAATATCTGACGTACATACATTCCGGAATATGCCCAGCGTATCAAATCGCTCTATGCATTGATACAGCCTACTTTTTCCAAATCGTGCTGGCTGCCAGAACATTCAGCCATCTTGCAATCTTTGCATTCCAACCTACTTGAATCTAAGTTCTTGTTGACTCGTGATAACCACACCAACTTGGTAATAAGAATCGTACCAGGGGCGGTGGGTTTCACGTACCTCACTTTTAATGAGGGAGACACAGTCCCCATTGCTTACAAGTCACACCTGTACACTTCGGCCGAGTTGTGGTTTTCCACTGTGGAAAAAGTTTTGACAGCAGTGCAAATAGAGATTCTTGAGGAACGTGCACTGCCGCAGGGAAAACACATTGTGGTTGTTACTCCGTATCCTGCCTTGGAGGCAGTGACGAAGGCCAGTGTACCGAATTCCAAGGCTTTGCACCCTCGGTGGATACAATGGGCTACATCCTTGACATCCCGGGATGTAACGCTCATTTTCGATTCCTCTTTGCAGACTCAAGAGTTTTTTCAGTATGAGTTTGTTCATCCTGCTCCTCTAACTATGTGCCGACTTGAGGGTTTTCGTTGTATCATTTACACTGATGGAAGTGCTCAAGCGGGTTCTAGACACGCGTATTCCGCGGCCTGTGCAATTGTGGTTGGTACAATGATGGATGGTGAATTCAAGTCTGATGTCGTGCATACACAGCCATTAGGGGACTGTACCGCCCAGTTGGCAGAACTACGTGCTCTGATGCTTGCATTGGAGTACATGGATCCCAGTGTGACTACTCTTATTGTGAGTGATTCTTACTACTGTGTACAGTCTTTCAATGACAATCTACCCTTCTAGACTCATAATGATTATCGTGACTCCAAAAGTCGCACAATAAAACAAAAAATGATCTGGGTTCGAGTGGCGGAGCTAAAAGAACGACTCCCACTCGTTTTTGTAATTCATACTCTGGGTCAGCGCGTTGGAGTTCACGCTGGTGGCAATTGCCTCGTGGACGAGGCTGCAAAGACAGCAGTATTAACATTTGCAGTGGCAGCGGTTACACGTTCAAAAAGTAAGATTGATGATGACATGTTGGCAGGTATTGCCGCAACTGAGAAGGGAGGTAATTATCGTAAGGGTTTTCCTTCGAAGTACTCTTATCACTTAAGTCCCGATAAAGTTCCTTATGTGAGAATTAAAGACGTTGGTGACAGACTGATTCCCAATGAGGACCGCAGACAGGCTTTGATTACAGCCGCCCACAACGGGATGGCTTTGGCGCATGCCGGCGTGTCAGCTACTGTATCTCTCCTCCAGCAACAGTATTGGTGGCGTGGTTTGTACAAACAGACACGTGATTTTGTCCTTCAATGTGGCATTTGTCAGCAAATTAAACCTTCTGCTGCACGCCCACCCCAAACTCAGTTGTACATATCTAATAAGCCACTTGCGTGTGTTTATTTGGATCACTACGGTCCTTTCTCCTCTGATACTGCGTATAAGTACATCTTAGTTGCAGTTGACTCTTGCACGCGCTTTGTCTGGGTGTAAATGTGAATGTAAATGTGTAGTACATGTATAGTGCACAAATCACCCATGAGGCATCTCGGCGCTTATACGCATACCGCTGTGGAACCCTTCCTGGCTTTTCTCTGTGAAGTGGCCACTCCTGGGCACCCCCAGGGTGAAGCCAGGCATCCTAGCATTGTTGGGGCCGTTGTGGAGATTAAGCCAGCTATTGCCCAGAGTTGCAGAGTGGGACCCATGATTAGAATAGGCACCGAGGCGAGAATTATCAGGTCCGAGGAAATTGAGCCCGAGACCCGCCGAGGTGGTAATTGAACCCTGGTCCCGGGCTAGACCTCTGCATCAGGGTCTGCCGCTCTAACCATTGAGCCACACTTTTCCACTTTATTTGGATATCTGTGGTCCTTTCTCATCTGATACTGCGTATAAGTACATCTTAGTTGCAGTTGACTCTTGCACGCGCTTTGTCTGGGTGTGGCCTCAAAGGAGCGCTGATGCTAGAACTGTCGTAAGGGATTTGCGTGTCTTTGTGGGAATTTTTGCGTGTGGCACCTTCCATTCGGACCAGGGTCCAGAGTTTGCCTCTAAGGCGTACAAGGATGCCATGGCTTCATTGGGGGTCCAAGTCAAATTTTCGTTTCCATTCAGGCCTGAGGGCAATTGTGTTGTGGAGCGAATGAACCGAGATTGAAAGCAATCCTTGACAGCGAAGGCTTTAGGTGCTGGCAGAGACTGGCTTACCCACCTGAATAGCATACGTGCAATTAATAATCTCCCTAGAAGGTCTCAGGGTGGGCGGACCCCATACGAAATGCTCTTTGGCATTAAGATGTTTGTTCCAGACTTTGATGGTCTAGACATGGTGGCGGGAGCCGCATCCTTTGACGTAGATGAACATTTTAATGTTTTACAGAACCTACAAAAGACCAGAGACAGTCTTACAAAGGAACACTTGCCCTTCACATCTGAAGCTGCGTTGCAGATTCCGGTAGTCGGCTGGCTACCCCAGGTTGGAGAACTGGTCCGAGAGAAGATCGACAACAAGAAACAATATGGTCCTTTCCAATCGAGCTCCAGTTGCCGTGCTTGGTGTGTAGGGTACAAGGACAGTCATTTTACCTCCTCTTCTTGGGCGAAAGGGGAACAGGTACATTTCAATTGACCATGTCAAACCACACTGGGTGACCGATACTCTATAGTATGACCCCTGCAGTTTCGTGTCCAGCAATGGTGCGACACTCTGTTTTGGCCCCGGATCCTGCCATCGGGCCTGACGTTGCCATTGAAATGAGTCGACTTAGGAATCCTTTCTTGAATCAACCTGCTGGTGATCCTCTTAATGACACTGAATATACTTACCCAACTGATTTGTCTATGCCTGATTTGGAGACCTGTGTGGCTAATCAATCCTGTTTTTTATTTGATACTGGCTCATCCACAAGACCCCTTCAAAAGTTTCAATTTTTGCTACCTGGTTTAAAAAACATTTTTTGATCCCACCTTGGATTTACATTTGTCTGGTGCTGATTGCAATTTAGGAGTATGGTTAACTTCACACAGTAGGAACATTGTCCCGCGCCAGTGGAAGGCAGCTCGAAAACATTTTTTAAAGAGTTTTCCTATTTTACTGATTTTGATCAATCCAACCCTAATGCATTTTATTTTAAATTGACTGGAGAGTCATTTTCCAAGGTTAGACTTACCCACACCAAATTACTTTATTCGAAGTCCTTTATTGACCAGTTGGCTGTTGGGGGCCATGAACTGTGGATAGATCTTAAATCTGTTTGGGATTCTAAAAGTTGGCAAGTGCAAGGCACTGAGGCTTTGCATCGTGCATGTCTCATCCCAAACCATATGTTGTTTCTGAATGACACTATTTCACAAACACCTGCTTTGGATTGGCTACTTATAAAAAATGTAATGCTCCTTCATTTCCTAATTTGGGTGATTTTCCCCATTGGAATAATTATACCAGTACTTCCCTGAGTGAAATAAAGGCACTGTTTAGCAATTTCTCTTTTAATGTTTCCAGCAGTAATCCTGAAGGCTGGTTGCTATGGCAAAAGAGTGCAGATTCCTGCCAGCAACGTTTTCTGAGTCTGACCCCTGGCTATACAGAGGTTAGAGTTGATCCCTGTTTTCAAACTCACCACTCAGTGACCACCTATTCTGTAGGCAAATTGTGCCAGAGTTGGCTCAGACATGTATCCTTAGCGTCTGTTTAGTCACATTCATCCAAACTCACTGACACTGTCAATTTAAATGATTTTGTAAAATGCCCTGCTGGTGGCCGATCGAAAAAAAGGATATATGCTGCTTACAATGAGGTTTGGAAACTGTCGCAAATTGAAGCTGCTTCTAGGCTTAGAGCTATTGATCAGGCCAATTTCCTGCCGTTGTAGATAATAGCATTAACACCCTCTCTTCCTGAATTTACACTCTAGACAATATTGTGTCATCCGTAGTTGATATTGTACAAGAAGATGTTACAGTGTTGTATCATGGGCAAAATCAATTGCGTTCTGTTATGCAGTTTGCCTGGACTTTGCAAACGTTAAAGAATTGTCACGTTCCATGGGATTACATGAACACAAGCTTGTTATTTCTGCCTTTTAATTTGACTATGAAACAGCAATTTATGTCAATGAAAGATGCCACGTTTTCCCTGTTGCATATTGAAAAGTTAGAACCTTTGCCTTTTTCTGTAGCAGAAGCCAATTCGGCAGTTTGGCTTATCGACGGGTTAATAACTTTACCATTCTCTATTTCAAATTCGAGGCTTGCATGAAACATTATGCTATAGGCAGATTTTAGCCTCTGAGTGGAGCATATCTTCATGAAGTTTGGAAACTCCCATTCACATACAGATGTTTGAGGGATGGTAAAGAAGTTTTTTGAATGGAGAAGATTGCATCACTACACCAGATAATTCATTAATATGCAGAATTCTTCAATTGCACGGCTCATGTAATGTACTTGCACCAAATTTAGCATGTGTTTTAAAGTGCACTCCAGTTCCGGCCATTAGACATTCACATTGCCTGCGAATGGTAGTTATTTATTATTAAATAATGAAGAGTGTTGTGGGATGCACGCCGGTATTGCTTATATCGTTACTGTTTCCCAGCGTGTAACTTGCTGCAAGAATGTGTTGTTCCCTCCTCCGCATGGCAGGCTTGATGTTTGCATCTGCCCTTGATTCCGACCTTGAAGGCAGCGTACAACAAGATGAGCAGGATAAGGGCTCTTTTGTCCCAGAGGGAAGTTCCCCTTACATCTGCGTGTGAGACATTTGTCCTTCACGTTGCAAATACTCGTACTAAGGTTAATGCCTTATTAAACTAAGGGTGGGCGTAGTTCGCGAAGTAGCGCTACGCGAAGCTACGCGAAGTGCACTTCGCACTACGCGAACTTCATGTAGCACTACGCGAGCTGCATAGTAGCATGTTCGCACTGTGCAAGATGCGTTTTCAATGATTGCACAGTGCGGACAAGCATCCGGCACTGTGCAAGCATTGAAAACGGCATCTTGCACAGTGCAAGCTGTAGTTTTCTGCTGCTCGAGTAGATTATTACTCGAGCGGCAGCTTTCTCAACGTGAACAGGTAGTTTCTCATTGAGAGCGGTCGGGAGCATGCGCAACCACTCACAATGAGAAACCTGACCTCCTCGCGTTGAGTATCTCGCCGGGATGTCATTTTGCTTGCTCGCGGTCGCGAACATGACGTTCAGGACCGCGAACAAGCAAAAAATGACCGCTGCACTACACTACGCTGCACTACGCATGTTCGCACTGTGCTACGTGCAGCTCGCCTAGTGCGAAGTTGCGAAAAATTCGCAAACTCCGCGAGCGTAGCGTAGTGCTTCGCCCAGGGTTATATTAAACATGGACTTGCCCTTGCACTTCGGTGCTTTGATCCACACAGTTTTAAATGCCTTGTCGACTACTGGCCTGGCACATTTTTTTAAAGTAGTATGCTCTGGCCTTGTAACCTCATTTCAGACTATATTCGGTGTGATCCCTGCATTTTTTCATTCGATTTTTTTGAGTGTCCTTGGATATTCCGCCTTGCTCCTGGCTGTGGGTGCCAGCATTCTGTTATTATTTTGTTTATTACAAATTGGATGCACAGTTTGTGCCCCACGACGTACAGTTCCGGCTGCTCCACCTGCGTGACCGGATGCTAGAATACTATGGAGCGCTGCCTTTGGCGACTCTAAGTGTGGCGTATGGTTTATCCTTCCGGTTCTCTTTCTTCACTTGTGTGCAGCCTGTTTTCCATTGCCTGGATTGTGATTTTGAATGGGCCCTGGATTTGTGTCTCTGCAGCACGGTGTCTCCTGATCTGGATTTTAATCTACTAATGAGTCCCTTAGTTGCTCAGACTTTTCTAGTACCGGGATTATGGCCTGCACAGCGGCACGTGGTGTTCTAGGCAATTGGAACATTTGGACCTAGGCCAATGACTTTCTGGATTGCAGTTATCTTGAAATAAGCCCGAGTTGTCCTCTGATGATGCTCGAGGCTTTAGCAAACGAGGAACATGTATGTTCTTTCCCTTTGCTTAATTGGATGGCTGAAATGTTCATGGATGAAAACAACGACTTCTTGCTGGAAGCAGTTGCAACATTTGGTCCTTACACGTTGTTGGACTGAAGTATGGATTGTTTTTTTTGCTTCATAGACACGTGCTGAACTCGTGAATATTTTAAATATTTTGTCCTGGTTTTCCCTTACATTTTGAGGTCTTTTCACACCCCGTGGCCACGTGTGTTTGTATTCACGGATTTGGCTTTTTGAATTTCCATTCCTAAATTTCGAGTTTGGCAATATTTCTGAACTTAGTTCTGTCTCTTTCAAACTTGAACTCTGCTTTCTATGATGTTTGCCTTGAGTTCTGTGTGTTCCCCGAACATGGGGGGGTGTAGTGTGGTTTATTAACCTCTTTCTGCGTGCATGTTAAGTTAGCATGGCTTATTAGGAGTTTAAATGCCATTTTCCCTTTTGCTGCTTTTTTGCACACAACACTGCTGAGCTGTTTTTGCAGAGTTAGCTTTCACAAAGGTCTATACATGATAAAAGGTTTGTTTTTCGACATCTCTAGACATACATCGTGCCCCCAGTCTGTACAGTGAGTGCTAAGCCGCCAAGGTTATAATAACGTGCGAGCCTGTTTATCGGCGTGTCCTTGTAAAACATTCTAGACACAACAATTTGGCAGTAGAAATCTGGCGCCTTTATCATAGCACACCAGGCATGTAGAGAGACTAGCCGATCCTGATGTAATTTACACTTACTGAACGAACAGGTAAATGGGGTCCCCGTAAGAAAGCTCAAGAGACCTTCTATAGTTTTATAATACATAGTTCCTAGATAGGGAGGGTGCTTCAAATAGGCGCTTTTATCACCTGTTTGCACTATCATTGTAATATGATTCCTCCTTTTGTATTTTATGGAATTGTAACCATGCTGACCGTATTATTCTTAATTATATGTATGCTTGTGTTAATTTAAATACTACGCTTGAGATCACGTCATTAAAATAAACATTTTAACCTTACCGTGTCTTTATTTTACTCCTGTTGTGGACTGGTATGAACGTATAACAAAAGAGTGTTCTCACTTCCCACCATTCCTGAGATGGTCCTAATTCGCATGTTCTAGGTTGTCTAATTAATGGTTTCTTTGCTATAGGACGAAGAGCTAATGTGACACTGATTGCTAGTCTGGTAGGGGATTTTGGGTACTAAGGTGAGTTTTGGCACAACCTAATTCACTGAGGTCCTAAGTCTCTATGCACAGTTCTGTGTCTGAGCAGAATCCCTGTAACAGTTTGTTGTCGATTCAAGGTGCGACATCAAGCAAGCGCCGAAGAACGACATCAAAGGCCCCATCCAGGTCCCCGTCAAGGTATCGCCGGAGTTCGATGTCGAAGCATGCTCGGAGAGCGACGTCGAGGCGTACTCGAAAATCGAAATTAGGGCATACTTGAAGATTGAAGGCAAGTCATGTTTGAATATCGACGTTGACGCACTCTTTGACGTCAAGATGCCGTCAACATTCACTGACAAGAAGCAGGTCGGCGTCGAGGCATCGACAATTGTCGACATCGAGAACTCTATTGACATTGCCGAGGCTTGAGGAGACCAGGAAGAAGAGAAGACGCATTTACTCCTCGCCTGAGTATTCCAGAACATACTCCCCGTCTTTGGAGCATCATCCAGCACTGCCTTTTAACTCCTCCACTGCCTCCTCCACCTAAGTCTCCTCCACCACCAGCTCCAGTAATACCATGGAGATCAAGGTCGCGCCACCATTCTAAGCATCGGCACCACCGTCACAGGTCTTGACATACTTAGACTTCTTCTCAAAGATCTCATCATCGTCGCCATCATCATTCACGTTCAAGATCTTCTACCTCAACTGGCTGTTTCTCACCTACACTGATTGACTCTCCACCGCCACATATTTCACTGGTGGACGATGTCTCCACTTTTTAAGTGAGGGGAACTACGAAACTAAGTATTCCTTTATCAGTTCCAACTCCGGCAACATCCGTCATTGTTGGTACCCTACAACAGAGGTCTATAGCTCGACCCATGTTACCGCTGATGCCAGGACTCCTTGTACCGGTCATGGAGCTCTTTCTCACTCCAGCCTCCATCAAGACCGCACCTTCTAGGCTTCACAAGAAGTATTGTCCTCCAGAGCAGGATCCTGCTTTCCTCTGCACTGACCAGGCACTTGATTGTGTGATTTTGGTAGGTGAAAGGAAACAACATGCCACTACTCTTTCATCTATGGTCCCTCCGGACAAAGAAAGTCGTAAGTTAGACTCTGGGTCGAAAAATGCGCAGAACAGCAACAACACCCATGAAGGCTGCTAGCGCCACTTCCTTACTAGGCAGATAAGACAGGGCTCTTTGGGAGTCCTTGAATCAGTTACTCCACCATCTGCCCAGAGAAAAAAGGGAAGACTTTATGGAGATCCTTAATAAAGGTGTAATAGTTTCAAATCAGGTAATTAGTGTGGTAGCAAACTCTTCATTATTAGTTGCTCACGAATACTGCCATGGAATAGTCCTTAGACGTCAATCTTGGCTGCTTCTAACCTCTCTCAAACCAGAAGAGCAGCAAAGGATTCTAAATCTGCCCTTTTCTGGTACTACTCCTTTCGCAGCTCATGCCGATGAGGACATGTCAAGAATGAAGGCAGAAATGGAAACTGTTAGAAATGGGATTTCTGGTTGGCTAAGGCTTGCGCCAAAGCCAGGCAGAAACCACCATTCCTAAGGTAGGGTAAGAAAGTCACCCGCCAAGACAACCCCTGCTCACCCTCTTGGTAGCTTGGCACGAGCAGTCAGGCTTATCTCGGAGGCGATGTGTAAAGCATTTGCGCACGCACCCACCAGCAACAACATCCAAGGCCCCCCACAAAAGGAACTCCACACCAGGTATATGTAGAAATGGCCTTTGTATTGAAAAACACATTAGATAGGAACACACACTTTACATTGTGCCAGAGGCACGGGTAGAATTTACAGGGGATTATGTACAGGACAGGGCCACATGGACCACTGTCAGGAATAAGCACTTGGTAAGGAAATAGCACTTTTAGAACGTAGAACTTAGAAGTTTCAGACATGATGCATAGAACATTCAGCGGTGTAAGGAACAAGGCACATGATGCACCAACAACACATACAGAGGTGCAGGAGTAACACATGATGCATAAACTACACATTCAGAGGTGTAAGGAACAAATCACATGATGCATCAACAACTCATTCAGAGGTGCAGGAGTAACACATGATGCATAAACTACACATTCAGAGGTGTAAGGAACAAGGCACATGATGCATCAACAACTCATTCAGAGGTGCAGCACAGGAGAACACATGAGGCATAAACTACACATTCAGAGGTGTAAGGAACAAGGCACATGATGCATCAACAACACATTCAGAGGTGCAGCAAAGAACACTTCGCAGAAATCATATTAGCATGAACTTACATCAAAGTCCAGGGTCCAGGTTGCGCCACTGCGCCAAAACCTAAACGTAGCAGCTGCCCACAAAGTGCTGGGCAGCTGTAATCAACAAGGATGGGGCCTGTGCGGGGTGTTTTGCAGGCTCTGGCCAAAAGAACTATGCCCCCGGGAGCCTCGTGGGCTTCCAAGAAATGCAGCCAAAGTTGGAGCCTCTCAGGGCTCGAGCACAATGTGGGGGCCTTCGTTGGAGTCCCCCCTCTGGGGACTCGACATGGGCAAAAATGGGCAAAGAGCCTCTCGTGGGCTCGGAAGCAATGTGGGGCCCAGGGGAGCCTCTCGGGCTCGTGAACAATGGTGCTTGAGTCTCTCAGGACTCGAAGAACAAAACTGGTGCTTGGAGCCTCTCGGGGCTCTGAGACCAAACTGGGCCGCCTTGGAGCCTTCTCGGGCTCATGAATAACGGGGGGGGGGGGGGTTGGTGGAGTCCCTCTCGGGGGACTCTCCATGAAGAACTGCCCCCCTGAGCTCCTCGGGCTCTGTCTTGCATAGGTGGAGTCCCTCTCGGGGGACTCAGCATCAGGGGAGGTCCCACGGGCCTCTGAGCACCCGGGCGCTCGCGCTGGAGGGGAGGGACGGGCACCGGCAATGTGCCCCGACGCCCCTCCTCTCCCCTCCCTCTCGGCACGCACCAGTTCTGGCGTGCCGGTCTCTTCTTCTGCACCGGCCTCCTCTCGCTCCCTGGGGCTATCCCTCGCTCTCGGGAGCCCCGGGGGGGGCGTCAGCTTCTCTGGGTAATGTAGGGGCGCGGCGTAGGCTCCCGCCGCTCCCTGCGTCATCGGGCCCCGTGGGCGGGACTCAGGAATCTCCGCGGGCCGGCAGCCAATCACGGCACGGCCCGGGGAAGGACGTCACCAGGGAATCCCGGGCCGGCAGCCAATCACGGCGCGGCCCGGGGAAGGACGTCACCAGGGAATCCCGGGCCGGCAGCCAATCCCAGCGCGGCCCGGGGCAGGCGTCACGAGAGGTCCGGGCAGCGGCGGTGAACTCTGGGGGAATCGACGAGGAGCGGGCTCCCTCGTAAATAGGACAATAAAGGAATAAAGCGAGGTGGGCACTCGCTGGGGGTCCAGGAACTCTCGCAAAACTGAGGCAGATGCCAGGTGGGCACCGGCTGAGATAAACAGCGCTCCCAAGCGCTGTGTGCACGAAAAGCGCTTTCAAGTGCTAGGGGCCAAGGGAAAAGCGCTCCCAGGCGCTAGGGCAACAGAAAGCAGCCAAAGTCCTGCAGGGGTCCAGGGGCTGCAGTAGTCCAGGGGCTGGGCAGGGCCCGGGGGGGCAAGCCTTCCCCCGGGCCCAAGCAGCAGCACGTCCCTGGTAGGATTCAAGTTGGGAACAAGAACATTTTCATGGGATCACAGCCCCTCTTTTATACACCTTTTCCCTTTGTCTTCAGGTGCAGGGTGGGGGGAGAACCAGTCGCAGCTGGTTTTGCATTGTGTTTACCTCAGCCACCCTTTCCATTCACCAGGCAAGCTAGGGTCATCAGTCGCACCACAGGGGGCAGAGCCAGCATTGTGTGGGAAAAGCCCAGCCCCATTCAGGACACAGGTGTAGCCCCTCCCTCACATCAGCATGCTAATCTCTCCATTCACCACCGGGGCAGACCCACACAGACTCCTGGAGCCAGGCTCCCCAGCCAGCTTCAGCCAATCACGCGCCAGCATACTTACTGCACATGCAGGCACACGTCTAGAAGTGGCACTTCCATACTAGACACACACGCCGCATACATCACATTGCAGCATTCAATCACACGAGTCCGCACATACCAGACTCGAGTCTGTGCACCCCACGCATCAGGAACTACCAGGGACACATACATTCCCCATGCATTCCTATGGGAGGGCAGATCTATCTCATCACATGCACTCAGGGAGCGCACGCACTTTACTCTGCGCCACAGTGTCAAAGTGCGCAAAGACCAGAAATCACTATAATTCAAGGCAAAAAGTTCAGGGGTGAACCTGCCAGAAGGGCCAAGTCCAACAGAAACTCTTAAGGCAGTTGGCCTAGAAAGACCTACGGAACAAAGAAAATCTTTTCTGCTTTATCAACGCGGTTTCTCATCTCACAGAGTCCACTCTTCCTCATGGTGTCAAAGCCTCCAACAGGGAGGTGCACAAAAACAGCAATAATGACCTTACCAGTCGTATCAGCATCAACAGCCTAGAGGGAGATCTTCCCAACAGAGTGTCAAGACATAACAAAAGACTCCTGGGTGCTGAATATTGTTTGCAATCAATATTGCATACGGTTCATCAGTCCTCCACCTTCCATTCCTCTGAAACCAACCAACTACCATCTTCCTCTGTTACTAGCAGAGGGCAATATCCTTTTACAGAAGTTGGAGTTGGAGCAAGTTCCTCCTCAATAGCAAGGAACAGGCATTTATTTCAGATACTTTCTTGTCGAGAAGAAAGACACAAGTGAATTCAGACCCATTCTAGATCTCAAGACAGCCAACAAGTTGATTTGGCAAGAAAAGTTCAGGAGGCTGGCATTACACCAAATTTATCCTCAACTACATCAAGGGGATTAGCTCTGCTCAATCGACCTACAAGACGCGTACTTTCACTTTCCGATAGCCAGATAGCATTGCAAATTCTTGAGGTTTGTGGTGGAACAGGACCATTACCAGTACCGGATCCTCCTTTTTGGTCTGAAATAAGCACCCAGAACATTCTCCAAATGCATGGCAGTGGTCGTTGCCCATCTCCGGAGACATAGATATTCATCTATCCACATCTAGACGATTGGCTCATCAAGGCGTCCTTGGCTCAAGAAGCGCAGCTTCATTGCAGCTTGACTTGCGATCTCTTACAGAGACTAAGCTTCAAATCAATCACGACAAGTCCATCTCTACCGCAGTACAAACCTTGCTCTGTCTAGTAGCCTCCATCGACATGTTAAAGGGAAAGTGTTTCCTTCGGAGGAGAGACGCTTATCGTTCCTTTGGAAATATCAGTATCTCACGAAAGCTTCCCATCCAACGGTGAGGACAGTATCCTCTCTTCTTGGCTCGATGGTTTCTTGCATTTTTCTCACACTGAATGCCCGTCTACACATGAGGCCTCTACAGGAATGTCTCGAAGACGAGGGGGACCAACTGACAGGAATCTGGGAAGACAGGATAGAACTCTCTCTCCATGTGAACTTGTCATTCAGATGGTGGTGCTCCCCATCCAATCTTCTGCAGGGCACTCCATTCCATCAGGAGATTCCACCTCAAACTATAGTCACGGACGCCTCATTGTTGGGCTGGGGAGCCCAATTGGACCATCTCGAGATATAGGGGAAATGGCGAGAAAAGGAAATATCATACCACATCAATCTCCTGGAGCTACGTGCAGTCCATCTGGCATTGAAAGCTTTCTGCCCATCGTTCAACTCCCCCCTCCCTGCTTGTACAGATTGACAAAACCACAACAATGTACTACCTCAACAAGCAGGTAGGGGATACGGTCCAGACTCTTATCTCACAAGTCCCAAACAATCTGGAATTGGCTCCTTGCCAGGGGCCTAGCAATCACAGCAGTATACCTACGAGGTGTCCAAAATACTCAGGCCGACTCGCTCAGCAGACTCCTGCAAGAAAACCACGAGTGGGTCTTGCACGAAGATGTCGTACAAGACTTATTTCCGCAATCGGGTACTCCCAGCGTGGATTTGTTCGCCACTGCAGAAAAAAGCAAATGCCAAAGCTTCACATCGCGGTTCTACCAGACAGGGACTCTGGGGAATGCCCTATGGATCGATTGGTCCGGCAGATATCTCTACTCTTTTCCACCGATCCCCCTGATTCGGGAAGTTCTCATCAAGTTGATTTAATCCTCAGCAAAGATGATCCTCATAGCTCCAGAGTGGCCACGTCAATGGTGGTTCACGGACCACCTTCACCGGTCTATCCATCCCGATCTGAGGCTGCCTTGCAGACCAGATCTGCTGACGAAATTCGGAGGCCAGAGAGTGCACCCCATTCTCTCCTCCTTGAATTTGGCAGCATGGCTCCTGAGCTGATACAATATGGACACCTGAATCTACCTCATGACTGCTTGGAAATTCTCAAAGAAGCTAAGCTGGCTTCAACAAGTTCCGCAAATGCTTTTAAGTGGAAGAGATTCTGCATATGGTGCTCATCCAAGAACAAGGACCCTACCACTTGCCATGAAGATGTTATTCTTCCATATTTACTTAATTTAGCAACATTTGGTTTACACATTTCTACAATAAAAATTCACATGGCAGCCTTCACTGCCTACAGAAAATGTCCCTCGCAAACCTCCTTTTTTAGAATTCTTGTAATTAAGAATTTCTTAGAGGGCTTAAAGAAGGTCTTTCCTCCCATCAGACGTCCTTCTCCTCCATGCGAGCTTAATATAGTACTTTCAAGTTTTATGCAGGATGCTTTCGAACCCATACACAAGGCATCTCTCCAACATTTGTCTTGGAAAACGGCTTTCCTTGTGGGAATCACTTCAGCTCACAGGGTTAGTAAGATCCAAGCTCTTTGTTCTCATAAGCCTTACACTGTCTTCCATTCAAACAAAGTAGTTATGAGAACTTACCCTAAGTTACTCCCCAAAGTGGTATCGGACTTTCATGTCAATCAAATAATATCTCTGCCAACATGCTTTCAGGATCCTTCTACTCCAGCAGGAAGAACCCTTCATTCCCTCTATCTAAAGAGAGTCCTTAATTTTTATCTAGAAAAAACTAAGCACATTTGCCAGTCACAACTATTGTGTGTCAACTATGGTCCAGTGCGTACAGGGCTAGCTACTTCTAAAGAATCTATTTCGAGATGGATAGTCTCTTGCATTTTATTCTGCTATCAGAAAGCTAACAAACGTTTCTCTGCCAAACCTAAGGCTCTTTCAACTAGAGGGAAGGCAGCCACTACGGCTTTATTGAGTAATATTCCCATTCCAGAGATCTGTAAAGCAGCTACCTGGAAATCAGTAAACACATTTACAAAGCATTACTTTCTAGATTCTGACGATAGAGCAGGCGCTCAAGTAGGACAGGCTTTACTCAAAAATCTCTTTAATTAGGTTCTCTACATTATCCTCTGTCTAGTCCGCTGTATTATTTTGGGGGATGGGCTTGCTATTCTATTCAGCTTAAGCGCTTATGACTATAAATGGAAATTCCCTGCGAGAGAAGGAATGGTTTCTTACCTGTAACTTCTTTTCTCTTGCAGGGCTATTTCCATGAAAGTAATAAGCGACCCTCCCTCCTTCCGGCAGATTGGACAGAGGAATGGCTTTATTACATATCTATTATCAAAAGCCTCTAAAATTAATTGAAGTAACTGCCACCTGCTATGCATGATGAGATACTGGTGGTGCCTGGTTCCTTAAAGGCACAGTGTTCTTTTTTAGACAAATGAGGCTACTCTGTCCTGCTCCTTTCATCTCTATCAGACGAAAAGGGTTTGTAAGAGATATTTATACTGGTTGACACTCAAATTATCTGAAATGTGCTTAACCCCTTCCCTGCTGATGACGAGCTGGCCTCGTCATGGCACACAGTGGACGTGTGCTGATGACGAGTCCAGCTCGTCTTGAAACTTCGCAATGGGAATTGCGAGCACCAGAGGGATTCCCTTTTTGCTAAAAGAGCCTTCCGAGCTGGGGAAGAGCTTCCCCAGCTCCCAAGGCCCCCCGCCCTGGTTTCTATGAAATGACGATCAGCGCGGAAGTCACGCTGACGTCATTTCTGTGAAACTGAAACTGAAATGAGCCAAGAGGCTCATTTCAGTTTCCTTTTCTACATTCTTAGGGGGCTATCTCTGCTCCCTTAGCACGTAGAAGATGGGAGAGGTATTGTTGGAAAAGGGACAGGGGGCAGGAGGGCGATCCCCAAGCCGGGATCCACCCACTAGACACCAGGGAGGGGGGAGCGGCCCCTTGAGCAAGGGCCTTTGCTCCCCCCAATTTAAATTGGCACAATTTAGTCTTTTTGCCACCCCTGGGGGCAGTAGCCCCCAATCTGCCCCCCCCCGGGGGGACAAACAGCCCACTAGACACCAGGGATTTTTAAAGAAGTTTAAAATAAGGGTGGGGGCTGCCCAAAACGGGCATGCCCAAGCCCCCACCCCACAATAATTACAGTATTTCTGCCCCCCCCGGGGGCAGATGGGGCATTGGCCCCGAATCTGCCCCTTCGGAGGGGCAGAAAGCCCACTAAACAACAGGGATTTGTTTTTTGAAGCTTTTTTATAGGGTGGGGGCTTCCCGAAATGGGCACGCCAATGCCCCCCACCCACCCACCACCATTACAGCCTTTCTGCCCCCCTGGGGGTCAGATGGGGTATGGCCCCTAATCTGCCCCTTCGGGGGGGGCGGAATGTCCACTAGACACCAGGGATTTTTTAGAAAGTAAAACTAAGGGTGGGGGCTGCCCAAAATGGGCATGCCAATGCCCCCCCACACCACCATTACAGGGGCAGATGGGGCATTGGCCCCTAATCTGCCCCTTCGGGGGCAGAAAGCCCACTTGACACCTGTGATTTATTTGGGGGCAAATTTGAATTAGTGTGGGGGCTGCCCAAAACCGGCATTCCCATGCCCCCACCCCTCCCCGCAAAAATTACAGCCTTCCTTCCCCCCTCCTGGGGGGCAGATGGGGCAGTAGCCCTCGGCAAAAAAATCCCTCAGGGGTTTCAGAAAGCCTACTAGACACCAGGGATTTTTTAGGGCAAATTTTAATTAGGGTGCGGGCTGCCCAAATCGAGCATGCCAATGACCCCACCCTAATCAAAATTTTCCCCCAAAAAATCCCTGCCATCTAGTGGGCTTTTTGCCCCCCCCCCCCCGGGGCCAGATTGGGAGCTACTTGCCCATCTGTCCCCCAAGGGGGCAGGAAGACTGTCATTTTTGCGGGGGAGGGGGTGGAGCATTGGCACGCTCATTTTGTGCAGCCCCCACCCTAATAAAAATGTGCCCCCCAAAAAAACCCTGGCGTCTAGTGGGCTTTCTGCTCCCCTGAGGGGCAGATGGGTGCATTAGCCTCCAATCTGCAATACCGGGGCGGGGGGGACAAAGCTCACTAGTCGCCAGGATTTTTGGGGGGAGCAAATTTTAATTAGGGTGGGGGCTGCACAAAACGGGCGTGCCGATGCTCCACCCCCTCCCCCGCAAAAATGACAGCCTGGGGGGTGGGGGGGTGGAAACCCACTAGTCGCCAGGGATGTTTTTGGGCACATTTTAATTAGGGTGGGGGCACTGGCATGCTGTTTTGGCCAGGCCCCAGCCTAATTTAAATGCGCCCAAAAAAATCCCTGAAATCTAGTGGCTTTCTGGGGGGGCAGATGTGGGCATCAGCCCCCAATCGCCGGGGGGGCAAAAAGCCCATTAGTCGCCAACGATTACGCTGGCTTTTTCAAAAAATAGCTGCAGTGTTTCTGCCCCCTTTGCGGGCATATCGTGGCAATCCCCCCCCTCGATATCCCCCCGGGCAGCAGAAAGACAACTAGGCACAGAGTTGTTTATAGCAATATGCCTACCTGTAGATTTTGGGCCCTAGCGGCACATAGGGAAACCTAGCAAACCTGCACATTTTTTAAAACTAGACACCCTGGGAAATCCAGGATTGTGTGACTTGACTGGCTCTCACCAGGTTCTGTTACCCAGAATCCCTTGCAAAACTTAAAAATGTGTCCAAAAAACAAATTTTCCTCACATTTTTGTGGTGGAAAGTTCTGGAACCTATGTGGGTCCACAAAATTCCACCCACCCCGCGTTCCCCAAAGTCTTCAGAGAACAATAGTATCTCACTTGTGTGGGTAGGCCTAGTGCCCGCAACAGGCAAGGGCCCAAAACCTATTGAGGCGACATCAAAATTACCTATCACAAACACAACCTGGTTTTGCATGGGAGTCCCATGAGTTATTGGTTCGGGGCTTGGCAGCCATCTTGGGAAACCTGCTTAACTCACGCATTTCCGGAAACTAGACTCCCAGGGGAGTCCAGCGAGGTATGGCTTGCATGGGTCCCCCATCATTCTCCTACCCAGAATCCCCTGCAAACTTCAAATTTCACCGAAAAATTCACTTTTTTCTCACATTTCTGTGTGGGAAAGTTCTGGAATCTGCGAGGATCCACAAATTTCCTCCCACCCAGCGTTCCCCCAGGTCTCCCGATAACAATGCTAACTCACATGCGTGGGTGGGTCAAGGACCCACTACAGGCAAGGGCCCAAAAGCTATTGAGGCGACATCGAAATTACCTATCACAAACCAGCCTGGTTTTGCAAGGAGTGTCCCATGAGTTTTTGGTCTGGGGCTCGGCGGCCATCTAGGGAAAATTACCTAACCCACACATTTCCAGAAACTAGACACCCGGGTGAGTCCAGCGAGGTATGGCTTGCATGGGTCCCCCATCATTCTCCTACCCAGAATCCCCTGCAAACTTCAGATTTCGCCAACAAATTTACTTTTTTCTCACATTTCTGTGTGGGAAAGTTCTGGAATCTGCGTGGATCCACAAATTGCCTCCCACCCAGTGTTCCCCCAGTTCTGCCGATAAAAATGGTACCTCACATGTGTGGGTAGGCATAGTGGCTGCAACAGGAAATGGCCCAAATCGTACTGTGGAGACATCAAAATTACCCTTAGCAAAACTACCTGGTTTGGGGGGGGCATGAGATCTTGGCCCCGGGCTCGGCTGCCGTCTTGGGAAAGTACCAAACCTAAACATTTTTGAAAACTAGACACCCGGAGGAGTCCAATGAGGTATGGCTTGCCTGGATCCCCCAACATTTCCTTACCCAGAATCCCCTGCAAACCTCAATTTTAGCTGAAAAAATTAACTTTTTCACACATTTTTGGTTGGGAAAGTGTGGCATCAACGGGCTCACACAAATTTCCTACCACCCAGCGTTCCCCCAGGTCTCTCGATAAAAATGGTGCCTCACTTGTGTGGGAGGCCCAAGTACCCGCAACATGCAAGGGCCCAAAACGTAGTGAGGCGACATCAAAATTGCCTATCTCCAAACCACCTGGTTTTGCAAGGGGGGTCACCTGGGTTTTTGGTCCCGTGCTCGGCGGCCATCTAGGGAAACCTACCAAACCAACACATTTCTCCAAAGTAGACACCCGGGGGCTTCAAGGGAGGTATGGTTTGCGTGGATCCCCCAACGTTTCCTAACCCAGAATTCCCTGCAAACCTCAATTTCAGCTGAAAAATTCACTTTTTTCACACATTTTTGGTTGGGAAAGTGTGGCATCATCGGGCTCGCGCAAATTTCCTACCACCCAGCGTTCCCCCAGGTCTCCCGACAAAAATGGCACTTGTGTGGGAGGCCCAAGTACCTGCGACATGCAAGGACACAAAACGTTTTGAGGCAACATCAACATTGCCTATCAAAAAATGTTTGGGCCATTGCCTGTCGCGGGTACTATTGGTTTGCTAGGTTTCCCTAGGTGCCGGCAGAGCTATGATTAAAAAACTACAGCTAGGCACTTGATGTGTGTCCACGTTGCGTTTTGCGCCGTTTCCTGTCGCAGGCACTAGGCCGACCCACACAAGTGAGGTACCATTTTTCCCATAGGACTTTGGGGAACATGGTGTGGGTGGAAATTTGTAGATGCACGCAGATTCCAGAACTTTCCACCACAGAAATGTGGGGAAAATGTGGCTTTTTTGACAATATTTTAGGTTTGCAAGGGATTCTGGCTAACAGAACCTGGTGGGAGGCAGACAAGTCACCCCATCCTAGATTTCCGTGGGTGTCTAGTTTAAAAAAATGTATAGGTTTGCTAGGTTTCCCTAGGTGCCGGCAGAGCTAGGGTTGAAAAACGACAGCTACACACTTTGCAAAAAAAGGGTACATTTTCATTGTGAAAATGTGGCGTGTTCACGTTGGGTTTTAAGCCTTTCCGGTTGTGGACACTATGCCTACCCACACAAGTGAGGTATCGTTTTTATCAGGAGATTTAGCGTAATTCTGATTTATAAAGCAACTGTTATTACCTATTGATTTTTGATGCATTTCTACCTTCCAAATGAAAGACATTGTGTAAAAAAAGAAGTCATTTTGAAAAATGACCAATAATTCTCATGCTAGTATGAGTACTCCTAATTTTGAAAATGTGCAAATTTGTATTTTTTCTAAACTCTATAATTTGTTCCCATTTCAAAAATACATAGGTGTCTTTCATACCGATTTTTCCATGTATACATTTTCACACAATAATTGCTATATACCCGGTACATAATAAAAAAGCCATTGCAAATTGCTACTCTTTTGACTTTTGACTCTGGGTTCGTCTGGTTCTTGGTGAACCTACAAGTCCTATATATCCCCACAACCAGGAAGGTCCAGCGGACGTAAAGATATATTGCTTTCAAAGAGCTGTCTAATTACAAGAAGTTAAAGGTGAAATCGTTGACACAAAAGGCTGTTTTTTTCAACGAATTTTCAATTTGTCCAATATTTAACTGTTAGTTTCTATAAAGAAACCTTGATGGATCTACACAAATGACCCCTTGCTGACAATCAGACTTTTGTCTACTTTTCTAAAATGTATAGCTTTCCAGGATCCATTATTGCGTTCACACACATTTTTACCGTTAAGTGGAAGGAGGTTGAAAGCACAAAAAATAGCAAAAATAGTCTATGTCCCTGAAAAATTCCTAAACTGTGTAAAAAGTGTTGGTTTTCTGACAAAAGTCTGTCATTCCCTTAAAGCTGGGAAAATTGTGATTTTAACCCCACAAACCCTTTTTTGAAAACATTTGCAGGGAGAATCCCAGACGCTTTCATTGTAGCCCGTTTTTCCCAAAAAAAAACAAAATGTTGCTGTATTTCGGCTAATTTCTGGGACCCCTCCAAGGGAATCCACAAACCCTGGGTACCTTTAGAATCCCCATGATGTTGGAAGAAAAGGACGCAAATTTGGCGTGGATACCTTATGTGGTCAAAAAGTTACAGGGGCCTAAGCGCGCACTACCCCAAATAGCCAAAAAAAGGCTTAGCACGGGGGGAGAAAGGCCTAGCAGCAAAGGGGTAATCTGGCTCTTTTTTTATCTTCAACCTGGCCAGTGTAGCCTAGGTAAATAGGCTGCATAATCTGTCTCTTTTTCTTAAGTGTCTTTGCAGGCCTTCCTGAAGAAAGGTGAAAATCTACCCTTTAGAAGAAAATATATATTTATATATTTATATAACAACTACTCTGTGCTCCCTGCACATGGGTGGGACTATTCAGCGCTTATGACTATCATGGAAATACCCCTGCAAGAGAAAAGAAGTTACAAGTAAGAAACCATTTCTTCTACCTTCCCCTGCTTGAGCTCAGCTCAGCAGCAGTAGGGAAGAATCGTGTCTCTGGTCAGGATCAGCACTAGGTTGCTGTTTGAACTGGAAGTCCATCTGTGCTAGCTGTTGGTGTGGATGATAACTCCTTCTGTAGGAAGAGTTCGATTTTTACTTCATGTTCATCTTTTTTAAATTGCTGGCATGATCTTCCTATTTCCATTGCGAGATTTTGTTGCTTATCCTGTGGATAGTCTATTCTGTTCCATGTAGAATTAAATTGTTTTTTAGATTAACTTTAAAATCTTCTATCAGAGCAAACAACGCCTCAGAAATAGTAACAAGTTTATTTATCACTGGAGCGCATGTACAGTCAGCTTTAGCTGTAGCTGCATATTGTTGTGCACGATTGAATAGATTATTTCATTCGGCCATCTTTTTGGTCAATTCTGGATACTGAGGTTTCCATTATGTTCAAATTATCAATTTGAACATCCATTGTCTCTATTTGGTATGATAGCGCTTCTAGCGTTAGTTGCGATGTCCTAAACAAAATATCCCATGCATTGGCTAGATTCTTCATTTCTGATTGAGCCTGATATAAGGGGGATTTAGTAGTAGTTTGTCCTTGGTATTTTCGATTATCTTTTGAGGTCAGTGGAGCATCTCATGCAGATTTTGGGTTTACACATTTATGTTCAGTTGGTTCATAACCTGGGCAGGTTGTTAGATTTAATCCTGCTGGGTTTAACCATCCATCCACTTCAACTTTAACTTCTATTAGAAATGGATTTCCATTTGTTAGAAGCTGTGTCGACAAATCTTATGCTCCTTTCTGTTCTTGACATTGCTAATTTGGTGACACTGGGATTAGCGACAAAAGTTCCAGATCACTATGTGGGCCCCACATGACCTCTATGCTTTATCCTGGTGCAGACTTTGATTTCCCTCAATTTTATTTTCTGGAGCGGTCGATTTGGTACTATGGGCCATATGTAGGTAGCCAAATACCGGTCAGTAAATTTGCCGTTATCGACCAGTATTTAGGCATTCGGATTGTAGGAGGCCAAATTTAAGGATTCAGTAAATATGAATCGGTAAATACTGATTCTACATTACCGAATTCTAAATTACCGAATCAGTAGTTACTGAATCCTTATTTACCGAATCGGTAAATAAGAAACGGTAAAAATGAGAATAGCGATGTAGGTAACTTCTAAAATACCGAATTTCATGAAATTCGGTATTTAAGAGTAGGTAATTACCATGGATTGAAAGCAGGTGGTAACCAGGTGCAGGCCATAAAACAGGCCCCAAAATGCAACAGTGTGATCAGAATAGCAGCTTTCTATGTGATAGCAAGGCGGCTACAGGCAGCAGGAGGGAGGCACTGGAGACAGGAGGAGCAAGTCTACAGACAGCGGATTACACTCTTCCAACTTACTTAGGCAGAGATCCATGAAAGGTACAGGCTACACCCCCACACCATCCTGGACTTGATAAGGGACCTGCACCCACTCCTGGAGCACCCAACACCAAGGGCGCACGCCATACCACCACATGTGCAGGTGCTCTGTAGACTACACCTGCTTGCATCTGGCAGTTATCAGGGGGTGATAGCTGCGATAGGTGGGGTGTCCCAGAGCTTGTGACATTAGGACTCGCACACCAAAGTTTAATCGGGTTCCTCTTATTTGCTTCTCTTATGGAGCTCTCCTGGTATGCGCTTCATCCAAAAAGCGCCAAGCATATAAATAAATTACCAACCGAATGGTGTGATGCATCCTGGGACTGATAGTACTTCGTATATCAGTGTCTTGTGTCCCAGAGCTGCCTGTCCCGTTTCTTCAGGAAGTTCCTGGAGGCCATGATGCAGAGAATGCATCATTACATCAGCTTCCCTGTCACACATGCGGAACTGCTGAAGACCAAGACTGACTTTTACCAAATGGCACAGTTCCCACATGGGATTGGCTGCGTTGATGGCACACACATCCCAATCTGCCCACCTGCAGCCACTGAGTACATCTACAGGAACAGAAAGTCCACACACTCAATAAATGTGATGCTGCCAACATAATCACAGACATTGTGGCCAAATTCCCAGGAAGCACCCACGACTCCTACATCTTCCAGAACAGTGGGATCTACACACGCCTGACAGCAGGGGAATTCGGAGAAGACTACCTGCTAGGTAAAACGCTATGACACACCCTGATAGATACTGCAGATGCAGGTGTTGTTGTGCCTGTGATTAATGGCTCTCTCTTTTCCACATAGGCGATAGCGCATATGCCGTCCGCTCGTTCATCCTGACACCCTACCTGAACACATCAACCCCGAGTGAGAGATGATACAACGTGGCACACAAATCTACTCGCAATGTTGTGGAGCGCACCTTTGGTCTGTTAAAAAGCAGGTTCCGCTGCCTCCACAAAAGCGGAGGCGCACGTCAGTACTCACCCCTCATCTGTTGTAAAATCATTGCAACTTGTGCAATGCTGCACAACCTTGCCACTAGGAAAGGAACAGCAGTAGAATTAACAGATATTGAGGATGACGATGATGAATTTGCACACCCTGAGCCCAACACAGCAGGAGTGGCGCAAGCAACAGATGGGAGACAGAGACGGGCAGAGATCACACGCAACTATTTCTAAGTAAGTAAGGAGACACAGCCAGTTGTAGTATGTACACAACGTAGTTTAATTTTTTGGCAGGCACTACACCAGTACAAAAAGGCCCAAATGTGCCAGTCCAATTGTAGCCATCCATTATGGAAGTCCTGGGTCACCCATTCCAGGTCAGGAAGTGTGGGCATTATCAGTGTTTGTGGGCACACCTACCGGTGCTGGATGCCAATGGCTGGCTGTCCTCACTGGCTGTGTGGGCAGTGCCAGCCCCATGGAGCCTGCTGCTCCTCCGGGTGTCAGTAATAGGAGGGGTTATGCTGCTCCTACTGGTGCTCTCCTCGCTGTCCCCCACATCCAGAGCAACAGTTTTTGTCGACTGAGCAGTCAGCAGTACCTCAACTGCACTTGTCACCCTCACAAGGCCCCTGGAGACTTCACTGCTGCTGTGTGCCAGTCCCTCCTGCATGTTAACGCAGCACCTGCAAAGCAGGGAAGTGGCAGTGGCTAGGCGGTTGACTGCCCTTGTGTGTTGTTCTGACCTCTGCCTCTCCTTTCGCCTTGTTGCCCTGTCCTCATCCAGCTTGCTGCACAAGAGCAGCACAGACTGGGACATGTCCCGCATGCCCGCAGCCATCTCTCTCATTCCCTCCGCCATTGAGCTGATGCCCTTATTTATGCTTTCCACATTTTCATTTAGGTACCTCATCTGTCGTTGGACCGACTGGATGGCCTTCCCCTGCATGCGCTGCACGTTGACCATACTGGCCTCCAGTCCGCAGAAGACACCAGGACCCTCGCCATGTTGGTATTGACTGCTGTCTCTGACCCTGCGGCGTTTGGCACCTGTGTGGGCCCCCTCGGCGGTGGACTGCTGATTGGCATTACTGTCCTCAACTGCCACTGTTAAACTATCACCCCCACTGTGTCTCCTGCAGAAGACTCCATTTCCCTGAGTGTAGCTACGACATGCCTCTTGGTTTTTTGCACTGCAGGTGTGGTTGCAGTCGGTGACGCTACCAGTTCAGGTGAGGACAGGAGTAGTGGTGAGCCAAACCGCTCTGGGGAGGCCAGCAGCTGTGGTGACGCAGGAAGGTCTTGGGAGGCCTGCAGCTGTGGTGACGCTCGAAGGTCTTGGGAGGCTGGCTGTGCTGTTGATGCAACAGTTTCCTGTGTCGTTTGCCCTTCACTGGTACTCGCCTCCTATGTGTCTCCCCTCCGTGGTGCACTCCCTTCCTTGTCCTTGGGACGCTTGCGAGATGTCTCGCCTGTGGACAGAAAATCGTACATGAGCTCTGTGGTCCTGGAGCCCTGCTTATACAATTAAATTCTCATCACTGAAACACTGTTGCTATTGCTTCAGCTTGCTCATCACTGATGTGTGTCGCATGCCTTGTTGTTTGGTGTACTGTCTGACATGCTAGGTGTTTCAATGACTACATCTCCCTTAATGCATTGCTGGTGTATACTAAAACCTGTACTGGACTGGGGTAGACATTACCACATTGGGGATGGGGAAGGGATGGGGTGATTGCTGTGCATGCTTCTTACCTTGTCTGGTGGCAGCTCGGGCTGAGCTTTTTGCATCCCCAATCCCATAGGCGCTGTCTGGTTCAATGGTGGACTCCACCAGCTCCTCAAGCTCAGTCAGGGCAGGTGCCCTGTTCCTCCCTCCTCCTGTCAGGTTTGCTTGTTTGTGGAGCTCAGCCATCTATCGCTTTGTCACGCTCCGGAGGTCATACCACCTCTTTTTCAGGTCGTCAATGTCCAGTGGAGTCACTCCAATAGCATTAACCTTTGTCTGTACTGCCAGCCAAGTCTTCCCTTTGGCAGATTCTGCCACCTGCAGGGACTGCTTCCCAAACAACTTGTGGTGTTCCTTGACTACCTCCTTCACAAGGACCTGCAGCTCCATGGTGCTGAATTCAACCTTCCTCTTTCTCTCTGCACCTTCCCTGTCAGTGTCTTTGCTTGCCATTTTGCAGGTTTCAGGAGTAAAAGTTTCCCAAGGGCTCTGCTCTGCTCTCCCAGCCTCCAGCAGCTTCAGATTGAATGCACCTGATGGGTGTGGCCACTTCCTGGTTGGGAGGAGGGGTGGTTGCACCTGATTGGCTGATTCCTTCATTGTTTCTATTTTTGAATTTCCGAATCGGTATTTACCGATCGGTGTTGGGAATCCAGTATTTATTTATCGAATTATACCGATTCGGTAATTTTTACCGATTTTTTTACCTACATCCCAAATACCGATTTCTAAATACTGATTCGGTAAAATTAGTTAAAAATCGGTATTTGGAATCAGTATTTGGGATTTAGCTACATATGTCTGTGAAGGGTAGTTAGCATTTTTCATTGGTAATATAGGCTTGGGCAAAATGTTTGAGTCATTAGGCATAGAAGAAAGAATATTACTATGGTCTTTTAAGAAATCAAATCGTTGTGGAATTTTCTGAGGTCACTCGAGTATACTGGCTACTGGTGAAATT
Source organism: Lissotriton helveticus (assembly GCF_964261635.1). NCBI lineage: Eukaryota > Metazoa > Chordata > Amphibia > Caudata > Salamandridae > Lissotriton > Lissotriton helveticus. The sequence goes on along the minus strand of NC_136068.1, from coordinate 1,059,647,584 downwards.
AATGACTGACTATCTCTTGTTCATTTTGCTTTTGTGTTTTTTCCTAATTGTGAGAGCTGTAGCCTTTTCTTCTTTTTTGATACAATGTGTGGAAGCCTTTCCCTTCCTGACCCCATGACGTGATATTTGTAATATCGAGGGTGGTGTAACAATTTTGTTTCTTTCCCACCAAAGGTATTTGAGAGCGTGGTATTGGTAATCTATGTTTCTCAAGATTCAACACGTCCTGTGCTACCAATTTTTCTTATATATTTTTTTATTTTCAACTTATTGTTTACATTTTGACAACAGGAGTTGGGTGCATCACTTCTAGGTAAAGTAATCAGGTAATAGATGAAGGTTGTTCCCAACAAGTCCACACTCCAGAGATCTCTTTTCTCCTGACTAGGTGTGAGTAAAAGCACAAAAACACAAGTAGCAAATGTAATACTCCATCTGTGAGCATTGTATGGGGTACTCTTGGATAACATAACTGTCAAGAAACAGTTAAAAAAGGCACATGGAAATGTTATGTAATATATGCACCCTCCAGGAGTGTGAAGCACTTATCCAGCGTAGCTAGAGTTCATGCTGAGGTTTGAAAACACCTTTACCTCAGCTGGCTGCACACACTTTTGCCCACACTTCCTAAAATTCAAGCAGTAAGATGCCAGTACGTCCCAGACGCTGGCTAGTGAGGTAGGCTCTGGCAAATCTAATAACCGGGCCAATTTGAGGCTTGCAGGGAAATTTCATAGGCAAGTGGACTGCCGCCTAACGTAAATATTTGTCTGACTGTTTTTTTTTTTAATTCCTTAACATTTGATGTCTTATGCAGTTTGTCGCTCATGTAACAAACTTCACCTTTGCTTATGCGGCTTATTTAGCCAAGACTCGATTTGCCAGGTGGAGAAACCTAACGTATTTTCTTTTACTGCTGCCGGTTGTCGTTTCAATTGCGGTGCTCAGAAATTTGCGGACTGACTTACCTGAAAGAAACAGGTTAGTGTTAGATTCCTTACCTTAGAATATCCCCAGGTGTCAGACTGGATCTGGAAAGTTTTGCGTAGCTGTACCCTTGCGCGTCGGTAGGCGTCATCTGCGGCTCCGCGTCCGTCGTCGGCGTCATTGGCGCTGGGATGATGTTGTCAGAGTACTTAGACGCCTCCCTCGCGCGCTGAGGTCAGTTCTTCTTTTTTCCGCGCCGGCAAGCGCAGATCCGGAAAAAGCAGTACTCTTAGTCACTAGACTAAACTTTTTCGATCCTTTTTGATCACTTTTCAAGTCTTTACGACTCTCGGTAGGGATGCCCGGGTTCAAGCCCTGTACCAATTGCAGCATACTGATGCCGGTTACCGAACCCCACCGCCGGGGCCTCTATTGCCTTGGGGCCGACCACGACGACAAGTCGTGCCCCGACTGCCGGGCCCTGACGTCGAAGGCTAGGCGGGACGGTCCCGTATGCGCCTCAAGATCCGGCAGTCGGCCCTGCGCCGTTCACAGTCCCGGTCCAGGAGAGGGTTGAGGGACCGGTCGCGGGGCCACAGTGGTCAAAGGGGGCCCAGGTGAAGCTCGCTCAAGCCCTTACGGAGGGACGAGACGCAGCGCGGTACTCCATTCGATGTGGGCTGGATATCACGGACTCGCTGGGCAGGGCGATGTCAACGACATTGACGTCTCGCCTCCATGCCTGGCTGAGGTCGGCCAACTTCTCGGCTGATGTCCAGAACACCCTCATGGACATGCCGTTTGATGGCAGCCACCTCTTTGGTGGCAAGGCAGATCATGCGCTTGAACTTTTCAAGGACTCCAGGGCTACGGCCAAGTCCTTGGACCTGTCGAGCCAGCGTCAGCAGTCTTCTGTCTTTCGCTCCTTTCATGGCCAAGGAAGGGGCGCCCCTTCACGTCCTGCCAGCCACGGGCCACAGTCTAACATCCACCGCAGCGGCAGACGTGGTAACCGCCGTGGCAGTGCCAGGGGACACCGGCGAGGCCAGTCCACATCCACCCCCGCAGCATCTGCCTCAAAGCCTTCCTAGTCCGAGCGTTCAAGCCCATTAACGCCAGTGGGGAGGAGGGTCTGCCATCACCTCCTCCACTGGCACAACATCACATCGGCCAGGTGGGTGCTGCAAATCATCAGAAGGGGCTACTCCCTCCCCTTCAAGGCGAACCCTCCAGCCATGACACCGCAGAACCACCATGTGTCGGGGGATCACTTGCAACTTCTGCAAGAGGAAGTATCGTCCCTCTTGGCCAAGGGGCCATCGAGCGCGTTCCTGGGCCGGAAGTAGGTCGTGGTTGCTATTTCCACTACTTTCTGGTTCCCAAGAAGGGCAAAGGGTGCCTACGCCCTATCTTGGACTTGCGGAACGTCACCGGCTTCCTCCAGAAGGAGATGTTCAAGATGCTGACTTTGGCTCAGGTATTAGCTGCCCTGGACCCCGAATTCTGGATGGTAGTGTTGGACTTGCAGGACGCTTATTTCCACATCCCGGTCCTGCCGGGCCACCGGCGTTACCTGCGGTTCATGGTAGGCCACAAGCAGTTCACCGTGCTCCCCTTTGGCCTTACCAGCGCCTCACGGGTGTTCACGAAAGTGATGGCGGTGGTCGCAGCTCATCTGCGCAGATTAGTTGTGTCAGTCTTCTCCTATCTCGTCGACTGGTTGTTGAAGGCGGGCTCGCCCCAGACAGTCGTCAGCCACCTCCAGACTACGGCCGACCTCCTGCACTTGCTGGGGTTTTCCATCAATGTGCCGAAGTCACACCTGTGTCCCTCTTGTGAGAAGTTGGCCTGGTATATGATGTTCACTATTCTAGTGAGCACCTTGCACCAGTACAAACAACCCTTATGGAGATGGTTGTAAAGTCAACCTTATAGACCAGCTATCCTAGTGGTAGCATGGACAAAGCAGTCTTAGGCTAAACTCAAGAGGGCATGTGAAGCCAGCTGTTTTACCATATGCAATCCCCTTAATACCAAATGAAAGGACACCACACAGGTTATATATCAAAATATATGTATTTATTTCTAACACAATCCTCTGAAATCTTTATGAGGTCAGAGGCACCAGCACATAACAAGATACTTAATCAAAATACAATAAGTTGCACAAAATACAGTAATGCCCTAGGGGCACTTCGAACCATATACTAAAATAGTGGTGTAAGAACCACGTCACAAACAAAGGAAAGGCCTAGGGCCTGGAGAATTGCTGGGGCTACACTGTACTACCAATGGATAGAGAGCAGGAGGCCCACGGGATGCGCGTGCAGTGTCTTTACACGCACGCGAGTTACCATAGAGTTAGAATGGGAACGAAAGAAATGGAAACTAGTTCTTTTAGGACACTTCCGGATGGGCTAGGGAAAAGCTACTTGAAACTAGGACACTAGGATAGTCAATACCCACAGGAGTACTGAAATACTCGCGTTACCTCACCCACAGGAAGCGGGTGCATAGGTGTCAAAGTGTGTCGGGTTTCGTCGCTGATTCCTATGGAGCCTTGGAGAAATATGCCGCAGGCGACCAGGAGAGAAGTGTCCGGGTGGATCCAAGGGCGGATCGAGGATGAAGAATACCTGAAAGCAGAGGGGACAGAGTCTGGGTCACTAGCCAGTGACCAGGATGGAACCAGGAAGGAACCAGGTGATGTCGTGAAGCAATCAGGTGATGTCGTGAAGCTTGTCTCTGCTGCCATGTGGACTAGGAGGTGTCAACGACGACCAGGAGCTGGGCACGGACTGTCCCACGAAGGATCTCGCTGTCGGCGGTGTCGGCTTCCGGATTGGAGTCAACAACCCTTGGCAAAGGCAACCCACGCAGAAAAGGAAGATGGCTTCTTAATCAGTGAGAAATAAAATGAGAGAGACCCCTTGCACACTAGGGGAATAGGGTACTAGTAATTAGTGGAGAAAAGGGGATCCCTTGGTGAGTCTAAATGCCACAACCAGATGGCAAAAAAGTTGTCTTTGTTCTAGCCCATGTATTAGAAGTGAATGTAACAAACAAATCAGTGAATTCTAAAATTCTTCTTTTATTTTTAGTTTAAAAAGGTTATTGCACAAAGAATTCATTAAAAACAATACGTTATCATTACAATCAAAATATACAACAATATACCCCACATGTTAAAACATTTTTGACATAAAAAGACTTGATCCTGAAAAGGGGAAGGACAAAGGAGAGAACAAAAAACAGACAATCCTATTTGTCATAAAAGTACATATCCGGGAATTCAAATGCAAGAGACTACTCCAGGACACGTTATACTTATGATGTCTACGGAAAAATCTCTGTCCCTTGATTATGTGATATCTGGCGTCGACGCGTTTTGATGGTTAATCAAAAAAATTTTGACCATCTTTTTCAAGACAAAAGTGATATGTCTCTCCTAAACTCAATGGCTCTGGATGGTTGCCAAATTCATGAAGATCCTGCAGATAAACATACTTATATAAGTATTGGGTATTTTAATACTTCACCTTCATTATACCAGTCAGGTTCTTTATACACTGTATATTAGAGTGTGTAACATCTGATATTACATAGCTCATACAATGATTTATAGTGCTTGTGATGTCATCATACCAAATGCATTTATACAACAACATTCCGGTTCTTAGACTACTGTTTCTCAATGGTATTCATATTGTTACATTGAACCCATCTTCGATCTCTTGTCTTATTGTTCTAGTACTCTGTATGTCATTTCTCATATATGGGCTTTCAAAAGGGATTGCCTATTCCCCAGAGATTGTAAGGGCAGGAATACTGAGTGTCCAAATTTACAGGTTTCCCACTGCCCCGGGAAATGAAGAAAAGGCTTAAGCTACATTCGCTGGATAGCTGTTATTTTACCTTATATCGTGTTCGCCTTAGTTTCCTGCTAACTGTCAGTTGTTGTTATTTTGTGTTCCATCAGGGAATTATTTCTGTTGCTTCTATCTATAAGAAAGAAAGGGTGAGGATTTTTTTTAACTCCCTACTCCTCAAATTGATTTCCTCTACAAGGGCGCTGTCACTACTTATTTTAGTACCTCTTTTTATTCTGTAGTATGTGAAGTGTGGCCCGTCTCCTTTTTTATCAGATTGCAGACGCCCACTCCCAAAAAAGTCTAGTTATCCAATCTTTAATAACTCTGGAAAGAGAACATGATAGTGTTAAGTATTCCTTATGGGTGCTCCCCTGTTCAAAATGAGCCCTTGCCAAATGGCTGATTTAACCGTACCACCTTAGTTGTACACGGGTATCTTGTATTATTTCAAAGCAGTTGATTTCTCACGCTGCTCGACAGGTTACAAAACCGAAAACACCTTATTTTCCTCGCTGTAACTGTAACAAATCGAGGGAAATTTGTTTATTTTAAACATTGCGATATAAGCTCTTTACTTCACATCAATTGCCCTATTATTAGCGCTAAGTTTTATTCTACTTACTATCTGCTGGAGTAGTCAGGATGACCTCTCTTCTTTCCCCTTCGCCCAAGTTAGTAATTCCATATGCTTTTAAAATCTACCGAAAAAAACTTGCTGTAAAAAAGAGAAGGGAGAGGGGACACAACAGTTGCTCCCGTTAGGATTACGGAATATAACCCTTCTTCTAGCTTAAGAGTTACGCTATATTAGAAGTGTCCCTCATTAGTCTCCTTACCTCGCAAATAGCCGCATCCAGGTCTGATCTTTCCTGCCTGCAACCGACTCGTGTAAAAACCGCTTACTATCTGTCCAAGGTCCACCAAGTAGGTGACCTCTCCCTTTTTCTCAACAATGGTGTTGGGTCCAGACCATTTGTCCTGGAGTGCTGCTGGGGCCACTGGCTCCAACACCCACAACTTCTGTCCTGGCTGGTACTCAGTCAGCACAGCCTTTTGGTCATTCCAAGCTTTTTGCAGTTCTTGGCTCGCTTCAAGGTTTTTAGAAGCCTTCTTCATATATTCAGCCATCCTGGAGTGGAGACCAAGTACATAGTCCACTATGTCTTGTTTAGGCTTTTTGAGAGGTAACTCCCATCCTTCCTTCACCAGACATAGGGGTCCCCTTACAGGATACCCAATATAACAAAAGCTCAAAAGGGCTGTAGCCAACCCCCTTTTGTTGGACCTCTCTGTAAGCAAACAGAAGGCAGGGTAGAAGGATGTCCCATCTTTGCCTAAGCTTTTCAGGTAAACCCTTGATCATACCCTTGAGGGTCTTGTTGAATCTTTCAACAAGCCCATTGCACTGTGGATGGTAGGGTGTAGTGAATTTGTAATTAACACCACACTCCTTCCACATAGCAGTCAAGTACCCAGACATGAAGTTTGCGCCTCTGTCTGAGACAGCCTCCTTTGGAAAGCCCACTCTTGAGAAAACTCCCAGGAGGGCTCTTGCCACAACAGGAGCTGTTATGGTCTTAGGGCAATAGCTTCTGGATACCTGGTGGCATGATCCACTACCACCAGTATAAATCTGTGCCCAGAGGCTGTTTGGGGATCCATTGGTCCAACAATGTCAATCCCAACTCTTTCAAAGGGTACCCCCACCACAGGTAGTGGTATGAGGGGGGCCTTTGTTGTGCCACCTGATTTGCCACTGGCTTGGCAGGTCACACAGGAGCGACAAACCTCCTTGGCATCTTCTGACATATGGGGCCAGTGAAAGTGAGGGACAAGCCTGTCCCAAGTCTTGTTCTGGCCAAGATGTCCTGCTAAGGGAATATCATGGGCTAAGGTAAGAAGGAAACCCCTAAAGGCCTGAGGTATGACCAACCTCCTGGAAGCACCAGGCTTGGGGTCTCTACCCTCAGAATAAAGGAGTCCTTCATCCCAGTAAACTTTATGGGTACCTGTAGCATTCCCAGCAGCCTCAGAAACAGCTTGCTGTCTGAGGGGTTCAAGAGAGGGGCAGTCTAACTGTGCCTGCCTCAAGTCTGCCCTTGAAGGTCCCCCTGTCCCAAGAAACTCAACCTGGTCAGGTTCAAGTTCTTCTAGGACAGTTCCTTCAGGGGTCTCACAATCAGCTTCCTGAGAAGGCTGATCATTACCTGAGGACAGGGGGGAAGGCACTGCCTTAACCCTACTGCTCTTTCTCTTGGGTGGTACTTGGTCCATAGTTACAGGATCCAAGACCTGTTCAGTTTCACACTTTTTGGCCAGTGACCTGGTCACAGCAAGGACATGAGCTGATATGCCCAACATCTCTGCATGAGTCCTATACTCCACTTCTCACCATACTGAGGATTCAAGATCATTGCCCAACAGACATTCAACTGGGAGGTCTGCACTTACCACAACTCTTTTGAGGCCAGTTACCCCTCCCCAGGAGAAGTTAACAAGTGCCACACTATGGGTAGTAGTGACATTGCTAGCATTGGTGACCAGGTAATTATCACCCAGTACAATCTGTCCAGGGTCCACAAAGTTAGGTGTCGCCATAGTGACACTGGCACATGTGTCCCTGTAGGCCTGAGCCACTTTGTTATTTATCAAAGGTGTTTGCCTGTACTTGCCCAGAGTACTGGGACTCACAGTTGAGGACATAGCCATGTCCACATTACAGACAAGAACAGCCTGGGTTGGTATCGTGACTAGGCCAGAATCCACCTCAGTACCCATGGTTAACCCCACTATAGCCTTGGGTTTGGGAACTACCACTGTTAACTGTACTAGGGGGTGCAGATGCCTTAGGGGCTACAGTGGTAGGCGCTGTACCTTTCTTGGTGCACTCACTAAACCAGTGAGAGGCAGATTTACAATAATTACACCAAGGTTTCTTTGGACCTTCTTTCCTCTTCTTCTTAGAAGTTTGGGACCCCCCTTCATTAGAATTTTGGGGGCTGATGAAGACTTCTGGTCTTTTGGTTTCTGATTCCCACCTTTTTGGTCTGCCTTTTTCTGATCACCACCTTGGACCTGTTTTTTTCGGCTTAACCCTGGTTCTGACCCATTTGTCTACCTTCTTACCCCATTCTTGGGGAGAGGTCAGATCAGAGTCAATCAGGTGTTGGTGCAACAACTGGTTCTGACAATTATTAAGGATTTGCTCTCTCATGATCAAATTATACAATGTGTGTCAGGTTTCGTCGCTGATTCCTATGGAGCCTTGGAGAAAGATGCTGCAGGCGACCAGGAGAGGAGTGTCCGGGTGGATCCAAGGGCGGATCGAGGATGAAGAGTACCTGAAAGCAGAGGGGACAGAATCTGGGTCACTAGCCAGTGACCAGGATGGAACCAGGAAGGAACCAGGCGATGTCGCGAAGTAATCAGGTGATGTCGTGAAGCTTGTCTCTGCAGCCACATGGACCAGGAGATGTCAACGATGACCAGGAGCTGGGCACGGACTATCCCACGAAGGATCTCGCTGTCGGCGATGTCGGCTTCCGGATTGGAGTCAACAAGCCCTGGCAAAGCCAACCCATGCAGAAAAGGAAGATGGCTTCTTAATCAGACCAGCAAGGTCTGATGGGCTGCTCCTTTTCAGGGGAGCAAGGGTCAGTCTGGAGCAACCGGACCAGCATTGTAAATTGAAGGTTTCGTCGTCACAGAGGCCACTAGCCAACGGGCCAGTGACCGGGCAGACGCGTCGAGCAGGAAAATGCAGAAGGGCCCCTCGCAGAACTCGTGGAGTGTGGAGGGCTGATCTTTGGTGCAGTTGGTGCTCGGGGCTGGGGCTTCTCAATCCCCAATGCACAACTTCGAGGGTGACTCAGAAGTTGCACGGAAAGCAATTCGCTGGCTTTCCAAGATGGCCGGTACCACGTCTTGCGTCACCTCCATGGGTCTCAGCTTTGTTGTGGCTGTGGACCGGGCTGAAAGAAGTCTGGAAGTCCGGGTCTTGTCAGGCTCTGTGCTCGGGCTCCCGCAGGAGCGTCGACAAAGCAAACCGTTGATCGCTTGATGGTGCCTGCTTGTGCAGGGTGGTCACTCCTTGACCACAAGGGAGATTCTTCAGTCTTCTACGTCGAGTAGGATGTCGAAAGTCCAGAGTTTCGTATCAGAGTTTCAGTCAGGATAAATCTAAAGTCTTGGGACTCATCTCCTACATACATACCAAATTTAGGGGCTGGATTACCTGCTAGGTCCCTCCTATGGGTGGGACCCAGGAAGTGGGTGGTTACACCCCTTTCCCTTTGTCCAGTTTCGCGCCAGTGCTGGGGCTGGAGTGCCCCAGCACCGGTTTGAACTGGACTATGCATGGGACACCTGTGGAGAAGTGTGGCTCAATGGTGGAGAAGTGTGGCTCAATGATTAGAGCGGCAGACCCTGATGCAGAGGTCTAGCCCGGGACCAGGGTTCAATTCCCGCCTCGGCGGGTCTTGGGCGCAATTTCCTCGGACCTGATAATTCTCGCCTCGGTGCCTATTCTAATCATGGGTCCCACTCTGCAACTCTGGGCAATTGCTTGCTTAATCTCCACGATGGCCCCAACAACGCTAGGATGCCTGGCTTCACCTTGTGGGTGCCCAGGAGTGGGCACTTCACAGGGAAAAGCCAGGAAGGGTTCCACAGCGGTATGCGTACAAGCGCCGAGATACCCTCATGGGTGATTCGTGCGCTATACAAGTACTACTACATTTACATTTACATTTACCTTGTGTGCCCCAGGCAGTGTCTCATTTCATTCAGCCCTCCCTGCCCCAATACACTATAGCCTGTCTGGGGTGGTGCTAGCACCTCCCAAGACAGGAAACCTATTGTCCAAGCCTCCCTTGCTGGAAGGACTCCCAGCAGCAGGAGGTCAGACTTGTGTCTGTGGCAGCAGCATCCATTTTGTGATGCTGAGGCTCTGGTTAACTTTAACCGGGATTAGTGGGAGTAACATGTCTTCTCCCTCTAGAAGGGTGGAATGCTACCCCTGTCGCCAGAACTGGCGAGGGGGTAGTATTCTAAAGCGTATGACACCTTACACAACATGTTTTGATAAAGCCAAACCAAAGTTAGCATTTAACCGCGAGGTTCATAATGCACTTAAGAGTATATGGTATGGCAATATCCTAGAACAGCTATAAGAACATGGTTCCGAAAGCTGCAGACAGGCTCAGCTCATGCTAGAGCCTCATCTCACATAAAACCAAGCACTCTGCCTCCAGGATTGTTAAGGCCTGCCATTGGAGTGACTTATAGGGGTACATGTGTCTAGATATAAGGGTAGATATAGGAATACTATACCTAAGCAAGGGGTGATTACACGACCTTGCCCCAGCTGAGTGATCAGCCAGTTGTGTCAGTTTGGATGGCCAGCCAGGGGTGGCAGAAGATATGCTGCAGCCCCTGGTAGGCCTTGGGTGCACCTTTGCCCTGGGTACCTATAGTACACTGTACAGGGGCTCACAAGACTGACCCAAATTCCAATTGGTGATGTACCTAAAGTACATGGTGTGAATTTAGAGAGAGAACAGCAGGGCTGTGAGTCTGATTAGCAGGCCCACAGCCACATCTAAGTCGAAAGCCAGTGAAGCAAAAACCAAAAAGTGGGGTGACCATAGGAAAGCAGACCCTACTCTCCTACACCTCTCAAAAGCTCCTCTTCATCGGAGCGGTTCTGGATTTGGCGCTGTTTCGGGTTTATCCTCCCGAACAGCGGGTTTGGGATATTCAGGCTCTGATTCCGATCTTTCAGCCTTTATCCCGGGTCTCGGTCAGGTTGACGCTGTGGCTTCTCAGGCTGATTACTCCTGTATCCTTCTGGTGCATGACTCCAGGTGGCGGATGCGGGCTCTGCGGTGGGACCTGAAGTTTCAGTGGGCCCAGCATCAGGGTAACCTGTCCGACCACGTCCTTATCTCGGAGGCACTGCGAGGCAGTTGCAGTGGTGGCTCACGGACCGCGATTGGGTCAGCGGCAGATCCCTCTCCCTACCCCAACCGGAGCATGTAGTTGTGACGGATGCGTCCCTTGTGGGCTTGGGGGGGGCACATGGGAGAGGCGGAGATCAGGGGCCTCTGGTCTCCGGCGGAGTCCCGGCTCCCCATCAACCTTCTGGAGCTATGGGCGATCCTGCTTGCACTGAAGGCATTCCTTCCCTCTGTCCGGGAAAGTGTGGTGCAGGTGTTCACGGACAACACCACCACCATGTGGTACTGCAACAAACAGGGCGGGGTGGGGTCGTGGACCCTCTGCCAGGAGGCTCTGCAATGGCTGTGGCAATAGCTGGAACATCAGGGCGTCACCCTGGTGGTTCAACACCTGGCAGGTTCCCTGAACGCCAGGGCGGATGAACTCAGCCGTCGGTGCATGATGGATCATGAATGGCGTCTGAACTCGGACGTGGCGCAACGTCTCTTTCGGCAGTGGGGAGAGCCTTGGTTAGATCTATTCGCCACAGAAGAGAACGCGCAATGTCATCAGTTCTGTGCTTTGGAATTCCCAAGGCGGCACTCGCTCGGCGACGCTTTTCGTCGCGAGTGGAGTTGCGGTCTGTTGTACGCCTTTCCACCTATACCACTTCTGCCCAGAGTGCTGAAGAAGATCAGGCGTGACCTGGCCCAAGTCATCCTTGTGTCTCCGGACTGGGCACGAAGATACTGGTATCCTGAGCTACTCAGCATGTCAGTCGACCCCCCGATTCGTCTGCCTCTTCAGGAGGACCTTCTGTCGCAGCAGCAGGGGACGGTCCTCCACCCGAACCTGTCCAGCCTCCACCTCCATGCGTGGAGATTGAGCGGCAGCAGTTGAGGCAATTTGCCTTGCCTCCTAAAGTCTGTGATGTCATTCTGGCAGCCAGGCGTCCCTCCACGAAAACGGTATACGCCTGCAGGTGGAACAGATTTGTGGCATGGTGCACAGCAAAGGCTGTGGATCCCCTCTCTGTCCCTCTTTCAGAGGTTCTCCTCTTTCTTCTTTCTCTTGCCTAGCAGGGCTCTGCTCTGAGCACTATCAAAGGCTACCTCTCTGCCATTTCAGCCTTCTTAAGGTTTCATGATCAGCCTTCTCTTTTCAAGTCCCCTGTTGTAAATAGATTCTTAAAGGGAATCACTCACATGTTTCCTCCTGTTCCTTTCGTGATGCCTCAGTGGGACTTGAATCTTGTTCTGACCTATCTGATGTGCGCTCCCTTTGAGTCACTTCACAATTGTCCTCTCCGTCTTCTTACTCTGAAGACTGCATTCCTGGTTGCCATCACCTCTGCCAGGAGGGTGAGCGAGCTCCAGGCTCTTTCCTCTAAGCCTCCTTTACTTTCTGTCCGTCTGGACAGAGTTGCCTTAAAAACACGTCCCTCTTTCCTGCCCAAGGTTGTTACAGCCTTCCACATCGGGCAGTCCATCACCTCGCCCACCTTCTTTCCGCCTCCGCATCCCTCAAAAGAGGAAGAGAGGCTCCACCGTCTGGACCCAAAACATGCGCTCTCATTCTATTTGGACCGCACACGCCAGTTCCGGGTAGACGACCAGCTCTTTGTTGGTTACGTAGGCGCTAAGAAGGGACGGGCGTTGCACAAACGAACCATTTCTAGATGGTTCGTTTTGTGCATTATGGCCTGTTATTCTCTGGCTAAGAAGGAGCATACAGTGGTGCTGTGTGCTCACTCCACTCGGGCCATGGTGGCTACTACTGCCCTGGGTCGGGAAGTCCCCTTGCAGGACATCTGTCAGGCAGTTACGTGGGCCTCGCTGCACACGTTCGCTAGACACTACTGCCTGGACAGCCAAGGCCGGAGAGATGGCTTCTTTGGCCGTTCAGTTCTCCAGGACTTTCTGGTGTGATCATTGGTTCGCAGACCCACCACCGGGGTTGGTATTGCTGGGGTATCTATTCTAAGGTAAGGAATCTAACACTAACCTCTTTCTTTCAGATGCACAAGTTACTTACCTTCGGTAACGATATATCTGTAAGAAACAGTAGTTAGTGTTAGATTCCTTACCGCCCCACTCATCCTCCCCGTTCTGCGAACCGATATCTAGGGTTAAGGTTCTTCCCTTTGAGGGCCCTAGTTTCATGGCACCAGTGTCGTTTTTTATCATGGCTCTGCGTTTCTGGTGCGGAAAAGCTGTGTATAAGAACTGACGTCAGCGCGCGAGGGAGGTGTCTAACTACCCAGACGACGTCATCCCGGCACCAACGATGCCGACGACGGACGCGGAGCCGCAGACGACGCCTACCGACGTGCAAGGGTACTGCTACGCAAAACTTTCCGGATCCAGTCTGACGCCTGGGGATATTCTAAGGTAAGGAATCTAACACTAACTACTGTTTCTTACAGATATATCGTTACCAAAGGTAAGTAACTTGTGCTTCTCTGCCCCACACGGGAAGCGGTGAAAGCGGGAGGTGTACTGGGTAGCTGGGGTCCAAGGTGGAGCGCCCTGATGCTGCTGCTTGCGGCACTCTTACTTCCCGAGGTGCTGTTAGTGCTACGGCTGCTGCATTTTTGGGAAGGAAGGTGGGCATAAAATGGAAACAGGTGAAAAACGCTAATGGTTGGAGGTGCCCCTGCTTTAGCTCACCCCTTCCAATCGCCTATCCTCACCGCCCTGCGCGGCTTCATACAGCCTCCCAACCTTTTGCCAGTCTTATCCTCATCCTCCTTCATCCTGCCTCCACTGCTGCAAAAAGCTGAGTCAGGCTGCGTGGGGGAAATAGAAAGAGTTACAGTGATAAAGCACTTAATCGAGAACACCGGTGTGCGAGCTCCACACTCTAGTTTACAAATACCACCCACAAAGGTGTGAGAGTTTCACAACGGAACACCACCTGAAATGAAAACAGCCCTTCCCACACTTCAAGAAAGCCACAGTCTTGTTCCTACGTAAGAAAGAATAAGAAGTATGTTGCAAGCCCTCTCAAGAGCTCACCATTACATATATGTGACACCAACAACATTTTGAAAACAGCGCACTTTGAAAAGAGGTTCACACTATGAGTGCGTACATTGTGAATGTTTAACTGCAGATTACTGTGTGCTACTTGAGATATGTCCACACTTTGTTAATTGTTTCTGCAAAAGTGCAACTCCAGTTGCCAAGGCACAAATGAGGCGAGTGTGCATTGTCATGCTGTATTCTCTGTAACTTGGCAACATAACCAAATAGATCCTTGTGGGATGTATGTTATGTTTATTGCTTCTGTGTTTCTTTAATACTGTTCAAAACTCTTATGTCTCAGGATACTGGTTCGTGGAATCTTGTGCTCTGGTTGCCGATTGAGAGTCAGTTACACTCTGCTCGTCAGCCTACTTGCTGTGTTGCTGTGGGTTCCTACATTTTAAACTTCTATTCTTCAATAAAGAACTATACTGCAGTCATCTGCTTTTTCAGTCTTTACAGCACAACCCGGTAGCACATTTTGGTACCAGGAGTGGTGTAGGCTGTTTTTGACGTTGACCGCACTGAGACCGTTCTTCTACTTCTTCTGGGATTTGTTTTGTCCTGGACTTGCATCTCTTATCAGTTGGGATTGTTTTGTTTTATTTATTTTAAGGACTTCAATTCAGTATTTTTCCTACGTGCTCCAACCGCCTCTTGCACTTGTGAGCCCTCGCGCTCCATACTTGCCTAGCTTGGCATTGTCCACTCTCGAGCTGCTTTTCTCGCGCTCCTGTAACTGGGATTGTCTTCTTCCGAGCTGTTCTCTTCGCGCTCAAGCTAGTGTTGTCACACTGCTGTTGGAGCCACCGCGCCACGCTTTTCGTCCTGACCTTTTCATTGGCTGTTTGGTAGTACGTGATTTTGTAGCACGTTCACGGGCCATCTTGGTTGAGGATCTTACTGCTGCAATTTCGCCCGTACGCTTTATTTTGTATTTGTCTCCGGTGATTCGCACACCTGCTGTGCGGCATATGTTGGTTACTTTGTATTCTTCAGCATCCAAGTTACGGCATCAGTAATCCTCACACCTGTTCTGTGGCACTTAATTTTTTTTATTTTATTAACGATTAATCCTTTGTATGGCATTTATATATTTCGGTGATGTACACACCTTATGTGCAGGTTCTCATTTCTGTCAGGCCACAGCATTGGTGATCCGCACACCTGCTGTGTGGCACATTATTATAATTTTTTACGCCAAATGTCTAATTTTTGTGTAGCATTTACTGTATTTCCTGTGATCAGCACACCTTATCTGCAGATTCTTTTGTTGTCATTTTCACACTTGCTGTGCCAGTTTACACGTTCCTTTACTCTGCATTTACTCATGTTCTCTGCTCCATGGCTAGTAATCACATACTCATTCAACCTCCACCTTTCTTACACAAAGCAGGTAAACCAGAAATTAAATGTCTAGAATGGCTTTGCATTTTTGAAAACTATTTGGCGGCCATCAATGCTGAGGGTTATGCCCCTTCCAAGAAAATGGCTATGCTGTTCAACCATTTACAAATTGCTAGTCAAATAATTTTTAACAACCTGCCTCTTTTTTAAGCTCCAACCTCTGAAGCCTCCCCTTGGATTGTTTATTTGGAATTAAAGGAACGTATGAGGAAACAGTATCCTGATTTGTTAAATGTTTTATTAGAGAGGTTCAACTTTGCTATGGTCAAACAATTCTGCGATGAATCTGTAGAGGACTATGTTGCTTTTCTCAGAGCTCTGGCTGCAAAGTACGAATTTGGTGCTATTATTGACACTCACATTAGAGACCTGTTTGTTTTTTACTGTTCTTCCAAAACCTTTAAAGAATGTTTGCTGGCTTGCCGTAATCCAACCCTTGCTTAAGTATTGGACATTGCCATGAGCATAGAAAGGTCCATTGTCACCTCCAAAGTTTTATCCAGTCACTCTGCTCCCTCTCCACCTTCTGTCAATGTTTTGTCTGACGATGATGTTGTTTGTGCTGTTAGCAACAAACAAATCTACGACAGAACTAATGGTTGGGGTCGACCTCCTCGCAAATAGCTTGTTTGTTTTAGCTGTGTTTCAAAAAACAACATTCGAAACAATCCAACATGTCCTGGTATTGGGAGGAAGTTCAATCTTTTCAATAAGCTTGGTCACTTCTAAGGTGTATGTAGAGGTGGAGTTAGCTCCTCCTTAAGTAAAGGTAGAATTTCTAATGTCTCTGTGGATGATTCTGAGTTTGAGGTACAACAGTTTGAGTAGAAATTTACTAATGTCTTATTTACTGTAGATATCACTGATTGTTCCAATGTCACCTCCATTAAGGGACCCATTGTTGATGCAATTGTCTGTGGGAGATCCATTTCTGTCATGGCTGGTTCTGGTGCCCCGGTTACTATTCTTGCTGACCGTCATTTTATGAATTATGGCCACATGGTACTTCTCTGTTGTCTCCTGACATCAATCCCAAGGCCTTTGGTGAGCAAGACATTAACTTATTAGATTTCTTTTGGGGTCTGGTGGAATGTTTGGGCAGATCTACTAAAAGCCAAATCTATGTAGCTGTAAATGGCAGGAATATTGTTGGGTGGAAAGATCTTGCACGTCTAGGAATTATTTTATGCACTGATCAAGATCCTCCTATCACACTTGGTCCTCTTCCTAAGGACGTTCTGCTCCTAGACTTAGAAGACAATATTGTTTCAAATCTTGTTGACTTTTTCCCTGGTGTATTAAAGGATGCTGTGGGTTCTGTTAATGAGTTTGAGAAATACATCAAAGTTAAGAGTGGAGCTGTTCCTGTTGTCTACAAAAGTGATACCTGTTCCCCTTAGTATTAGGGATGACCTCAAACTTTTGGTGAATAAACTTAAATTTGATGGTATCATTGTACCCATTGATGCCTCAGAATTGGTTTCTCCAGTTGTTTTGGCAAAAAAGAAGACTGGGCTCTCCGATTATGTGTTGCTTTGAGATCTCTCAATCGCAACATTCTTGTGGATTGCCATCCTCTTCCTCACATCCAGGAGATGTTGGCCAATATTGGTAATGCCAAGTTCTTCTCCACCATTGACCTACATTTGGCATATCACCAGATTGAAGAATCTGAATCCCTTACCGCGTTTGTAACTCCATTTGGTGCTTTTAAATATCTCAGACTTCCATTTGGACTTGCATCCACTGCAAGTGTTTTTCAGAAGCTCACGGATGTTTTTTTTGGTGATATTCCACATGTCCAGCAATTTCAATATGACATTCTTATCTTTACTGAGACCAAAGATGAACATATCCACATCTTACATAAGGTTCTTAATGTACTTCATTCCACAGGCATGACTGATTTGTCTCTGGTTACTCTCTTGCTGTGCAACCTTTGAGAGATTTACTTTAAAAAGGTGTGAAATCTGTCTGGAGGGACTCCATGTCTATGATGTTTGAGCAACTCAAATCTTTTGTCATCAATGCTCCTGCTTTACGCTCGTTTGAACCTTCTGGTGAATTTTTCATCACCTTTGATGCTAATCTTAAAGGATTAGGAGCGGTTTTTGGGCAGTGGGTATATGGCAAAGAGAATACCATTGATTTGCTCCTAGATCTCTTTCTGAAGCTGAGTGCCATGATAGCACCATTGAGAAGGAGGCCCTAGGTATTGTTTGGGCGGTGCAAAAGTTCAAAACCTACATTTGGGGGAAGAAATGTGATATTTTTACTGATCACAATCCTTTGGTGTTTCTTTTAGCTGGTAATGGTTTGGGTAAAGCCTCTGCTCGCCTGGTCAGGCTTCTTTCCAAATTACAAGAATACGATCTAGAAGTCAAGTATATCCAAGGTGGAAGGAATGTTCATGCTGACTGTTCTCATATTCCTTTACCTTGTAATTTCACTGCTTTAGATGACCTTGATGATGACTGTGTTATTGGTGTGATTGATGTAGTATCTGCGAGTGATGGAAAATTTTCACATGAAGATTGGGTCTTGGCCATGGAAAAGGATGAAATTCTGAAGAAAGTGGAGTTTTTTGTTGGAAACAAGTGGCCCATTAGTAAAATGTTATCAGCAGAGTTTAGGTCTTTTGCACAGGTCAGTGATAAACTCTCTTTTGTAAATGGCATTTGCATTCACAACATATTGTTTGTGCCTCCTCTGTTATTAAGGGACAATGAATGAATGAAAAATGTATTGTTCAGTTAATAAAAACTTACAATTAAAACATCTGTGTACACTTCTTCTTCTTACATTTCATGCATAATCAATTCTATTTCCTTTTATAAAAACCACGTAATTTAAAGTACTTTTCATCAATTCATAAAAACCAAGAATATATAAAACAATCCTCATTGTCTACAGCTAAGCAGTTTCTTCTCCACTATTTCTATAAACTTTAAAAGTCTGCCCGTGAATTGCAATCTTTCTCCTTGTAAACTGGCTATGACTGCTTGTCGACATGTTCGTATCATTTGACTATTAAAGTCCAACCTCAACAGCCTCCTACGTTCACTTATTAGAGCAGGGCAGCTACAAATGATATGACAAATATCTTCTCTCTTGTTGTTACAGAGGCAACACATCCTCTCACTACTCATCATTTTCCATGCTGGGGCGTCTCCAAGAAATTGGCTATTTCCAAATCGGAGATTCATAAACTTCAACATTGCCCTTTGGCTATTTGAGTCTCCTAGATAGCTTTGAGGTTTTGACATACTGAATGAAACAATAACTGTCCATGCATGAGATCTCTTTGCCAATACTGCTTTATCCCATAAAGACGGCAATTTTTTACTGCACCCATTTATAACTTTATTAAAAGCCACCTGAGAGATGGGTAAGGCCCATAGTTTTTCCGCCTTGAACGTATCTATCGCCAGTTTAAAATATTCATGAGTCTGCTTATGTTTACTATCACAAATTGCCTCCCAGACCACTGTCATAAGCGAGGAGTTATTATCCCTTCTAAGTTTATGGCAGAATTTTAAATATGCTCCTAAGCTGTTTAGGTTCTGTCGTTTGAGTCAGAATTTAAGTTAGATTTGCGCTGGTGAGGTTTGTCGAGTAAGATTAAACAGGCATCGGTAGGTCCCTGTCACTAGTTTGTCTATGGTATTGTCAGCACATCCTCTTAAAGTCTCTACTCCATATGCAAGAGTTGGAACATGCTTAACTGACATGATTTGTAATAATGGATTAAGGGAAAGCCCTTTTAAGTTATTCTGGAGTGTTGAAAATGCTGCAATTAATGAGTTATTTCTTCTCTGTAGTGCAGCACACTGATTTTTACCCGTGCCCCTAGCATCTATTATCTATTAACACCCAGATATCTATTAAGGTACAAGATTGTTGCCATTGCTCATGAGGGGCATATGGGAATGTCTGCTACTTTGAAAAAAATCAAACAAGTATACTGGTGGCCAGGTTTGGATTCTCTTGTTGACAATTATGTGTCAAAATGTCCCAAGTGTGTTGTCTTGGATAAACACTGGAAACTTAACAAAAAACCTTTGTTTCCTGTTCCTTTTCATGAAATTCCTGGGGGGAAAATTGCTCTTGACTTTTCTGGGCCTTTCAATCTTCTCCCATCTTGGATGAGATACTTGTTAGTGGGTATAGATTATATTTCTAAATTGTTATATTACTCTTTTGTTGAAGTGGCTAACTCCGCTTCTGTTATTTCCTTTTTAGAGAATATTTTCAAAGTTGAAGGCGCACCTTGTTCTATTGTTACTGACAATGGTGTTTCTTTCATCTCTAAGCAGATGACAAATTTCTTGGATACATTTGAAATTATACACTATCAAGTTGCTTTATACAGTCCTTCTTCTAATGGATTAATTGAAAGGGGGAACCGCATTCTTAAGGAAGGTATTGAAGTACCAGAATAACCCACTTACTGGGTCTCGGCGGCGGGTGAACCACCCAAGCCTTCCATACCCTTCATACGTAGTAAAAGGAGACACAGGAGCCTTCGTCTGCAGGAGGAACCCAGATTTATTCAAATAGCCCGTGCTATGGAACAGAGTCCCAAGCTCGTCAGAAATAAGACAGAGGAGGCTGCTGCTTTACTCCACAGCTTACAAGTCTTTTTATACTTTTTCATTCTGACCTTTTGGCTGTTAGTTCATTGTTCAATCAGGGCAGTGTTTGCAGTTGATAACCAGATGCAGACGATGTTTGTAGGTGGTGACCTGGTCAAGGCTTGGTACACAAATCATTGTTCACTCGGCTTGATCAAGGCTCAGTCTTTCAGATCATTGTTCAATCACCCTGATCAAAGCCCGGTCTTTCAGGTCATTGTTTATTCACCCTGATCAAGGCCCAGCAGTCAGACCATTGTCCAGATAACCTGATCACCTTGTCAAGGATGTTTACCAGGCTGGGAGCAAGAGATGGAAAACAAATCATTTACACAGGGTGTGAGTGTCTCGTGGCTTTCTGAAGAACTGCAAGGAACAGGGGGGTTGGGTGTGCAACAGTTCCTGAGCAGAAATGCAGGCTGCAAGATGGTTTTTGTCGTGTCAGTTAGAATTTACTCACGCATCAGCAGAAACGACCAGGTGGGTCGTGTGGAAGTGTTTGACACGAGATGGTAATGAAAAAGCAATGGAGTCCCGGTACAAATGATGCCGATCAGAAGAACACTTTTCCTCAGTATCCAGACTGCTGTTGCAACTAATGTTGATATTGCTGATTTCTTGCAAGATAAAGTTTGGGAATATCTCACTTCACCTCATTCCACCACTGGAGTCACTTCTTTCAAGGCTCTCAAAGGAAGAGAAGCACAATTAAAATGGATTTCTGAATGTTTTTTAATCTAAATAGTGGATCTGCTTTGCTTGGTAAGAGGTTTGTGAGTGTTGATCGTGATGTCATTAGAAGTAAAGTTTTGTCCGAACAAGTCATGCAAAAAAGATTTTATTACAGCAACTCTAGAGTCAAACTTGAAGAGTTTTCTGTTAATGATTGGGTTCTCATTAAGAAACGTTTCAAAGTTTTCAAGGGACAATCCACCTTTTAAACTTCCTGTACATGTAATGAGGGTTAGTAAACCTTCTCTTCTGTTGGATGGGAGGGGATGGTGGAATAAGGATCGTGTGGTGAAACTCACAAATGAACAAGTTTACATTCTTAAACAGGTTTATGCTGATAGAGAGGAAAACAATGAATTCTCTTCTGCTTTTGATATTCATCCTGGCATCACATTTGGGTCTTCTGTTGTTGAAAATGATCCCATTGTCCCTGCTACTTCCGATTCTGTTTGTGCTCCTGTTGCACGTGCTGTTGGGGGCTCTTTCTCAACATTCAATTCTCAAGTTTGTATTGAGAGACGGCTTCCTGGTGTCCTTTCTTGCAGCCATTGTACCATCACGCTACCATCTAAATTGATGGATTATGGTCTTGAATAATTGTTTTTTTTGTTTTGTGGGGAAAGGGGGATGTTGTGGTATATATGTTATGTTCATTGCTTCTGTGTTTCTTTAATACTGTTCAGAACTCTTATGTCTCAGGGTTCTGGTTCATGGAATCTCGAGCTCTGGTTGCCGAGTGAGAGTCAGTTACTCACCGCTCATCAGCCTGCTTGCTGTGTTGCCATGGTTTCCTACATTTTCAACTTGTATTCTTCAATAAAGAACTATACTGTAATCATCGGTCTTTGTCAGTCTTTACAGCACAACCCTGTACCACAATCCTGCAGCTATACAACTTCGATCTTAAGGTGTAAATTGTAACAACTCTCTTTGAAAGTTAAGGCAGAAATAGAAAATGTCCTCTTTGTGAGTTAATTCTGCCAATATGCAACACAAGGTGTGCACATCACTGTCGCACCAAGGGGCGTGGCTTAGCAGCCGATGAAGGAAGCCGCTTGAGCGACGAGCTCCGCCGAAAAAGCCCACATGTATACTGTAATCTCGATGCGTTGACCCCCTCACGCCACCAATGAACTGCGGAGTGACGAGAGCTTACTTTGGTGCGGTTCCGAGGAGGTGCTGAGCGGGTCCTCCGAGCCTTTTGCCATTCCCCTGGCTTGAGGCGGGGACGGATAGCAAACACAAAATGGCGGCGGGGCCACAGTGAGAGCCCCGAGAGCGAGATCGCGGTGGCTGCCGCTTCCCGACAGGGAGCCGCCGGCACAGCGGGACGGACGACTGAGGCAGCTGAGAGCCCCCCCGACCTGATAGACGGAACGGAGGTGGGATACGGAGCGAGCTGCTAACCTGCGATCCCAGTGGCCTGCCTGAAGATTGCCCACAGAGCTGAAGCGAGAGGGAAGGCACCGGGAGTGTGGAGATCGTCGCGCCACCTGGGACTCCAGAAGAAGGCCAACTCGCTGAAGCGGATGTCGCGACCAGCCCGGGAGCACGGGGGTGCCCGACCCCCGTGCTCCCGGGCCCGTGGGGCGTGGTGGGTCCTGGGCTCGCGAGCTGCGGAGGTGGGCGCGAGGTCCCAGGGACGCCGCGGCTGCAAACCGGGGCGGGGGAGGGGACGAGTACCTGTGGCAGCCTGTTGGCTAATGGAGCGGTGCATTGCATGAACTAGGTGGCGCGCGGAGCAGCGGCAGGCCTGAGGGAGCAACGACGCTGGAGGATTAGCCCCCCATGCGAGGAGGCACTGGTCGGGCTGACATATTTGGGGATTGACGGGGGCCCGAGTGCCGCTGAAGCAGGGGTCTAAGACTTGGAGGGTGCATTTGGAGCCTGAATGGACATTAAAGAGGGGTGAGGGCTGGTCCTGCTCGGGCTGCTGAGATCTGGTGTAGTCACATTGGTGGCTGGCCTGAGTGAGTTG
Organism: Lissotriton helveticus; assembly: GCF_964261635.1. NCBI lineage: Eukaryota > Metazoa > Chordata > Amphibia > Caudata > Salamandridae > Lissotriton > Lissotriton helveticus. The sequence goes on along the minus strand of NC_136068.1, from coordinate 1,059,625,071 downwards.
CTGGTGGGGCATAGCAGTTGGCACGAAAGGTGAGGAAGGCAACACCCGAGTGGGCATTTAACTTAGGAGCTACATTGGCGACCCTGAGCGCAGACGGATCTGGGACCCGCCACAGGTATATGGTGGGTGTTTTAGGTCCCTATGCTGAACTCTGGCGGCATTGTTGAAGGAGATGAGCTGTATAGTTGACCTCTTGCAATAGAGTGTGACAGCAGAGCAACCTTAACCAGACCCCTGGTGACTAACAAGATCACCTCTAATGGACATCAATATGGGGAAATTGAAGGGGAAGAAGGACGGGGTGCAACAATTGTCAGATAGCGAACCCCCAGGCCAGACAGAACCAGACACGCTTGAAATGCCTCGGGAACCTAACATGCAGCAACAATTTGACAAAATCCTGGCAGCAATCGCAGACTCCCGCACTGCACTCCAACAAGATATAGTGCAAGTAGCGACGGGACTGGGACTCCTGCGGGCGGACCACTCTAAACTGGCGGACAGAGTAAAACTGGTGGAGGGGCGCTTCAGGTGGTAGAGCCGGCGCAGAATGCGCTAAAAGCCATGATGACAAATGCCCTGGATCGTATTACTGCGCTGGAAAGGCGGGCTGAGGATGCCGAACGGAGGAATCGGCGGAATAACATCCGCATAGTGGGACTCTCGGAGAAAGCGGAAGGGTCGGATATGGTGCGGTACCTTGAGGGCTGGCTGAAGTCAGTGGTTACACCGGAAGGATTTCCCCCTTTTATACATTAGAACGAGCGCACAGAGTACCGGTGCGCCTGCCGCAGCGGAGGCGGCCCCCTCCGCCAGTGGCGGCCCGCCTGTTGCACTTCCGGGACAGAGATCTGCTGCTCCAGAGGGCGCGCACCGATGGCCCCTATCATGTTGGGAACAGTAAGGTCAACCTGTTCCCAGACTATACATTCGAGACCCAGCGACGCCGCTCATCCTTCTTGGCAATTAAAAAAGAACTGAGGGAGGAGGGGCTTCAGTACTCCTTGTTATTTCCAGCCAAATTGCGAATAATTGTGGATGGCAAGACATGCTTCCACGAAACTCCGGAAGAAGCATGCGTATGGTTAGAATCCTACAGAGTCGGGAAAGATGGCCAAGGGCGGAGGACCCAAGACACCTCAGAAGGGCTACCACAGCGTAAATCGCAGAGACTGCGTCAAAGGCGGCGAGGCTTGCGGAGACCCTCCACGTCGCAGACTGAGGAGGAGCGAAGGGGGGTGTTGGAGGCGATCTCTGCTTTCTCGGGAGATCGGAAGCTGCTGTCTCCGGAAGGCACTGATTCAGAAAAGAACAAGGAACACTCTGACACTGAGGGAAAAAGCGCTGTGTAGCATCTATGCACCAAACATTGACCAACCGCATTTTTTAGAGCGGTTATCTGGAACGTTAGCACATTACTTCACAGGCTCTGTGGTGCTGGGAAGGGACTTTAATTCCATAGCTGATGTATCACTAGATAGATCACACCCCCCACTAGCGGAATCTCCTGTAAACAGACTGACTAAAAGTAGGCTGGACTGGCAAGATTGGTAGAGTTTAATAGACGTGTGGCGCACACACCACCCACACGACCGGGACTACTCATACTTTTCCGCGATGCGTGATCTGCACGTTCGCCTGGATGCATTCCTATGCTCGACAATGATGGTGCCTTCCATAGTGTACACTGAATATCTCACCAGAACACTGTCTGATCTCAATCCTCTGCTGTTTACTATGCATTGGATGACGGCTGTGTCTGCCATCCCCACATGGCGTTTAAGACCTGAAACACTAGAAGACCTGATTTTTCAGAGGGAAGTGAGTGAAGGAATAACACATTACTTTACTGAGAATGCTGGCACGGCCACCACAAGGGCGACGGAATTGGATACTTTTAAGGTTGTGATACAGGGGCTCTGCATTGATAAACAGGTAGGGGTACGGAAAGTACTACTACGAGACATGGACCGGGCTGAGAGTAGACTGAGAAAGGCGGAACTAGCCAGACCTGGTTTTCCTGAAGTTCAAGCAGAGGTAATGGCAGCAAAAGAAGGGGTGGCAGTGGAGTTGGAGAGGTTGCGTTGCTTTGATCATAAAACTTACCACACAAAAACACACGCTGAGGGAGACAAGGCGGGGACATTGCTCGCTTGGCTAGCCAATCCCACAAAAAGAGGTTCACCAATATTGCCACTAGAGGATGGAGATGGGGAGGTGGTTTTTACCCAGAGTGCGATATTAAAGCAATTTTTGCAGTATTATGAAGCATTATATGAGAGTTCGCTGGTGGCGTGAGACCACGAAATCGACTCCTTTCTGGACGAAATAATGCTCCCAGTACCGGAGGAAGAACAGGCGAAATGCTTAGGCCAGGACATAACGATGGAGGAAATTAGGAATTTTTACACAAATAATTTCAACTACATATTTGTTTAAACCGAAACTGTCAGTTTTTGAATCTGATTGGCTTCCTGATCAAAGATTTACTTCTGGGTTAGGGGTACGCATGCAGGTCAAAGCCCATAATTCATTGTATACATACGCATGATGTGGGCAGCTCATTTGTTATTCTGGTACTTTCAAATTTCTGCTGTTGGTTCGAATGTTATTACCACAGACACCCTTTCTTCACAGAGTGACATGTTTTAGATTCCCAAGTGGTCCTTTTATTTGTTGCTGTCTTTTCCTCGAATTGCTTGTTTTATAGCTAATTTGGCCTGTTATGGGCCTGCAAGGTATGAACAAGGCTGACTCTTAGGTACGAGTGCAGTTGTAACAAAGGACTTTTATTGGTGAAGATGCTGAAATATTGTCCAATCCAAAACAGTCTGCCCACTCAAATCCAAAACAATCTGCCTCACTACAATCTGCCCCACTCAATCCTAAACAATCTGCTTTACTCCAGTTTGCCCTACTCCAATCAGCTCCACTGCAAAACACAACAATCAACACCACTTCAGTCTGCCCCACTCCATTGTACTCAATTCCAATCCAGAACAGTCTGCCCCACTCAATCTATCCCATTCCAATCTACTCCACTTCAATCCAAAACAATCTGCCCTACTCCAATCCAAGCAGTACAAAAGGGGGTGGTGATGGACGGAGCATCTGGACCAATCCAGAGCACTCTGCTCCGCTCTAATTTAAAACAATCCCCCGCTCCAATCTGCCCCCCTCAAATCCAATCCACCCCACTCTGTCCCAATTCATCACACTCCACCCCACACCATTCCACCCATACCAATCCAACACACCTCTAATCTACCCCACTTCAATCCAGCCTACCACACTCCATTCCAGTATAATCCACTACAATCAACGTCATCAAATCCAGTCCAGTCCAATTCATCCCACTCCAAAAAAAAACCCTCTCCAATCCAATCAACGCCTCCCCAGACTAAGCCACCTCAATCCAATCCACCTGCCACAATCCAGTCCACCCTTCCCCACCCAGTCCAGTCCACCTCACCCTAGTCCAACCCCTCCCCAGTCCAATCCACCTCACTCCAATCCAATCCACCCCACTAACGTCCAGCCCAACCTAAAACACCCACTGAAATCCAAACCAGCTCACTCTAGTCCGATCTACTCCACTGAAGCCCATTGCACCCCACTGCAATCCAATGATTCCAATCCACCCTACTCCAATACAATTTACCCACTCCAGTCTAATCCAGTCCAATCTAATCCACCCCAACTCACCCCACTCTAATCAAGTCCACCCCACGCCAATCCATCACACCCTAGTAGTATCACTCCAATTCATTCCTCCCACCCCAATCCAATATCATCCGCCCACTCCAATCCGCCCCACCCCAATCCAAATCACTCACCCCATTTCAATCCACTTTAGTTCAATCCACCCATTTATTCCAGCCAGTCCAACCCACTCCATTCAATCCACCCCACTCTACCCTAATTAAATCTGTCCCACTCTACTCCAATCCAATCCACCCTCTGCCTAAATCCACTCCTACCCACTCTACCCTTTTCCACTCCACTCCATGACACTGCACTCTACGACACTCTCAGCCACTGAACTGAACTCTTCTCCCCTCTACTAAGCACTACAACACTCTACTACCTAATCACCACTCAACATCACTCTGCTCCAACAAATCCACTCTAGGACAATCTACTCCACAACTCCACTCTGCAACCCTCCATGCCACTAACTTTTGGCCATGATGAACAGAAGCCATACTGGTGTATAATGTGGCAAAAGTCAATAGCTCTTGTATACGTGAGACCTATTGACTATGTCAATGCTTGTTTCTGCGTACCACCAAAAAGAAAAAAATAATACCCCTCACATCCTTGGACAAAGCTCACAGTGTGTGGTCCATTATTTTCATTATTTTTGTTTTTCGAACGAAAACTTCTGATTTGGGAGTTTGTTTCTGAAAAACAAAAAAGTTTGCTGCACAGACATCACAGATATGGCAAACATGAGCTAATCTTGTGTGCCTTCACAGGAGCCACCATGGCAGTAGCTTTTGTGAAGGACTGAGATCACCACAGATGAAGCTGTGATTTCCTAATGGGCAGCAGTCTGGCCTGCATGACAGGGGAGATGGCTTTTGCCACCCAGATAGACAGTGGGCCCCCAGGATCTAAATCTGCTTTAAAGTCATTGGTCCTGATTCACAAAGGTAAACGGAGACGAAAGTCTAACTTTTGGTCTCAAGTTCAACTGAGACCAAAGCTGAGACAAAAGTCTAACTTGACTACTCAAAAATGCCCTTTGTGAATTCCGAAAGTTGTATTGTTAGACTTTCGTCTCAGTTATGGCCTCAGTTGAACTTAAGACCAAAAGGTAAGTTTATCTGAGACAAAAGTCTAACTTAACTACTCGTAAATGCCCCTTGTGCATACCATAAATAATAAAGTTAGACTTTCGTCTCAGTTTAATTTTGTGAATTGGGCCCATCAACTGGATCTTGCATCTGCACTTATTACTAACACAAACTCTGAATCTAAGTGGCACCATCCTATTTGTAATTTAAATCCACTTTTTTGTTGAACAGGAGTTATATTTCACAGCTGTTGAATTTCTGAAGCTGGAGAAAATTGAAATGGGAGGAGTGAGAGGAAAAGCCCTAGGAAGTTTAGTGAATCAAATTTATGAAGAATTCCTCGAGCTACTTGTGATTTTTGCAGATTGCAAATATGACCCTTTAGATCCAGGCCAACAGGTGGGTATTAAAAGAAATTGTAGTAAATGATTGAACCTCTTGTTCTGTTATGTCTGGTGGGGCTATGGTGCAACTTAAATATCTTAAGTGTGTTCTGTAACACAGCTAAACCATATGAAGTCCCATTCATTTCATTTTGAATTATTCTCCAGTCAAATTTAGAGCAAATCGAAGAGGGTTTTGTCAGTGATATTGAAAAATGTGTGCATTATTTCCAGATTAAATATACCAGTAGCCACAAGGATGATGGTCCTATAAAACGGTTACAGCCACAATCAGGGGTTCTGTATGGCATTCCCAGATGCAACAATCTACTGTCCACCTTCCTCTGTTTTGAGCCTGCACTTCAATTTCTGCTCCTCAAACTCTTCATCTTCTTCTGCTGGTGGTGGTATTGGTGGTGGTGGTGGTATTAGTGGTGGAGGTATTGGTGGTGGTATTGTTGGTGGTGGTATTGGTGATGATGGAATTGGTGGTGGTGTTGGTGGGGTGGTATTGGTGGTTCTCTTCCAGGGCATCCTCATCAATAGTCATAAGCACATGAATATTACCGCCACCGTGCGGGACCCCGGAAACACCTCACATATATGTGAAAACCATATATGTAGCTCTTTATATATATCGTTGGAGCCGATATATATATATATATGTCCATATATATATATATATATAAATAAAAACACACAATGTAGCCTTCCATAGACATGCTGAAAAATGTTTGCAAGAAAATTCTTTTGCACATAAATACATTCCAATAAAGCAGGGAGAGAATAAAGCCTTTGAAAACTGCTTTATTATGCAGCAGACATGATAATCCTGCAAGGAAGAATGAAAAACATTGTCAGCACATAGGCTGCATTGTAGAAACATTAAGTGTAGAAAGCTGAAAAGCTAACCCACAGAAACACTCAGAATAAACTGGCTCCGTGCCTTTAAGGCAGCCATGACCCCTAGCTTTCCACCATGCCTCAAGGGTGACAGTTAGGTCAGTTGTTCTTTCCGGCTCTTTCTGTCAGGACCCTGGTTACTTCAGCTCATCTTTTTTTCTGATTTCTGTCAGTAAATACTTTTGAGTTAAAACCGTTTTACTTCAACGTCTTTTTGGTGTTGGAGTATTTCTCTACTGTTTTTTAGAGAGTTGAGCATTGTTTTTTTGTCAGAAATGCCGTCTCTTTTTGACCCTTGCCCTTCCTGTGGCAAGAAGAAGGCTAAAACAGACTCCCATTCTGTCTGTATGTTATGCCTGCCTTCAGATCATGATCCTAAAACCTGCCAGCATTACCAGCTGCTGTCCAGGAGAACTCTGAAGGACAGAGAGAGGATTCGTCTCTATGGGCTGACTGAGAAGAGAAAATCACCTTCTAGAGGCAGGTCTCCGATCAAGAAGAGGAAAGAGAGAGCCTCCACTCCATCTAGAAGTAAGATTCCAGTATGCTCTCCCTCGGCGTTGGCCTCATGACCTCAAATACCTTCATCTGCAACGAAAACGTTGATGAGAAGACCATCAACGGCAGGCTCGCCATTGAAAGAACATCGGTCGTCGACGAAGATTGCAGGTACCTCAAATCCTCCGCCGTCAGCCCGGCGACGATCGGTGTCGAGGAGTCGCTTTCGGTTGGTGCGGGCTTGCCCAACGTCGAGAGGCAGGTCTCCGTCGTCGCCGTCTGCTCGGCGTTCGACGTTGAAGCAGGCTCCGCCGTCGCAGGGTCACCGGCGATCGACATCGAAGTGCACATCTCTGTCGACATCAACCAGGCAACAATCGACGTCGAGACACACCTCATCACCTGAGGCTAGACACTGATCACCCCGTCGGCGTCCAGGCGGCGTTCAACGTCGAAGGCTATATCCTCTCCGGCGACAAGGCATTAGATATCGAGACTAAGGGTGAAAAATACCAAACGTCATTCAACGTGGAGACGGCGATCTCCATTGATGATGAGAAGTGTCCCGCTCTGGACTTCACTGACTTCTATCAGGCGGTCAAAGTCGAGGGAAAGATCGACGTAGAGAAAGATTTCTCAGTCGAATTCCTCATCGTTGAGGTCTCTTGCACGCTGAACGTCGAAGGCGAGGTCTATGGGCTCCAGGCATTCGACGTCACGCCATGTAACATTGAAGCTCAACAGAGAGATCGATGTCGAGGAGACTATCAGGTTCTGGGAACTCTCCAGTAATGGTGACACAGAGTCGTTCAACGTCAAGACACTCTCCATCGACGTCACATCGCTAATCGAGATGACGATTGCGCTCCAGAAGCTGCAGAGAGTCCTCCCACTCTATTCGGAGCTCACCCCAGACGGTTGTGTCATCACGCAGTGCTTCTGCTCATTCACATGAGCCTAAAAGATCACCACCAAGAGGTTCTCCAAGGAGGCAGCGATCTCCTTCCATCCATCTTTCTCCCAGATGTCTACAACCTCTTCATCATTGGCAGGCAGTACCCACAGGTCACGCTCAACAGCCTGCGGGCAACTCCAGCCCACTGTACAGATCTCCTTTGCAGCATCTTGTACAGGAAGTGGACAGATCACCCACCACTCGGACCAGAGAACGCCGAGGCAGATCCCCTGAACGCAGGTCGACTCAGGGGTATCACAAAAGACAACGTACACCGTCTTGGTCGTCCTCTTCGACACACTTATCTAAGAGGGATTACTCACCTACCCTGACGGATAGTCCTCCTTCCAGACTGTCGCCTATTGATGACGTGAACACCTTTCATGATGTTCTCACCAGAGGAGCTCAGAAGCTGGGCATGACCATGTCAGCTACTCAGACAACCATGTCCATTGTTTTTGAGACTCTCCATCAAAAGTCTGCAGCTAGACCATTGCTCCCTTTGGTCCCTGGGATCATCGAGCTGGTAATGAATATCTTCCTAGCTCCATCATCGGCTAACGCCGCTCCAGCGCGGATCATAAAAAAATACAAGCCAGCTGCATCGGATCGTCTTTTCCTTAGATCGGATTACCTCCGGATTCTGTCATTATTGCGGCAGTGAAAAATACGCATGCAGTTGCATCTTCCTCCTCTGCTCCTCCGGATAAAGAGAATAGAGCACCGTCTTCTCTACAAGTGTCCAACGCTGTGTCCCTGCTGGGTCGTTACGACAGGTCCCTATGGGATTCACTGGAAAACTTGAGAGACAAACTCCCAAAGGAGGATCAGCATGACTTCTCTGAAATCATTCAGGAGGGTGCTCTGGTGGCCCACCACTGCAGCAGATGATGTGTCTCTGGCAGCTCACTCTCATGCACATGGCATATGTGCACGACAATCTTCCTGGGGGCGCCTCACAGCATTAAAACCAGATGCGCAACAGCGATACTGAATCTCCCTTTTTCTGGCACTTCACTGTTTGGTGCCCAGACAGACGAAGAAATGGTGAGAATGAAGGCCTGAATTGGACACCTTAAAGGCGGTGGCCCTGGAGAAGAAAATGGAGTTTAGGAAGCGGTACAGGCCCTACAATCGGAAAGGTAACCAACAGAGGGTTCAAACCCCTCAATGGTCGCAAAACAAACAGGGCAAATCCAAATACCTAGGCCGACACTCCTCAAGGGTAAGAGAAGGACATCAACAGCAGTCCTCCTCCACAACAAAAAATCCAGGGAAGCAATGAGTCTCTGCTTCCTCTAGCACCTTTGCACACTACAGTGGGAGGAAGTATAGCCGGTTACATTCAAGAGTGGCGCAACATAACCAAAGATCAGTGGGTGTTGAATATACTAGGAAAAACCCACTTCGCTTTTGTATGTCCCCAAGAGGCATTCCTCCGGTAAATTCTCGTCATCTACATCTGGACCTCCTGCCTCTGGAAGTGTCGACCCTTCTCGAGAAACAAGCAATAGAAGAGGTCCCTCCTGCACAAAGAGGAAAAGGAGTTTACTCAAGATACTTCCTTGTTCAGATAAAAAGACCAACCAAACAAGTTCAGACCTATATTAGATCTATGCGTTCTGAACAAATACATCAAAAAGGAAACATTTTGAATGTTGGCGCTCCATCAAATATTCCCACATCTACAAAAAGGCGATTGGATGTGTTTGGTGGACCTCCAAGATGCGTATTTTCACATTCCAAATCATAACACGACATCGCAAGTTCTTGTGATTCATGGTGGTAACAAGCGATTACCAGTTCAAAGTCTTACCCCTCGGCCTAAAATCAGCTCCAAGGGTATTCACAAAATGCATGCCAGTTGTAGCGGCAGCATTGCATCACCAAGGCCTGTTCGTGTATCCATACCTAGATGACTGGCTGTTGAAGGTATCATCACCTCCCATGGTGCAGGAACACCTTCACATCTGCATGAATCTCCTTCAACACTTAGGCCGCATGTCAGTCTGGACATATCGATCCTCCAACCGACTCAATCACTCCACTATCTGGGTGCCAATATCAACTCAGACCTCGGAAAAGTGTTTCCTTTGGCAGAGAGACTGTCATCAATGAGAAACAAAGGCAACATCATCCTTCAAACTCATCAGCCATTAGTGAGACAGGTGGCTTCTTTACTGGGATCGATGGCCTCTTGCATTTTTCTCATACCCAATGCCAGATTCAGGATGAGACCGTTGCAGCAAGATCTAGAGGACAAATGGAATCAATCCTCGGATCAGTGGAACGACCGGATTCTCCTGTAGCAAGGAAGTCCATTCTCTGGTGGCTGCAGCCACAGAACCTTCTGGTAGGAACAATCCCTGATCACAGATGCATCGTTTCAGGGTTGGAGAGCACATCTGGGTCATCTGCAGACTCAGGGCAGATGGACCACCAGAGAACAGATATATCACATCAATATACTAGAGCTGCGGGCGGTTCATTTAGCCCTCAAGGCTTTTCAGCTGTCAATTCAGACCAGATCAATCCTAGTACAAACAGACAATACAACCACCATGTATTATTTGAACAAACAAGGTGGAACACGCTCTCGCCCTTTGTCTCTCGAATCCCAGATGATCTGTAACTGGCTGCTAGCCAGGAACCTATCAATCACAGCAATCCATCTGCCAGAAGAGCAGAACGTGCAAGCAGACGCCCTCATTCGTCCCTTCCAAGAGCAAGAAGACTAGGTGCTCAACGACGAAGTGGTGGTAGACATTTTTCAGCAATGAGGTCATCCTTTCATCGACCTCTTTGCCGAAGATCAAAACAGAAAATGCCACGCCTTTGCATCCAGGTTTTACCGACCAGGAACGAGGGGGAATGCTCTTTTGATAAATTGGTCAGGGACATTTGCATACACCTTTCCACCCCTACCTCTCATTCTGAAGGTTGTGGCAAAACTTCTGCGATCCAGAATGAAGATGATCCTCATAGCACCGGACTGGCCTCCCCAATGGTGGTATCCGGATCTGTTGCAATTCTCAATTCGTCCGCATCGGAGACTTCCGTGCAGGCCGGACCTTCTCACCAAAATGGGGAGGAAGATTCTGCACCCCGGCCTTCCCTCGCTCAGCTTGACAGCATGGCTCCTGAAGTCTTGCAGTACGGACATCTGAACCTCCCTAAAGACTGCATGGACATTTTACGGGAGTCAAAGAGACCTTCCACAAGAACCTCATACTCTTTTAAATGGAAAAGTTTTACTTGTGGTGTATTCGTAATGGTTGGAGTCCAATTAACGGGCAAGAGGAGGTAATCTTGCCGTATTTGCTCTACTTGGCCAAATCTGGTTTGAATTATTCTTCCATAAAAGTACATTTGGCAGCTATCACAGCATATCGTAAATCACCTAACCAACCTTCCCTATTTCAACTTCAGGTTGTCAAGGACTTCCTACAGGGGTTGAAAAAGTTTTATCCCCCTGTTCGACCTCCTTCTCCTCCTTGGGAGTTGAACCTAGTATTGTCAAAATTGATGAGACCTCCATTTGAACCCATTCATAAGGCCACATTGCAACACCTTTCTTGGAAAGTAGCCTTTTTAGTGGCAATTACATCAGCACGCAGAGTGATTGAGATACAAGCACTCTGTTCTAAAGAACCCTATACTTGTTTCCACCATAATAGGATGGTTATGCGAACTCACCCTTCCTTCCTACCCAAAGTTGTGTCGGAGTTCCATGTTAATCAGTCGATTTCTCAACCCTCATTCTTCACTAATCCTACCACACCAGCGGAAAGGTCTCTTCATTCACTAGACCTCAAGAGGGTTCTCAAATTCTATTTGGAAGCAACAAAATCTATGAGAAAGTCTGATCAATTGTTTGTAAACTATGGCTCTGTTAGAACATGCTTCCTAGCTTCTAAAAGATCCATTTCGAGATGGATAGTATCCGGTATAAAGTTAGCCTACCAAATAACTAATAAGCCTAGGTTTGCTTCCCCTAAAGCTCACTCTACTAGGGGCAAAGCTGCAATGGTTGCATTCCTACACAATGTACCGATGGCCGGCATTTGCAAAGTTGCAACTTGGAAGTCGGTCCATACATTTACCGGATATTTCTGTCTGGATTCGGACTCCAGAGCAGATACCCAAGTGGGCCAGGTCTCCTTGAGGAATCTGTTCCAATGTTAACCTATTGAAGTCTGTATATGCCTTACAGCTGCCATGTATCTGAATGGTTCTCTGTTTACTTGCCCGCAGGCTGAGGGGATGGGCTTGCTATTCTAGTCATGTGCTTATGACTATTGATGAGGATCCCCTGGAAGAAAAGAATAAGTTACTTACCTGTAATCCTAGTTCTCTTCCTGGGGTATTCTCATCAAAGTCATAAGCAACCCACCCGCCTCCCCGGGCAAGTAAACATGATACATGGCTGCCTCAAAGGCACGGTGCCAGTTTATTCTGAGTGTTTTTTATTTTTTATATTTTTATTGGTATTTACATGTTACGGAATACAAAGTGACATACAACATTTAGCCGGTTAGTCAGGCATTTACATAGGGTCCTCCGGGTTTCAATACAGTGCTTGCAGCTTGTTTGGAGATTGGTTGTACAGTGTTCTCGAGTCTGCCCATCATTCTTGCGCCCACATAACATTGAACATATAGGTTGGTGCGGGTGGTTGTGGTTTAGATGGAGCATCCAAAAAACGTAACATAGAACATAAAATTGACGTGCGTTTTTTTGGTGTCAGGTTGACAGGCCGCATTTGAATCGTGTTTGGTTGGTTTGGTTCTGGCTTTTTGTTTTTCATGGTGGTTTGTAGGGGTTTAGGAATATGTCTAGTTTTGCCCACAGACCTTGGTTGGGGTTCCTCCATGATGTGTGTCTGAGTGCAGTGTTAACCGCCCCTCTGAGAAAAGCTACCCAGTTCAGCCACCCTTTGAAAGTGACTTTGGAAGTATCTTTCCATTTGGCTAGAACTGATTTGATAGCTGTCGTTAAGAGGAAGTCTAGGAGGAGTCTGTCCTGTTGAGTGGGTACGTCTGCTGTGATATGAGCAGTGGTAGTTGTGGGGAATGCTCGGTGAAGAGTGCAGCCTATGGTTTTGTTGATTAAACTGACTACCTTCCCCCAAAATTTGCTGACCTTACTGCAGTGATATAAGAGGTGTGCGAGGTCGCCCTTCTCTGTTTCGCAGTTCCAGCATCTATCGTTCTCTCTCAGTCCCATCGATGCTAGGCGCGCTGGCGTCCAGTATGCCTGGTGTAATAGCCAGAATTTCGTTTGCGATAGTACTGGTGATATCATGCTTTTCGATGGGGCTGCCCAAAATGTTTGAAGGTCCTGTTCTGTGAGTTTGGTACCTAGTTGTGTTTCCCAATAGTTTGTGTTTTTGTCGTTGAGTCTTGTGGGTGTGGGGCGGAGGAGCTTGTACAGATGTGAGACCTGGTGGCCAGTCACGTTTATTGTTGCAATGTATTGAAAGATTGAGGGTTTTTGCTTACTTAGCTTTGATTTTGTTAGGGCAGTTTTGATAGCCAGGAAATTGTATAGTTTCCTATCTGGGAGTGCGTGTTGAGCTTTCAGGTGATTGAAAGTGTGGGGGGATCCTTCTGCCTCTAGCTGTGCTGGGTAAGAGAAGCCTAGCTGTCTCCATGACTTTATGTCCAGGGGCTTCCCCCTATGTTTAATCTTAGGGTTTTCCCAGAGTACTTCCCAGTGTGAGTATCTGATACTGTGCTCGAGCTTCTGGTCTACTTTGAGCAGCGCTTGTCTTGTGATCTTAAAGATCGGATTGTTCAAATGTGCCTGCTTGTTGGCGGTGAGGAGAGTTAGGGGATCAGTATTGTTTAGTATGGCCTTCTCAATAGAGAGCCATGTTGGTGTGTATGGTTGGTTAGGAAGTACCCAGTGCATGCCTTGTCTGGCTATAAAGGCTGTCTGCAAGGTTCTTAGATCAGCCAGGTTGAGCCCCCCTAGTTTCTTTGCCAGTCTAAGTTTTTTTAGGCCTATTCTAGGTTTCTTATCTCTCCATATAAATTTGTTTAGCATTTGGTCTATTTTTCTGTGGAATTCGTACGTGAGTGCCATGGGTAGCATTCCTGCCAGATAGTTTACAATGGGCGTAATCATCATCTTCACTGTGTCTATCCTTCCCCACCAGGTGATGAATTTGGGTGACCAAGATTCTTGTAGTCCTTTGATCTTATCTAGTGTGGCTTTCTCATTCTGTTCTAGGGTGAGTCTCAGGGTTTTTCTGAATTAGATGCCTAGATATTTGACGGACCCGGGTTGCCAGGCCAGCCCTGAGTTTCCTATTATCTCTTTGGTTGTGTGCATGTTGAGAGGCATGCATTCAGATTTATCCTTATTGAGCTTGTATCCTAAGAGTTTGCCATACGTTTCGATTGTGGGCATGAGTGCAGGTATGGATTGAGTGGGGTTTTCCGTTATTATGAGCAGGTGATCTGTGTAGGCTGCCAGCTTGGCTGTAGTGTTGTTAATGGTTACGCTCGCTATGTTTCTGTTGGCTAGAATGTCTCTAATCAGGGGTTCGAGTGCCAGCAGGAACAGCAGGCGGGATAGCGGGCAGCCATGTCTTGTTCCTCTTTCGAGTTTGAAATGGGCCGATGTTGTTCCGTTTATGGCAATCTGCGCTTTGGGGCTTTTGTACAGTGCCATGATTTTCTTCGTGAAGCTGTCTCCTAGGTTGTATGCTTGCATGCTATTCTGTAGGAATCGCCAGGATGCTCTGTCGAAAGCCTTTTCTGCATCTAGTGTGATTGCTACCACTGATTCGTATGATTTGGAGGAGTGCTCTATTATCTGGCAGAGGAGTCTGGTGTTGTCGTGAGACATGCGTGTTTTGAAGTAGCCTACCTGAGTGCTGCCGATCAGCTGAGGAAGCACTTTGTTTAGTCTTGTGGCTAGGACTTTGGCGTATAACTTGCAGTCTAGGTTTATTAGTGATATGGGTCGGTAGTTTCTGGGCCATTGTGGGTCCTTGCCTTCCTTAGGTATTAAAACTATGTTGGCTAGTGACATAGATTTGTTTACTTCCCCTTCTGTGGCGCAGTGATCGAAAACTTTCGTCAAGATCGGCAGTAGCTGGTCTTGGAATGTTTTGTAGAAGGGCGCAGTATATCCGTCCAGCCCTGGGGCTTTGTTGTCTTTTAGTGCCTTAATGGCCTTGTTAATCTCGCTCATTTCTATGTCTTGCCCTAGTATCTTTGCTTCCTCTATCGTTATCTTGGGTAGGTTTGTGCTGTTTAGATAGGCTGAGCAACCCTCCTCATCTAGGTTTTCATACCTTTTATAAAGTTCTTTATAAAAATCCTTGAAAGTTTGTAGGATGTCTTTGTGTCTAGTGTGTGTTTTATGATGTGCATCTGTGATTGTGGAGATACGGTGTTGCCTCTGTTTGTATTTAAGGTATGGCGCTAGGACTTTCCCGGCCTTGTTTGCTTCGCAGAGGTTGATTTGTTTGTATTTTCTAATCCATAGACCGGCTCATTCACTTAGTATCCGGTTGAATTTGTATTTTTTCCTCGTGAGTTCTGCCAGAGTGGCTGTGTCCGACGTGTCTCTAAAGTGTTTGGACTCTAGTTGTTTGATGTTGCTTTCTAGCTGGTCTAACTGTGTTTTTGTTTCTCTGTCCCTTCTGGCTTTGATTTCTTTTAGTGTGCCCTTGATGGCCGCCTTAAGGCCATCCCACAGGTATTTTGGGTCTATGTCTGGTGTGTCATTTTCCTTGATGTAGTCTTTGATGGCTTTTTAATTGTATTTCTGTCTTCCTGTTTTGCCATGGTAATGTTGTTCAGGCGCCATCTGCGGGTAATGTGCTCGTTGTGTTGGCCTGTCTGTAGGCTGATGCAAGAGTGGTCCGAGATTGTTCTGGCCGCGATATCTGTTTTATCAGGTGAGTGTGGGACCCTGAGATGAGGATATAGTCTATTCTACTATAGGAGTTGTGTGGGTTGGAGTAGAATGTGTAATCTCTGGTGTCTGGGTGTAGAAGGCGCCATGGATCTTTTAGGTCGAATCTGGTGCATATGTTCTTTAGAGTGTTATGAGAGGTGAGGGGTTGAGTCTGGAATCTTGTTTGTCTGTCTAGGGTGTGGGCCAGAGCTAGGTTGAAGTCGCCTGCCATGACTATCATTTGGTTCATCTCTATTTCTCTTGTCACTTCCTCCCAGAATTTTGTATCATCTGTGTTTTGTGCATATATTTTTGCTACTAGTATGGTATTTGCTCCTCTTTTTAGGTGTGTAATCAGTAGCCTGCCCTCTTTATCGCACTGCTCTTTCTCGATTGTTATGCTTGATCTGCTATGTATCAGGGTGATAACACCTTGTTTCTTGCCTACGGCTGGTGAGCAGGCTGACTGACCTATCCATCTCGCTCTACGCTTTCTCGCGTTGTCTGTGGAGAGCTTTGTTTCCTGTAGCAGGATAATGTCGCTTTTCGTCTTTGCTAGATAGTCTAATACTTTCTTTCTCTTAATGGGGTGGTTTAGACCTTTGACGTTGAGGGATACAATTTTTAGGTTGGTCTGTATTGCGTTCTTATTATTCAGGATCTGTGTTACAAGTTGAGGGCTGAATTGGGTATCTACTTGGGGATGCTGTGTTGCTGCTATTCCTGGGCTTCTGTGCACTACCTTCATGGGCAGAATGGTTAGTTGAGGTGGTTTCGTTGGCCTGAACAGCCTGACTGAGACTTTGTTTTGGACAAGGACAAAGGCGTGGACATAGACGTGGATGAGACATACTAGAAGCACAGGACAAACGTGACAGACATAACTGACAGGATACCCTCCCCCTTTCCTCTCCTCCTCACTTCCCTCCCCTCCCTCCCTCCCCCTGCTACTACTTTGTGCTGTAGACGTGTGACAGCAAGGTCCCTCCCACCCGGTTACATCCCTGGGATTGATTATCACGCAGCTTTATTTTGCTTTTGCAAGGGGAGGGCCTGACTTTCGTGATTGTTCGGTCATGGTTCGTTTATGTATCAAATTAAAAGGATATAGACCGTTGTCTACACTAATGTTTCTACAATGCAGCCTATGTGCTGACAATGTGTTTCATTCTTCCTTGCAGGATTATAATACTTCTGCGCATAATAAAGCAGTTTTGAAAGGCTTTATTTTCTCCCTGATTTATTGGAATGTATTTATGCCCAAAATAACTTCCTTGCAAACATTGTTCAGCATGTATATAGAAGGCTGCATTCTGTGTTTTTATATATATATATATATATATATATATATATATATATATATATATATAGCTACATATATGGTTTTCACATATATGTGATGTGTTTCCGGGGTCCCGCACGTGGGCGGGAATATTCATGTGCTTATGACTTTGATGAGGATACCCCTGGAAGAGAACTAGGATTACAGGTAAGTAACTTATCCTTGTGGTGGTATTGGTGGTGGTATTGGTGGTTTTGTTGGTGGTATTGGTAGTGGTGGAATTAGTGATGTTGGTGGTGGTAGTGTTGATGGTAAGGGTATTGGTGGTGGTATTGGTGTTGGTGGTACTTGTGGGGGTGGTATTGGCAGTGGTAGTATTGGTGTGGTATCTCTGGTGGTATTGGTGGTGGTGATATTGGTAGTATTGGTGGTGTTGGTGGTATTGTAGAAAATAGAAACCTTCAGGGGTCTCACTGATACACCTCCAACAGAGAAGAGATTGGCTCAGAAGCTGTAATATAAAAGAATGCATTTAATCACCTCTGATGAGGGAGACTACGTCACACCGTACCCTCAGGAAACTGTATGAGGCAGTCTAAGGAGTACAGACAGAGGCCTTATATATGCTTAGGTTACATTAGTCAGCATAAAACCAAAGGGAGGTCCTGGCATGTGTAAGCATGTAAAATGACTAATATGGGCATGCAAGATCTGCTTGCTCAACAAAGTGGGAGGAGAGTCATTTCTCCTTACATCAGCAAGAATGGCCTGACAGTTCTATACTAGGAGCGGGTGCATTCTACTAGCTAGGCCCCTCTGAGCATGTGCAAGGCTCTGGAAGAGGGAAACAGCACATGGCGAGCACATGGCTTACTAAAATGGCTGCAAAGTACAAAATGGCTTTCAGCTCATGCTAACAAATCCCTGCAATCTTCAACAGATGGTCCTTTTAGCATGAGCTAAAGACATTCCTATGATCCAGTAGGAACATAGAAAATATTTGCACATTCATTTTAATAAATGTATCAATATTTTAATTCATTGCTAGGTGGGCATTTTGCATTCTAAACATTTCATTAAGCGGGTATATAAAAGGTATAAGCAGGAGTACAAAGGAAACAAAGCATTGGGTCATAATCTACATACAAATAGTAGGAGAGAGTAATGACCATTATCACAAACAGAATTATCATTTTTTCTAGTCACAAGAAAATCCTAGAACCATCTAGTAAAAACATTTTCAGAGCTCCTATGCATTTCACTGGCCATCCATTTCAATTTAAGAATAGCCAACAGCACCTATCTAATAAAAACATTTTCATTAGACTTTTCTAGTGTTTTCTTTATGAGGCCTAGAACATCAATTTAATACACCTTCAATAAAGGACAAAGTCACATTTTTCAATTGCTCAGAAAAACTTTTTTCGTGCAGAATGAATAAAACTAATGCAAATATTAAAGCAACTAAACAGATTATTACAAAAACAATCCTGGCTCCAAGGGACCAGAAGGACCACACAGGGCCATAGGAATTAGGACGAAGAGCTGCAAAGGGCTGCTCCTCCTCAAAAATGGGACGACCAAAAGAGTACATTATTGACGAAAAATAAGTCTTTGGGGAAATTGAAGCCGCTGTACAACCAGCCAGAGGGGAGTCTTCTCCCTGTGTCAGTTTGAGCCTCACAGGCAGGCTCTTGTTGTTTCCACGGTGGAGCTGCACAACTCGCAACTCAAGAATCATGGCCCAGTTTCAAGGGAAAAGTTTCTTCTTTCAGGATAGGGCAATCTCCCACCAGAGCAAATGCTCTTAGCAATCCTGTCCAGTGTCTCAGGTAGAGCACCAGTTTTCTTTACTTCAATCTAACAGGCACCAGAGACACAGCACCTGTACCCTAAACTCAAGTCCTTCCCTAACTCCTGTATTGATCTGCTCATTCGTTTGGGCCACACATTGCATCCAGTGTGCCCAGGCTCCGCTTGACCAACAAACAAAGGTGCAAACTTGCATTCACTTTAGGACCAGGATTCAGAGGCCTGATGCTAGGATCTCTGAAGCAACCCTTGTTTCAAAAGGGGTCACCTCGAGCAAAGCCTCCTTGCTGTTCTGGTCGGTCTGTGACTCTCAGCTGGGCATCAAAAACTTGATCCACGATTTCTCCTTTCTGATTTGTGACCCCGTCTTTCGTCCAAGACAGTAGCAGGGAACACACTTCATCCCAGGGCTTCCGCCTTCACTGAGGTCCTAGTTGCCAGCAACGCCTGTGCTGGTTACCTTCACTTTGGCTTCAAGCTGGACTGGTGCTGACTCCCCAGGCTGAATTTGATGACTGGGCCCCTCTGGTAATGGTTATAAGGCAGCAAATATCTATTGGTGGACAGAACAAAAGGTCTTTAGACAAGGCACAGAAATGGTCTATCAACAGAGAGGATAGTCTCAGAATACTTCCTAGTCTTGGGGCAACCCATATATTAGCAAGGCACCCAAGAATCACTTTCATCTATGTGAGAGTAAACAAAACAACAGCCTGGACCTATTGGCAAGTATAAATGGAACTCTTTGGTGAACTGACAAGAGTAATACGTCACCCAATTCCAAGCAGCCAAGGAAGTCTGTGTTCATTTACTAAATTCTGAGGAAAAGACAAAAACAATACAGACATACCCTAAATCCTTACATGTGTGTATATTCCTATATTATTATTTGAAGACCCTGAAGAAAGAGGAACCCTCACCAAAATGGAAGATCTTCATTTAGTGCGATTCCAGTGGTTACAGCGGTATTCATGTACTATTCATTTACTATTAAAATATAGTATTTATTTAGTATGCACGAAGACTAAGTAGTATGCCAACAAGCCGAAATATGCAAATGAGGAATACTAGTTCTACTCAACTACCCTTCAAATACATAATGAACACTTCAATTGAATGCTAAAATAAGACTAGTAGTATTCTAGACGAATAGTATTTGAAGCTTAGTAGTATTCAGTCAGTCAAATACTCTTTATTCGATTTGTTAAAATCATAAAAGGCATAAAATTTACATACATGCATAAAAACAAACAATTCATATATTTACAAAACAGTGCAGAACCCTTGTAAACAAATGCTGTGCAATTAGTCAGGGATAAGGTAGCATAAAAAATGCAATTGATTAAGATAAAGCATGTGGTGACGCAATTTTTGTCTTAATTCTGCATGCCGCCACTAAAATACTGGCCACACAGTAGATGATGCGGGTGTTACTCAACAACTGGAGATAAATTAATGCGGGCCTGACTTGATAAAAGCCGGCCTCTCTCAGAATTGGTAACAAATATTTTTTCCTTATATCCGTATAGAACCCGCAAAACATGATAAAATGCATTGTATCTTGTTGGGAAAAGTTATCGTATTTACAGGGTGGGCCACATTCTGGTTTGGTCTATGATTGACAGCTGCCCAGAGTAAAATGGATCAAATTGAATCTAAATTTGGATAATAAAAATCTATGGAAGGGTTGGTTACGATACTGAGATATGGCTCAAGTGAGGGGGAAATTGTTAACATGAAGTGCGATCTAACTGTTGATTTCACAAGTTCCTGCTCCTCACGAGCCACTCTCGCCCTATCTAGAAAATGAGTCCTTACCCAATTAACGTCCTCCCTACTAATGCTAGATGGTGACAGAAAGAGATCCGGGCGTCCCAACTGCGTAAAAGCATTTCTCAGATAGTCCAGCCAGGGTATTTTTTTTGCGTAACCCAGTACCATGACATCAGTCAGGATAGCATGGTTCAGGGTTAATTCAAGGATAAGCCATGTTTTTGCCCAGAATATTAGTGGGGCCAATTTCAACCTATCTGTTACGTAGTCCAATCCCACCTCGGAATGGATCGAAAAGGTGGGGGAGGAATTGGGGACAGACAAATGGGATCTCAAAAACCCATTTTCCACTCTTTGAATCTTGTAATGAGACACGTAGTCCCACAAAGGTGAACCATAGGTGGCGATTGGGATACATTTAGTATTGTAAACTTTTAAAAGAGCCTCCATGGGCCTGGCCCCTGGCCATTTTGCAAAACCCATAAGGGCTGACTTGGATCGAGCCATGGATATGCTCTTGCCCTAATTTGGGGGGCCCACGACCCCTTCTCATCGAAGAGAACCCCCAAATAGGGGAAAACTGCAACCCTTGAAACCACCTCACCCTTGCAAACAAAGGTTTTAGATTTGGACTTGCATCTATGGTGGCCAACCACCATCGAATGGGATTTTTTTGAATTTATCTTTAGATCTAGCTGATCCATAAAAGCCCCAAATAGATCCAGCAGTCTCTGGAGTCCGATACCAGTACGCGCTATTAATACTGCGTCATCGGCGTATAGGAGAGCCGGTATTGTAACATCTCCTACACGCGGCCAGGGTCATCTCGCTGGCCCTTTTTGAAAATTGGCACAATAATTGAGGTGGCCCAAGTGGAAGGGAAAATATTACCATTAGCGGCGCGGAAGACGTTGGTTAACACCTTTGCCCAAAGTTTCGGTGAATGTCTGTAAAGGTCAGCCGGTACGCCATCCGGCCCCGGCGCCTTGTTTTTCGAGGTCTCTCGAATTGCTTTCTCCACTTTGTCGTAACTGAAGAGTAGAGGGGCAAACTCCGAGGCCGCCGGAGAACAACCTTGGGCACTGGTATCCGAGTCGCCATAGACTTCTTTAAAGTGAAGAAGCCATTTAGCGTCACGGATGACACAGTCCATGACTGAATTATCTAGGTCTGAAAAAAAGGGCTGATTGATTATGTCACAGGACTGGCTGCTAGTATTCTGTATTCTAGTAGTATTCGGTTAGGGTTTATTTGCAGCTCTTGTGCTATTTCAAGAGCAAAATGAAGGCTAGTCTCATTGATTGTGACCACTGTTTGAAGACTAGTGGTATTCTTATTGAGCAATATCTGAATACTATCGGCAATGATTGTTAAGGGGGGTTCGCGTGCTGGGGGTCAAGGGGTCATGTGCTGGGGGGGTCAAGGGGTCATGTGCTGGGGGGTCAAGGGGTCGCGCGCTGGGGGGGGTCAAGGGGTCGTGCGCTGGGGGGGTCAAGGGGTCGTGCGCTGGGGGGGTCAAGGGGTCGCGCGCTCTGGGGATCAAGGGGTCGCGCGCTCTGGGGGTCAAGGGGCCGCGCGCTCTGGGGGTCAAGGGGCCGCGCGCTCTGGGGGTCAAGGGGTCGGGCGCTCTGGGGGTCAAGGGAGTCACGCGCTGGGGGGTCACACAGGAGGGGGGTCATGCACAAGGGAGGGGGTCACACGAGGGAGGGGGAGTCGCATGAGGGAGGGGGGTCGCACGAGGGAGGGGGGTCACACGAGGGAGGGGGGTCGCACGAGGGAGGGGGGGTCGCACGAGAGAGGGGGGGTCGCACGAGAGAGGGGGGGTCGCTGGAGAGAGGGGGGGTCGCACGAGAGAGGGGGGGTCGCACGAGAGAGGGGGGTCGCACGAGAGAGAGGGGGGTCGCACGAGAGAGGGGGGGGTCGCACGAGAGAGGGGGGGTCGCAGGGGGCGTAGGGCACATGCAGTAGGGGGGAGGACACATGCAGTGGGGGTAGGGCACACGCAGTGGGAGTTTATGTTGGAGTGGGTGTCAACCATGTAACACAGCCTTGGCCTCCTCCAATGCTTATTTGTCTTGCATTGGCAAGGAGTTCTGAGGGGTGGAGTCCAGCAGCTTTCGATCCAAACTTCCGAAGTCAATGAGTGCTGCAGTGGATGTTCTCTGTTGTCATAGCAGAGCTGCTCCTCGTTGTCCGTTAGCTGGGATGGCTCATTAGTAAGTTTTAGATTAAACTTAAATTAAACTCTTTCTATCGCCTTGCTAACTGCACACATACCTTCAGTGTGCTCCGTTTGTGTTATTATTCACACACACTTCTGGAAGGCCTGACCTTTGTGTGCATCGAGGAGACCTGACATAGCCTCTCTTGTCGGGTAACATTACACTGCTGCAGTTGTGGTGGAAGTGTGTGTGTTAACCATAGACAAACATGCCCTGGAAGAGAAGGGGGGGTGGGGGAGTTTAGGAGCAGTCTTTGCTCCCCTGTTTCGCATAGGCAGAAAGGACTAAAGTGAGACTAACCTACTAACAGGTGTCACAGCGTCCCCCTCTTCTACCCAACCCGGCAGCGAGGAAGCAGAGGAGCTCCTGACTGCGCAGGGTTCTGTACTTGGGCCTCACGTAAAATGGGAGCTGCGGGAGCATACCGGGGCTGGCATCCGTCATTCGAGTAAGAATGAAGCCACGTTTCTCATGCATTGGTGGCAATTCAAAGTTATTTTTTTAATTCTTCCATGAGAGGCGACCTTTGTGAGGAAGCTTTTCTTACTCCTAGGCAGCTGCCCCAGAATATTTCATCTTTTGCTTTGAAGAAGTTTCCTATTAATGGAAGGAATGGACGGAACTGGTACACGTTATTGCTAAGCAATTGCAGTGCACTGAAGCTGCAGGGTGCCGGTGCAAATTGCTTCTAAAGACAGCCTAAAGCCACTCTCGCCCCACTCTTAAAGTAAAAAAATAATTAGTGACGTCCCCAGATTAACTGTGTCAAGGCGAGATCATTTGAAAATTGCCAACTAATTTGATTTGTCAGCATTTCTCGCCACTAAGGAGTTTTTTCTGCAAGGTGGAGAATAAGCAAAGCCGGTAGAACAAAGAAGGAATTGCTGTGTAAAATATACATGGTCCCAAATTTACAAAAGTGACTGCAGCAGCAAAACGTTTTATTGACCTATACATCACTCGCTAACACCGTATCTCCTCTCTCTTTCTCTCTCTCTTTCTTTCACTCAGTCTCTCTGTGAAGACAATTACTGAATAAGATTTATAACATGTTCCTATCATTCTCTCGTCTTTCTCTCCCACACTCCTATGTCTTTCTCTCACTCTATCCTCTCTTTCTCTCCATATCTCTCCATCGTGCTCTTAATCTCTCATACACACACACGCACACAGCCTCCCTCTCTCTCACTGCCTCTCCATAAGGGATATGGATTTTCCTGATCTGTGTCTGATGCGTATTCTCCCATCTGTCCCTCACTTGCTCTCATTTTCTCTCTCCATGGCTTCTGCCTCCTCTCTTTCTCTCCCTCTCGCACTGTATTTATCCTACCTTCTAGCCCTTCTCTCCCCCGTCTTCTTCATACTTCTTTTCTTTGAGGGTTTTGAGGTACCATGATCTGTCATTCTGTCTGTCTTTCTACCTCACTCACTAACTAACTAGAACTTGCACTCTCTTCCTCGTCTGCTCTCTATTTCTTTCTCTTTTAGCTCTCTTTTTTAGCCTCTCTCCCTCGCTTGTTTTCACCTATCTATTTCTCATACACTTTCTTCTACTCTCTCAGTCGCTTTCTCTCTAAATCACACGTCTCGTGACTTCTGCTCAGCATGGCTTTATCTTTTTCTTTCTAGATCCCCTGTCTCACTCACGAATACTCTCTCTTTCTTGGCCTCTCTCTTTCGCTCTCTCTCTACCTCATTCTCCCTTTCTTGGTTTGCTCTCTCATCGTGATTCAGCCATGTCATGTCCATGTCTCTCTCAACGACTGCAGCCTAGCAGGCTTTGCTCAGTGTGATCTTGCCGTTGATGGGCCACTGTACTGTCACTTGCCAAGAAGAACGAGCTCGCCCTGTCCAGGGGCTCGTGTTGAACACACATCACAGACTTGGACACCTAGGCCTGCTAACTAGAGCCCAGCTGATTTAGAAATGACATGCTGTAGCCCTGTCATGGATTTCGTTGGTTTTCACTGTTTAAATTAAAATTTGTATATTTTCATGCAAGATTTCAAAGGCAAACCCCATTTAACATTGACTTAGGAAAACAACCGTATCCATCTCAGGTCGTCACATTTGGCAATAATTACGTTATTTTCTAAGTTGATATTTTAGCATGAGAAAAAGGAAGCCCTGAACGAACAGGACATTGATGTTAGAAACAAACAAAAAAAAAACTGCGAAATGGGTAGCAATTATGTTGAATTTAGGAATGTTAATTTCAAAGTATGGGGGATGCCGACATTGGCTGAGCAAAGTTTCATATAACAGAAGTTCGCTCAGATGCTTACGTATCTTGCTGAGATCACCCGCAGTGCTTAATTTGTTAAATATGAAGTGCAGGGGCTCACATTTTTTTAGTTGGCAACATCCACTTCCCCGGCTCCGCCCACAACCTTCAGTGGCTCCAAACACATCCTTTATTGGCTCCAGCCACATCCACAAGCCTAAACACATTAGAGCTACCTCCTCACTTCTTGTGGTCCGCAAGAAGCTGAAGACCATGTTCTCCACATAAGCACCTGAGGACCCCACACCTACACACCTGCCCAAGGGCCTGGATACCCTCTAACATGACATACATGTCCAAAATCAGGAGCACCGTGACACGTGCTACTGGGTTTGATGGAAGAGGCGGCACTGGGAGAGAAAACTGCAAAGTATTCCGAGAGGTAACCGAGAAGGCGCCGCACAAGTCACGTGACCGAGAGAGAAGCAGGTTCGCATCCATTTTGTCATATGTGTGTAGTGTGTCTAGCATGTAGCAGTGTGAATGAAACAAGGATAGCTGCTATGAGAAATGGAACAGGAAGGTCCGCAGATCGGTTTCACACTGTTCGTGGGAGAGGAGGGAGAGAAGGATAAGAATCGGGGATCCCGTGAGCTGGGACATACTGTGTAGAATTGCCTGATAGGAACACCGTGAGCCTGCTCTTAGGTCCTTTGGGTTCAATGGGGGAGAACATCAGGGAATATAAGAAGTAAAAAAGTGTGTTAAAAGTGTGTCCCATTCTTGTGATATTGAGTGCTTGAGCAGGTGGGAGTGCCTCCTCATATCTCAGGGCTTCACATTCCACTTTTCCCCACGTGCATACCAAGCCATGCCATGCTGCCGCCTGCGGGCGGCTGGAGACTGCCACTAAATTGTAAGTGTTCATTTAGCGAGTAAGAATGTTACATCCTCGAAGCAGATAACCTCCCGCAGCGCCTCATGAGCTCCCCCGCCAGTAGTCCAAGACGGCTAGGCAGGATCTGAACATAAGACGGAGATCTGCACCCCCTTGTGCCATCATAGGTCCATCCTTATTCCATCCTGTTAGTAATCCCTTCTTGTACCCTCTCTCCTATGTGATCCAACTCCCACCTTCAGCTGCATTCAATTCCCTCCTCCCACCTGTCCCTACTCTCAACCATCCTATGAAACATCTCATTCTTTCCTGTCACCTGTACACTACACCTCTCCTCTGGCATGTCCCCTTTCATACCCGTCAACCAGCTGTAACACAATTTGCACCTATTCCCTGCCTCCTCCTGTTACCTGTTCCCACCAGTGACCCATCGCCTGGTTCCCCTTGTGCTTATGTCCTGAATTTACAGACCTATCCTTTCTCATGCACATCTTTTCCCACCAAGCAATGCCAACTCCAGTGTTCTAATCTATAATTTACCTCTGCTGTTGCCCATGCTAGTTACATTCTATTTACATTTCTCAAGCAATAATGCAGTAGGAGGGCTTGAGGGGAAAGGCAAGCAACAACACAGGGGGAGTGGGAGAGACAGGGCAAGCAACAGCGCGAGAGATGGCTCAAGCACTGGAATGGAAGGAACAGGGCAAGAAATGACAGGACAAGCAATGACACAGAAGGGGGTAGGAGTAAGCAAGAACACAGGAGGGGGCAAGGAACGCAGGACGGTAAGGGGTGGCCTGGACACACATGCACTTATGTGCTGAAAGTGAAAGAACAAGCATTTACAATGCAATAGGTCTCGCATTTGCGAGTTTGGGAGCTATTGGTTTTGTGAATGGCAATGGCTTTTTAAAATTATTAAGTATTGTAATTAATATTAGAAATTTTTCATTAGTATTATAACCACTACTACTATTATACTATCACCATAGGGTGGTAATAATGGTAGTGGTGGTTATGGTACTGGTGGTCTTAACACGCAGCTCTTGTATGAAAATGCAGACTTACCTCAGAAACAAATACATAAGAAGTGTCTGCCTCCAGTGCTGGCCGCTCCGCATCTAATGAAATACATATATTTACTTCCCTGATTCTGATGTTTCATCTTATCTACGCTACCAAACGGGCCTGACTTCCCAGATCTTGAAATATATTTATCAGGAATAAACTGTACGCCCTATTTAAAAAAAGAGACATATATTCCTGGTTTAAAGAAACACCCTTCCCTTCCATTATTAAAGCAGGCTTGTCTGGATTGCAGTGAGAATAAAAGGGGCGCACCTTTTATTGTTTCCATTCCTGGATATTTGAGTGAAGGGTCAGGGTTGTAATGTTGGGGGCCCTGGGCCCTCATTGCTGGAAAGGACTGACGCAGACACAGGCAGCTACTGGGTACAACTGGCCTAGAGCACATGGGCTCGGCCCCTTTTATTAAAGCTGTGGCACCTGACCAGTGACATCAGTGGTGGGTGGGTGTTCAGTGTGCTGGCTTACAAAGCACTAGACTGCTGACCGTGATTCTGGATCACTACATCCCTCCCAAACTTCGGGGAAAATGAAAGTAACCGAAAGTCCAACCTGTGGGAGAAAAAGTACAATTCGCAAACCCCACGACAAAGTTCAACCTGTGGGATAGAAAATGTACATACAAATGTAACACTGGACTCTGTAATTTGAAGTGAGTCTCTTTGGTGGATTGCAGGTCACAGATGGTGTAGTTACTGCATTCAGGACTCATGAGTCATTGTGGCATGGCTTGCCGTTGTTTGGCGGGTCCTATCTTCTGTCTGCGCCGCCTGGACGTTGTTCTCGGTCTTGCCTTTGCTTGGCACCACTGGTGACAGTTGGTAGCTATATAGAAGGATGGCGCGATCTGAGTATTGTTTGTCTTTTCAGTTCTCCTCTTCAGTCCTGGTCCTTGGTGATGTCTCTGGGCAGGCTTCAAAGTATTTCTGGGCAAATGAAAGGAGTAGGTGCATACATCCCTCTCACTAGGATGTCCCTCTCGCCGGTGTTCTTCTCTCACAAGATGTCCGGGAGGACCTCTTTGCCAGGCTTCCACTGGACTGGTGTTGTCGGTCATGTTGCTCCACCATAGCCTTCGGGCCGTGAGCGGGGCGCTCCACGATCTTCACCGTTGTGTCCGAGTTCCACCTGAAGGTTACGCTGTTGACTCTTTTCTTGCACGCGAAGCTTTCCTCTCCGTGGGTCTTGCAGACGCACCGTTGTGGACCTGTCTCTCTTGTGGGACTTGCTGCCACCAGAGTCCCTTGAGGCCTTTGCTTCTTGGGCTGCCACTGGTTGATGTGGAGTGGTCAGTTCCTCAGCCGGATGTGTGAGCACTCTCGCCATTCAATCTTCCGCTCAACCCCAAAGGTAGATCGTTGTCAACAGTCCAAACTTGCCCTCTTCTACGATCGCCACATGGATGGATGGCTTGTAGGTGGATATCTTTGACTGGTGCCGCCGGTGTTCATGCCAGGCCTTGTTCTCTGTTGCACTCCGGTGTTCTGGTGCATGTCGCCATCTTCTCCTGATGTTTGTGTGAGTTGACTGGTCACGCCTCTTCTCTTCTTGTGATCTTCTAGTGGTACCGTGGCACTCACTTCCCTTCTTCTCCACCTTTCCTTTCACGACGTGGTTGGTCCCTTTTCTTTTCTTCAACCACCCAGGCCATCTCCGTGTGGCGTGCACTCCACACGAATCTCCCTGGTTGCGTCCTACCCTTAGAACATGCCTTCTCTTCTTCCGATGGCCAAACCAGGCATCGCACCTTTCTTCCTGTTGCTCCTTCTTTTACTTCGGGTCGGTGTCATCAGACCTCTTCTGGGTCCCGTCCATGGACCTCTTCTTGATCTATTCAGTTACTATGCCTTTGATCTTTTGGCATGTCTTCGCAGTCGTGATCTTCTGACTGTCAGCTTCTCCTTTCTTTTTTCCGGGCGACCATCTGACTGGTCATCTTCTCCTTTTCTTTCCGGGTGACCAACTGCCTGGTCATCCTCTCCCTTTTCTTTCCGGGTGACCAACTGCCTGGTCATCTTCTCCTTTTCTTTCCGGGTGACCAACTGACTGGTCATCTTCTCCTTTTCTTTACCGGGCGACCAATTGACTGGTCCGCATCTGGCGGTGACTTTTTGGCAAGTCATCTTCGCTGTGACCTACTGACAGGTCTGCGAGGACGCGATCCCTGCGTCACTCAGTCGTGGTGGCGTGGAGTTACTTCACTTCTTGCGCATTCCTGCGCAATGCTGTGCTGTCCTGAGGTGTGGAGTTCCTTCACTCCTTGCGTGGTCCTGCGCAATGCTGTGCTTTTCGGTCCTGAGGTGTGGAGTTCCTTCACTCCTTGCGCGTTCCTGCGCAGTGTTGTTCTGTGGCATTGGGGTTCCTTCACTCCTTGCGCTGTCCTGCGCAACGCTTTGCTTCTGGCGCGTCCCGGCGCCGTCTCCTTGCGTGTTCCTGGAATTTCCGGCGCATTCCTGCGCTGTCTCCTGGCACGTTCCTGAAGGTTCCGGCGCGTTCCTGCGTTGACTCCTGAACACTTCTTGCGCTTCCTGGGGTGTACCTGCGATGGGTCAGTCTCTTCGGGTGCCTGATAGGTAAGTGTCTTTCTTTGCTGCTGACAGTGTTCCCTTGGTTTGTTGCAGGCTTGTATATACTCATCTGCTGCTATATTGAAAAGATCCACTAGATAGCAGGGTTGCTCCTTGGCAGGCCTTGGCAGTCTTTCCCTTGCTTGCGTCTTTTCTCTACTGTCCCTGCTACTCTCGGGCTGCACCGGGGGCTGGAGCCACTGCTGACCCCAGACTTCAGGAGCAGGACTCTACCCCTTCCCCGGTAAGCATCATTTTTCTTCCTCCTAACATTGGGGCAATGGGGCACAAGCTGCTGTATATTTCGTTGGCGGGTGCGATACCACCACTTGACCAGTAGATGGCACTGCGGGCTTTCGGTTTTAGTCCGGTTTTGTTGTGGTGCAGATTGGCTGCCCGTTGTTAGCGGGCTTCACTGGGGCAGAGTGCGGGCACTAGTGAGCTTCGCTGAAACTGCTGTAGTGCCTTTGTTCTTTCTGCCTCGAATTAGATGCCTGCCGCCAGAGGCACGTATACTATTGGACTCCACTGCAGGCTTTCCCCTTCAATTGGGGTGAGTCCCTTTCATTTTCCTTCGGGTCGTGCAGTCTGCCATTTGGCTGGGGGTTCACCTGCAGCTGGCATTGGACCACGTGCCTCCCTGCACTGCAGTAATCTCCCTGCTCACCTCCGCCCGGTCGCCTCAGCACCTCAGCTCACACGCTGCGCTGGGCTGGAGGAAAAGCCGACTTCAGTGAGTGCTGGCCGCTCTGAACGGCTGCAAGCTGTGTCCTCTCACCGCTGCCGCAGCTCCACAGTTTATAGGCTGCGGGGGACAGTGTGTGTGCAGCAGCTGCGGGTACTGGACACTGTCGCTGCGGTGGGCTCCGCTTTTGTATTTTCAAAACCCGGCAGCTCTCCACGCGCTCCCCGCCGCCGCAGCTTCAGTCACACGCTGCGCGGCGGGATTGGGGGCCGCTGCAGGCAGGCCGCGGGTAGGCTCCGCTGGTCCTGCTTCAATGTTCATTCACACTCGCGGCGGGGTACAGGCGACACCACAGGCAGGCCGCGGGTGGGCTCCGCTGGCCTCGCTGTACTAGGGGCACAGTATATTTGTAGCGGGTAGGCTCCGCTCGGCTTTTCTTTCACGCTCTTTCACCCTCGCAGCGGCAGCCGCGCTCCACACATGCTGCGCTGCGGGGGAAGGGCAGGAGACGCTGCTGGCTGGCCGCGGGTGGGCTCCGCTGGCCTTGCTTCTCCGCACAGTTTATTGTTGGCCGCTCGGCGGGGCGCCACTGCTATGCGGGTGGGCACCGCTTGTCAGGCAGTCACGGGGGGGTCGCTCCAGGCTTGCGCGGCCCCCTCCCAGGCATTTCGCAACGCCCGGGCTCACCTTCGGCCGACGGCCTTTTCGACCACGCGGGTGGGCACCGCGATGGTCTTCCTCGTCACGGGTTCAGTGGCGGCCGATGCAGGTGGGCTCTGCACGGCTCTCTCTCTTCACTCCAGGCAGGGGGCACAGTCGCGGCCGACGCGGGTGGGCTCCGGTCGGTCCGCTCTTCTTTCCCCTCACGCCGGGAGGCTCGCACTGGGCATGGAGGTGCGGGGTGAGCTCCCGGTCACCTCTGCTTTGTGTTCTCGGCCCGGGGCACTGCACACGCCCCGCGGGCCTCTCGGCGGCCGGCACCGCTTCCCCGGAGGGGTGCCCTGCACATGGGCACTTCCCTTCTTCTTTCCGGGCATTTTCTTCGTTGAAATGCGGCACGCGTGGCTAGCGTCCGCCCTCCTCGTCGCCAATGTAATGTTGGGGGCCCTGGGCCCTCATTGCTGGAAAGGACTGACGCAGACACAGGCAGCTACTGGGTACAACTGGCCTAGAGCACATGGGCTCGGCCCCTTTTATTAAAGCTGTGTCACCTGACCAGTGACATCAGTGGTGGGTGGGTGTTCAGTGTGCTGGCTTACAAAGCACTAGACTGCTGACCGTGATTCTGGATCACTACAAGGGTTGGACAAACCGTGCACATTATGTGTCGGGACAATGCAGGTGTGAGAGTATGGATGCGGTAGGCTTGGGCGGAGGGAGTCTGTAATGATCCCTTTTTGCGCCCCTGCTACTGTACCACCCCCCCCAGAAGATGCCCCATGGATTCAGAGGACATTGCAAGGCACCATTTTGCTGGTGGATAACAATGCTTGCATTTAAAATCAGTGTCTGATTTTTTTTGCGCACATATGCTTAACCAAGAAATCCGAAAGGTATTCCGTGTCTGAAATACTTTTACAAGCTGGTCGTGCTCTCAAATCCTGTGTAAAAAAAAAGCAAACAATGTTCTCAGTTCAAAGGGAGCACTGGACCCTGCAGGGCGGCTCAAACAATACGGAAACGGAGCGCCCGTCAAACAATCCAGAAACAGCAAACTGTGAAGCCAAGTTTAAGGATTCCAAAGGTTATTTATTGGCAATTCAAAGTGGCAGCATGAGTCTTCAGCAAAAAACCTGGAGCGTTTCGGCTCCCATTCCAGTGACATGATCACATGGGTGAAGGATTACCTATCAAATAACCCCTCCCTTAAATGCAAAACGTAATGCACTCGGTAGTCTTTCAAAACTCCAAAACCCAGCCGCGCCATCAGTAAAATACAACCTATATAATTACCGGTCCTCTAAATTGGGACCCTCTGACTAGGATGCCAGTTTGGGTCAGGTGCCGAACCAATGAAAATCACTCTTTACATTAGAGAAAGCATGCATTGCAGGGCACAAAGAGCATTTGACTGTGATGAAAATGTATCTTGATTGAGTTACTGAACCCTCAGTTCTGCCCGACCTCTTCCCCCTTCATGAAGGTGAGGGCCTATAGTTTTGCCCTGCCAATAAAGGAGCCGTTAATTGAACTTTATCAGCCCCCAGGGAACAATCATTGTTTCTGTGGGAGGCAGGTGGGCGCTCGCAGACACAACAGCCCCGGGGATTAAACTGCTTCTTTATAACCATCCCGGATCCTTTCAGGCAACAAACCCGTCGAGATTAGATTGAGGGTACTTTAACGAGCCCCAGGCACCCCAGTGAAATCCTTAAAGTATATACCTGAACCGCCGCTTACAGGGTTGTAGTTTCTTCCACCCTCTTACTGTTCGGATAAAAGCAGTGAGATGGATAACTTTTTTTTAAATTTCCCTGCAAATCAAACCTGCTTCCGTCCGAAAACCTCAGGCGTCCAATGAAATCAAACCGGCCGCAGAGGCTCATGGGCGTGTGGTCAGAAAAGATTGTTATTATCCTCGGCGCGGCAGCCATCTTGCTGGAGGCTCGGGTAGCTATGTACAAGTAGTAGGAAGACATCCATCTACTAACCTGATGCTCGGTTGTTCGAGCAGGCGATCGTAAATCACAGCTAACTTTTCTAGCTGGGGAAAAATGCTTGTAAAAAGTATTGCCCTGTAGCATACATGCCAACATTTCAGAAGAGCAAAGAGGGAGATTTTTTTAAAAAATATCGGGAGAATGGGGCCTTGAATCGGGTTACTGGCATGTATGGGCTTTGGAAGTGTGCTGCTGCAGGTTTGGATATTTGAAACACAAATGCACGTTTTTTTTACCTTTCAGAAGCATGGAGCGCAATGTTAGGCAGAGAGAGGGTGATGCAAGCTTTGTGCACTGGCCTGGCAGGTTGGTTGCTGGCAATACAAGCTCCCCCCCTCCCCCCCTCCCCTGTGTGACAGCCCAGGCTGAAACAGCTTTCTGTGCACACAGCCGCCCCCCTTCACCCTCCCCCCCCTCCCAGTACTTCACAGGTCTTTAAGAGACCATTCCCTTGTTAATGACGCTTTGTTGGTTTCCCACCTCTTCTACAACCCCTGCATGGCCACTCTGACTATTGCTGGAAGAATTGGCACTTAACACAATACCAAGCTCTGTCAGCTGAAACTCAGAGGAATCGGGTTTTTGATTGCAGGAATCGGGAGGCGGGAGACTAGCCTTCAAATCGGTAGTCTCACGCCTGAATCGGGAGGGTTGGCATGTCTGCTGTAGTTGAACAATATCGGCATCATTTATTAAAAGAGCAGGGCGCCCTCTCCTAGTGTACAGATGAGTCGCCCAAGAGGAGGTAGGTTGTGCACATCCACTCGCACACGTGGACACCCAAATACACATACAAGCAAGTAGGCACACACTGATCAAAACACAAATAAACCCATTTATCTAGAAGCAACACAGATAGGGATATAATATGAAAACAGTCATCGCCAATGCAGGCACATATACAATTTACAGGTACTTGTATATAATACACGAGTGAATGGGTATATGACTGCTAGGGAGTGATCAATGAATACATACATGTGATTCCATACCTGGGTGACAAGAATAATGCTTTTTTCTGGATTTATACATGGATGCTTAGATCGATGATGTAATGATATATATGGATTGATTAGCATATTTGGTTGATAGAGGGATGAGTGTATCTGTGTGGGTGCAGGGGGATAAACAGACTGGTACATCAATACATGGCATCCATTCAGGCAACTCTATCTAAGTTGCACATTCATTCACCCATTCAATTTGTTTACTCGTTTATCCAACAATCCACTCACTCATCCATTCCCATAACCACATAGGAAATCAGCAGTAAATGAAGGACTACTGTGACTTAAAATGCCAGACAGGATGGATTCGTTAATGTGTTTTTGTTATTTTTGACGTAGCAGTCTAATGGCATCTTTCATTGAAAGTACTTTTGACCGACACGGTTTTAGAAAATACAAAATTTTAGGTGTGGTACTCAGTAGACCACCAGCTTCTGTGGTTTGTGCTGCTCAAACTCAGGTCAACCCTTTTTTTTTTTCAAAATTTAGAATAGATGTGTATCACAGAGGCATGTTGTGTCCATTTCTGGTGATACTGACTGTATCTTCCATATTGCATTTTTTGAAACACATGAGCCGAAAGTATTAGATAGGATATTTCGCACTTTAATCTTACATTCAATGCATTAATTATAATGTTTTTACGGTAAGGTGGCTGATGGCAGGGCCGTTCCTAGGATTCGTGGGGCCCCGGGCAGGATAGGAACATGCGAGGCCCCTCTAATTTGCATAATATGTAGTATCACAGCAAGTTACATCATAAGAAGTGTCCACTGACTAATCATTTTCTGGCACTGTTGAAATAGATTTGCAAGAAGCTACCTCTCTAATGTGTACATCACTGAGATGGCTACAAATACAAATAATAGCCCTAATAAAATAAGTGCAAATATTTTAAAGCTCTATTATGTGGAAATGCAACACGTCAAACGGGGTTTAAAAGCTAGGTCTCTATCTCTCCAAAACCAATCTTTCCAGATTAGTGCATGAATAAAATTCTAAGACAGACTGTCCCGTAGCTATACAGTGGCTCTTCAGGTGACTCCCTGATACTCCAGTTGCACCAATGAAGTTCAAGGTCAAGGCATTTGGTTTTAGCAGGCATGGACATCAACATAAAGGGATCCATGCTGATTCGGGTGAGCGACCTGGAAATGCTCCAGTAAACAGAAAGCACAAATAAGAGGATGAAATGGCACAGATAACATACACAGGTTGGGTGGCAGGAGCACCAAAAGCTAGACAATTCCCTCAAACTAAATGCCTAAACCTGGCAACTATTCCCAAACTTAATTTTTAAGAGATGAAAAGAGCAGAACTAACTTAAAGATATAAAGATGAGATGGCTAAATAGGGACAAGAATATGTATCCAGGGAAGAAAACTGCCAAAAGCTACAATGGGAGCCAGTCACAAAACAGACAAGTAGTAAATTAAAGAAACAAAATAAGAGGGATTTATTTTAGCAGACTCAATGCAGGTTTCCCTTACAAGGAAATGAAATCTAGCAATGTGGAATAGGTTGGGGAGGCGGTGTTTGACTTTCAAAATAACTCTCCCAGAATCCCTGACCTTTGCATTTTTAAAGATTTGAAGTCACATTTTAAGTCACATATCCTTAATAGCTGAGAAGACACTTGCCAAATTGCGATGGGTCCAGACACGTCGCTTGACTCAAATTTATCCTAAGGTAAATGCACTGGACCTTGGTTAAAGAGACACTTGAATGCAAGAAAGACCATGTTCATTATCCATGAAGTACTCCAGTTCAGGCTACCTAATCAAAAGCGTTTGGTCCTTCCAATCGCCAATACTATATTTGCCTTCCTAAAACTACTGGCCACCCACTCACCTAGCCTCAATGACTGGCTAATGGCTCCAGGTGTGATGATGTACTCTATAGAAATGAGCCACTCGCTCCTCAGTCAGCTCCCCTCTGCAGCCCCCTTTTACGGTAAGCTGCCACTTATTCTCACCTCCAAAGCATGGCTAATTTAAAGTGTACTGCTGAAAAGCAGCAATTTCCCAAGCCTCACTTCGCTCCATCTGGTGCTGCCCAGGCCTTCCCATTGTCCTTCTGCACTTGACAGTGATCAGGCTATCTTTGGGAGCATGACCAGACTGACCCTGTGCAGCAGCCTGGTAAATGTATTTTAATACTCTTTGGGACAGGATAACTAGTGTTCTAGTGGCTCTAGTTTCTTGGACAGTTATTGACAAATGATAAACTTTAAAACACGTTGGAGCAGATACCTAATAGGCCTTCAAACTACTTTTATAACATATTTGGGCTTCTTCTCCTTCCCCTTTCCTCAGGTTTGTTTTGTTAAATTACACAAAATTGTGCAGATAAAGCAAATTTATTTAGTTATTGTTTTATGGTAAGAGATGAATGAAAATACCACACCAAGAGAGTATCCTGGCGCTAAGGAATTTCCAAGGAAAAGGTACAGGCTATACTAATGTATTGAAAGGCCAGTTTTATGTTTTTCCCCAGAAGATTTAAGATGACCGCAACTCAAGACTGAGACATTTCGAGTCCTGTGCAGCTAGAAAGGAGAAGGATCTACCTCCACTATGTTTCCTCCTAATTTTAGGATGGCACAGGAGCATGGCTGTTACAGAGCGTAGAATTCTGGAATAAACTAAAGGACTAATATAGTGCTGAAGAATGAGCAGGCCCTTTTATGCAGTGCACAATGGCAAATTGATGGATCATTTGGTTGCAGTAATCAGCAGAAAGAGTATCTAGAGCAGCCTCAGATTAGAATCCTATCGGTGTTCTGAATGATCTGAACGGTACCAAATGCATAAGGTGGGAAATTCAAGACAGGAAACACTTGCATAATCTGGTTGTGAGAAGATAATTGACTTTACAACAGTCTTGCTTAATGACAGGTGAAAATGCAGGATTTGGTATTGCATATGGATGTAGTAGAAGTAGATAACACACCGTTTGTCCAGACACAGAGAGAAGACGTTGGAAAATAATCCAAGATTTTGTTGTTGACACAACCATGGTGGTTGATTGGTCCAGCTCCAGAAGCTACCAAAGAGCAGTGTTTATGGTACCAGGCCCCTTAAAGATGGGGATGTCTGATGTTTTGCTATTTAGTTTTAATGAATTTGTCTTTACCCAAAAAGCAACTGATTGCATGCAACTCCAAAACATTGTCTTGGTTAGAGACCAGGCCTCTCAGAAAGAATAGAGCTGAAGCCACATCAGGGGAATACCTTAAAGTCTAGGTTGTTTCAGTTGATTCAAAAGCACTGGATGGGAAACTGATAAATTCAACAATATAATTTAGTAATATCAAAGCTGCTTTGCCTTCCTGATCAAGAATCAGGCACAAACTGTCTGACACAGCAAGAAAGGCTTACAATTTATGGAGAGGTCAGAATACAACTAGCAAGCGATTAAGTAATTTAGTTTATATGAAACAGATTTGTCAGTTGACTTATTTTTCAAGGATTTTTCAGAAAAGGCCAGCAAAGAGATGTTAGAGGATGCTGAGAAGCTTTGAGCCTGCTTAAGGATTTTTGAGCAGAGGAACAAACGCTGCTTTTTAGTTTTTTGTTGTTTTTTTCTACATTGGTTGAGACAGAGGATAACGCAAGGGCGATATTGCAAATGGAGATCAGGACAGGGGCTATGATGTTTAGATATCCATTCATGAAATGGGCAGGAAAGGGTCCCAAATGGGAGCTAGATTTAATAGAAAGATCAAGAGTAGTAAGAGAACGCAGAGAGCAGGCTATAATTCCGCAGACATGTTGAGGATGGTTTGAGATCACAAACTTTTGTGAAGGATGACACACATCGCAAATCTAAGCCATACTTTCTGCTTGGAAAATAAAAAGTCATGTAATTCAAAACTTTGGCAGAAGGCTCAATGTACTTAGCAGCAAATGCTAGTTCAAAGACACTTTTACCTCTCCTCCAGCCTCCTACTTTTTTTTGCTGATTCTGCCCACTTACATTCACATCTCTCCTCTGTGCTTTACTTTTTACCTCACCTCTTGCTCAGGCTATTTTCTTCTTTTGTTGGTTCAGCCCCTCTTACATCTACCTCGTTCTGCATGCTCTCCTTTTAACTTATTATCGTTCCCCAATGCCCAAGCCTTTTTCCTTTACTCTCTGATTCTGCCACTCTTACATTCATCTTGACCCTCACACCTCCATGCTCTACTCTTTACCTCTCATCTTTCTACCTTGCCTCTCATATTCACTTGCTGATTCCTCCCGTCTTAAATCCACATCTCTCTTCCCTGACCTACTCTTCACATCTCAACTTTCCACCCAGTCTTTATCTTCTTTGTTGATTATGCCATCCTAAATCCAGCCATGCCTTTAACTTCCTCCCTTTCCTTTTATCTTTTCTTTCTGCTCCTGCCTCGTTACATACACCTCTCCCCTTCCTTCTTCCCTCTCTCCTCTTGCTGATTCTGCCCTTCTTACATCGAACTCTACCTCCCTGATCTACACTTCATCTCTAATCTCTCACCAAGCCTTTAACTTTCTCTTTCTGGTTCTGTACATCGAACATCTACCTTCCCCTCCTCTCTGACTCTTCATCTCACCTCTATCTCTTGTTGGTTTTTCTCTCTTCCATCCACTTCGCTCTCTTGCCACTCTGCTTTTGTACTCTTGCTGGTTATGTCTCTCTTATAGCTATGACTTTTATCAATACACTACCTTCATTGCTCCTATCTCCCCCATCCTTATAACTTTTGTCACTGGTTCTGCCCCATTTACACCTTCTCTCGATTTTCATCCTCATGAACACTCTAATCTTTTCTCACAGATTTTGCCCCTTACACTACCTATTTCCATTCATGCTCTACTCTTATTCTCATCTCTTCCTCAAACCTTATTTCGTGGATTCTTCCCCTTTTATATCAATCTCTCTGCTATCCTCAGCTTTATTGCTTCTCTTTCTCGTTATCTCCTTCTTATATCCACCTTTCTCCTCCATGCTGTATGCCTCATCTCCCCCCCTGCCTCTTACTTTTTTCACAGATTCTGGCCTTCTACATCCACCTCTCATCATTCCCTCTCTACTCTGTATAAGGTTTCCTGATTGTTCTGCCTCTCTTACATCTACATACCCCATCCATGTACTGCCATTCTCCTCTCATTTCCTCCTTCAGCCTCCTAAGATTTCTTTGCTGGTCTGTCCCCTTTACATCTACCTCTCTGCTTTGATTCCCTTACCTCTTACCTTGTCTCACTGTTTGTCTCATAAATCAATGTCTCCCTTCCATGCTCTACACTTCACTTTATCTTAGCTACTGTCTCTCACCTTTCTCACAAATTCTGCCTATATTACACCCACCTCCTACCGACCTGCTGAACCCTTCACCTGTCATCTCTCTGCAGTCTCTAGCCTTCTCTCACTGGTTCTACCTTTCTGAAATGTACCTCGCCCCTGCCTCTCTACTAAGCATGGGCGGATTTTGCGGATTGGCAATCCGCGAACTTGCGTATTTACGGATTCGCAATCCGCGAAGATCCGCGAACTCTAGCGGATTTGCGGATTTTTCCGTTTTTTGTGTTGGCGCGTGTTCGCGCCGATTTTGGGACAAGTTCGCAATTGCGAACTTACTTTTCGGCTCGCAACGGCCGCGACTATGTTGTTTCTACGTCTGGTTTATCATCACAGGTTCACAGCACCCTCTGTTTCACCACTGCCACCCTCTGGGACACCCATGCCACCCTCTGGTACATCGTCACTGGCACCTATTAGGTTTATTTATCACTGTAGATTATGGTGGTTGAAAAAAGCAAGCACACCTGCCCTTCTTCAACTGCCATCAATTAATTTGTGTTTCATTAATGTGTCAGTAATTTTGAAAGTTCCAGTCTGGCTGGCACCTGCTTCCTTCCTTATCTGTAATTTGCTTTTTGTTGCAGTGAAATTTTTTTTTCACAGGACCTTTATGGTGCTATTCTATGAGCCTGCTGTTTGGGTCATAGCAGGGTCATAGAATAGTTGCAAACTCTGGAGGGGCCCATCAGGAAGCACTACCTTGAATGTTACTAATGTTAAGTTTGAACTTTTGCACCTGCTCATTGCTTTCAGTTTAGCTAAAATCGTTTTTTCTGCAATTTCGCGCGTTTTTTGGGGCGCGAATCCGTGCGAGATCGATTTCGGAAGCCGCGAATACGTGCGAATACAAAATTGTTTTTGTTGCGACGTGTATGTTCGCGTGATCTTGCGCGTGTTCGCGAGGCGCTTCTAGCTATACGTTTGCCAAGTTACCCTATCGGTCGTACACGGGCGCGGCCATCTTGTTGGCGTGACGTAATTCAGTTTCCGCCCGCTATGTGTAATCTCGCAAAGTGTGCTGCTCGCTAGTACAATTTCGCGCGTACTCGCAAGGAAAATCTCGCACGAACTTACCCACGCGGTCGTGAACGGGCGCGGCCATCTTGTTTCTCATTCATTGCTATGGTTCTGGGCATGCTTTCTCTATCCTCTCTCAATCTCTGCCATCCTTTGCTTGTTTGAAGTTTTTTTGATCTAATTTTACTTATTATCTATCCCTCTATTTTTCTAGCTCTATATTTTTGTGTTTTCTGCAGCTTTTAGTTACTTTTAAACTACTTTTTTAAACTCTTTTCTTTTCTTCTTCACTATTCTATTTCTTCTTTATCATTTAAGTTTATTTCTGCCCAGACCATGGTAAAGGGAGCCGGGAAGCACCCTGAGAAGGGGAAGGGTCCCGCACCCCGTGCCCGGCTCCCGTGCGGGCGTTTAAGGGGGGAGCAAGTGGTCCCGAGGGAGATCTTCAGCGCGGAGGAAGTGGCGGCACTGATCTTCCACGTCCAGCGCCGCCTCCCCAAGACGATCCTGGGAGGCGGCAAGATCGCGACCGGCTATGGCATCCGGGAGCGTCGCAAGCGGTGGGAGAAGGTGTGCCGGGCCATGTACAAGATCTCTGGGGTCCGGCGCACATATAACCAGGCCACCCACCGCTGGACCGATGTCATGGACCGGGAGCGGGACTTGCTGGACGCGCTCGGCGTAGAGGTCCCCGGGCTTGGTGAGTAGTAGTAGTAGTACATTTACTACTCTGTTTTATCCTGCTCTGTTATTTGCAAATCTTTGTTCTTTACCAAGAGCAATAATGCTGCCGATTACATTGAGGTAAATTATATTTCAAAATCTTCTATGCATTTCAGGTACACTGCTCTCCTTCTCAGTAGCCTTGCTTGCTACTATGCTTCTTTGTTTTGTATGTTGTGTTCAGAAGCATTTCATTGGCCTGAGAAATTATGTATGAGTGTACTGTAAAGAAAAGAACTGCGTAATGCTAGACAGTAAGGGTCATATTTTCAATTACCGGCGCATCCCTGCAAAGTAGCAGGGATGCGGCAGTAATTGTGTGCCATGCCACCACCACCCATTGGCCCAAAACGTCACAGAAGCCTTACGCATCTGTGCCGTAAAGGCAGCGCATTGCTGGAGTTGTGTGCCAACGATGGCGCAGCTCCAGCAATGCTCTGGGGTACCCTATCTCCCCAATGCTGCATCAAGCCGTACGTCGGCTTCAAGCGCGCAGGGTTTGAGTCATGCATCATTGTCCTAAAAGTGACTGATTGACATCTTGTAGATTTCCCTCAGCCACTTTTAGGATTCGTTCCTGCGCAGGTACGCCCTCCCTTGCGCCGGAACGCCCCCTGATGGCGCAGGACTTTACAACGTGATGCATCGCCCATATGCCCATATGTGTTTTTTTTTTTAATATATACGCCGCACCAACACCATGGCGAGTCTTTTGTTCTGCCGCTGCGTCAGAAAAGGCACGCAACAATGGAGGAAAATCAGCCGCAACTTCCGCAAGGGACTTCTAAATCAGCCCCAACAGACTGAAGTCCAGTCCTTCCTTTAGACAGTCACATGGCTATAAGAAGAAATAGTGGCGGTGGTGGCGGGTGGATTGATAGTTTGAGTATTCACTGATCTGCAAGCAGGATGGACTTTGTCTGTCACGTGTTGCGCACTGCTGCCTGCAGTGCCAGGCCTAGGCAAACCTCTTTAGTAGTCTGTTTATTGAGTTACATAGGAACTTTCTAAGTCAACGTTCCGCAAATCAGGCAATACGAATAACGTAGTATACCACATGAGATAGATCCCGTGGAATAGTTGTCTATCTATTTGCTATTTTTCCAAAATATGTTGTTATTGTTCTTTTGAAATGTTTGATTTGGTTGAAAAATCTCATCCATGTTTTCTGGTTTTTCTTTCTTTCATGTTGTACATCAGCTCCCCCCAAGGGCAAGAGGACACAGGAGGAGGGTGCTGAGGATGCAGGCCAGGATCGGGCAGGCGAGGGCTCCTTTGCTGGCCCCAGTAAGTTTACATTTTAATAAACAGTACCTATTTTTTCCTAGCGTTCCTCATTCGATTTTTTCTAAATCGTCTTTGATCTTCTTGTAGACTGGATATAAATTCTTATCCTGCCTCGAATATGACTCCCTGTGGTATTACTAGACTATTCTTATTAGTCTGTCTGTGTAGCTAACTAAGATTGGACATTTGGCAATTCCATTGGACTCCCATTATATTCAGCAATACCTCTATGCACTGTCTCCTTACTGACTAGATAGTGTGGCAGAGTCATTCAGCTCCCGAAGTCACCGATTATAGATCCCCAATGATCTCTAGATTATCGTACGCAGGACAAGAGAGTAGTACGGAGTCACAGCACAGTCAAGAAGTGTCAGAGGCACTCATGCTTGCAAAAATTCCAAAACCTTTAGCTCATCCACTCTAGTCTAGAGGAACAAAAACCACAGAGTCTATTTAAGTTTAAAAGCTTTATTAAAAGTAAACACATTTATTAAAATCTACTTTGTCATAAAACTATTTAACTGTAAACGGAAAAGTGGTTAGTGCTGACGATTAATTGGACACATTTCTTGTGGTCGAGCCGAACTCTCACCTAGTTTGAACTTGATCCTGGTCGTGTTCTTAGGACTCAGGAGTCAAGCTTCTGTCTGTTAGGAGAAAAAGTGGTGCGTGTTAAAAATCAAAAGCAAGCATTCATCAGTTGTGCATAAAAGTGCAGCAAGACAACAGCCTTCCCTGGAAAATGGGACATTTTTACTATGGAGTAGACAGTCACAAATTATTACATTGTATTCTGTTTTTTTAACATTTCTCCTAGACCAAATATTATATAGTAGTGAGTGGTGTATTCTAACATTCTTAAATGTACTTTGTAGGTGTAACATCTGGTGACGGGGCCAGCGCGGAGGTGGCTGTGTTGGACCAGGACTCGGAGGCCTCTGGGGAGGAGGCGGCGGTAGAAGAGCTGGCGGACGTTCCTGTGGGGGATCAAACGGTGGTGGCGGAAACAGGTAAGCTATATATTCCTTACTTATTGAGATTGAAGACTGCATAGTGTGCTTTCTGCACGGGTGTATTACAATTACAAATCAACCAGGTAGTAGCCTCCTCGAAATGTACTTCGACTTAGCTGTGAAGTTTTTGGTGAGAAGAATCCCAATAAGTTCTTAGACGAACGTGATGGATGGGATGAACGAAAAGCGAA
Organism: Lissotriton helveticus; assembly: GCF_964261635.1. Lineage (NCBI taxonomy): Eukaryota > Metazoa > Chordata > Amphibia > Caudata > Salamandridae > Lissotriton > Lissotriton helveticus. Next base: position 1,059,581,843 of record NC_136068.1, on the reverse strand, counting down.
AGAAGGGTGTAAGTAAGTGGGACGCGAACTTGTATGATGGCTGGCAAAGAAGAACGATATGTGTTTGCTTGGACCCAGAGGTGGCTGGGAAGGAAAGAATATGGTATGGTGCATGGCTGGGTCAATGATGAAGCAAGGATGGGTGGAAGGACAGCAGCCTGGCTGGGTGAAACAGAAACTGTATGTGTGCGTATACTTTGACTGAATGGATGCCTGGAGCATGGTTTTCTCTGACTCTTAGATAGCACATGTGTATCTAGAGAGAGTAGATGGTCGCCAGGTGAAGTAAGTGTTACCTTGAAGAGCATGTACCACCGCACCCGCACGTCCGTTCCAGTGCAGGGAAGGCAAGGAAAAGAAATTGTAAATGTGTCCAATACTACCATGAATAGTAGCAGTACTTTGTATTGCGTTTGCATTCACAGCATATATCTGGTTATTACGGTGGACACTCCGTACCTCTCTTAATAACTTTAGTTTACTTGTAGTACGTCATTCATGTGTGGGTGTATCACTGTTCACTCAATATTAAGCAAAGCACCTAAAGTCATCTCATCTGTCATTAAATACGTCCCATGTGAAGTGATAGATAATCAAATTAGTTAGCTTCTTCAGTTTCCTTTTCTAGTACTCATTTGCACTGTAGGGTGAAAGGTAAATTAATTAAGCAGTAGCCCTTGTAACAGAGTATTCTCAGTGCCACCCGTAATAGAAAAGTAATAGCTTCACCACCTGCATGTACTGGACCGGTACAGTAACGCAAGTCTGTCTCACTCATCATGGTGTGCAACTTTTTTTCTCGGGTGCAACTTCACTGTGCTGTGTCCATGTCATTCTGCCGGCTTGCATAAGATAACGTACCCATTTCCCTAAACAAGAGAGAAGAAGAAGAATAAGACTGGTGTACTGTCATAGTCGACTGTAATGGAAGTCCATAGTGGTCGTAGAATTAGTTCATTAAACTACCACTACTGTTAGAGCAAGGATGCAGAAGTGGGAGGTTACATAGATACTGTCCTCAATAGTTATGTACTGTGCTTTCAATTTGCTACTTGTACTCTGTGACCCAACTTTCGGCTCAATCACTTTGTGTTATTAATAAGGAGCATTGGTTACAGACTATGTCTTTCTTTCTTCATATAGTTGCTCCTTCCAAATCAACAACAAGGAGGGAGCAGGCTAGATTGGCCCGGCAACGGAGGCTGGAGGCCACAGTCGCCGAGTATCGGCGGCTGGTGGCCCTGGAGGAGGAGGAGGACACGCAGTCGAGCGGGGCAACATCCTCGACTGTGACCACTGCATCCTCCTCCGTGACTAAGCCAGCGGGACCGAGCCGGGCTAAGAAAGACGACCGCCACCGCCAAGCAACCGAAATACCAGCTGCCCCCCACAGGAGCTGCAAGGAACGCCAACGCCGCCTACGAGTCCGCATGTCCAACCTGGAGCAGGAGGTCCTGAGGTATAAGAACTTGGTTAAGGGCCTCCGCTCCGAGCTTGCCACCCTCCGCAAGGAGTATGATGCCCATGCCGCATCATGCACCAGCACCAGCACCCTCCAGTAGTGGAGTGTCCCTTGCCCTTTTTTTATAGACTTTTGGGGGGTGGGATTTGGGAGTTGGGATCGTTTTGGGACGTTTCAGAGACAATCGTTGGGGTTAGGGTGGGTGAGGGAGATTATTTTGTTAGGGCTAAATAAATATATTTTTCAACTTTATCTGACCATACCTGTTTTTTACTGCTTTTCAGTCTGGTGGGTGGGGGGCGGGGGTGTAACAGTAACTTTGTTTTCCTGAACAGTCGTAGGACTTTAGTAGTACAACCGTCAATCTCTTGTCTACTCCGAAATAATACTCCATTATACTACCTCCCACCAAACGCTTATCTTACCTGTAATTTGTGTTAGAAATTAGGGCTAGGCCCAGGGCTGGCTCCAGGTGAAATGGGGATTAACGTTGTCAATCCTGGGCGGGTGACATTTCCTCATTGCGGTGGTACTAGTGGCGTGACACAGTGGCAGTTGCATGCCTATGGAAAAAAAGAAAACGAAACCTTGTTTGTCCTCCTTACTGTAGCATTACAACGGTTACGGTACGATCGAGAAAATAGCAGGTGACAGTACACTAGAACAGTGCCATAATGTAGCCTAACAAATGGTAAAGTATTTGCTTGCAAGTATAACTAGTACTTGCGTTGAATTTATTTGACATTGGCTACTACTACTAGAAGATATAGTACTGAAGCTGAGTAAGTCTAGAAGATATCCTCGTATTCCTTCACCAGCCTGTTGCTGCTATGACCATATCCTCCCCAGCAAGTGTGTGGAATTATTGATGTCATTTTAGTCAGACATCAAGCAAAACAACACAGCCCGGGGGAAGAGGGTTAGGGTTTGTAAAATGGATGGGAATGGGGGTTTCTTTTTGGGTAGGTTTTGTTGAGAGAAGAAAAAAAAAGCAGAGCATGGACAAACAATAATTGAAGATACAGACAATCTTTGGTTACAAACTAAAGGTAAGCACATGCAGTCACACTCATAGAATAAAAGACAACAATGGATACTGTATCTGTATTGCGTATGTTGTTGGAGTTGTCCTGTTGAATTTGGTAAGTAAGTTGCATGCAGCAAACAATTCCTCTTATTGGCGGCACTCCTCCATTCCAGCTGACGCTTCGTCCATCAATGTGGTGACCACTGACAGAAGAGACACCCTGTCCACTGCCTGCCTGGCGGATGTTGACTGAAACCCGGCCTGTAATTATTGAACGGAAAACAGGAAGTGCTATTACAATACCACTGATAAATAAATAAAAGGTATGTACGCTGTGTGGTTCAAAAAGTGACACTTTGATTTCCCTAATAGACAGTACAATATTTTTGAAATTGCGTGCTCTGTCTGAGTCACCTTTTTAAGGATCAATAAGTATGGCCAAAATATTATAGCGGATCTTTCCCCTCAAGGTGGGTGTACTACTGTGTTTTAGAACAAAATTTGACCTTCCCAGCAATGCTCCCACCAAGACCCTTACTAAAGCCAGTCGCAAAAATGTAGAAGAACCCCAATCATATCTCCAAAAACGATGCCTAGCAGAAAAATGGTTACAAAACGTACTTTGAAAGTAACAGTAGGCCCAAATACAGACCGTGGATTGTATTCAAACCACTTGCAAGCAAGCAAAAGTATCCATAGCCAGCATCGCTCCAACAGTGCTCTACAACAACAGAACCGCGTTGCAATAGAACCCCCCTAAACACATGCAATCCTGCTGCTAGGGCTAACCCTAACGAACCCTAACTTACAAAAAGTGCCAAAACTGGTGTTTCCTTATGGATTTTGTCCAACAAACTTCTAGCCGGTATTAGACCTTCCCAGGAATGCCCCAGGCAAGACCCGCCAACCCACCCGCAAAAAAACACCCGACACAACACCCCCAAACAGCGAAAAAGCTAAATCTCATACTTACAATGTCTCTCGGCCTTCGGTCCAAACGCGGCGCTGTGCAGCTAGGTCGTCATCATCATCAATCATCATAACTCCTGTTTTCCACCACGGATTTCCTGAAAAGCAAATGCAATCAAGATTAGACTGTCGCAGCAGTGCTTCGACAGAGACCCCGGCCGCAACCCACCCACGAACAGCAGGAAGCCCCCCAAAACGCTACATTGAGCAAGATGTCTGAAGAAATGGCAAAAAAAAGGCTGTTCCTTATGGATTTTGTCCAAAACACTTCTATCCGGTATTAGACCTTCCCAGGAATGCCCCAGGCAAGACCCGCCAACCCACCCGCAAAAAACCACCCGACAACACCCCCAAACAGCGAAAAAGCTAAATCTCATACTTACAATATCCCTCGGCCTTCGTTCCAAATGCGGCGCTGTTCAGCTAGGTCATCATCATCAATCATCATAACTCCTGTTTTCCACCACGGATTTCCTGAAAAGCAAATGCAATCAAGATTAGACTGTCGCAGCAGTGCTTCGACAGAGACCCCGGACGCAACCCACCCACGAACAGCAGGAAGCCCCCCAAAACGCTACATTGAGCAAGATGTCAGAAGAAATAGCAAAAAAAAGGCTGTTCCTTATGGATTTTGTCCAAAACACTTCTATCCGGTATTAGACCTTCCCAGGAATGCCCCAGGCAAGACCCGCCAACCCACCCGCAAAAAACCACCCGACAACACCCCCAAACAGCGAAAAAGCTAAATCTCATACTTACAATATCTCTCGGCCTTCGTTCCAAATGCGGCGCTGTTCAGCTAGGTCATCATCATCAATCATCATAACTCCTGTTTTCCACCACGGATTTCCTGAAAAGCAAATGCAATCAAGATTAGACTGTCGCAGCAGTGCTTCGACAGACACCAAAAATTACACACAAACCCCCGGAACCCCGCCAAAGAGCACCTCAAAGGCAAGCAAGTCAGCAAAAACGGCAAGAAATTTCCACCTCATATTTGGTCCAAAACACTTTTGTCCATTATTAGAGCTTCACAGCAAAGGGCCCAAATCCGTCAACTCACCCGCAAAGAAGTACAACAGCCCCACAAGTGCTGAGTCTTTCTTCATTGGGCGTAATCCAGCACTCTGCTTGGAGGGAAATCGCAGTCTGGAGGAGGAGGATAGAGGAGCATGTTCTTCAGAACTTGTGAACCTGAGGAATGTAGACTGCGGCACCTTCAAATCAATAAGCAAACAAGTGAAGACAGTTCTGATGATGGTCTTGTTTTTGGGATTAGGTGATTAAAGTTTGAATTAAATTAACTGTGCAAAACAAAGAAAGAGAGACACAAAGCACACAGGAATAAAAGTGAATAAGGACGAAAAAGAAAGTTCTTGATTGATTGTCTCATTTTCAGGGCTCGGTGTCAGGGAATAAGAACAAGATTTCGTCATCATACTCTGCGAATTCAGGCTGGATGAGGTCAGTGGCACCGAACAGAGAAAAAATCCCCTCATCTACGTTGCTGTCCTCCTCGTCTTCATGCGGCGTGCTTTCTCGTACTTTGTAATCTGGTGGTATGAGGTGCTGATTCATCTTGATCATTGTCAGCCGCTCCACATTTTTGGGCGAGAGGCGGCTCCGTTTGGGAGTTACAATGCCACCAGCAGCACTGAAAACACATTCAGAAGACACACTTGCGAGTGGGCAAGACAAATAGTTTATAGCCAGGTTGAAGAGCTGTGGCCACAATTGTTTTTTGCCATGCCAATACTGCAATGGCTCATCATTAAGGAAGACCTCTGTTGAGTCATTCAGATAGTCCTGCACCATCGACTCAAGGTCATCAACTGTTCCTCCACTTTGCTTACTTTTTGCTGTGCCTGTGACATTTTTTCGAGAACCATACCCCATCAAACTTAGCCAATCCTCCTCCCCAGCCACTGTTAGTGTTGTCATTGTGTGTGGTGCAGATGATCCAGTTGCCGGTGTCTTTAACGGCTGAGAGGTCACTTGTGCCCCAGCCACAGGTGCAGAAGTGGATTCTTGTGACTGCGGATGGCCTGCTGATGCTGATGCTGATGTACTGGCTTCTCCTTCAATAACCTGCCGTTCTTTTTCAAACCTCTTGGCTGACCAGGCTAACCAATGTTTGTACTTTTGAACATCTGCATCAGCGAAAGGAAAGAATGCGTTGTCTGCCAGCGCCTTTTTGTAGCGTGGATCCAGAATAGTAGCACAAATGTAATGCTGATCTGAGTTGATGTTTTGAAGACGTTCATCACCACGTAGGCGATGTAATAATTTCTCAGACAAAATGAAATGGTTTTTTTTTTTTCATCTTTTTCAAACTCAGAAGAAACCGCCATCAGTTGGTGCTCCAGTATGCACAACAATGGGATAGCTTTTCCCAAATTACAGTCCTCCTGGCTGACTGCACGCGTGAAGAACTCAAAAGGACGAAGCATGTCTGTCAGGCTTTTAACTATGTCCCATTGCGCCTTACTCATCCGCAGGTCCTCCTTCTGAGATGTAGCCTCTGTCAAGAAATAGTGATCGAGTACCGTATACTGCTCATACAGACGCTCAAGCATGTAGAAGGTTGAGTTCCAACGTGTTGCCACCTCCTGGATGAGTGCTTTCACTGGCATTCTACGTTGAAGTAGCAGTCTCCGCAGATGCTTCCGGGCCTTAAAAGAATGGCTGAAATGGTTGCACATTTTGCGGCAGGTGGCCATTACCTCGAACGCTGGACTCTCTTTATCACTCAAGAATTTTTGAACTACCAGGTTGATACAGTGCGCCAAACACGGCACTCTAACATGGTCACCAATGAACATGGCCTTAACTACATTGGCGCCATTATCCGTGGAAACATAACCAATCTTGCGTTTTAGGGGGGATAGCATTGTCAAGACCTTTTTGTCAAACTCTTCCAAAAGGTTTTCTGCTGTGTGACTTTTCTCCAAGCCAAACATGGCTAGTGTTGCATGTTTCCGAGCAGCTTTGAAAACTTGGTCCGGGTCAACACCTGCGTTTAGCTTTGCTTTAACACCTGAAAAAGAGACCCAGTGTGCAGTGATGCACATGTAATCATCGCCTGGGCCACTGGTCCACATGTCTGTTGTCAGATGTATTGTGTGAACAGCACTCTTCTGCAAAGCTGCCCCAATCGCCTGCAGCACATCTTCATGTAGTGCTGGAACCGCAACTCTGGCAAAATAGAACCGGCTCGGAACCTTCCATTTAGGGCAGAGCGTTGCAACTAATTCAAGAAAACCTACCGCTTCTACAAAAGAAAAAGGTAGAAGGTCCACAGCTAGCATTTTAGCCAGCTTAGTGTTATACAGACGCGTCAGTGGGTGGTTGCGTTCATATGGCACGTCTGAAGTAAGCATTGTTCTAATGTTGCCCTGGACCAAGCATTTACGGGCTGATAATGACTTCGTTGACCCAATTTTGCTCGCTGGTGAACTTTTGTGCGTTGGTGTCTCACTCGCCCCAACACTCTTAGTGTGCCTCACATTGGGTGTGCTGCTGACAGGGGTACTGGGTGTAAGGGAAGTGTTTGACACGTCTTCTTCCTGCTCGTCATCATCAGATGAAACATCAACGTTTCCTTGAATTTGGCCTTTCTTGATCGCATCTAGGTGCGCAAACCATCTGACAGTGTGCTTTCTCTCAAGATGACCTCTCTGGCCGCCGGTACCATAGTTGGTACCTGACTTACCACGACTAACTGCAAGCTTACAAAGGGTACAAATGGCAAACTTTGGATTTTTTGGACAAACAGTAAAGAAGTCCCAAACTGGGGACTTGAAGTGTCTGTGGGACCTGCAGGAGGCGGCGATACTGGTGGTGGTGGTCATGAAGCTAATGCCAGATGAAGTGGAGGATCTGGATTGCCCAACTTTTGTACGTTTTGCACTTTCACCGCCACTAATTAAGGTCGAGGTTGACGGAGGTCTCTTCTTGCCAGAAAGAAATATGGAAGCGGGACGAGTTGGTGTACTACTTAACTCCAATGATTGTGGTGTTTCCACTGCCTCCTCATCGACAACATCATCATCATCATCACGCGCAGCAGCTCTTCGGGCTAGGGTCAAAATGTCTGTTTGCTGCATGCCCGCTGGGGCTGCAGTGACCTTTATGATGACTGGGTCGTCGTTGGCAGAGTCTTCATCAGCAGCAGTATCCGCCACTTCTTGTTGAGCCTCATCACACTCCATAACTCTGAGACTTTGGACGAGCTTCCTTTTACGCTTAACTACCTTTGTTGGATCATGGTGTGCCTCACTATCAGACGGCTGTGGTGCTGGTTCCCAAGTTTGATCCGTATCATCAGAAGGAGGTGTGCTTGAAGAGGATGTAGACACCACCCTTGATCTCTTCCTTGCTAGGGGTGCGGAAGACAATGAAGGATCATCAGGAGGAGTGGCTTCCTCAAATGATACCTCGCCTTGATTGTCAATTTCCTGATGTGCCCCTACTTCGGGAGGAACAACTATTGTGGGCACTTGTGACCCTCCATGCACCTCTGCTTGCGCATCTCCTTGCGCTGCCTCTCCTTCCACATGTACTTGGGCTTGTACTTGCACATGTGATTGTTGTTGCGGCTGTGGTTGTTCAACACTCGTCAGATGAGCTACAACAACCTGTGTTGATTGAGGGACATTGCTGCTGCTTTCTTGCGATGAGCCAACATCACTGGTCGATGGTGATTGAAGAACTATACTGGCTGCCTCTGCAGCACTCAAGGGCTTGGACTTAAGTTGGCGTGGTGGTGGTGGTGGCACTGAGCCCAATGGAGCGGGGGTGCTGCTGCCAGCTTGGTCCCCAGCAGATCCCGCTGCTGCTGCTGCAGGCATACTTTTTTTTTTACTCCCAAAAAAAGGGGCGGGCGGCACACCAGTGTCCTTGGTAACTTGCTTCTTCTGCTCCTTACTGGCACCTTTCTTGCTAGAGGAGCTACGGGTTACTTTTTTTGGGGCCATCTTCTTCAGAGCAGGTCAGCAGGCAGCAGTTGCACGAGTTGCAGAGGGTTCTGTGTCCAGACGTGACGTCGCGTGACGTTATGCTGCACACACCGCTGCAGGACTTCTTCCTGGCACTGGTGGTTCTCTTGAGTCTTCTTGTGCACCTAAAAGCAATGGATGACAGAGGAACATCAGTTCAGTTATACACCCCAAAAAATCGACAAAACACAGAAAAATGAGCACAATCCCATGCCATCCATGATGTTTACATTGAAGACACCCCACAGAAAGACTAGGGACATGCAAGTATGCAACACTCACTACCCCTGGGCATAATGGATGAAAAGTAGGCAAAATAAGTGCAGGCCTCAGACACTGCCTCTCCTCAAAATGGCCCCTTACACCCCAAGCACATGTTGCCTGTTCCAGCCAGCACTCAAGATGGCCACCACCACCACCCACATGGCCAGTCCACATCAACAGTACACCCCCAAAAAACAGAAAAACAGCCAGAAATTACCACAATCCAATGCCATCCATGATGTTTACATCAAAGAGAGTGAGACCACACCACAGGCACACTCAGTCCATGCACCACCACCACCCCTGGGCAAGCAAAAGGCCACACCAGCAGCCCCCCAAAAACGACAAAAAACAATAAAATAAGCACAATCCCAGCCCATCCATGGCCTCAATTATGTTTAAATTCAAGAAGACACCCCACAGAAAGACTAGGCCCATGCAACACTCACCACCCCTGGGCAAAGGGCCCCACCAGCAGGCCCAAAAAAACGACAAAAAACAATAAAATCAGCACAATCCCAGGCCATCCATGGCCTCAATGGTGTTTAAATTCAAGAAGACACCCCTCAGAAACACTAGGCCCATGCAACACTCACTACCCCTGGGCATAATGGATGAAAAGTAGGCAAAATAAGTGCAGGCCTCAGACACTGCCTCTCCTCAAAATGGCCCCTTACACCCCAAGCACATGTTGCCTGTACCAGCCAGCACTCAAGATGGCCACCACCACCACCCACATGGCCAGTCCACATCAACAGTACACCCCCAAAAAACAGAAAAACAGCCAGAAATCACCACAATCCAATGCCATCCATGATGTTTACATCAAAGAGAGTGAGACCACACCACAGGCACACTCAGTCCATGCACCACCACCACCCCTGGGCAAGCAAAAGGCCACACCAGCAGCCCCCCAAAAACGACAAAAAACAATAAAATAAGCACAATCCCAGCCCATCCATGGCCTCAATTATGTTTAAATTCAAGAAGACACCCCACAGAAAGACTAGGCCCATGCAACACTCACCACCCCTGGGCAAAGGGCCCCACCAGCAGGCCCAAAAAAACGACAAAAAACAATAAAATCTGCACAATCCCAGCCCATCCATGGCCTCAATGGTGTTTAAATTCAAGAAGACACCCCTCAGAAACACTAGGCCCATGCAACACTCACCACCCCTGGGCAAAGGGCCACACCAGCAGGCCCAAAAAAACGACAAAAAACAATAAAATCTGCACAATCCCAGCCCATCCATGGCCTCAATGGTGTTTAAATTCAACAAAACAGTTGTATCATGCACCCATAACCAACCCTGGTCCTACTGGATACTGTGGCTACCCACAATATAATTTATTTAATTTTCTGAAAAAGTTCCAAAATTGTACTTGCAGCAACTGTAATGCCCCAAACAAACTTACTTGTGAAAGTTGATTTCTAATCCAAAAGTGATCCAAAGACAGTCAAAGACAGTCAAAAAGGCCTCAAATCCAAATATCCAGCAGCACCCACAAAAAGTAATCCTTCCAGCTCCAGATCCAAATGAAAGTGACCAGGAGATGGACAAAGCACTGGGAGGAGCCTGCTGGACAGGAACAGGAAGTTGGAGACTGTGGGGCACTTCCTTTCCTTCCTCCCCCCCCCCCCCCAAAATGGACTCCTTGCAAAAAAAAAGGCCATGCAAATGTCAACCTGAGGAGTGATTCTGATAAAAATCATAATTTTCTGAAGGTTTATCCTGTTTGCTGGTGATTTTCTTGTGCGAAATTGCAAAATCTCTATTTCGCAAGTGCGAGATTGTTCCTTTCCGCCGCAACTACGTGTTCGCAATTGCGAACTCTCGCGAGGTGTGCTGTGCAAGGTGGCAAGCCGCGAGTACGTATTCGCGGGCGACAAACTCCCGCGGGAACACGCAGCAAGATCTAAAATGGCGCGTCACTCGCAAAGAAAAACAACTCGGCAAACGCTAAAATGACGGAAAGTGAACGCCGTGCACCACGCCGCGCGCCGCAACCAAGCGGATTCACGGATTTTCGACAAATTCGCGAGCGTTCGCGGATTGCGAATTTGCCGAAAATCCGAAAAATCCGCGAGCGGAGCGGATTTTACGCCCATCTTGCCTGCTCTTGGTTGTCTTGCCCTCTTACATCCAACACTCACCATTCCCTCTCTATGACACTTAAGTTTTCCTGATGGTTTTGCTTCTCTTATATCTACCTCTCCTATCCAAGCTCTGCCTTTCATCTTTCTCTTCAGCCTCAACTTTGTTCACAGGTTCTGCCTCCCTCATGTCCACCTCTCCCCTCCATGCTCAACTCTTTAGGGGAGATTTTGAAAAAAGTCATGTGACGCAGCGCAGCCCTCCCCCCATGGAAGGAGCAGGAGAGCACCATATCTTCAAACACATGGCTCTCTCCTCTCCTTTCCCTTGCACCGTCACTCGTTTCAGCCCTGTGCGCCATGCACACACCTTAGCGCTGAAGCGCTAGGGTGTGTGCATGAGTGTAGCATAGGTTTTGTACAGAAGGGTACCCTTCTTGTGCAAAATACTATGCTGGATACAATACAAAGCTTTTCCCACTTTGCATACATGCTGCGCAGTGCAGCGCGCATGCAAAGTCGTAAAAGCATGGAGAAATGAAAGCATTTCTCTTGTCAGCGCCTCCTTTTAAGGGGCGTTAAGTTTTGTCGCAAATCCATGTTCACAAATCTTTGTGAATATGGTTTTGCATCAAAGGGCATGGGTGGTTACATGGCAACGCCCATGCAGCACCCCCTCGGCACAATGTAATGCTAAGCAATGCTTTGCGCTGCTATGCACTACTTAGAGGGTGCTTTCCAGCGCAAAACAAGTTTTCGCTGGAAAGAAAATAGAGGCAAAAAAAATTTGCGCTGGTTAGCGTCACTTTTGTGACGCAAAACCAGAGCAAAAGGTTTGAAAATCTCCCCCTTTATGTTTTCTCTCTCTCTCACCTCTACCCTCCATTCGCTGTTTCTGCCTCTGAAGCTTCCACCTCTCCCCTACATGCCCTGCTGTTCACCACTCTTCTCTCCGGCCTCTTACCTTGCTTCACGTCTTGTGCCTGGGCGCAATACAGGCCCCTGCAGCACAGATGGGCCCACAACACTTCTGAGGGCCCCATCCCACCAGGGGGCTCCCATTTGACCTAGGGCCAATGAATATCTGTGAGATGTGGGAGACTCTGGGGCCCATTATCACATTCTGTAGAGAGGGACCCCATCATTTTGTGTTACACAACTGCTCTCGTGTTACTTTTCAGATGCGTAAAGCAATGAATGGTGAGTGGCTGGAGGGGTTATATTACTTGGGTGTATCTTGGAGGGTTCATTGCACTCCCCTTGGGGTGATAAGGATGGATGTGGGGTCACCCCCCATCCCTCCCCCTAACTGAATGTTAGCATCTCCACTAAACTTTAAAAGACCGAATTGCTCAGTCTTCCTTCGGTTCATGTAAATTACATGAAAATAAAAAACACCCACCTTATAACTGCAGTTATAATTTATGTTTAACTTCTTTCATGTTTGTTTTGGATGAACATGCTTGTTTGAGAAAAAAAAACAGAGTTGCAAAAAAAGTAAAGAATAATAAGCCCTTTATCTATTTTCTGTCTTCTCCCTTCCATGGAAGGAGCAGCGCCTTCTGTGATGTGAGATCCCTTTGTGAGCCCTGCAGGATGCTCTGCTTTCATTCATGCAGGGGCAGGGCTCACTTCACACCTCACGCCAGTTTCTAACTGCTGTTATGCAGATGCAGCGATTAGGCTGATCACGGCCACAAACCCGCCTTGCCCACTCCGCAGCATCTGAAAGGGATGGGGTGTCATATTGCAATTTCAGTCCATGGCAGCCGGGCCGAGGTGAGGGGGGGGGGGGCGCCGTGGGCCTCGCACATTACACCACGGCTGCAAACCCCAAGGGAGGGGGGCTCCCCACCGGTCACTCTTACAATGGCACCATTTCAAAAGGTTGATGGGCTCGTGGGGGGCCCCATCACAGTTAGACGACAAACGCGAGGCCCTGGGCACCTGCCCACACTGCCCATGGCTAGCGCCGGCCCTGGCTGATGAAGTATCTTCAGGGTGATTGTGCACACAAACATGTGACTATTTATTGAAGCTGAAGATGGTGGAGCCCGGAGCAGCAGGAGGTCACTCGGTGTGCACAGGACATCAGAGGGTGTCAGACCTTGTAGAAGAGCAGAGAATATCAGCAGGCGAGCCATGCACAGCAGAACTGGCTGAGAATAAGGACACAGTAGCAGATGGTGTTTACATTGGTGCCCCGTGAGTTCTTGCACCATAGTCGTAGGTTCAGTGTGTGAATATCCTTTGATACCCAAACACTGCCCCAGGCACCACCGCTAACCGACCAGCCAATGGCCGAGACCAGTGACACACAGGAAAATTCACGTTGTTTGTGACTTGAGTTTCAAGGAGCTATTTAAACAAGGGGGCTTATTTACAAGTCCATTGCGCCACTTTTGCGTCATTTTTCCCAAGTTAAAAATGACACAAAATTGACGCAAGGGCTTGTAAATCTGCCCGATATCTCTAAGAGCATTTAATGATTTCTGTGTATGTTATGTTAGTAGATAAATACAACGTTGAAGCTACGTAGTACACTTCAATTGTTTAAATATGGCAGCAATGTAAGAGCCGCATCTACTGGTATATAGATTGAAAAATACATAGACAATGGGTATTCTTTTGAAACCAGGTCTTCACATTTTAGCGCCGCAAATTAGAGTATCGGGCTTCCCGCCATTGGAAAAAAGGTGTGGCGTTTGCAGATAACGAGCACATGGAGGCAGCAAAAATCATACCGCCTCACTTTCTGCCTCTTTTCCCTGTCCCGAGCTAAATACCTACGAAACAGAGCAAATCTTTCTTATTTTCAGTACGCTCTCCCTGAATCTTCACATTGTCAACGAAGCAGGACTTTCTCCGCTCCCAGTCTGTTTCCTGCAGCCAGCACCTCAACTTCCGCTTCCGTCCCATGCAGAGGAGGCACTACTGTGTGGTTAAGGAAATAGAGAAAGGACTATAACACAGAATTAAGTGTGTGTAGTCATCAACCACTGGCAATGACAACCAATGTCCTAGCTTGCCTCATACAATGCAAAGGTAGGCGAGCGTACAAATTAATCGCAAGTCCTGTTACGGGTTGGCTCAGGCTGTAAAAGTACCAAAATCAAAATTTGGTATGTTATGATGCAAAAAATATCATGTTTCAATAAAATAAAGGTGTTTTTAAACTTTTAAGTAAGTGTATTTTTTTAATGTTTTTTACCTTAGTGAATTGTTATCGTTTTAAAGAATAAACTAAGAACTCTGGCACCACTCTGATGACATTTCTGAACTAAGAGATGCAGTGAGAGGTCATGCGTATCACTGTATTTGCAGTTGTTCAAACAGGCAAACTCGGCCCAAAGCTATTGGAGCGCTTTGTATGAGCACAAGGAATCCCATGCATACCCTGCCCTGCCAAATAAGTCGGACCGGCCAGGGGTGGGGGTAGGTTCGGAGGGGAATGGGGTGCTGACAGCGCACCTCACCCATCCCACTCAGCCTCCCCCACCTCCGGGCTGCCCTGCCCTCCAGTACTCGCTCACCTCTCAGTGCTGAAACACAGCTGCTAAGCTCGTCCAGTGGGTGGATAAGTATAACTAACTGTTGTGACGGCCATGAGAATCGTAGGTTCACCCTTCTGGGGAGGGTGAAACCAGTAACGCTGGAAAAGAGATCTTATCTGTGCATGTGCGTACGTTATTGGCGTGACAGTAGACAGTGCATGGTAATTTGTAAAAGCATAAGTGCTGGTCCCAAAGTCTTGTTCGGAAGCCTGTGACTGGCCCTGCTGTGTGAAGGGGGGGGGGGGTGGCATGGCTGTGTGCTCCTGAGCCCATCTCATCATTTTGTGCTGCACCACAGACACCCCAGCCCCTCTATCACTAGACTCCCCCAGCCCTTCTATCACCAGACACCCCCGCCTCTTTACCACCACACACCCCCAGCCCCTCTATCACCAGCCCCTCTGTCACCAGACACCCCTGCCCTTATCCAATTTATTTTAACAAACTTTATTGAACACATGAGAGTAAGAAGAAGACGGTAAACCTAATTTATTCAAACGTAGCGAAAATCTGAACTTATCATGTAAAAGAATAATAGAAAAATGTCGGCTCGGAGTCTGGAAATGAGAAGGTCTGACTTTAGAAGGGTGCAAGGGTGTATTATAATGATCAATGGTGGTGCGGCTGCTTACAATACTTATACAATATGGAGGGATGTGGTCATGAAGGTCAATTATTCCCTCCCCCCCCCCCCCTCCCCCCCGGTGTGTCTCATGTGCAGCTATGGGACCGGCTGGGCAGTGGCAGTTTCTGGAGTCTTATCTCCGACACGCCCGAGTTTTTCATAGGTCTTTAAAGACCATTTGTATACCTTTGTAAACTGGTTACTGAGGCTTCATTTTTAGGTCTCGCACCTGGCAATACAGCGAGTCTGCTTTCAAGGGCTTGCAAGGGCGACAGGAGATGGGCACGCGCAGGCTGCAGATCGCATCGGTGAACGCGCGCATTCACCACGTACAGTTACGCGCTGTGCCCATCTCCTGTCTCCCTTGCAAGCCTCATGCACTTCTCACATGCAGTAATGGCCAACACACACACACAGCCACCCCCCCTGCTTTCACTAGGCCACACGCACGTACACACATACACACACCAGCGCACACACAGAGACACACATGGCACGCACACACACACACCAAACCCCCGGCCCCGCCGCCGCCTCCAGTACAACTAAGCCCCACTCACTGCATCGGTGGCCTCACACACGCACGCACACACACACACAAACGCATCCACAATTAACTATTATAGCAATCGGAGTATGGTGCACTTTACTTTTAAACATATTCATCTAAAGCGCAGCATGCCATCATTGCTACAAAAATAAATACACATTTTTTTAACCTACAATTTATAGACTTTTGTTGCAATTGGCGTTGCAATATTTAGCAATGCCAAAAGCTCAAACTTAATTAATGCGAGACCTATTGCATTGCAAATGCTTGTTTATTCAGGTTCCAGTACCCTCTGGAACTTTTGCTCTGCCTATACCTTACATTTGTATTTTAGATTTACTGCCATAGTGTGAGAATGCATTTCATCAAAATGAATATAAAGTAGGGTTGCCAGCACGACCTTCCCTGACCCCCAGTCTGGTCCCCACATGCAAACACTATCGTGCACGTCCCTCCAGCATTACCCTAAAACATTACCCTACACTACATAAACACCACAACACTACCCTACACCCTAAAACACTACACCAGCATGACCCTCCCCCGACCCCCAGTCCGGTCCCCACACTTAAACACTACCCTGCACGACCCCCCACTAGTACCCTAAACCCTAAAACACTACCCCCAGCACGACCCTCCTGAGACCTCCAGTCTGGTCCCCACACTCAAACACTACACTGCATGACCCCCGAGCACTACCCTAAAACCTAAAACACTGCCCGACACTACACAAACACCACAACACTACCCTAAACCCTAAAACACTACCCCCAGCACGACCCTCCCCCAACCCCCGGTCCCATCCCTACACTCAATCACTAGCCTGCATGATCCCCCAACACTACCCTAAACCCTAAAACAATACCCTACACTACACAAACACCACAATAAATTAGGCATGAAATTAGTATAATAAAAAAGGCACCGATCTACCATTCAGCATGCAGATTGAATGGAATATTAATAGTAGTCTGGGTAAAGTCCAGTAGTATTCAAATTGTTTGTATTCACTAAATGTTCTACATTGTAAATGAAGACTATGCGATTACAAATAAGTATGTGCTTAGTATTCTGTTAGTATTCAAGAAGTACCACTCACATATAAGTAGTCTTCATGCACTAGCCTTCCCAAAACGAATACTATTGAGTACTAAAATTGGCATAAAATAGTCTTCGAATGCTGTAAAAAGACAGGTTAACCACTAAATGTAGTATTCAACTTCTGTAAGGGTAATGTTCTACACTTTTACTTATAGATTTTACATTACTTGTACAGGGCTGCAGACACTTCTAAAATGATTTCTCTTAATAAAAGCACCTACATTGTATGCTTAGGACCATGCTCTCATGTTATAGGAAGAAACAGCAACCAGGGTTTGGCTTTTACGCAGCAAGGCCGCGCCAATTCATAAATCAACAAAACAAATGCCAGTGCTACAACAATAGTGTGAACATAAATGTTGAAAACAATGACCAAAACAATTGCTTTCAAGAAACCACTTTTTCCGTTTCATGCAAAAGTCAGAAACCTTTATTTCAATTCTTTTTTCTTTTTTCTACATTAAAGTATATCTTTTTTGAGGTCATTTTCTCTTTTTATGAACAAGAAAGGGAACAATTTTTGTTTAAAAGGGAAGCACCATGGAATATTCTAACACATTCAACCTCTAAAATTTAAAGGACAAAAAGACGTCAATCATACAGTGTCAGATTCATTAACCTTTTTAACACATACAACCACACACTCACTCGCACTTCACTCATACACTACCCACCCAGCAGGAAAATCTAAAACTGCTAATTTAACAGGGATTCTTATTACATAAAGAGTACATTTTCTCCAGCAGAACATGTTGTGACAAACAAACTCCTATAAAACAATATTTTCTTCAAAAATGTTTGCTAAGGATCACATGGGCATCTTTCCTGCGTTCTAATTTTCACAATCCAAACTATGTAACATCAGCTCTAATATGGACTGTCAGTTCATTTACACAGACTAGCTAATAAAAACTAGCAATGCCCTTGCAAAACTATGTAGCATGAGAATAACATACAATAATGGTGTTATCACCTAAGAATTTTAGAACAAATACTACCCACATCTAGTTCCCCTTAAAGATCAAAATAAGGGAATAGCAATCTAGACTACTCATCCTTTCATAATTTCATCATTCAGGATGGGCAGTAACATAGCATATGTATTTTATTAATGTTATTAATGCTAACAATGTTTAAAACAGTTTTACTGAATAGCCAATTAAATGTCCCATGGCTATTTCATAGACAGTTAGACAGGCTCAAAAGAAATTGAGAAAAAGAGAGAGAAAACAAAAATTTACCCACCCTTAATTTGTAGAGGAGCTAGCCTCCTTCCACCATTTTGTCAGTAGGAAACCTGAAACAGGTTTCACTCTGTCAACACTTTTAACCCCTATTTGTAGCAACTGGGCATAAACAAAGTCATAGGAGGTAAATAGCACATTTAAGCGAGCTAAAGAACATGAATAACCAACCACCAATCCCTTTAGCAAATATACTAGTTGTAACGTGAGGGCACATGAATTCAAACTAAATTTCATTGCCTCAGCTTTTGTACAGTAATCCTCAGACTAAAAGAATTAGTGCTGTATATATGGCAAAGCTATCTGTTCAAATATACCACTATTTTGCCGTTTTATTCACATAAGTACATCCCTGTCATCTTTCAAAAAGTTTAGGAGGTCAAAATGTAAAAGCAAACCTTACTGTGAGCCCCACTAGGCTTCTAAATGTAGAATCGACCTTTAACCCTTCCCAGCTGTCCTATTTTGTGTGCAAGGGTTTCCATGCGGCTTTCCCTAATTCAAAGTCACCCTGGAGACAGTGAGCTGAACAAGCAGACCCATTCCCCTGTTTGCCAGTTTAGAGGTAAGAGAATAACTTCTGCTGTTTTTTTATATTTATTTTCAATTGTAAGCAGTGTGCAGTATACTTTTCTAGCAGTATAGAGGTCCGCTAATTGTCTTATACCTAAATGTGTGCATTTACTAAAGCCTGAGAGAAGTTTAAAAGCTGCTCTGAATGGCAGAACTGCATTTAAATAGTGAATTTTGCCCAATTTCAACTTTGGTGTTTGGGGCACTTAAAAATGAATATCCTGCAATGGTTTTGCATAATAGTCATCCCCAAAATGGTCCCTACACATTCCAGAGATGGGGCATCAGAAATATATAATGTATACCCTTATAAAAATGAGTTTTGTACGCCTGCGCAGAGTGACATTTCACAAGCAAGTTTCCTCATTTTGCTGTACAAAACTGGTTACATTTAAGGCTAGGAAGTCACAGTATGATTATTAAGCTTTATAAAGATTAAAAAACGAATTTAATGCACATCTTTTTCAATAATTTTTTTTCATATAATTTTTTTTTAAATAAAACCAATCATTTTGATAATTCCACATATGAAAAGCAAGCTTCATTCCTTGCCTATAGTATTTACACACATTCATTCGTAACCCTAAGCACAGAAGCCTAACTTGAAACATGAAAACTTTTGCGCCACTTTTTTAAAGGACAATCATTATTTAACATCAGAACCACGGATATGCTTATGTAAAAAGGCATTAAGAAAGGAAATCCCTCCTGTCAATCTGTTCTCCTTTATCCAAAATAATGAAACTGTATTTCTAACTGTTAAAACAGCAGTCTGAAATGCTGAGTTTTACACTGTGTTTGTACTGACTTAAGATTTAGTTGAGTCAGCATCCCTTTCTCTCCGTGGCCTACAGTCAGAAAGACAGCTGCTTCTCAGTGACAGTTAAAACACAGCTGTTGGAAAGCTTCTTTTTTAGTGTTGAAATGTAAGCACGGTGACAGACTATTTAAAACTGAGGCATTTCAATGTATCGGTCTATAATGTGCGTTTAGTTCAGCAGCAACCAATTTCACTCAGATGATATGTTTGCCTGTTAATATCTAATACAATATATCTAAGGAAAATGCTGTAACATTTTATAGTTCAGTTTATTTATTGCAAAACACACAATTTTGTTTTTGAGGCCTATTTTATTCCTATTCAATATGAATTCTAATTTTATCTTTTTAGCATTGTGGCAGTTTGTACATGTGCATAGTTTCTTACTCTATCAATTTAATAATAACATGTAGCATATGTTATATAATTGATTTCTGGATTTTTTATTTAACATTAATTACATTAAATTTTGCATAACAGAATGATGACAGCAAAAAACACAAACAAACACATTGAGCTCATTCCAGACATTTACAGAAGGGGTTCATACACTCAGAACACGCAATACAGGGCGCTTAAGGCTAGCCATTCTTTCACAAAGAGCACAATCGCTATTTATTCACACAAGTACCACCAATGTGAAACCACAAACCACATAGACATTTAAACACACGATTAACCCACAGATCAATACTTGGGACAGAAACAAAGGACAGCGGACAGACTGTACTTAAACCAAACCATTTGTAAATACTAGTTGTAAGTCATATTTACAAGAAGAGCTTCTCAATAGTATTCCAAAAGACTGCACAAAACAGCCTGTTCCATCCTCAAGAAGCTAAAATACACCAAATTCACTAGTTGTGGCTTTCAGAACACCCAAACAAAATCGCTTTGCATATCTCCATTTATAAAAGTGAGCAGAGTAGGATCCTTGTTTGTTTGATGTTCATATTTTAATTCCATGGGGTACTTTGTCACCAAGGAAGAAATATGTTTTTTATAGCTAAACCTATTTAGGTATCCCCTCTAACCGAGACGGCTAATTCAATTCACATCACATTATGGTACATCCAAAAAGCAACACATTCTTCGATGTGCGCTTGAAACAGGCGTGCCAAAAATATTGCAACATATGCAAATATTATACTCAAAGTAGCACTTAAATAATGTGCAGTTCAAGTTTTATAAAAAGTAGAGAAAAGTCTCCTCATTACCTGCCTACACAAATTGCAATTTATATATGTCCAAATCCCCAAATCCCAAAATTGGCCAATGCAAATACCAAACCAAACAGCAATCCCAAATGTCCAGATTCCAACTGCCAAGTTCTGAATGACCAAACGGTCGTTTTTAGAATACTCATGCCAAAACTGTTCCC
The DNA here is from genome assembly GCF_964261635.1 of Lissotriton helveticus. Classification (NCBI taxonomy): domain Eukaryota; kingdom Metazoa; phylum Chordata; class Amphibia; order Caudata; family Salamandridae; genus Lissotriton; species Lissotriton helveticus. The sequence goes on along the minus strand of NC_136068.1, from coordinate 1,059,561,178 downwards.
AATCAGGAGTGGTAAACATGTGGAGGATCAAAATAAGGAAGACCAGAAATATACTGGGCTGCAGAGACAGAGAATCCCCAGAATCTCCATGCACAGAGTACCTCCTTAGTAGAGTCCTGTCCTCCTTAGTAGATTCCTGTCTCCTGTCTAGATCACTCCGTTGGATAGCCACTTCTCTGATGAGGTCCACGTTGGAGCGCCATTTTAGAAAATAGAAACCTTCTCAGGGGTCTCACTGATACACCTCCAACAAAGAAGAGATTGGCACAGAAGCTGTAATATAAAATAATGCAGTTATTAACCTCAGATGAGTGAGACTACGTCACACAGTACCCTCAGGAAACTGTATGAAGCAGTCTAAGGAGTACAGAAAACATGGAACTTATATATATATATATATGCTAAGGTTACATTAGTCAGCATAAAACCAAGGGGAGGTCCTGGCATGTGTAAGCATGCAAAATGACTAATATGGGGTGCCGCTCGCATAGGAGACTTGGACTCTGTGCTGCCGTTTTGCTCCGTGGAGTGCTGCTGGGATCCTGCCCAAGGGAGAAGAGTGCTTGGTGACCAGGAGGACGGGACTGCGAGGCCCAACAGGCTGTGCGTGCTACACCGAGCACACCTGCCGCCTCTTCCCGTGTCTCCGCCCCCTCTTCCACAGCCTGTACAAGACCTGGTTCCACCACGCGTGTGCGGGACTCATCCCGGGACAAAGCCCGGACTAAGGGCGGACCCTCTGAGACCCTCCGAGAACCGAGGAGACCGGACTGGCCATAAATTTTGGCCTATAAGGTACTTTTTTGTTGTCACCACGCTTTTTAATCTTTGATCACCTTGGTCCCTCTCCGCAGCCTATGCAAATGGCTTCGTCAAATGTAGACCCGCCTGTATTTGACAAACAGGGAGTGTTGTTAAATGGTACTCTAGATAACTATTTCTCCAAATCATCCCCCGACATTGCTAGGGAGTCCATCTTGGCTGAGAGGAGGGCCGACCGACGCCGCTCTGTGGAAAACATAAAACATGGCTTGGTTCATTTGCCCTCGCTTCCAGCTAATGGTGTTAATGACACTGATATTGATTTGACTGTAAATGACTCAGCCTTTTTATTGGATAGTCAGCCCTTGGTAGCTAATGTAATTGTGCTTACACAAAGCTCTTTACCCGCCCCAGATGTGGGTGTGTCATCTTTACTTCCTGATAACCAAAGTTCATCAAAAGGAGAAGCTTCGCCTGTTGCTAAAATAACTTGCACTAAGGTCAAAAAATTGATTTCTGCTCAAAAAACCTATGGTCCTCCACCGAATAAAAAACAGCGGAAAAGGGGAGATCCGCTCCAACCAAAGCTAAGTTGCCGCGATTTTGGCAAGAAAATAAGTAATGCTGTTGAAGAACTCAATACGCCACATACAGGCTGTGAGGGGGGTACTGCTCCAATAAATTCTTCTGCCATACCAACTATTCCATCAGCTAATGAAGATTCTATGGACATACCCTCGGCTACTAATGTACCTATTGAGAGCAGGGACCCAGTGTCCCTACTTGACATAGAGAGTTTGATTAAGTCTTACTCAGCTAGCATACTGGAGAGGTTGATGGAGGTGGAATGCAGATTGTGTAACATTGAGCGTGTTTTGGGTAAAAAGGATGATGTAATCAACATCGGTTTGGGTAATGCGATTAAAACAACTACAGCAAATGTCCCACAAAATACATCAGCCAAAGCTCAAGCACCAAAAACTACCACTACTCTTATTAATATCCCACCCCCTACTGCATCTACTTCTAAATCCATGGGGAATATGCAGGTGACGACTGTACAAACTCACCCACCCCCTAATCTTCCTCACCTAAAAAACCTTGTTCCAATACCATCATTAAATGTTACAAATAAAAATAACACTGGTTTCATATCCAATCCACCTTTGGTGAAACCAACAAGGGAGGCGGAAGACACGAGCCATGCTTGGGGGAAAGCCAGAAGGACACCTCTGCCCGAACTTCCACCAGAGGCAGTGCCCTACGTGGTGGTTTTAACAGGGGTGCCCGTGCTGGGACCCAACAAGAGGGAAGGCTTTGCCCAATTAAAAAATAAGATCATGCATTGGCTCAGCTTGTATAGGCCTATTGCAAAGCATGTTAATGGAGAAATCGTTCATGTACGTCGCCTTCAATGGCTGGGGGGTAGACCCAAAGACATCGACGGTGACGTTGTGGTGGTGAACTTTAGGGATCCAAACGCTGTCCAGTTCATATTGCACTGGCAAGCTGGAAATATAAACAACTTAATAATCCCTAAACCACTAACATATTTTTACCCTAGATCAGTGGTTTTTCCATCACAGCTTCCCTTGCCGCAGTACCAGCAACCACACCATCTACCCATAATACAACCAAATAACCATTCCATTGTACAAAATGCTGGGAGTAATTGTCATCCGTCATATGCCCCCCCTCTGCAGAATGTAAACAATATGCACTACATGCCATGCCCCATGATAGTACCAGATTTAATGGGATGGAACTATGTACCGGCTAAAAACATCCAGAGGGGCAGAATGGATAATCTGAAACCATTTACTCCGCTAGAAACCTCCAATAGATATGACATCTTTAGCGGTTTTGACGACTGTGATTGATGCCATGAGATGCTGGGGGGTGCGGGGTTAGATATACTGAATGGTAACGATGTGAGTATTATCACTCAGAATGCATTGGCTAATACTGTGTCTTTTGATGATGTGAATGATGTATTGGTTAATACAGCTCCCTTCTGTATGGGCGAAACTGAAAATGGAAATGTTACTCTACCACACGTTGTCATCCCAAATCCTCAGGCAGTGACGCCTAGGACTTTTCCTGAAGGACTAGTCACCCGTGAAATTCCGATAAAAATGATCTGCTGGAATATAGCCGGAGTTGATAAAAACTTAAGGGATCCGGAGTGGGCCACCTTTATAGAGTGCTGTGACTTCTGCCTCCTTCAGGAAACTTGGGCTGTAGAGACACCGCATAGGGTAGGTTACAAGACTTTTGGGATTGGTGCGATACCCTCTAGAAGTGGTAGGCCGTCAGGGGGACTCTTGATATGGGTGAAAATAAATATAAGGGCAAATATTGAGGAGATAACCACTAACTCTGTAGATATACTGGCCTTAAAGATTACAGCTTGCAATGGGAAGAATGTATTTCTTATAAATGTCTATAATAGGCCTTCACCCTCCTCAAAAGAATCACCGACCATTGCCAATTTAGATTGTTTTTTGAGTAGATTGGATCCTAGGGAGGACTTCGTCATCTTGGCTGGCGATTTAAATTGTAATTTCGAGCCAGTCTTGGGCCTTAGTGAAATCTTTGATGATGAAGACCAAGCAAACAAAATCCCCATCCTGGAGAATGTAAAACAGGTTAAATGTACAACTTTGGGCTTACAACTTATTAATCTATGTACGGAACACTCCCTTAGGGCATGTAACGGACGGTTACCCTCCGACAGCCTAAAAAAACCAACATTCACTAGGAATAATTATAAAAGCAATCTTGATTTTGTGATCGCCTCTACTCCCCTTTGGCCTCATCTAATAGACCTCAAAGTAATGGAACGGTATGAAAGTGATCATTTTCCCTTAAACCTGACGCTGGATGCCCATCTGTTGAATGACATGGTCCAACATTCAACATCTGAGGAAGATGAAGCTGTTAATCCGGAGATCCATATCAGTAATAATAGAAGGTCCCTAAAATGGCCATTTATATTGGATCACAGTGATATTTTAAGTGAAATATACTCGCTCTTGGCAGTTACCTTTGGTCCATACTTGGAAAGAACAGGCGATAATGATGGTATCACTTCATTTCTCCAAATCCACCAACATTTTTTTGCTGATCTGAAGTTATTAGTTACTAAGATGCCTAAAAAAACCAAGCAGAAGACTCAGAATCTGTCCCATAGTAAGCCATGGTATGACAGACTCTGTAGAGAGTCAAAGAAGGAATTACTATTGGCAATTAAGACCAAATCCCCAATAGACGTACAAAAAGCAAGGAGCGCTTACAAATCTGTCCAAAGGGCTGCAAAGATAGCTTGGGAGGAAGATAAATGGGCTGAATTGCTGCTAGCCGCCAAGTCACGTGATAATGTGGCCTTTTGGAGGCTGGTTGCTAATGGGAATCACGTAGGTAGGGTAACCAAAGATGTTTTCTTGGACGAGCTAACATGGGTCACACATTTTACGAACTTATATAAAAAATACGATGATCCACACATGAACATGAGTGTAGAAAATCCTGTATCCCCAACTGAACATCTGGTTTTCACTATAGGAGAAACAGAGCTGGCAATATCTCAAATTAAATCCGGGAAAGCTCCAGGTTTGGATAAAATCCCAGGGGATTTGTACAAGCACAACCTTGAAGTGTGGGCACCTTACATTAATTACTTGTGCAATACATTTTCTTGCACTTTAGAATTTCCAGAAAGTTGGAAGGGAGCAGAAAGTGTTTTAATTTTTAAAAAAGGAGATAGGATGGACCCATGTAATTATCGGCCAATAAGTCTAATGGACATTTTACAGAAAATATACTCACGACACATTTTAATACGAGTGAGTAATTGGCTAGATGAAAAATCCTTTTTAACCAAATTCCAAGCCGGTTTTAGATCCAAGGTCAGTACAATAGACCAAATTTTTAGATTTTGCTGCCTCTACTGGAAGTACGTAGTGATTAAGAGGTGCCACTTATATGTAGCCTTTGTAGATTTAAGGGCTGCATTCGATTTGGTGCCGCGCAGTCTCCTATGGGCTACCTTGAGTGCAGCAGGCTTGCCATCAAATCTTGTCGCCCTGATAAAAGAGTTACATAATGGGAACTTCGCGAGAGTCAGATGGGGACCAAATGGCGAATTAACTCAAAAAATACCCATTGAAAGAGGAGTACGCCAGGGTTGTGTTCTGGCCCCGACGCTATTTTCCATTTTTGTAAACGACATCCCCTCTTCCTTAGAGAGATGTAAAAATGATTCTCCAAAATTAAATGGTGAAAAAGTTACATCTCTGCTATTTGCCGATGATACCATCCTAATCTCCCAAACAAAAAACGGGTTGCAGACATTATTAAATACCTTTGATGAATATTGCAGCCAAAAGGGATTGGAGATCAATGGCAAGAAGACCAAATGTATGGCCCTAAATCCTATTAAACCAGATAAGGGCTGTCTAACACTCAAAGGAGTCACGCTTGAATCAGTGCCACATTTCTCTTATTTAGGGGTGACTTTGGATTCAAACTTTACTTGGAAAGCCCAAATTGACAAAAGTAAATTAACCTACAAGCAAAATGTCAAACCAATACTTAGGGAGCAAAGTAAGAGCACTAGTAAAGCGGTATCCCCAGTGATGGAATTATTTAAATTTAAGGTTCAAGCATCTGTACTTTATGGTGCTGAAATATGGGGTCCCGGGTCCAGGGAATCCTTTAGTATCTTAGATAACAATTTTATGCGTAGTTTGGTAAGGGTCCCTAGAGGCACCCCGTTAGTTCCCCTGGAGCTCGATTTAAACCTCAAAAGGACTGATCACCAAGTTTTGATTCGACCTTTAATGCTGTGGGTGAGACTATGGCAGGTACCCGAACTCCAAGATTACCGAGATGGGTTAAAAGAAATTATGATTCTTGACAGCCAGAGTACCACTCCATGGCTAAGGCACATCAAGATATGGTTGAATAATATAGGATTGAAACATTTTTGGGAGAATCCTGAGCAATTACCTGCTAATCCCAAATTAATCCTTAAAAGAGCCTTTTGGAGTTTTATGTTAAGTAGGACTGTAAATATTGCAACTAGTGGTACCCTGGTTGCAAAGTTCCTAAACTTTAAGGATGAACCGCTTTATGAGATGTTTATGGATGAGATTGAGCCGCCACTTGCCAAAACTTTATTTTTAAAGTTTCGTTATGGTAATCTATTGATCAAAACTACTCTGGCACGTTGGGCTAGAAATCGCGACATAGCATCCCCAGAAATGGACGAACTCTGCCCAATGTGTGACCAAAACCAGACCGAAAATGAACAGCATATCCTTTTTTTCTGCCCCTTATATGCTCAAGCTAGAAGGAGGTGGATTAAACCAATATGCTTACTTTTGGGCTTGAGGTCATGCTCTCAGGCTCTAAGAATCCTACTAACAAATACATCTCAACAAATAACATTCAGTGTTAGTAGATTTTTGCTCTCTATCTTTTATCAAAGGAAAAAAGTAGGGCAACAATTGTAACTGTATGGCCCATTTTTATCCCCTTATGAATGCATGTTTCTGCTCAAATTACCATCCAACTTGTATTGTATTTTATATTTTGTGTTTTATGTATTCAAGTGATAATATGTTTTTAACTATTAATGAAATGCAATGTAATGTATGCACTATCTTTTATGGCATATTAGCCGAAATAAAGAATTTAATGAATGAATGAATGAATGACTAATATGGGCATGCAAGATCTGCTTGTTCAACAAAGTGGGAGGAGAGTCCTTTCTCCTTACTTCAGCAAGAATAGCCTGACAGTTCTATACTAGGAGCAGGTGCATTCTACTAGCTAAGCCCCTCTGAGCATGTGCAAGGCTCTGGAAGAGGGAAACAACACATGGCGAGCACATGGCTAACTAAAATGGCTGCCAAGTACAAAATGGCTTTCAGCTCATGCTAACAAATCCCTGCAATCTTCAACAGTATTGGTGGTGGTGGTATTGGTGGTAATGGTAGTGGTGTATTGGCCGTCATATTGGTGGTGGTATTGGTGGTGGTATTGGTGGTGGTGTTATTGGTAGTATCGGTGGTGTTGGTATTGGTGGTGGTGGTATTGGTGGTGGTGGTATTGGTGGTGGTGATATTGGAGGTGGTATTTGAGGTGGTGTTGGTGCAGTTATTGGTGGTGGTGTTTTTTTTTTAAACGTTTTCAAAAAACCTTTATTGAGGAATAGAAACATGGCAGATACAGAACACCATGCAGGATCACAATACACAGCAGCAAGGTACAGACCAAATCAGTCAATGCATTGCAGTGAAGTACATTTTCAGCAAATGAAGAAGTCAAGAATTATAAAGTCGCAGCAACAAAAACCCGGGGTCACATCCACCCCAAAGGGGACACTCATAGAAGAACAATATCAGTGAGGCTCATTAAGCAGAAGGGTCGCTAATGAGAATAAAAAGAAACAAATGATGAAAGGGACAGTCACTGACCAGCACCGGCAGCCGTCGCGGACCCAGGGCCGGCGGGAAGCTCGGGAGAGGCAGCGCTGCCAGGGTGGGAACAGGATAGGGGATAGGCAACCATGGGGCCCAAATGGCGGCAGGCCAGGGATAGGGAAGTCGCAGCACCAAGAATCCGGGGTCACATCACACCCCAAGAGAACACACCAATAGAACAATAATAATGAGATTCATTAAGCAGCAGGGACTCTGGTAAAAAATAGTGAAGGGGACAGTCACTGACCAGCACCAGTGCCCGCCACGGACCCAGGGCCGGCGGGGAGCACGGGGGAGGTAGCGCTGCTAGGGTGGGAGCGGGAGAGGAGATAAGCGACCAGGGGGGCCCAAATGTTAACAGGGCGGGACCTGGCAGGCATTAAATCCCAAAACTCCGATAAGAGAGTCTGGCTACGAGAGGCGTCCTCCAACCAACTGTCAACCTTAGGGGCAGGCCGCTGACCCCAACACATGGCTACCCTGCACCTGGCGAGCACCAGTAACATTGAGATCAAGCGGCGAGAGGCATCAGGACAAAACTTGACGAAGCCGAGGAGACACAAGAGGGGGGCCAGGCATACAGCCGCACCAGTGATGTCGGAAATGGTGGAACACACTGCCTGCCAGAACTCGTAGACCTTAGGACAAAGCCACGCTAAGTGAGCAAAGTCCATGGCAGGGGCAGCACAACACAAATAAGAATCCCCAGGGGTAAGCCCAAGCCGGTGGAGCTGCACTGGGGTGTGATAAAACCTGTGCAAGTACTTAAAGTGGATCAGGCGGAGCCGGTAATTCGGTGAAAGCTTTTTGGTTTGACTAAAAGCAATAGAGCCAGTCGGCCTCCGAGATGTCAACACTGAGGTCTGCGCTCCACGCCTCCCGCGCCCGATCCGAGGAGATGGGGTAAGACAACAGGGCAAAAGCGTACGGTTTAGTGACCAACTTGCGCGGTGACGGAGAAGTGTATATGAAATCCAAAGCCGGAAAGGTAGGCGGGGGTTGTGGAAAGGTGGGGTGCAGTTTCCGACAAGTAGCGCGCAATTGATAGAATAGGAGCGTATCCTGCATTGTCGGAGACATTGGAAGCGAGTAAAAGGAGTTCCCCTGGTAAAGATCGGCCACGGTCTTTAGGCCCTATCGCGCTGCATGACGGGACATTCCGAACGACTGAAGGGACGGGAAATCCGGATGATTCATAATCGGCATAGCATTGTCAGAAAGAAGAGAGAGACCAGAGAGCCGGCACATGCAAGACCATGCCCAGCGCAGTGTCTCGACCGTGTCAACCTCCGCCTGGGGACGCGCCGCGGGCGCAAAAAGAGCAGTGGACAGCGGCTAGGGGGAAGTGACGTCAGTCTCCACTGTGACATGGGGCTGATAGGGGGTAGGGTGAATCTAAAAATGCAGTAAGCTGGCCTGGGCACATAGGGCGTAGAGCCGAAAGTCAGGCGTACCCATTCCACCAGCGGACATGGGTAGAGTAAGGATGTTGTAGGCCACGCTGTTGGTGGTGGTGGTATTGATGGTAGTGGAGGACATGGCATTGGTGTTGGTAGTGGTATTGGTTGTGGTGGTAGTATTGGTGGTGGTGTTATTGATGGTGGTATTGGTGGTGGTCCTGTTGGTGGTGGTGGTGGTATTGGTGGTGGTGGTATTAGTGGGGGTATTGAAATTAGTGGTGGTGGAATTGGTGGTATTGGTGCTGGTGGTATTGGTAATGGGGGTATTGGGGGTATTGGTGGTGGTGGTATTGGTGGTAACGGTATTGGTAGTAGTGTTGGTATTGGTGGTATTGGTAGCAGTGGGTGGTATTGGTGGTGGTAGTATTGGTGGTGGTGATATTGGAGGTGGTGTTGGTGGTGATATTGGAGGTGGTGGTGGTAGTGGAGGTGGTGGTATTGGTAATGTTGGAAGTCATGGTATTGGTGGTGATGGTGTTGGTGGTAGTATTGGTGGTGGTGGTATTGGTGGAGGTGGCATTGGTGGTGGTGGTGGTATTGGTGATGGCATTGGTTGCAGTGGTATTGGTGGTGATGGTATTGGCAGTGGTGATATTGGCGGTGGTGGTATTGGTGGTGGTATTGGTAGTATTGGTGGTATTGATGGTGTTGGTGGTATTGGTGGTGGTGGTATTGGTGGTAGCGGTATTGGTAGTAGTGTTGGTATTGGTGGTATTGGTGGCAGTGGGTGGTATTGGTGGTGGTATTGGTGTTGGTAGTATTGGTGGTGGTGGTGATATTGGAGGTGGTGTTGGTGGTGGTATTGGAGGTGGTGGTGGTAGTGGAGGTGGTGGTATTGGTAATGTTGGAAGTCATGGTATTGGTGCTGATGGTGTTGGTGGTAGTATTGGTGGTGGTGGTATTGGTGGAGGTGGTATTGTTGGTGGTGGTGTATTGGTGATGGCATTGGTTGCAGTGGTATTGGTGGTGATGGTATTGGTATTGGTGGTATTGGCGGTGGTGGTATTGGTGGTGGTATTGGTAGTATTGGTGGTGGTATTGATGGTGTTGGTGGTATTGGTGGTTGTATTGGTATTAGTGGTGGTAGTAATGGTGGTGGTGGTATTGGTTGTAATAGTGGTGGTGGTATTGGTGATGGTATTGGTGGTGGTATTATTGGTAGTATTGGTGGTGGTGGTGGTATTGGTGGTAGTGATGGTATTGTTGGTGTTGGTGGTGGTATTGGTATTAGTGGTGGTAGTACTGGTGGTGGTGGTATTGGTTGTAGTATTGGTGGTGGTATTGGTGGTGGAGGTATTGGTGGTGGTGCAATTGGTGGTGGTGGTGGTAGTATTGATGGTAGGTGTATTGGTGGTGGAATTGGTGTTGGTGATACTGGTGGAAGTGGTATTGTTATTGTCAGTGGTGGTGTTGGTTGTGGTATTAATGATGGTATTGGTGTAGTATTGTTGGTGGTATTGGTGGTAGTGATACTGGTAGTATTAGTGGTGGTATTGGTGGTGTTGGTGGTATTGTTGGTGGTGGAATTGGTGGTACTGGTGGTGGTGATATTGGTAGTATTGGTGGTGGTGTTGGTGGTATTGGTGGTGGTGGAATTGGTGGTATTGGTGGTGGTGGTGGTGGTATTGGTGGTAATAGTGGTGGTGGTATTTTTGGTGGTGGTGGTATTGATGGTGTTATTGGTTGTGGTGGTATTGGTAGCATTGGTGGTGGTGGTAGTGGTGGTATTGGTGGTGGTATTGGTGGTGTTGATATTGGAGGTAACTATTATCATATTCAGTCAAAAGCTAGGCTCATTTGTGATAAATTCAAATAGATTATTGATAATGTGTTTTTAGGGCTTCACCACTTTTAACTGATCGGTCCCTCTTCAATTGTTGTACGAGTAACTTGGGTCCCGTTATCTTAAATTTCTAAGAATTTTTAGTTTAGTACCATGGGCAAATCTAACCCTCCAACCTCTTGCCCTCTTACACGGCAAAAAGCAGCTTTTACAAACCCAGTCCCGAGTCTAACGGCTATTGATAAAATGTTACAAAAAACCATAGGGGTGGTCGCATCAGCTATAGAAAATACTGAAAGACGCCTTTCTCTTACACCTGCAATGCTCCCCCCCCTCGCCAACCGGGAATGCTTCTTTAGTCACTGTTAATTCCCCTGACTCGATGCTAGCATCCTCCTTTGCTGAGCTTCCATGCGCGCAGATTGTGCAAGACGGTAGCTCCCACACCAATTCTGTACCACCCATAATCCCTTAGGTGGCTAAAAAGGTACCTAAGCTTCGCCCCAGAACCAAGAAACCAAAAACACACAAAAAACTACCTAAGACAACTATAGCCCCCTTAGATAGCCCCCAGACTGACCTAGGCCCTCACTTTTCCACCTTGGCACCCCCGGTATGGGCTACCCATTTACTAATTGATTTCCAGGCACAAATGGAACAGCTGATCAACTCTCATTTTAAAATTCTGATGAGTAGAATTGATAAAGTTGTCTCACTAATAAATAATAAGAGTGGAGGAGGAGACCAGCTACCCACCTCTGCTGGGAACAACATTGTGAAATTGGTTTTAGGTAACACTAATCAGGCAAACCAATGCCCAAGTCCTGGTGAAGGTTATCGATCAGTAAACCTGGCCCAAGGACCGGCTTTGAAGTCCACGTGTAAACACACTTCTAACACCACTGCGGCCGGCCCCGCCATTCCACCTAGGGGGCACTCGGACACACTTACCCTTATCCCCCGAGAGCTACCTCTAATCTCAAAAGCCATTAATAAACAACAACCAGATCGGGGGCGGGCGCCTCAAAAGCCGGGCACAAAATCTCCCAGTAAGGGAATTCAACAAACACTACCCTGCCCCCAGTTACCCCCGAGGCCTCACTGTATGTGGTGGTACTAACTGGAGTCCCCCTGCTGTCTGGCAAGCGAGGCGAATCATTCCCCGAGCTGAAGAATACAATTATTTTTTGGCTGAACAGATACAGACCATTAACAAGACCAGGCTAGGGGGAAATCATATTCGCCAGAAGAGTTAGCTGTTTTGGGACTAAACACAAAGACATTGGAGGGGACTGTGTGATTGTTAATTTCAGGGATCCCAGAGCGGTCAACTACATCCTTGATTGGGGAGGTCCTTGCCAAATAGGTGCAATCACTCCACTCCCCCTGGGGTATTTTTATCCACAGGAATTAGCACCGGGGGGTTACGGACTAACATACCCCCACCAAGGTGGACAGGAGGTAGAATAAAACTTACCTATAGCCAATAGATATAGCCCTTTGAATAATGTAGATTGACTACTCCACCCACCTAAGCTTAATGAAGTAGACCCCAAAGTAGTTGGGAGTCCTGTGGAGGTGGGTGAGAGGGTAGAGGAGGACCTCCTTCAGGCGGTTTTTGGGACAAAGGAAGAGGGAATAATAACCATCCCAATTAATTTAAACTTAAATCCTTGCTATACAGGGGTCGGTTCTGAGCCGGATACCCCGGTAGGAATTCCCCCTAATAATGTGTTTCCACCAATCATACTTAGTCTCGTAAGGGCGGAACCCCGTAAATCTTTAATAGGGTCCTGGAATCTAGCAGGGCTTGTAGCGGGAATTCTGTTCTCCTACAGAACTGTGCGTAGAGATTTGGAACCTCGGCGAATTAGCGTGGCCCAAAACTCACCTTAGTACCCAAAATCCCCTTACCAGGCTAGCTACAGTGTCTCATTGATCATAACAAACTCCCAATGTTTAGACAAACCAGAACATGAACTTACGATACCTCAGGTCACGTGGAACACATGAGCACCCTTTCGTTATACAATCATTTCAAACCAGAACGTGGAGTAAATGAGGACACGTGCACATTTGAAATATTTATTTACTAATGCCGTTTTCTCAAACGCAGTATCTTAGGTAATACAAGGAAACATATTATCAGAAGCAAAGTTATCAGCATAGTTACTAGTCCATAAAAAGCAAATGGTGACAGCATGCTAAGATGCTGTAATGAATAAGGGTTAACAACACCTAATTCTCACCCTCCCTAACTAGCATATTATATTAATATCTAAGAAGGTCTCTTTGGGTTTTAGCAGGGCGGGCCCATACCTCAAGATCCTAGTATGAAGAGATCACATCAGCTTCCACCAGCTCTCTCTGCATGCGAACCGCATCAAGTGTGTATGTGTGCTCTAAGCAAAGCAATATAAAACGCACCTAAAGCCAGAATTTGGCAGGAGCTGCACTTATGTTATGTCTATGAAGGTGCGGAGATCAGACCTAACAACAATTCTGTGTCGAGTTATCCTTGAAGCTTCAGCACTCTCTGTACAGACATAGTTAGCTGATATCAGAGCAATAACATATTATTCTCATGTAAATCACAACGCTCTTGTAGGTTGAAAGCTAAATCAACAATTAAGTGTCGTGTGCAGAAGCAGCAAAAGGAAAAATGGTGTTTAAACATTTAATAAGCTCATGCTAATTTAACACAGTATATAGATAAGCAGTAACTATATGACAGGCTAGGATCTAAGCCATCGAACCCAGAATGGGGTGATATGATGGATTAGTACGATCTGTGCTTGTTCCAAGAGACTTGGATGTTGACTGCCCCGACAAGGGTGGGCTTTGCAACATTTCACATACCTGCCGTACAGCGCCTCAGGGGTAGACCTTCGGGGGGACTGTGTATTTGGGTAGCCACACATCTGGGGTGCTCAGCGAAAGTAATAGATTCCCACTCCCCGGATATTCTCTGTGTCGCCCTTAAATACCTGGATGGCTCGACGGTGGTGGTTTTTAAAATTTACTTGCGCCCTCCCCCCCACACGTTGGGGATATCTATGTTAGAGACTCTTTATGAACTCCTTTCATCATTTTCCTCACCGACGCATAGAATCATCTGGGATGATTTTAATTGTCATTTCGAACCCATTTATGGGATCGCTTCCGTAACTTTAGTTGAGGACTCCATTTGGCACATACAGGAGTGTTGTATGTATCCGGTAAAGCGCCTGAGGCCGTTGGCATTGCAGATCAATAAGCTCTTAGTATCTCATTCTCTCAGAGCCTGTAATGGCAGACTTCTTCCCGATGCCCCAAGTAGGAGAACCTATAATAGAGTGGGGAAAAGTACAACCATTGACTACATAATGTTCAATGTAGAATTCTGGTCCCAAATTAAGGCCTTTAGCGTAATCCAAAGGGTAGACAGCGACCACAACCTTCTGTCACTAGAATTAAAATATACACTGGTTTACCAATATAGACTGGGAGAGCGGGGGACCCATGCTGACCCGCACCTACTTTTAGTGGCGGGTGGCAGACGTATTAGATGGGCCAAGCTTGTGCTAGCCCCCGACAAAATAGCTGAGCTATACCAGCATGCTACCTGCTCCCTAGTAGAAGCTTTTGAACTCCCGACTGCCAACTATTATCTACCTTATTTCCATGCCTTCGAGCACATTCATACGAACCTAATCTCTACTCTGACCGACTACTTTTACATCGCAGTTAATAAGAGGCCATGACCAAAAAAACAGGCCCATTAGTTTAATAAACCCTGTAGGGTGGCAAAATCTGCGCTTGTTAAGGAGGTTAAGTCTGGCTCCATGCAGAGTATTAGAGCCGCTAGACTCACTTATAAAAGTGTAATCACTGAGTCCAAGTCGGATTGGGAGGCTTCAAGATAGGCTAGTATAAAAGAAGCCCTTGACGGACGTGATTACAGGGCTTTCTGGAACTTAGTTAGAACAGGCTCGTTAGAGGGGACGTCAGCCACAAAAACTAACTTGAGCGAAGAGGTCTGGATGGCCCACTTTATGCCCTTGTTTTCACATACTGACACCTCACTTCCCCCAGACTCAGCTATACCCACGAATAGTATACCGGCTCTAGCTTTATTGGATACCAAGGACCCCGATTACCATCCATTTACTATGCTGGAAATTCAGGTGGCCCTTAGATGCTTGTCTCCCGGGAAGGCACCGGGATTGGATAAAATCCCTAGAGATCTATTCCTGAGCGAGCAGAAAGTATGGGTTCCCTATATTTGGCTATATATCAATCAATCAATCCATTAAGAAACAGAGTAAAAAGCGTGGGGGCCAGCACGCACCCCTGCCTCACACCCTTTTCCACCGGGGAAGGGTGCCCGAAAGCTCCCCAACCCGCCCGTACATCACCCTCGGATAAGTGCCTTGATGTAGGCGTTTGAACAGTTGGCACAGGTATACTGGGGCACCCATTTCTAACAGTATAGCCCAAAGCTTGTCCCTTTGTACCAGATCGAATGCAGATCGAAGATCTACAAAGATCAAGTAAAGGCTACCAGCCCCCATAGTCACCGTCTTCCAGTAGACCAATTGTAGTCTAAACAGTTGGTCGGTGGTAGAGACATTAGCTCGAAAGCCCGCTTGGAGGGAGGTCAGGATGTGATGTTCGTCCATCCAACACTGCAACCTCGTTAGTAAAAGGCGAGCAAACAACTTCTGCAAGACCTTAATGAGGCTAATGGGGCGGTAGATAGCCGGGTCGAGTGGGGAGGCCTTTTTATGGATGGGGATGATCTCCGCCCCCAACCAAGTTGGGGGTATTTCCATACCATGAAGGATGGCATTAAAATATAGCCACACTGCGGAGAAGAAGGGACGTTCTATCATACCATCTGGGACTGTAGACACATGGCAACATATTGGACAGCAGTTATGCGTACAATTTCCCAAACTATAGATGTTTCATTGGTGCCAGAGCCCCGACACTGTTTACTGAACGTGTGGGAGCCAAATGATTTAAATCACCGGCAACAAGACTGGGTAATGTTAGGCATGATGGTGGCAAAACGTAACATCGCCTTATTGTGAGGCTCGGAAGTACTGCCTACACTCCGCAAACGGTGCAGGGATATGGATGAAGTGATGGTGGCGGAGAAAGCGGTGTTTGTTCACCGTGGGTGCCCCAAGAAATGGGAGAAATCTGGGGGGCTTGGAATAAGTTTTGTGGTTATATTTGTGAGCCACCAAGCCTTGCAGAAGATGAAATTGCCTCAGAGTGACACAGATTGGGTATGTAGGGATGAAAATGGGTTACTGTGTTAATATGCATGTTTTTTTTTTTATGTAACTCAGATAATGGACAAGGTTGCTTTGTACTCGCGATCTACACACTGCATATTGCTTCAACTGTATGTATTGGTTGCGAGGGATTTAGATTCACCTAGTCTAGCAGCCCGCAAGATACCAGCACTGATGTTCGCTGATGATACCCTACTGTTATCAAAATCTTCTATGGGTATTCAGCGAACACTGGAGGCGATCTGCTCCTTTTGTAGTTCCAGAAACCTGGAGATCAATCTCTCTAAAACCAAATATATGGTTTTCAACGCCAAAGCCCCCAACTGCCCCCATCCCCATTTGGATGGCTCGGTGTTGGAAAGAGTCTCCACTTTTGATTACTTAGGGGTAACACTCAACGACAAGATGGAATGAGGTCGCACATGGTCATGGCAAATATGAAGCTGGCGCAAGCCTGTGGCGGTATTTTAAAGGTCTATAATGAGTGTTCATATAAAACCTTGGGTCCACCAGTGGAAATTTACAAAGCTCAGGCGAGAGGTGGGGTGCTCTATGGTGTAGAGCTATGGGGCCACATCAACGCCACCTCTCTGTCTACCACTGAGAACAGCTTCATTAGGCGCCTATTGAGACTCCCCCAGAGCAGAACCTTGACCCCGTTAGGGCTTGATTTGGGTCTGCCCCCCATTCAGGAGGTAATTTCGAATTGCCCCTTGCTGTACTGGAAGCAACTTTGGTCTACCCCAGAGCTGGTAAGCTACTGAGAGGACTTAAGGGATTTACTGACCATAAGGGGTGTGGGAAAAATCCCCTGCCTAAAACATGTCAAGCAGCTTTGCCATGCACTAGGTAGGGGAGACATGTAGCTTTTCCCAGAGCAAACCTGTGCCCTGACCCCCAGGAGGCTGTTGGCCAACGTACTCAAGCGACACCGAATGGATTTGACACTAGCAAGTTCATCCTTGGGTGGGTTGACCGATAGATTCCTGCTTACCAACTTGAGAAATACCTGGATGATATCCAGCCCCCACTGGCAAAGAAATTATATATCCAATTTAGACATGGAACACTTCCAGTGAGGGCAGTGACAAACAAGTGGTCAACCGCACCCCTCGTACCTAGCTCATGCCCAGGGTGTGAAAGCAGTGAAAAGACAGATCTGCACGTTCTGCTCTTCTGCCCTTTCTACTCCAAGGCTAGAGCTAAATGGATCATTCAACTATGTAAGTCCATGGGCCTCAGGGATTACAGGGAAGTGTTTAGATTGTTGAAATAGGACACCTCCCCCCTGATTGTGTTGGTGACCACTAGATATGTTTTGTCTATGTGGTATACGAGAGGCGCTAAAATTAAAACAAAAAAAAACCAAACTGTTACAATTGCGCCACCGTAACCACTGTAATCTACAAGGAATCCCCGATATCAATTTATGTAGGGTCTGCTTTCTTTTCTTTATTGTTTTGTTTTAATCGGATAGGATCTGCCCATGTTTTTAATCTTGTATATAAAACTATTTAGGAGTATGTCCTCTATTATGAATTTAGAGTACATTACATTATTGTTTATTGGTATGTTTTTATTCAAATGTTTGTAAATATGTGCTTTTATGGTTTTTAGCTGATAATAAAGCTTTTTGACTGACTGATATTGGAGGTGGTATTTGTGGTGGTGGTGGTGGCGGCATTGGTGGTGGTGGTATTGGTGGTAGTGGAGGTCATGGTATTGTTGGTGGTAGTGGTATTGGTTGTAGTGGTAGTATTGGTGGTGGTATTGGTGGTGGTGGTATTGATGGTATTGGTGGTGGTGGTGGTATTGGTGGTGGTGGTATTGTTAGTATTGGTGGTGGTGGTATTATTGGGGATACTGGAATTGGTGGTGGTGGAATGGGTGGTATTGGTGGTGGTGTTGGTGGTAGTGGTATTGGTAGTAGTGTTGATATTGGTGGTGGTGGTATTGGTGGTGGCGGTGGTATTGAAGGTGGTGGTAGTAGTGGGGGCGGTATTGGTGATGTTGGAGGTCATGGTATTGGTGGTGTGGTATTGGTGGTGGTGGTTGTATTGGTGATGGTGGTATTGGTGGAGGTGGTATTGGTGGTGGTGGTGGTATTGGTTAATGGTATTGGTTGTAGTGTTATTGATGGTATTGGCAGTGGTGGTATTGGAGGTGGTGGTATTGGTGGTGGTATTTGTGGTAGTATTGGTGGTGTTGGTAGTATTGGTGGTATTGGTGGTGGTGGTTTTGGGGGTGGTATTGGTATTAGTGGTGATAGTACTGGTGGTGATGGTATTGGTGTTAGTAGTGGTGGTGGTGGTGGTGATGGTATTGATGGTGGTATTGGTGATACTGGTGTGGTGGTGAGCCTCAGCAAGGCCTACCAGTGCAAGGGGTTCACCCTTCTCTGCACAGAGTCCTTAGACCAATAGGAAAAAGTTGGCAAAGAAACTGGAATAGAAAATACAAGATTTATTAAACCTCATGAGGTGTAACTACATTCACACAACACCCTTCGGTAATGTATGAAGTAGCACACTGAACTGAAGGAGCATGGTACTTTTTATACCCACACAGGGGCTCAGAAGAAGGCGGTACAAGTACAAAATACAGATTTCAGGTACATATATGGTCATATAGAAAACCTATAGTCAACAAGTGGGTGGAGCTAACAGTGGCTAATTCCAGTAAACACATCCTGACATTTATAAACTAGGAACAGCTGCAAAGACAAGTGAAATATTTCTCTGCTTTTATTTCCCGCAGAATCAATTTTTGAAGCAAAGAAGCTCTTCTTAGCTACCTCTTTCTTTTTGTGGTAGTCTCTTAAAGCCTCTTTATAGTTCCTTTTATTTTCCACCTTAAAATCCTTCCTCCAAGCTCTTTCCTGGTGTTTGCAGTCCTTTCTGCACTGACGTAAGGTGTCGTTAAACCAGGGGGCTGAAGATCTAGTGGGGCACAGGATAGGAGGAGCAAGGGACAAAGTGCCTTGTGCAATTCATTTTACCAGAGCCTCAGTATCCAGCTCTATGTCACCGTGAGCATTGAGTGTGTCCCCGGGATCACTGTCGTCTGTCACAGACCTCCTCTCCAGGTACAGTGCCCAGTAGTTCTTTGGCCGGTTACGGGGGGGGGTAATAGTTCGCTGTACAATCCCGTTTGTGTGCAGCAGTATCACATGTCCTGAGACCATCTGGTCAGCGTCGGGGTGGGCCCCCTCATCCAGGTGAGCGCGATGCACCGTTTGGCCACGAGGAAGGCCATATCCACCAGCCTGCGGCAAGTGGGCGCAATATCCTTAGAGTACCCCAGTAGCGCCAGCAGTGGGGAGGGGGACAGCGACAAGCCAGTAACCTTGTTCACCTCGCCGTAAACCATGTGCCAAAAGTCAGCAACCTTCAGGCAGAGCCAGGCCAGGTGTAGAAAGTCTGCAGATTGGGCCGTACACCTTTCGCAGCTAGGAGTTTCCCGCAATCCGTATCGGAACAAGCGTTCAGGGGTGTAATAGACCCTATTAAGGAATTTAAAATGCAATAGCCGGTGACGGCCGTTAAGAGATACCCTCTTTACGTTAGCGCAACAATATCTCCACTTGTCCTCGGGGAGGTCATCTCTAAGTCCTTCTGCCACGCTAATCGTGGTTTAGCATAGTGTGCTGTTTTCTCCGCTAGGGTGGCTCGATAGAGTCGTGATATTAAATGAGCCGGAGTCTTAGCCAAAACTACATAGTTGTACGACAGCACCGTTTGAGGTTCTGTCATATCCTTCCCTAGCAAGTCCCTAAGAGCGTGTCTCACCCTGTGAAACTGGAAGCGAGTGAGAGGTGGAGCACTCGTCTCGTCGCCCAGGTCTATTTCCTCCCATGTGTGAGCCGTACCATTAATGAATAGGTCTCCCATGTTGGTTAGGTTCAACTTTGCGAGAGCAGACAGTACGCCCTTGTCTCTACAGGGGCCAAGCCACGAACACCACTCCAGTCTCGCCTCCGGGGCATACAGTAGCGAGCAAGCCTGTGCATCCATAAGATGGTAGCAGGCATGCGTCACAGAGTTTAGCGAGTCTAAGATGCCCGTTCTTCGGTCTCTCGGCCGGGCCATAAGCGCCGGCAATGGAGTCGGATCGGCTACTATTCCTTCAATACATATGTGCGGGGCATTAGATGGGCCATGCATCCAACCGTATGCATGTGGGCCCTGGGTGGCGCGGTAGTACAATTCTAAGTCCGGTGCTTGCAGACCCCCGTCCTCGTATGACCATATGAGGATGTCCCATGCCACTCTGGGTTGCTTACCAGCCCAGACCAGTCGCAGTATCAGGATATGTAATTGTCTAAAGAACGCACTCGACAATACCATAGGGATGTTACTAAAAAAGAAATAGGAATCGGGGGAGTACTATCATTTTCAGCAACGATATGCAGCCCAATAGGGAGAGGGGAAGGTATATCCACTTATTCACATCGTCCTCCAGTTTAGAGATCGCCACTCCGTAATTCTCCCTGAGGACCACCTCCGAGTCCGCGTGTAGCCGTATACCCAGGTAGCGTACCGAATCAGTGGTCCACTGTATAGGGTAATCCGAGTCAACTCTCTCCATGGCTGGGGTGAGTGGGAAGATTATGGTTTTGCTCCAGTTCACATGGATTCCGAAAAGCGAGCTAAACAGGACTACCTCTATCAACACCCTCGAGAGGTTGGCCTCCGGATCCCGCATGTAGAGGAGGGTGTCGTCCGCATACGTGGACACTTTCAAATTGTACCCTGGGAAACGGATGTCAGGAGCTTTAGGAGGCCGGGGGTGCACTGATGTGCACAACTCGGCAGCACCCCATGGGTGTGTGGAAGCCATCCAGAAGCATAACTATGGAAATGACGGGAAACAGCCGTTACACCGAATATATCGCATCGCGCTGCCATTGCAACGCGACTATTACATCGCGGATGGCATCACAACGCATGTCATCCGGATGCATCATACTACATCACAATAACATATACATATGACATCGCAAGGGATGCTCGCTAGGGATGTAATGTTGGGAATCTAAACAAGAGCGCGCGTTCATACGCACATAATAATGCGAAATAGGAACAGGATGTGGTCTGACGGATAACTATGCCGACTTTGGTGCTGGCAGACAAGGTTCGAGCCTCCCCATCAACCCCTCATATCAAGTCATTTACAGCGCAGATTGTAATATTTAATAAACAATGGCTATAGTATGCATAACCTGTGTATTGTGTTCATTTTTATAGCGCACATGATAATCTTACTATAAACACTCTATTAAGCAGCAGTGGCTGACAGCGAACAGGTTAATAGTTAAGCAGCAGTAACAGCGCAGATTTTCATATTTAATCATTTTTTTCATCTTCATAATGGAATGCAGAACATGTGTATTGTTTCGAGGCTGACAGCGAAGAGATGTAAATATAAAAGAAACATTTACAGCGCACATGATAATCTTTTACATGCAATTAACAAACATGTAGGTAAATTATACAAAATAGCGATGCCAAGGTGTGCTACAAAACGTCCAAACCTTACAAGGCCGCCTGGTCGTACCCCAGTCAATCAATCCATCAGACTGTCGGAACGGGGGGGGACCTACCTGCAGTGACCATTGGCAGCACGGCTATGAACGGGCCTTTTATTTGTGTCCATTTGATGATCATGCACAGCGGGGTCCACTTTTTCAATACCAACCCACGGACCCCCACAGGCGAACCAGCGACTCTGTACCAACGCATGGTACTCCGAGAATTCACACAGTAGGCCACTCACAGTACATGTACACCACATCCAACATGTAAGCACAGATGAAGGGCAGCTGGCTCAGAGCACTCAGGCACTCACTTCAGGAGCTATATGTTTCGCTCTCCTGTCAGGCTCCCCCAAACCATGGTAAGAGACCCAAAATGTTCGGGGACACAGCCCCATTAGGGTTTAGGGCTCTGCCAATCATCACAGCTGTTTCACGCTTTTGGATCCCCCATCACTATGTCACACAGCCACTTCGGGGATCACCCTGCGCATGCACAGTGACTGGCGCAGGCGTAGCACCAGCAATGAGTAAAGGGGGAGAATGATGAGGAGATAAGAAAGAGTAGGGGGCCACCAGGCAGAGAATAGGCTGCCTCTTATGTTTGCAGTTCACCCACAGTAGCTTCACTACACCCTACCGGCAGTCGCAGGGGCCATTTATTTATTTATTTATGCAATTTTATATAGCGCGGACTTTACCCAAAGGTGTCACAGCCCTTTACAATAGGACCGGTTATATTACATAAGAGGAATGTTACAAAAGTACATGTTACAGCAGCAAACGAAATACAAGAAGAGGTATAATACAGCAATATAATACAGCAATAGATGGCAGTCACTCATAAACAATGCTCCGTGTTCATGCAGCGCCGCAGCAGTGGAGCAATAGGCACTGTGCCTCGCATGCAGGCACTTACAGCATGACCTGCAGTGGCAGCCCACCAGGCAGGACACATAAAAACGCGTTGTTACGGCGTGCGAGTTCAGGGTCTGCGAAGTGATGTTCTGCCCAATAGAAAGCAACGCATTGGCGTTGCTACAGGATGTATGACGTTATAACGCATACTTTTACAACGCCTACCTTTACCACGCAATTTTTACAACGCAGGATCCATTACAACGAAGTACCATTACAACGCATGTATTTACAACGAATATACTTTTACAACGCATACCATTACAACGTAAGTATTGGTAAGTATATAATTTTTTTTAAATGTAAATTAATTACAATTATTATAATTTAATTTAAAATAATTTAATTTAATTTAATGTAATTAATTTAATTTAATGTAATTTAATTAAATTAAATTAATTTAAATGAATTTAATTTTAATTTTTCTTAATTTTTATCCTGTACCCCTGTACCCCAAAAACCCAAAACTGACCCTGAACCCTAAAAATACCCCTTTACCCCAAAACCCAAAACTGACCATGAACCCTAAAAATACCCTTTTACCCAAAAACCCAAAACTGACCCTAAACCCTAAAAATACCCTTGTACCCAAAAACTCAAAACTGACCCTGAACCCTAAAAATACCCCTTTACCCAAAAACCCAAAACTGACCCTGAACCCTAAAAATACCCCTTTACCCAAAAACCCAAAACTGACCCTGAACCCTAAAAATACCCCTTTACCCAAAAACCCAAAACTGACCCTGAACCCTAAAAATACCCCTTTACCCAAAAACCCAAAACTGACCCTGAACCCTAAAAATACCACTTTACCCAAAAACCCAAACCTTGCCCTGAACCCTAAAAATACCCCTTTACACAAAAACCCAAAACTGACCCTGAACCTTAAAAATACCCCTTTACCCAAAAACCCAAAACTGACCCTGAACCCTAAAAATACCCCTTTACCCAAAAACCCAAACCTTGCCCTGAACCCTAAAAATACCCCTTTACCCAAAAACCCAAACCTATAATATTTTTAATAAAATTATATACTTACCAATACTTACGTTGTAATGGTATGCGTTGTAAAGGTATCTGCGTTGTAAATACATGCGTTGTAATGGTACTTCGTTGTAATGGATCCTGCGTTGTAAAAATTGCGTGGTAAAGGTATGTCGTTGTAAAAGTTGCGTTGTAATGGTTGTATACCGTTGCTACAGCTCTCGATGTAACAGTTGACGAGGTAGTACAATGTGAGGTAAAAGACACGTGGTAAACGCACGCGATGGAAAGGTGCGCGATGTATCCTCATACATCTGAAATGACAGCTGTATACACACAAGTACACAGCTCTAAAAGCATGGTGCACATGGAGTTATGGACAATGCTCTATTTCCAATGGAACAGGCAGCATCATTTGGCTAGATGTTAGATGCCAGTTGTCCGGCTACAAACTTCATAGAAAGAAAACTAAGTATTGTGAACAATACATCTCTCCAGACATTCTAGCCCTTGCTTGGTCAGGTCAGCCACGTATCTATCTTTGTCATAACATTTCTGCAAGTACAGATGATATTATTTGTCTTAATTTAAACTGAAATGTATCCCATTTTTTAGTATGCAATTAGTAAATGATGAAACAACCCGGTGTACCCTGACCCAAAGACATGCAAATGCTCTTAATGACAATAAGCAAATAGTTCTCTGAAAAACAAGTCTACAGACACTGAAATGTGCCCACATTGACATTATACAAGTTGTCCTGAAGTGTTTGAAATAATTTTAAAAGGTGCAGCAAGAATGGAATGGGTTATATCTTTCAGTCCTGCAATGCATTATTTTCACACTTTTAATTAAAGCTTGTGTGAATTTGGAGTAGCCTGCTTATCTCTGTGCTTTAATAACACGTGGTGACTGTCCCCTCAAGTCTTTAACTTTCTACAGTGACTTGAAACAAGAGGCCCAGTCCGACTGTTATGCTCCTTGGTTTAGAAAATAAAGAGGTGAATGCGCTTGCTGATCGTACCACAGTGCACCAGGTTGTTAGAAACGGGACCCCCGGCCGGCCAATGCTCACGCCAAGGATCACCATTTCTAAGTCAGGGCAAGGGAGTCACACACCAAGGCAACCCCTGCTCACCCTCTAGGTAACGTGGCGCGAGCAGCAAGGCTAAACTTGGAGGCGGTATGAGTTAAGTATTCGCGCACGCACCCCAGCAACAACACCCAAGGCCCACCACAAAGGAAACTCCACACAAGGTTATATAAAAATAGCCTTTGTATTATAGTAAAAACACATTAGATAACACACAACTTTACAATGTGCCAACAGGCACGGGCAGAATTTACAAGGGATTATGTACAGGACAGGGCCACATGGACCACTGTCAGGGGTAGGCACTTGTTAGAAATAATACTTGTAGGTATAACACTTAGCACATAAACATATAATGACTGTAGCACCAAAATAGTAAATGCAGCACACAACCAGTAACTACTGGTAAAGGGTAAATACCTCCTACGCCACCCTAAACACTGTAGGGAAATCACGCAGGGAACTAGAACCTTATCATCAGGACCTATGGAAGGAAAACCATCACCTAAGCAAGTCACATTTAGCAAAGGGAAGGAAACCTAAAATAATCACCTAAGCAAGTCACATTTAGCAAAGGCAATAAAACATCAACATTCCTCTAAGCAGGTCACTTTTAGCAAAGGGAAATAAAAGCATAAGGAATCACCTAAGCAGGTCACTTTTAGCAAAGGTAATAACATAAACAATCCTCTAAGCAGGTCATTTTTAGCAAAGGGGATAAAACATAAACAATTACCTAAGCAGGTCACTTTTAGCAAAGGTAAAAACAAACATTCCTCTAGGCAGGTCACTTTTAGCAAAGGGGAATAAAAACATAAAGAATCACCTAAGCAGGTCACTTTTAGCAAAGGTAATAACATAGACAATTGCACATGAAACATTAAAACACATTCAGAGGTGCAGGTAGAACATTTGCGCAGGAATCAAATTAACAAGTAAATCACAATGCGCAGGGTGCACATGGCACAACACTAGAACTGTCCCTCAGGCCAACTGGCCTCGCAAGGGCGGGGATGCCCTGAGTCCAATTGTCAGGGAAGCTGCGCAGGCAGCACAGCACACAAGCCTAAACGTAGCAACTGTCCACTAAGTGCTGGACAGTTGTGAATAAGTCTGGGCAACGTTGGAGCCTCGTGGGCTCAGGAACAATGAATGGCGCCCAAGAGCCTCTCTGGGGCGCTAGAACAAAGGTGGGCGCTTTGAGCCTTCTCTGGGCTCGCAAAATCAATATGCTGGCACTATAGAGCTTCTGCGCTCTAAAACAATGAAATGCCCCTCAGACCCTCTCTGGGCTCTACATACAACTGCCTGGGGCTGGGAGCCTCGTGGCTCTACACGCTGCACTGGCCCTCGAGCCTCTCTGGGCTCAAAGAACGAATGGCCCCCAGGAGCCTCGGGGCTCCTCCGCGCTGGTGGGGGCTTGGATGGAGTCCCTCACGGGGGACTCAGAGTAGGGGCAACAGCAGAATGCCCAGAAGAGCCTCACTCGGCTCCTTCACAAAGGAATGCGGTGCACGTTGGAGCGGCCCTCTCCCAACCGGGGCCACTCTAAGTAAAGAGAGAACCCTGTCCCTCACTCACCGGGTCTCGCTGGGTCTGCGGGGGCGGGGAAGCACTCTCTGCCGGTCTCCTACTGCTGGGCAGCGGGCGGGGCTCTCTCCGTCCTGAGAGCCTCGCCGAGAATCGGACGCTGGGCTCCCTCTCGCTCTGCGGCGGCAGGGCGGGACTTCCGGTTGGCCTCCTGGAGGCCACGCTGCAATTGGCCGGTCAGGCCAGTACTCCCGGGTCGCCGCGGGCAGCGCGGCGGCTCGTATCAGGCAGGCAGGCGGGCTCTCAGTATCCGAGGAGTGGGCTCCCTCGTGATCATTTAAATATCCACGGACGGGGCAATGCCGGGTGGGCACCGGCCTCCAAATTAAATATAAAGCGAGGTAGGCACTCGCTATGCCGAAAATCGGCAAAATAAAACGGGCAGATGCCGGGTGGGCACCGGCTGCACAAAAAGCGCTCCCCAGCGCTTCAGGGACAAAATAAAGCGCTCACAGCGCTAGAAATATAAGCAAAGCGCTCCCAGCGCTGAGGGGAGGAATAAAGCGCTTCTAGGCGCTCTGGCCAAAAGCAAAGCTCCAGCAGGGTCTGGAGGCAGGCAGGGGGGCAAGGCAGGGCCAGAGCCAGCACACTGGGTCTCCAGGCAGGAAGACAAGCCAAGTGGCGGTCCTCCTGGCCCCAGCAGCAGCAACAGCCCCCTCTGGCAAGGATCCAAAAGTAGAACAATTTCTGTGGGGACACAGCTCCATTTTTATACAGAGAAATCCTTTGTTTCAGGGTGCAGGGTGGGGGGAAACCAGTTGCAGCTGGCTTGGGAGTACCCTTGATGGCCCAACCACCCCTTTCATTCACTGGGGAGGCTTGGGTCGTTAGACAAACCACAGGGGGGCGGAGCCAGCATTGTGTGGGGAAAAACCCAACCCATCCAGGACCCAGGTGCACTCCTCCCACACATCACTCATGCTGATCTCACACTCACCACCGGGCAGTCCCATCCAGACTTCCTGGAGCCTGGCATGCCAGCCAGCTCCAGCCAATCACGCTCCAGCACCCTCACTGCACACATACATCAATGTCCAGAAGTAGCACTTCCCTTCTAGACACATACAAGCCGCACATACCATTGCGCAGCATTCATTCTCACGAGTTCACACATACCAAACTCGAGCCTGCACTCCCCACACATCAGGAACTAACATGGACACACACATTCCCCATGCATTCCTATGGGATGGCAGGCCAGCCATACTACACGCACCCACTTTACTCACGGGGCACAGGGAAAAAGTGCGCCAAGACCCAAAAATCACTAACACTGGGTCACAAATAAAAGCAAAAAGATTAGGGGTGAACCTGCCCTAAGGCCCAAGTCCAACACGACCCTCTTCCAGCCAAAACGCAGGGCAGACCAATCACCACCGTGATGGACTTCCCTGCTTGGGGCGATAAAACACGGGCGCGGGCCCACAACTGCAGGGACACCCTCCTGTTTTACGCCACGGTGAACCCCTAGGGTTCCTTCTAAAACTACTGTAGGGACTAACTGGGGTACCCCACTGATACTCTCCAGCTGCCCTCGGCCAGGACCAGGCCCTAGGCCATCCAGGTACCACTGGATCCTGCCTACTCACAAAGTGGGGGGTAGTAACCCCTGGCACATAATAGCCACTCTCCACCCTTCCTGTCTGCAAGACAGGGCTAGACTGCCACTGGTTCTCCAACCTAGGGTCTACAACCTCAGGCGGACCAGGAGTCTCAGGGAAGGCTCTCCTCCCCCTACCTCTTCTTCTAGGGTTCCTCCTCCTCCTGCGAGGGGTTCCCTCTAAACAACATTCTCCCAACCTTGGGTTTAACCCCACAGGTTGCACCGGGGTCAGAGGTGGGCTCTCCCACCCTCTGCACCCCCTTCCAGAGTCCTGCTCCCTCCCAACCGGGGCGGTACCTCTGGAAAAATAACTGGTCAGGACACTGATTACAGTAGTCCCACCCTTCAGGTCAGGCTGATCCTGAACCTGGCCTTCCAACCTCCGGTCTAGAACCTTTGGTGGAACCAATGCCTGGCACTCCAGGACTTCTGGGGACTCACATACTATCCCCCAATCACTCCTTTCGCTGGACTCCTGTACCCTCCCTACTGGAGCGGTACTGCCAGACTCTAGAACCATAGAAGCTCCGCTTACAGATGCTCCAGGTCCTCTACGCACTAGGAGATCTCCCTCAAGTGAACTAACAGGCAAGCTTAGGTTCCCATCCTGGTGTTCCCTAAAGAAACCATCCAGGCTCTGTGACAGGGCTTCGGGCATCTGGGGACTCTCGGTCACACACTCACTCCCGCTCCACTGAGACAGGCAGTCAGCCCCTACACCCTCCTCACTAACCTGGGACCTAGCTGGGCTACTCTCACCCTCCTCCACCACGCTGGGCTGGAGGACACCTGACCCACTATTGTTGGAATCACTCACCAGTGACTCTAAAGAACCTCTCGCACTGTCCCAGCGCTCTGCTTCCTTTGCAAGGTCCCAAGGACAAAAACATCTCAACTCCAGCAGGTGCTGGCGCAACTCTGGACACACAACACTGAGCAGTTGCTCCCTGATAACTAGGTTGAGCAGTCCATCTAACTCAGATTCCCCGTGAACCTTTAACCAATCAATCACTGCATCATGACAATCATCGGCATAATCCTCCCAATCCTGGTGAGGCAGTTTCCTACGGTTCCTGAACTTCAACCGACACTCCTCCTCTGGCGGAACAGGTACAGTACTCGGGGAACTGGGAGTGGGACTATCTATACTAACACTTAAATAGCTGCCACCACTGGACTCAACCCTCCCTGGGGAATCCAGAAAATCAAAATTGCACTCAGGGGATAACCTACTCTCTAGGGTTACCTTCTCCCTGAACAAGGCCCTCTCAGCCTCTAACTTGGCGCGCTCCAACCTGAGCTGTTCCATCGCTAGCTGATGTTCCCGCTCTTCCCTCCTATCCAACCACTCCTCTGGGGACAGGACAAGGGATGGGGCGCTGGTACTGGCACTGGACCCAGCAAGGGACTCCCTATCTATGGGGTTCTCACTATCTGCTGGTGCCCATTCACTGTCATCCTCATTCACTCCACATTCTTCAGGGCTCCCAACAGACTCACCATCCTCATGACGTGCGGCCCGGGCCCTCTCTCTCTCACTGTGCTCAAGATCCCACTGACCCTTTTGCCATTGGATCAGGCTGTCCCTAAGCTGGGACTGAGTATCCGACTCACTCACCTCCATGCCTCCCTCTTCACAGAATCTGACCAGCTCTGACCTACTGTACCTAAAAAGACAACAGAGATCAAAAACAGGCTCCATTTTGGCGGACGTTCTCAAGAAGAGTTTGACACAGGGAACCTGGGGGTCTGAGCTTACCAGGGATCACCATTTCTAAGTCAGGGCAAGGGAGTCACACACCAAGGCAACCCCTGCTCACCCTCTAGGTAACGTGGCGCGAGCAGCAAGGCTAAACTTGGAGGCGGTATGAGTTAAGTATTCGCGCACGCACCCCAGCAACAACACCCAAGGCCCACCACAAAGGAAACTCCACACAAGGTTATATAAAAATAGCCTTTGTATTATAGTAAAAACACATTAGATAACACACAACTTTACAATGTGCCAACAGGCACGGGCAGAATTTACAAGGGATTATGTACAGGACAGGGCCACATGGACCACTGTCAGGGGTAGGCACTTGTTAGAAATAATACTTGTAGGTATAACACTTAGCACATAAACATATAATGACTGTAGCACCAAAATAGTAAATGCAGCACACAACCAGTAACTACTGGTAAAGGGTAAATACCTCCTACGCCACCCTAAACACTGTAGGGAAATCACGCAGGGAACTAGGACCTTATCATCAGGACCTATGGAAGGAAAACCATCACCTAAGCAAGTCACATTTAGCAAAGGGAAGGAAACCTAAAATAATCACCTAAGCAAGTCACATTTAGCAAAGGCAATAAAACATCAACATTCCTCTAAGCAGGTCACTTTTAGCAAAGGGAAATAAAAGCATAAGGAATCACCTAAGCAGGTCACTTTTAGCAAAGGTAAAAACAAACATTCCTCTAGGCAGGTCACTTTTAGCAAAGGGGAATAAAAACATAAAGAATCACCTAAGCAGGTCACTTTTAGCAAAGGTAATAACATAGACAATTGCACATGAAACATTAAAACACATTCAGAGGTGCAGGTAGAACATTTGCGCAGGAATCAAATTAACAAGTAAATCACAATGCGCAGGGTGCACATGGCACAACACTAGAACTGTCCCTCAGGCCAACTGGCCTCGCAAGGGCGGGGATGCCCTGAGTCCAAATGTCAGGGAAGCTGCGCAGGCAGCACAGCACACAAGCCTAAACGTAGCAACTGTCCACTAAGTGCTGGACAGTTGTGAATAAGGCTGGGCAACGTTGGAGCCTCGTGGGCTCAGGAACAATGAATGGCGCCCAAGAGCCTCTCTGGGGCGCTAGAACAAAGGTGGGCGCTGTGAGCCTTCTCTGGGCTCGCAAAATCAATATGCTGGCACAATAGAGCTTCTGCGCTCTAAAACAATGAAATGCCCCTCAGAGCCTCTCTGGGCTCTACATACAACTGCCTGGGGCTGGGAGCCTTGTGGCTCTACACGCTGCACTGGCCCTCGAGCCTCTCTGGGCTCAAAGAACGAATGGCCCCCAGGAGCCTCGGGGCTCCTCCGCACTGGTGGGGGCTTGGATGGAGTCCCTCACGGGGGACTCAGAGTAGGGGCAACAGCAGAATGCCCAGAAGAGCCTCACTCGGCTCCTTCACAAAGGAATGCGGTGCACGTTGGAGCGGCCCTCTCCCAACCGGGCCGCTCTAAGTAAAGAGAGAACCCTGTCCCTCACTCACCGGGTCTCGCTGGGTCTGCGGGGGCGGGGAAGCACTCTCTGCCGGTCTCCTACTGCTGGGCAGCGGGCGGGGCTCTCTCCGTCCTGAGAGCCTCGCCGAGGATCGGACACTGGGCTCCCTCTCGCTCTGCGGCGGCAGGGCGGGACTTCCGGTTGGCCTCCTGGAGGCCACGCTGCAATTAGCCGGTCAGGCCAGTACTTCCGGGTTGCCGCGGGCAGCGCGGCGGCTCGTATCAGGCAGGCAGGCGGGCTCTCAGTATCCGAGGAGTGGGCTCCCTCGTGATAATTTAAATATCCACGGACGGGGCAATGCCGGGTGGGCACCGACCTCCAAATTAAATATAAAGCGAGGTAGGCACTCGCTATGCCGAAAATCGGCAAAATAAAACGGGCAGATGCCGGGTGGGCACCGGCTGCACAAAAAGCGCTCCCCAGCGCTTCAGGGACAAAATAAAGCGCTCACAGCGCTAGAAATATAAGCAAAGCGCTCCCAGCGCTGAGGGGAGGAATAAAGCGCTTCTAGGCGCTCTGGTCAAAAGCAAAGCTCCAGCAGGGTCTGGAGGCAGGCAGGGGGCAAGGCAGGGCCAGAGCCAGCACAATGGGTCTCCAGGCAGGAAGACAAGCCAAGTGGCGGTCCTCCTGGCCCCAGCAGCAGCAACAGCCCCCTCTGGCAAGGATCCAAAAGTAGAACAATTTCTGTGGGGACACAGCTCCATTATTATACAGAGAAATCCTTTGTTTCAGGGTGCAGGGTGGGGGGAAACCAGTTGCAGCTGGCTTGGGAGTACCCTTGATGGCCCAACCACCCCTTTCATTCACTGGGGAGGCTTGGGTCGTTAGACAAACCACAGGGGGGCGGAGCCAGCATTGTGTGGGGGAAAACCCAGCCCATCCAGGACCCAGGTGCACTCCTCCCACACATCACTCATGCTGATCTCACACTCACCACCGGGCAGTCCCATCCAGACTTCCTGGAGCCTGGCATGCCAGCCAGCTCCAGCCAATCACGCTCCAGCACCCTCACTGCACACATACATCAATGTCCAGAAGTAGCACTTCCCTTCTAGACACATACGAGTTCACACATACCAAACTCGAGCCTGCACTCCCCACACATCAGGAACTAACATGGACACACATTCCCCATGCATTCCTATGGGAGAGCAGGCCAGCCATACTACACGCACGCACTTTACTCTGGGGCACAGGGAAAAAGTGCGCCAAGACCCAAAAATCACTAACACTGGGTCACAAATAAAAGCAAAAAGATTAGGGGTGAACCTGCCCTAAGGCCCAAGTCCAACACAGGTGGAGAAGAAATTAGGCAAAGAGCCAACAATAGCCATACTCTGAGCATATTTGTTGCATGGGCAGCAGTGTGGAAGCACCAACAAGGGTTTGAATACACAGTACAAAATATTTAGATGCAAAATAAGATATGCACACTTTTTCTTGCCTGTTGAGTCGCTGAACTATCTTCCATTAACTCGACAGGCTGTCTCTTTCGGTCACTGTTCTCTTTGTCATCTTGGTGATGAACAGTCCGATCAGGGAGGCTGTTGATGTCAACATGCACCTGAAGGTGGGCACCCACTTGTCTGCTTCATCCTCCTCCTGGCAGACACCGGAGCTGCAAATCATGGCATCCACACTCAACACAGGCCTGCAACAAGCAGCGCGGGAAGCACACCTCAAGTCTGTGCAGAAGAGAAACTGTGCAGAATCCATTTTTCAGCTTCCTGCCTGCAGCCTCAACCCCACCCTGTTCCATCTTGTCACAGAGATAGACACACCCTTTCCAAATCATCACAGAGATAGACACACCCCTTGTGATGAGTTGGGAAAGGTAGGCGTGACCATCCTCGCCACTCCCTGACTGACGTGAAGCACCTGGCACTATAGGGCTTCAGCCTGAAGTGTCCGGGACTAACTTTACTCTCACTTCATTAGGGTATAGAGACTGGTCCTCGAGGCTATTTCTTTGCTGAGCTGCTGACCTCACAGACCTCTGCACAGCAAATACTACTGGCTCAGGGCAAGTCCATTTGGAATCCAATGCATAAGCATGACGCTGAGGCATCTCTGTTAGTGTGTCACGTGACTCATTATAAGAGCAAGCCACGGCCCCAAGCAAGAGGTGCGAGTACTTTTTGTTTAACCACATAAATACTTTGTTTTCATGTTTACAATTGCTGACTCTTGGGTGTTAAAATAGGGGGCAGAGCCCCGACGCCCTCATTCAGAAACCTCCACTGTATAGCACTTTCTTCCCCAGCTCCACCAGCAAAAGATTGCTTTGCCAATACCACTGACATTTTAACACATAGGGTGAAGCCGCAAATAAATGAAGCACCTGCATCTGTTGGTGGTCACTTAGATACAATATCCAGGCAAAGACAGAATGGAGGGCCATGTTTTTTGATAGACAACATAATAATTGTTTAGTTGCTCTCAGAAGAACCATGAGAGACTACTCCATCTACCTTCTGAAGTTACCCCATACATGATCGTCCTTAAAAATGTGCCTCCCTTTTCATCCAGTAAGGAAGAAGACTGGAAGCAGCTAAAGAACAAAACTGTGCGCTGGTTAGCAAAAGCAGCGGACTGGTCAGAAAGTGATAATTTGTATTACAATGTAAATAATTTTGAATGGGTCTCATGAGTGGGCTCATGGACAGAAACGGCGTTAGGCGATTGTATTGTGGTCATTTTGGGAACAGGTCACTAGTCCATTGCTTTATGGATGGGCTTTCTTGGCGCAATAACTCAAGTAGTTCAATTCAGGCAGTACCATTAGGGTACTTCTACAAGCCACAAGTACATAGGGGATATGGGCTATTACCAACAGCTGCTAAAATGTTACCTGACTTTACAAATCCAACTTTTAATCACTTTTCCCCATTAGATTATGTAGAATGACTACATTTCTCGGCCATGAGTAGTGTTGGACATTATAAGTATGTATGAGCTAAAATATACATTGTCTGACGCCCCTTAGTGTGCTATGGATAACTTAACACCTATTGCGATGTCCCAGGTAGCCAGCTCTAATTCTCCTGACCCAATAGAGACTCCTCTACCTCCTTTCAATGTCATGTCACAAGGAGTGTTGGATCAACCTGGGGCCCAATTGACACCGTTACAGTGGCTCCAGATGGTTGTGAGCCAGCCGTCCACTGTCCAATAAATTAAAATCTGAGCAATGGGTCACTTTTATTCAGAAATATAGCATTATATGTTTTCAGGAAGCCTGGATGAGAGAGCCTGCACCTATAAATGGCTATTTTTCCATTCATACATCAGCCAATGTAGCGATATGTAGCTATGCTAGGGGAGGTTTACTAACTCTGGTTTCAACAACATTGACCAGTAGAATAGGTAAGACTTATCTTGATTCACCGCACTTTCAGATTATTAGTATTCTTTTTAGGAAAAATGTGACTTTGATTATTTTTTTTTAAACAAACTATATAGGTTTTTAATATCAATCTGTGTAGTTATGCATAGTGATACACATACATTCTGGCCGTAGCCATTGTCAATTTATCTTAGAACAGATTCCGTGGCCCCTTTCAGCTGGAGTTCATTTTTCCATCTTCTCCTCCTGTTGCCCGGATAAGGAATTTTGCAGGATCCTCGTGTTCTCCCCTCCCCCACATAAAACCAAACAATTAACTAGGTTCCCCCCGCACTGCTGTCTTCATTGTACTTCCATAGCTCGGAAATGTACCGCCCGTACCAGATCGTGTGTGAGATTCCACCGCAGGTGCCCCCCGGTCAGTAGTTACCCTCCTCTGAAAAGAATGCTATATGGCCATCCCTGTTCTGGATCTCCTTTGCTCTCTCCCCTTGTCTCTGCCGCTAGGGAAGCTCCTGTAGTGGTGGCCTCTCAGGGGTAGAAGCTTCAGATGCCTGCCCATCTCGCTGTGTGTCATTCATCAACGCCTCCCAAGCCTTCCCCCACTTTGCATTCCTCAGAAGGACCCTGCTCTCACATGCCGCACCTTTTACCAGCTCCCGCTTCCACCCCTGTACACTGAGGCCCCTCAGATCTTTCCATTTACAAGTATTTTCCCGCTTTGCTAGGACAAAGGCGAGATCCTGGAACCTGTCCGTGGATCTGGTTTTGGCAGTGTGGAAACAAACCCAGTAGTACATGTGTCGCTGTGCATGGGATCACCCTCTTTGTGATCCTAGCCGTCTCCTGCGTCACGTCTTGCCAGTAACGTGCTAATTTGTATTTATTTATTTGTATTTATTTATTTGTAAAGCGCTAACATTCATCCTTGGAAGGACATCACGGCGCTGAGGAGAGGTGGCAAGTGATTCGATAGCAGCTCTGGTTGAGGATTATTGATCTGATCTGGGGAAGAGAACTGTCTTTAGTTGTTTCCTAAATGAGAGGAAGCAGTCATTTGTTCTAAGGTTAGAAGGTAACTCATTCCATTTTGTTGCGGCAATGTGAGAGAAGGCCCGTTCTCCCATCCTGACAGTCCGTGCTCGGGTGGTGGAAGCTCTACCTGACATTATAGATCGTAGGTTCCATGAGGGTTTATGGAATCTAATCTTGTCATGTAGGATGTTGGGGCCTGTGTCGTGAAGTACTTTGTGTGAAATACATAGTAGTTTAAAAGTGGCTCGTTGTCGCATTGGGAGCCAATGAAGCTCACGCATGCAGTTTTTGGCTGAGTCGTATTTTCTTTTATTACAGATGGCTTTGGCCGCGGCATTCTGAACCATCTGCAATTTAGAGAAAAGGTAATCTGCCATTCCCACAAACAGGGAGTTACCATAGTCCAGCCTACTCATCAATAGTGACTGGACTAGTGTTTTCCTGCACTCTGTCGGAACCCAGGGGAAGACTCGTCTAAGCATCTTCAATAGCCCGAAGCCTCTGCCGCAAACTATGGAGACATGGGATTTCATGGATAAGTCCTTATCCAGTGTTATGCCTAGATTTTTGGCTTTTGCAGTAGGGTTGGGAGGCGAGCCCAGGTCACTCGGCCACCAGCTGTTGTCCCAAGCCTGTGTGCCTCTGCCGAACAGTAGGATTTCAGACTTGTGAAGTACAGCTCCACACCATGTGGATGTATGTTGCTCCCACCATATCAGACCTCGGCCATTGGGCGTCTTCCCTGGCAAAATATCTGTTGATAAGTTCCAGGGTCAGATAAGCCCAGTGGAACATATACAAGCTAGTCAGGTTAAAGCAGGCATTTCTGGAGACCTTCACCGCTCGTTCAAGTACTTTCTCCCAATCTTTGTCCGCTATCGGACTGGGGATGTCACCCTCCCATTGGTTTTTCAACCGGTCTAGCGGCAATATGGTATCACTCCCTATGGCCCTACAAAGACATGCGACCGCCTTGATGGTTCCCCCGGCCAGGCTTATATATTCGCAGGTGGCTTGTCACTCCCGTTCCGTCGTACCCGTCCCCCAGTGTCGCCTCATAGCCTCCTTTACTGCCCCATAGAGTAGGAAATGCCCCTGGGGAACACCACAGTCAGTACTAAAGTCCTCAAAAGAGAGCAGCTCCCCATCCCAGAAAAGATTTCCCACCTTTGTAGCCACCGCCTGCACCCAGTCATCTATACCATGCCAATTTCCTCCACAGGGTAGGGCACTCAGTTTTGTAATCACTATTTCTGGCGAGTAGGGGCGTTTCGTCCTGGGTTTCTGTCGGTACCGACTCCAACACCGTCTGATCACACTATGCTTGTTACTACTAGCCTGTCTTGGTCAAGCAGTTCCTAAGAGTGTGTGGAACACCCACATCCTGTCCGGAGTGAAGGGTGGAACTCCTCTGTCCTTATCAATGCTTCCCACCACCCCCTGCGTGAACCTCTGCATTTGTCCTGCCATATAGTATGTCTCCATATCTGGCAGTGCTAGGCCCCCCCTCTGATCGGGGTTGTTTTAGCGTGCTCAGGGCTACTTGCCTCCGGCCCGCTCACCATATGAATGGCGATAGGCATGAATCCAGTTCCCGGAACCAGGCTGCCGAGATCCACACTAGTAGTGTGATAAAGAAGTACAGCAGCCGACGGAGAGCCACCATTTTAAGGAGTGAGAGACGGCCCACCATGGAAAGAGGAAGCTTTCCCCAGAAGGTCATGCTATCCCTTAGGGAGCACCACACTTGTTCTATATTCCCCTCTTTTACATCTGCCATGTCGTGGAAAATGCGCACTCCCAAATATCGGAAGCAGCATGACGTCCATCTCAAGTCACCCAGGTGGCAGCATGTCCGCCATCACCTGGAACAAACTAGACTTCTGTCAGTTCACTCTAAAGCCCGAGAGGGCCCCGAACTCGTCCATCATCCTCCGTGCCCCCGGCAGATCCCCCCCGCCGCCGCAGAAACATGCGAAGGTCATCTGCGTACAGTGCTATATTTTGCCTCTGTTGCCCCAACTGCAGTCCATAGTAATCTTTGTCCGATCTTGCCCCCCATGCCAGTGGCTCCATAGCCAGGGCGAACAGCAGGGGGCTGACAGGACACCCTTGGCGCGTACCCCTCTCCACCGAATACTGCCCCGATATCGTGCTTCCAGTGCTGACTCTCGCCACTGGGTCTGCATACAACAACTGTACTCCTCGCAGGAACCCTCGTTCAAGGCCCATCTTGTTCAGAACAGCGTGCAAGAACCCCACTCAAGGCTATCAAAGGCCATTTCTATGTCGATATTAAGCACTGCCCCTGTCCGATTGTCGTGTGCTCCGAGCTCAAGGACCGATAGCAGGCGACGAATATTCAAGGTCGTACTCCTGCGGGGAATAAATCCTGCCTGATCCCATTGTACCTGGGATGGTAATAACCGCATTGCCAGTATCTTACTAAGAATCTTATAGTCGAGATTCAACATCGATAAGGGCCGATACGTTGCACATTCCTGGGGAGGCCTTTCGGGCTTCAGAAGTGGAATCACCACTGCCTCCATAGTGGTGTCTGGCAGGTGTCCCCTCTCTTCCGCTTCTGCATACATCTCCAAAAGTTTGGGGGTCAGTTTTTCTATGTACGCCACATAGAATTCTTTGTGGAACCCGTCTGTGTCCGGGGTCTTCCCTCTGGCCAGCGCCTTAATGGCCACCCTCACTTCACGTTCCGTGATCGCCCCCGCCAGCTGGGGACCCAGCTGGTCCATATCTTCCTCCTCCAAGGTAGGCAGAGTAAGGTCCGCTATAGAGCCCTCTATGTCCCCTTCTTCCCAGGGCCCCGAGCTCTAGTAGCGCTGTTCGTAATAGCCTCAGAACCTATCGTTGATGGCATTTTGTGGGTATAAGGAGTACCCCTCAGAGTCTGCGAGTTCTATAATTGTATTACCCCTGCGGGTTGGGCTGCCCAGCCACACCAGGAGTGTGCCGGCCCGGTCCCGCTCCACGCGTGTCCTGTCCATGTAGGTCTTATAGTCAAAACACCTCAACCTTTCCTCCTGTACTGCCACCTCTTCCTTCTTTTCAAGCAACTCTTGGCGGAATTCGGGTGGTTCGGGCAGTGAAGTTCCACCTCGCGCAATGCTTGGTCAGCCCATTCTATGTCTGACAGTAACGAGCGCCTCACCCCAATAGAAAGCGCCATGCATCACCCACTAATGACCGCCTTGAAGGCCTCCCATTCTGTCATCCTGGAGTTCGTGGTCTGGGTGTTATCAGCAAAATATGCAACAATATCGGCCCGAATCTCATGTAGGAACACCTGGTCTTCTAGTACCTCAAGTTTGAGGCACCATGTGGGGTTGGGCTGCTGCTGGAACCCCCAGTGTAACCAAGCTGCAGGAGCAAGATGACAGCTGTGACCTCGGCCGAGTAGGCTGGTGCGGAGTCTCCCGGATCCCCACCATCCCCGCTCTGGCTATCCCATTCCCGGGCAATCCGAACTCATAACGGAACTTCCATAGAAACTACGTGCTCTGCTCTGCTTACCTGCATGGCGCTTATCTTTCGTCTGCAACACCTCAGACCGAGACTCCCCGCCAAATCGCTGTGGAGCTGCCGTGTTCTCCTTCACCCTCCCGCGTTGTACTCGTCAGGCTCTATCTGGCGGGGCTATCATCATCCGGCGAGTTGTGGCAGCCAGAACCAAACGCCAGGGATGCCGCCGAAAATTACAGCAAAAGCCGCGGCAGCTACACTGAAGCCTCGCAGCTCCACACGGAATGCACCTGAAGGGGAGGCCGTGACTTCTGCAAAACGGAGTGTTTCGAAATCCCCGCCTTCCTCTATTGACATTCCCTTACTCCCTGCATCAAAGAAAGGGCAGAACATGGTGGAGAAGAAGGGGCAGACACTCCCACATATGTTCAATCTCTCCCTTCAAAAACAGAAGACTTCTTCCAGAGGAAAACAGATAACGAAGTCCCTGGCCGGTAAGGAGTCAAATATCGAGATGGATACTTTGTCTCTAACTTTACAGTTGCAGCCTCATCCCCTGCTGAGTGGGGAGCCGTGACAAGAGACCTTGTGGATGATCACGGGGGGTTTGAAAGCCTACTTGCTGTTCGTACTGCTTATCTTCGACCACCGGAGTCCCTCTGCGAGCCTGTCTCCCCCTGCCGCACTTTCTCCAGCAGTGCGCGATCGTGCGGTGAGCGGGCCCAGGGACTTCAACCCCCAGCCTGCAACGCGGCCGGAAGCCGCGCATCACGAAAGCGCGCCAGGAGGCGCATAAAGCACAGCCTCGTCCCCTGCTGAGTGGGCAGCCGTGACAAGAGACCTTGTGGATTATCACGGGGGGTTTGAAAGCCTACCTGCTGTTCGTACTGTTGATCTTCGACCACCGGAGTCCCTCTGCGGGCCTGTCTCCCCCTGCCGCACTTTCTCCAGCAGTGCGCGGTCGTGCGGTGAGCGGGCCCAGCGACTTCAACCCCCAGCCTGCAACGCGGCCAGAAGCCGTGCATCACGAAAGCGTGCCAGGAGGCGCATAAAGCACAGCCTCATCCCCGCCTCGCGGGACCGCACGCGGGACCAGCCGGGCCAAGCCCGGGCAAAGGGCGGGCCCTCTGTGGCCCTCGGAGGCCAGAGGAGGCTGGGCTGGGCCGCCCCACTTTAAATTTGGCATCTGACGGGTAAGAGGCGATAAGAAGATAGGGAAGACCGTGACTGTGACCTAAATACAGTGAACCTTGGGCCACCTATAGTTTAAAGTAAGATGGCCCTGAAATCAAAGAAGGGGAGAAAGACTGAACTGATGAGATCAGGTGGCAGTACAATTGGGACCTTAGAAAGCTTCTTCACAAGGGCAGCCAGGGTGTTGGGGAAGGAAATAGAATTAGCGGAGAAGCGGCTATCCTTGGAACTTGGTGCAACAAAAAGGTCGTCGCTAGGTGCGATAAGAGATGCGGGTACACCAGAGCTTGCTGATGGCCAAAGACTTAACGCAGTTAATTTGATATCCCCAGGAAATGATCCAAATGAGACTATATCTACTATTGACGATAACTCGTCAACCTGTAATAGTGTCTCTTTAGAGGAATTCCGTTCAATAGTATTAAAAAGTAAAACAATGCCAAATGATAGCAGACCTGTGTGCTCCAAGCAAGCAGGAAAAAGGAAAAGGGGAGGGAAGCGTCATGTAGTTAGGAAACCTAAAGTCCCAAAAACTACTAATAAATTGGTGAAAACATCTTCGAGTAAAGCCAAGGTTATTCCACCTAGCCCTCCTAGACTAAACTCGCCCCTAGCATTATCTACACCCTTCCCAGAGATTGATTACCAACTTTGAGCCACAGCTGATAGTGATGGGGTTTGTACCATAGCACATATGGAGCACCTATTAAGATCATTTACTCTCCCACTTATTGAGAGGCTGAAGGTCCTAAATGATATGGTGGACAATCTCTATAAGGTAGTTGCAAACAATAGAAATGGACAAGGGAATCCAGAATCTAGTAAGCAAAATAGGGGATATGCTAATGAGCAAAGTAAGCAGGATAAACCTACCCTCCCCACCCCATGTCTGAAACCAGTCAGTGTAGCTGAGGGGATACGAT
Source organism: Lissotriton helveticus (assembly GCF_964261635.1). NCBI lineage: Eukaryota > Metazoa > Chordata > Amphibia > Caudata > Salamandridae > Lissotriton > Lissotriton helveticus. The sequence continues at coordinate 1,059,520,425 of NC_136068.1, read as the reverse complement.
TGATCAGACCAAAGAGTGACTCAGGGAACAACACAGGGAATAAAATACGTAGTGAGAACACTCAAGTTAAAGAGCAGAGGAATCTCGGGGTAAACTCATGTTCCACGCAGGATGAGGGAGCAAGATGCATAGCTGAATTAGCAAGCACCCCTGCCAAGCTTCGGACCCTCAACCTACCACCGCAATCTGCACCACTGGTCTTAGTGCTAGGAAATGTGCCACCCCTCAAGGAGGGAGCCAGAGAGAACTACAATCAGCTGAGAAACAAGGTTATGCACTGGCTGTCTAGCAATACAACAGAGGGTAGGGTGGTTGGGCCGAATATCATAATGGTTAGACGGGTGTTTTGGCGTGGCAGTTCTAGGAAAATCAAAAAAGGGTGACTGTGTGGTGATCAACTTTAATAGCCAAGTACCAGTTGAGAGGATTATGAGTGAAGTGGGATGTGGGGGGTTGTTAGGGGTCAAGGTATTGAGATCTTACCGCTAGGCTTCTTCTACAGACCCATAAATCAAGCAAGACCTGTTAACGGGAATAATTGGCAACAAGTGAGGAGAGTTCCCCATGGCCAGGAAGGATACCAGGGTGGAACACTAGGAGGACAGAGATGGGGTATACAGGGGTTTAATAGGTACTTAGGGCCTAATAGATTTACAGCATTGTCCGGTCTAAATAACTGTGACTGACGGTGCGGAAGGAACAAGGGCTATATTAAACATAAGGGCCGCATCCAAAAGCAGAGCGGTGTAGGGTAGTAATATCCTTGGAAGGGGATGAAATAGGAGGTGTACCAACAGAACCCCATAATGCACAAGATTTAGCACTAGGAATTACACCTTACGCAGAGGTCTTTATCGATGCAGTTAGTGGAATCCCTAGTACCTCAAAAACGGATGCAACTAATTTGAATAGAATACAAGCTACCCCCAAAGCAAGTGATGATAAGCCCATTGGGAAACCAGCATGTGTAGTGGTGACCCGGGCAAAGGTAGCTGTGCCATTGTCAAATGAAAATGTTAACCACCCTCTGACAAAGGCAGCAGCATCACGAGATAGGGTAAGGGTAGTTTTCTGGAACGTAAATGGTTTGGAGAACAAGGTTTCTAACACAGTATGGAGGGACTTTATAAATCACTTTGATATACTTTGCATTCAGGAAACATGGATTATAGGGGAAAAACACCTGGATGGCTACAAGACTTTTCATATCTCGGCTGTATACTCCGCTCATGGTATACACAAAGGGGGAATTTGGGTATATGTATCTAATTTACTGAGAGTGCGGGGGATAAAAATGCTGAAGTGTTCCCCCTATTATCAAATGGTGTCCATCCAACTAATATCGGGGCTAGGCTTGCTGGTGGTGAACCTTTATAATAATATAAAAGGAAATTTTGTGGAGGTATTGAATAATCTGATGGAAGACTTAAATCACTTGTACCTTGCCAATGATAGAGATATAATTGTTATGTGGGGAGGGGATTTTAACATCAGCATTTGTAATTCACATGTATGTAGTTCCAGAGAAGATGAGTGGGAAGGAAGTAATAGTGCGAATCATTTTACACACTCAGAGAAAGGGGAAAAAATAAATGACATTATGGCCACCTTTGACCTTGGGTTTGCAAATATGATGAGCTCTCCTTTGGTGGTATTTAGCCTGACCTTCATATCAAGGGGCCTACCATCGGTCATTGATTTCATACTAGTCCATAATAAACATCATAACCGGGTGGAGAAGTTTGAGATCCACTCAAATGGCCTCAGCGACCACATGCCTATTAGACTTCATCTAACCCTACCAGTCTCCAATAAATCAACCACCATTGAGGCTCTGGCTTGGGTGCAGGATGTAACACTGGCACGACTAAATGGTTTTAGTCTAAAGTGGAGGGCATTAGATCCTGTGGAAACAAACAAGGGGATTATTACTAAAGCTTTGTCACACATTCAGGTCTGCCTAGACGAAAAGGCCACACACAAAGAAATACTGGATGCCTTTGGAAGTATCACTGCGGTAATTCAGGATACCCTTATTAAAACCAGTAAAAAGCGTGGCACGGGGTGGTTCGATACCCAATGTACAAAGGCATATACCAAGCTAAAAGCCGCGCTTAGCGCTAAACCTAGAGATCACAAACTAATAAGAAATTGTAGAAGGGCATATAACCAAGCTAGATCACAACGGAAAAGGGAACTCAAAGAACAAGCATGGCAAAATCTGCTTCAAGCCTCAGAAAACAGAAACCCTAAGCTGTTTTGGCAAGCAGTTAAAGCCCCTTATTTCACCAAGGAGAATATGGCAACAATAGAGGTCGCCATTGATGAGAGGGCAAGGATCGACTTCTTCTCAAATGTTTACAAAAGGGAGGGGGGAAGTCCAAGTCTTATCACCGAAACGGATGCACCAACCATGGACCACTCACCGATAGGCCTAGAAATTCGCCTTGACGAAGTTCTGATGGCAATTAATAGTAGTAAAGGAAATAAGGCCCTGGGCCCTGACGGAATACCAAATGACGTCTTTAAGTTGACCCCGGATTTGTGGGCCCCAATATGCACGCGTGTCTTGCAGTCATGTTGTGCAATAGGATTTATTAAAACCTGGTCTGAATCGGTGATAATACCGATAGTCAAAAAGGGGGATAGAGAGAGCCCATCTAATTATAGGCCAATTTCCCTATTGGACTCCCTTATGAAGCTAGCAGGCAGGGTGGTCCTAAATAAACTCCATATATGGACAAACGACAACAACATTCTGAGTACTGTTCAATACGGTTTTAGAGAGGGGATGGGTACGGTGGAACAGGTCCTCAATTTTGTAATAATTCAAGGGAAATACACACGGGCAAAGAAAGACCGCCTATATGCCATCTTCATTGATCTCACAGCTGCTTTCGACTGTGTGGACCATGCGAAGTTATGGCTAACACTGGAAGAAAATAGGAGTGGAACCAGCCATAGTATCTTTCCTTCGCCAGTTGTATTCTGGGGCTACAGCAAGGGTGAGATACGCGATGAAGGGAGAATGCACTGGGCCTTTCGGCATAGAGAAGGGGGTGAGACAGGGCTGTGTGCTGGCCCCATTCCTATTCTCCATTTATACGAACGCATTGGAGGGGGAATTGGAGGCCAGTACAATTGACCCCCCGAGATTTGGTGAGAGACAGGCTGTCTCACTCCTCTATGCGGACAACACAGTGCTTATGGCCCGAACAAAGATGGGTGCAAAAAGGGCATTAGCAAAATATAATCATTTTATGGGATCAAGGGGGCTAAAAATCAATGCCAAAAAATCATTCATGATGGTGTGTGGAAAGGGGCGGGCCGAACATAAGGAAATTAAGGTGGATGGCCTCACAGTTGGATGTACAAAAACCTTCCCTTACCTGGGGGTATTGCTCGATGGTTCAGGCACGTGGGGTGCAGCCATAAAGACCAGGACCTTGCTATTTAAACGCTCTATAGCGGCCGTTATGAATTTTTCTAAACAATTGGGTAAAAGACCACCGGAAATCCTTCTAAAAATTTACATGGCAAAAAGTAGAAGTATCGCTCTATATGGGGCCGGTATCTGGGGGATCCAAAATGCACCAACTATTCAAATAGTTGAAAACTGTTTTCTAAGATATTTATTAGCACTGCCGCAGGGTGCGTCAACATTTAGCTGCCATGCAGAGTTAGGTCTGGATCACATCTCCGATCTTATAAAACTTCAACCTATCTTACTCTGGCATAGGGTATGGACGGCGAAAGCCTTGGGACTTAATCGGGACATTATAAAGGATGCTATGGCCCTTGATAATGTAAAATGTATTCCGTGGTTAATGTATGTCAAGAATACCCTCTCAGATTTGCAAAGACCAGAGTTATACAGTTACCCAGATAATAACAGCGGGATATAAAGGAAAGAACTGAAAAGATTATGTATGAGTCACTTTGAAACACTAAGAATCTCAGGTGAACTCTTGAAATGTACAGTCATTCAACATCAAATTACCTTGACATGCCAGCTGATCCAACCCTATTTATCTATTTGTAACGTGGGCTTTGACCGTTTTATATTAACACGGATTTGAACTATTTTTTCGCCTGGTAACGTTTCCATTAAGAAATGACTGGTCACGCAATCTGGCACCCTGTACTTGTGATAATTCGTCTACACAATCCACTTTCCATCTGATCTTATTTTGTAAACATTACTATATTGAACGCAGAAGCTGGATCAGACAATATTTGAGACAGGGTTATTGGCGACAATGTAGACCTGCGTATTTAAGCTTGCTACAATTAGGGAGTGAGAAATGTATCATGGATATGATTGGCTTTTTAAAAAGCATTTTAAAGAAACGGAAGTTAATGATGACAATTGAATGTCGACCTAATCGAGATAATTAATGTATATAACATGAATTGCTTTATATCGATGATGTACCATTTTAATGCTCTTTTTCTTTTACAAAAATAGTTGTTTTTAATGGAGGGTGATTATGTATGTTATGAAATGTGTATATTTATTGTGAAGCTTTTATGATTTTATACACTGTTAAAATCGAATAAAGCATTTCTGAATCAGTTGCAGTCACAGCTATCAAAATTAACTCCTGATTTAGCGCTTGTTAGCGTTACTGAAACCCCGGACTCCGATCTGCACCCTGACTCCCAGCAATCTGACTTATTGCTGTCTCAGCATCTAATTAATAATGAATTAGATAAGGGGGGTGCAGACACCGGCTCACATCTTGGGATACAATAATTTACCGGCTGCTCTTATACAAAAATCAACCGATATGTCTAGTATTGTATCAATACCTCCACCCCAATGCATGCTGGGAACTGTAGTGCAGCCATCTACTTCATCTGATGTCCATCTGGCTCCCCTTCTCGACCAGACCCCTAATTTGTCATTTATAAATGATACAGCTATTATCGAAGAGTCTGGTCTTGATTCAAGGGGGTCAGAGTGCACCGAGCCCCCGGATAAATTCTATTCAGCTTCGGGTCATTCATCAGTTGAGGAGGATCCAGAGTTTAATGCTGAGCTTGAATGGTCTGATTATGATAGCGAAGCAGGGGATTGGCGCATGAGTGAGGCTTCCAAAGACTTGAATGATGTGAGCGCTATTAACACAGTTCGTAAAGTTCCCCCCTATTCCAAAGGACTGATAAACACTGCTGGCCTACAGAATATTATGTTAGATCAATCTGTAATCAATAATGGGGCTACACTAGCTAATCCCTCTGGTACGTCAACAGAACCTCCTGAGAATATTACCCTCTCAATAATTTATCAGACCATTATCTCCCATAGAGAGGCCACAAGACAGGAGAACATCCATACACAGGGGGCATGCCGCAGAATACAGAATTCACTGCGTCGAGTGGTGAAAACATGCACTGACATTGCCTCTAGAGTTGGGGAAGCTGAGGAACGGATCTCTGCGCTAGAAGATGCACTAGTGGCCCAGAAAGAACTGACAACAGAGATTAAGGAGCAGCGCACTGATATTCTATGGAAGCTTACGGATTTAGAAAATCGAGCCAGAAGAAACAAGTTAAGAGTTTTAGGAATCAAAGAAAATTTAGAAGGCAAAGACCCTCAGCAGTTCATAGTTGAACTTTTTTCGGAGGCATTCCCAGAAGTCACACAATGGGACTGGAATTTAGAAATACAGCGAGCACACCGGTTTCCATTTCAGCAACGCCGTATTTCAGTTTCTGGCTCTAGTAAAACCTTTCCACGTGATATTTTGATATGTTTTAACAATTTCCTTGCACGTGAGAAAATATTTGATCTTGCCAGACCTGATAAAGAGCGGTCTGCGAAGGGATGCCAATTTTTTGTTCGGCCGGATTTCTGTCCAGCCACAGTTGAGAGACGTTGGCACCTTCGTCAGTTGATTCCTCTCTTTCAGGCTAAGGGTGCTCAGGTTTTTCTACTCTCTCCCTCTAAGCTGAAAGTGATATGTAAGGGGCAGACCAAGTTCTTTACATCAGAGGTCTTGGCCAAGGAGTTTCTGGGGACTATCTAATTTGAACTGCCTTATCAAATCTAAATAGCCACACCAAAAATTGGATTGACTCGGGATGGGATACCTGTTTATTTTCAAGATTATTGACTTTAGTAGACCTGACTGATAGCTTGTTATGGGTTGTTTCTTAGCTTTTTTAGCTTTTTTCTTGTCTATCTGGTGGTCAGGTCTCCTTCAGAGTTTCAACGAGGGATGGTTTCGGGCTTCGGGAGGCAGTGGGCCTCACCAACCTTGTCGTGTATTTCTATAGGTTCTGATTCGATCCCCCTATTCCTGACCCTATTCTGGTTAAACTTACTAGCTAGTTAACTAACAGTCAGCCCATGAGGCAAGAAATCCCCCATGATGCAGATACCGTTATCTGACGCAGTCACACTACGGCACAGGAACGTGTTATCTGATTAGGTCATAACGCTTGAGATCTAATTAGACAAGCGACATTCCTCCAGCCCCTGATAAGGCATACGACGTTCTCATAACAAATCAAACCTATGACAACCTGGATAATCCGTGCGGCCATTGTTTTGATTTCACAGAGAACTTTAGTAAAGAATGTGCTAACGAGCAAGTCGTATGACATCTTTATTGACGTACCTATGTCCATCCTTACGTCAATCCCGGCACCTTTAAGGTATAAATATTGCCGACCTTGCCCTATGCAAAACACACGCGTGGTGACAAGACGGAGCAGCCATACTTGCCGAAGCCGAGAGCAGAAGCAGACCCCGCAGGCAGCAGCCCCGCCTTCCTGACGCGCTGAGAGACGCGCTGCTATCTCAAGCCGAGAGACCCAGCACCGGCGCTTCTGGGCAGCCCTCGCAGGCAGCCTGGAATATCGAGAGCAGAGAAAGAGATACCATTCCTCATTCATCCTAAATTCCAGGTACAGAACTGAATAACCCCTCCTAGAGAATTCTTTAGTTATTCACTTGGCAAAAACAAACTTAAACTAAACTGTAACTTTCTATTCCCGCCCACGCATTAGACTTAGGTCAGGTACACGGGGTAGGCGTATTTAGAAACACCAGTTGAGTACGTTTAGTCAAATGTATATGTGTATGTAAATATATTTTAATCATTTTAAACATCATATGGCTCAGAAACCATATCAATGTTTTTACAGTATTATTTTATACTATTGCTTCTAATGTATGCACTTTACTTAACTATAAGTATCGCAATAATATCGATCCATTTCTCTTGTACGAGAAAAGAGACTGATCAATAAATAACATCTTTTATTGAACACGCCCGTCTCTTCCTTTTCTCTACATTCTGATGAGACTAAGAATGCACGTACTGACTGAGTAAAATAATTGCCTTGTGCTCACACGACTCTCGAGATTGACTCTTGATTAGGGGAGAGCAAAGTTGTCATGTTCTATGGTTGTCAGAAACTAAATCCCTTCTTGTCTAATCAGGGGAGTTCATCCTTCCTTGAACATTCGAGAAAGTTTCTAGCGAACTCTGAGCTTAGCTGGCAAACCCAAAAATTAAGTCTAGTTTCGACAGTAGTAGACCTAGTTAACGTCTGGCCTAGGCCTTTACTGCTGTAGGTACTATTCCAATGCGCAGAGCCTATTGGGAAAATAGGAGCTACACTACATGGCGCCCAACGTGTTTGGAAAGGGCGATAAAACTAACGTAAGACATTTAGAGTAACTCAGTCGTGCTTTCTCACTCAGACCCCTTCTCCCAAATACTCCAAAGACGTCTGGAGTGGGTGAAAGGTAATATCCTCCAAAACCTCGCAGGAGGGAACTCCTATGTAAGGTTCTTGGTTTAGTCAACGTTGAAGGATAAAACAGTTCCAAAATATTGTGCACCTAATCTCTGTTTCCATAAAGAAACCTGATCTGCAAATAAAAATAATACCATCCTGTCAGTAAAATGGGAGACAGTGATGGAGAAAGAGAGGCAATTAGATTAGCTACTGAAATAGCAGATGCTGATGCTACCATGCAAACAGCAGACCCGGATATAATACTCATCCCGGTCGCCAAAAGGAGATCTATAACCTTAAAACTTATAGAAAATGGACTGACACCTAGAGGTGGCACAGTCATATTCGTAATTGAGGCACACGAATATCGGCAGACAGAGGTATACTATACATGGATACATTTTCCAGCAGCAAATGCTGTAACAAAGTACTTCCACTATTACAAAGTAGAGGAACCTCCTGAAACGTACACTCCTTTCGAGGAGGTGGAAGTACCACTCAAATTCCAAGAGCATTTGCTCTTATTTGATGGCGCCCTAAAACATAATAATCACATTACAAGGCTCGGTCCTTTAGGAAGACCAGGAGCAACGTGGCCGGTCTTAGCCGGATACACACCACATCCAGACATCGACGAGATGACTGCACCAGAGCTATTAATACAGCTAAAACAACTACTAAAAATTCACAGACAATTAGTTCAGTATGTAATGCGGACTTCAACAATTCAGCCAGCGATTAAAATTCCACAGCTGACCCCTCACCAGGGGAACACAAATAAAATCACACCACAGAACATCCAATCCTGCCTAGGTAAGGTTCCAGCTAAACGGGAACAGATACCATTCTGGTTGGCACAGAAAATCACCCAAATAGAGGCGGTGTTTCCTGACACCACCCCATTAGAAAAGCACAGGATTCTGACTATATGTCTCCCAATGGGAATCGCACCACACATTGAGGACTGTGACACTTGGGGTACGGTCTTTGCTTCAATCTACACAAAAACGCACGGTGTTCCATCCATTTCGGTAATACCAGATGTGCTAAAACAAATTCAAGATGAATACGGTCCAGAACCTGCTTTAACTCTTGGTATGAAATTACTGAAAGACTTCAAGCAGGTCTCGGCTATATTACTAGCCAACATAAAGGGTGAAGCAGCAAACGTGGCGATCCGCCAGAGGTTAAAAGAGACAGATATAGCAGACCAACCAGCTGAAATTGCCAGAATCATAGAAAAATCCTATGAAGAACTAGGCAGAGATAGTCTAGGTGGAATACCAGTAAAACCGCAACTGACTACAAGTCCAGAAAAAATATTTTTTAATAATAATTCACCAAAAAAGAACTGGGATGGAAATAAACAATCCAATCCTAAAGAAAAGAAATTCCAGTCCAGAGGAAGGTCTCCTAGGCGAAGAGAGAAATCTCCAAACCCGAGACAAAGGTCACCTCAGAGTGAACCCTCTGGGAATAGATATAACCTTAGAAATAGGGATAATATTAAAAAACCTGATAGATATCAAGACATTGATACACGTCCGTCTCAATCTTTTCAGAATTCCTCGCAGAAATCGGAAAGAAGAGGACGATCAGAAGAGCACGCCAAGTCCAAAGACAAGGAACCTGCTCAACTGAAAAAGAAATCACAATTTCCAAAAAAGAAGGTAGCCAGTATCAAGGTAGTTAACAATGCCGAGAATACTGAGGACACAACTGAAAAACGGAGAATGGGCTCAGACAATGCTAGACAGCGCAGCAGAGGTGAGCATAGCTCGCAAAGTCCTTATGAATCATCTGGAGACAGTGGACACGAATGAATACCTTCAAGTGGAAACTGCAGATACCAGAGTTAGCAAGCCCCACAAAATATACGAGATAACATTACGTATAGAGGGAGATAAGACTAGGAAAATAAGGGGACTATTTTGGGATAACCTATCCAAGGGCTATGACATCCTTCTAGCTGAAAAAGACTGGCCACCGGAGTTTGTCAGGGAGTGCCCTCATGGCGAAGAAGTAATTATGCCTGCCTTCTCGAATCAAATACCGATTCATAAAAAATACACACTTGCTAGAAAGTGGGCAGTGGCCTTAGCACCTGCTTTATATAAAAATCACGTAGGATGGGATGAGGATTCTCCTCCTCACAAAGTCCAGTTAAAATCACAACCTACTGCACAAAGGCAGTACCCAATTAAGCAAGAAGCTAAAAAACAAGTAAATGAAATACTAGATCAGCTAGAATACCAGGGGGTGATTGAAACTTGCACCTCACAAATGAACAATCCTTTGTTTCCGGTCTCCAAACCAGACAATTCGTACCGTCTAGTTTTGGATTACCGACACCTTAACACATGTTGCAAAACTTTTGCAGTGCAAAACTCACACAGTGCTGCACTAATGAATAACATAGTGCGCAAAAAATACAAAACAACCTTGGACATCTCCAACGGATTCTTTTGTCAAAACATAGCACCAGAGAGCAGATATTTAACTGCATTTTCAGTAAATGGCACTCAAAAACAATTCTGTCGGTTAGCCCAGGGGTACAAGAACAGCCCGGGGGTATTCTCAGCGAGAGTAACAGAATTACTACAACTATATGATGATGAAGCATTATCTTATGTCGATGACATTTACTTAACAGATGATGACTTGGAGACTCACTTGAAAAGAGTGAACACCATAATACTTGGTTTCGCTGCAGAGGGTTACAAATTCAACTTCAAAAAGTCCAGAATTGCCCATCTGACGGTCCTATTCTTAGGATATGAGTTATCAAGTGAAGGCAAAAGCCTGGCAGACAATTTCCTAGAGAAATGTGCCGTAATCTAAGCTCCTAAAACACTAAAAAACCTACAGTCAATTCTAGGCTTCCTAAATTTCGGAAGAACTTACATTGCAAATTACGCAGAAAGGGTCAAACCCCTTTACGATCTAATTAAACCAGACTTTAAAAGATCCAGTTGGACTCAAGCACACACAGAAATTTTGAGATCCTTACAAACAGACATGCTAATTAAAACAAAATTAGAAACCCGTGATAATACACGCAACCTTGTGATCCGAGTCATCCCAGGGAGATACGGATTCACATACCTAACCTCTAATGAGGGAGATAAGGTACCAATTGCATTCAAATCACATTTGTACACAAAAGCTGAACAGAGATTCAACAACAAAGGAAAAATTGTTCAAGCAGTTCAAACCGCAATAGCTAGAGAAAAAGACATAGCTGACGGTAGACATATCACAGTCAGAACAGCAGAATCAGCCTTTGAGGCATTAACAACACCGTGTACTTTACCAACAACAACATTGGATCCAGAATGGTTACAATGGGTAAATTCAATCAAAACGGACAAAGTATATTACTTCTTTGATCCAGAACTAGAAGAATTAAAAAATCTAAAATATGAAAAAACGTATCCTCTGCCAATCGACATTCTGCCTCTACGACATTACGCCTGTGTAATCTATACAGACGGACATGCTCAACCCTCCGTTTGGGGAGAACATGCATACAATCCCACATGTGAGATTACAAAAGAAGTGTGGCACGGAGGTAAACTAAGACCTCTATTAACAAAATCACACTCAGTAGAAACTAATTCAGAACTACAAACTGAAATATTAGCTTTGAAAATGGCGCTAGATAATGCGGATCGCGAATTCCCGACACTTATAGTGTCAGATTCATATTTCTGCGTCAAAGCATATAACAAGGATTTGCAGACCTGGATTCAGAACGATTACAAAGATGACACGGATGCACCAATAAAGCAGAGACTGCTCTGGGAACAGGTAGCTCTTTTGAAAAAAGAACTACCAAAGACTCACGTGACACACTCACTGAGTCACCAGCGTGATGGCGTTCACGTTGTAGGGAATTCATTGGCTGAAACAGCCGCAGCGGCAGCCAGTAAACCGGCTCCCGTAGATCGAAAAAAGCGTACATTAAAATACATTGACGGCGAAACAGTGCTGGCAGTAAAAACGTCATCAAAAGGCGACTGCTCGGCGTTACCGATCAACTATCCACTCAATTACACATACATCATAGATGCAAACTCCATTCCTTTTGCTCGAATCCCTGGAGTGGGGGATAGAGTGATTCCAAACATGGACAGGAGAAACTTGTTAATCGCAGACGCACACATGGGCGAGGGTCTCAGACACCTTAAATTAAAAGATTCTCTGGAAGAATTACAATCACGGTACTGGTGGCCAGGCATGAGCCTGCACTACACCATGTTTGTAAAAAACTGCCCAAACTGCAACAGAGATCGCAGTGGGGAGAGAAGCAGTTTAATACCTCGTCGTATCAAGGCAGATAACATCACCACTAAAAAGAATGGCTTGCGATTAACATATACAGGCTAGTTCCCACTTATAATGTAGATCCACAGCACTCGGCTGACGTCCGGACTGTTATACAAGATTTGCGAGTCTAAATGGCATATACGCTAAGAGCATGCTACGTTCGACCATTTTTTTTTCTTCTTTTTCTCAGGCAATCCAGCCTGGGGGGGGGAAAGAATGGCCAAATGAGCACAGCCCAGCGGGAATCTTCTCACTTCCTTCCTGAGGGTATGGGATGGTGTAAAGAAAAAACCAAGACAGAAAGCAATCTATAATAGAAAGGATATTAGGTTCGGGAGCTGGGTGGGTCAAACATCTAATAAGTGTCCAACGTAGTCTAAATAACTTGCCAAGAAATTCTCTGAAGGGATTCAGTCCGTACGAATTATTATTCGGAACTAGGATGTTGATCTCTGACCTTGATAGTCAGACTTCAGTGGTAACAGAAAAAAGCTTTGATGTCAAAGACCGTTTGGCTACTTTGCAGGACTTAAACAAAACAAGAAAAGACCTGAGCAACATACAGTTGAAAGAACAGCCAACGACCACTGAAGAATCACCACCTGTCCCAGCAAGACCTGTCTGGATTCCAAAAGTCGGGGATCTAGTCAGGGAGAAGATCGCGGTAAAGAAGGAATTTGGGCCTTCTTACAGAAAAGCAGTTCCTGTATTGTCTGTCAACGGGACAAGATCAGTTGTACTACCGCCACTTGCTGGAAAAAAGGAGAACCGAGTTGTATCCATCGACCTGGTAAAACCACAACATGTGGCCGATAACCAACAGTAGGCCAAGTGGACTCCCAATAAGTAGCAGAACACCAAGGTTTGCTACCAGTACAGAGGTCCTATCAAAGAGGCTCATCACATTCGAAACGCCTACAGAAGAACAACAAGGACTATGCAACAATGCAATAGAACTTAGACCTCTGAAAACCCAAATAAAGACATTTAGCAGAGACACACCAATCTATACAGAAGTACCAAGTGAAAATGCAAGAAACAAAAATCCTGAACCAATTGGAACAATTGACAGAACTGCATCCGGTTACTTCATCAACTTCGATGATTCCTCTGAAGGCTTCAGCGAACAAAAGACACAGCCATCATCAAAATCCTTTAAAGACAAAGCGAAGGAACTTTTGAAACAACTGAAAGAAACATATCTAGTTTCTCCATGGATTGAATTTTGGGTGGGTTTTGGTGCATTTATCCTCATACTTTGGCTCATCATGGTATTTACCTTGGGACGCTTCATTGAGGGAAAATATGCTAAAATGGACACAGCAAGTCAGAACATCAACTTGGTCCTCAAACCACACACATCTTCACACGTCGAGAAAAGAGAACTTTCTTCAGAACCTTCTTCAGCCAACTTCACAGCAATTCCAATATCTGGTGGGGTAGCCTGGGACAACACTGACTATGAAATTTATGGTCCGGTCGAGATCCTGAAATATCCACACCAAATCAAGATCTCCTTGAGTGACTTTGCAAAACCAAACTCATTTGCTGATGATTGGGACTTTGAAAGTATAAACAATATGATGTCTGACTTAGTAATGTCTGCTAAATTTACAAAACATGATTATTTGCAGGGTTCTACAAATTATGACAGCATGTACTGCTATAACCATTATGGTAACCATTTCTTGCATAAATCTGCACAACCTAGAAATGTTTTAAATTTTAATCAATGGGAACATTGTGCTACACCTCCAAAAGGGAGCTCTAGAACCGTGTATGGCAAATATTCATATTTTTCAGGTTTTAACATAACTAATGCTGAAACATTTTATTACAAATTGTCAAACAAGACAGGGATGAAAACCATGATAACCAACACAAAATTGATATATTCAGATTCTTTCTTTGAAAAAATGAATACTTTTGGATTTGATTATTGGGACAAACATGTTGATTTGAAAAGTGTTTGGGGTACTAAAGAATGGCAAGTACAGGGTATAGAAGCTTTGTTTAGAGCCTGCATGATCCCAGAACAAATGATATTTTTAAATGACACCGTTCAACAAACCACCTGTCTTGGCTTAGCCAAAATCAAAGATTTAAATAACCTGTCTATTCCAAAGCCAACAATGTTTAGCAATAACTCTGAAACAGATGAAGAAATAGACATAAACCATATACTTAACCAAAACAGAACACATCCTGATTGGAAACAATGGTTGATCTGGCCCACAGATACAAATAACTGTCAAGATAGATTCCTGAATAAAACACAGGGTTTCAAAATGAACAGGCCAGACCCTAGATATCCCCAAAGACATCACCCAGGGATAATAACAACCTACAGTGTGGGCAAATTATGCCTTCAATGGCTACAAACTTCCACACTGCCTGAAATTAAGCAACACCTAACTTTACTTACTGATGGTGCTGACTTGCGTGATTTCATAATGGGACCACGCAAACAGCGTCAAAAGCGTTTCATAGCAGCCTCTGTATATGCAGCATACAATGAGGCCTGGAAGGTTACTCAAATTGAGACAGCAGAAAGAATACGGGAAATTGACCGTATTAATTTGGAAAAATCACTTTCTGTAGTGGACAATGGGTTAATGACTCTGTCCTCCAGAATTTTTTCATTGGACAGCATTGTGTCTTCAGCAATCGATATATTATCGCAAGACTTACTGTTATTACAACATGGTCAGTCACAATTGCGTTCTATTGTACAGCTTGGCTGGACGTTACAAAATCTGCGTTCAGGCTATGTGCCTTGGCGTTTAATCAACACAACGTCACTATTTCAAACCTTTAACCTTACTGATAGACAAATCGGTATGGCGCAGAAGGGTGCTGATTATACAATCTTGAGCATTGAAAAACTAGAAAGATTACCGTTGACAATGTCAGAACGACCTGTCAGTGAATGGATAATCCACGGAATCATAAATATTCCAATCTCAACCTTCAGGTTTCAATACTGCCAAAAATATATACAGGCTGGCATGTACGAGAAATTGGGAAAGGGGTACCTTAAAACAACATGGAACCTGCCCTATTCACATGCATGTATCAGTAACAAAGGACAGAAAGTGTTTCTTAGTGGCATCAATTGTGCTATGTCACTAAGCGGCACGCTTCTGTGTAACGGTATTAGTTTGCACGGAGCCTGTGAAGGGAATTCATACAACCTTTCATGTCACCAGCAAGGCGCACCTGCAACTGAAATAGAACCATTCTTTCAAAGACTCTATAATGGGAGTTACATTCTTATTGTAGACCGCAGATGCTGTAGTCTTATGCCCGGGACTCCTTATCTCGTCACTACGACGGCGAAGGTCAAGTGCTGTGGACGTTCTTTGTTCCCCAGCTCCTTTCCAGACAGGGAGGCGAGGGCATGGCCCAGTTTGAAAATTACTTCTATTCGAATAGACACTTTAAGCAGAATGAAAACAGTGCTTCTTCAGACGCCTACAAGGCTCACGTCATCTAAAGAAACATATGATCTACAAGTCGCAAGGACGACTGCAGAGATACATACATTATTATCAACTAATTCCCCCATACATTTCGCGGAAATCCTGAGCGAAATCTTAAATATTTCTGATACCACAGGGGTCTCAAAGGTATTTAAGACAGTATTTTCGATGGCATTAACACCATTCAAAGCCATACTGGGTATTTTTCCAGACTTCGTCCATTCGATTTTTGGCGGACTTCCCCTGATCCTAGGACTAATTGCAGGATTATCCAGTATTTGGGTGTCTTTCATAGATTCACATGCCTGAATCATTCCCCGTCGTCGAGACGGGAGCCTCCGGTATATAAAAAAGTAATGTCCTAGAGACATACATAGAGAGAATAGGCCTAAAGGTCTCACCTTAGTAGCCTATCCACGTCCTTTTGTAGGAAGGACCAAACAGAGCAGGCCCCAAGGGTCCCACCTTGGTGGCCTATCTGGGTCCTTTTGTAAAAAAGGACCAAATAAAGTGAAACAGCCAATCAGCTACTACCTCCTTCTAGAACCTTCCTGTCAGGAGCCCAAGTCTCTCAGATTTTCTACCGCACGTTGTGCTAGGGAGTCTCCACCTGAGCTCTCCTCAGGAAACTTATTTTCTTCATAAAAACGAATTATTAATCTTTTCAGAGCATGTCTGAAGGTCAGAAGAAAGGTCTGTTCAGGGCCTGTTCTTCCTGCAGCAAGAAGAGGCTTCACATCGACGATAAACATGATAGATGTTTATATTGTCTTTACCCTCACCACCAGGCCAAGGAATGCAAAATCTGCCGGACCTTCTCTAACAAGACCCTCAAGGACCGGGAAGGTCGACTTCTGTTGTGGCTCAACAGGCTCAAGACCAAGACTGCTGACTTGGCATCAGAAGGTGAGAGTGGGTCCGGAGCGTCCCAATTTTCTTTGAAGAGGCCAAGGGTTTCTTCCCCTAGCCCCACAGACACCCCTCCTATGAAGACTTCTAAAAAGTCCTCAGAGGGCAAGCCATCTGTGTCTGTCAAGGACCCGCCTGTCTCCAGGAAGGTGCCACTGGTCCTGGCGACGACGACGACATCTACGGTGCTTTCGGCACAGAAAACTGTCTCGACGTCGACGACGACAGTGTCGACGACGACGGCGTCGTCGGCCTACTCCTCGACCACGAGGATGACGCCTTCGTCGTCGTCGAGCAGACCTACGTCGTCGACCATTCCGGTCACTCCGTCGACGACGACGACAACATCGTCGATGACGAGACCATCGTCGAAGTCATCGACGACGACGACCCCGTCGACGAAGTCGGCACCGTCGACGAAACTAACCTCGTCGACGAAGATCATCCCGTCGACGATGGGAAAACCGTCGACGGCGAGTGCACCGTCGACGATGGGGACCTTACCGTCGACGAAGCTGCTGTCGATGAAGACATCGTCGTCACAACCACCGTCGACGACGACGACGAACTTCTCGTCGACGAAAATGCCTGCCAAGGCACCGTCGACTCCAGCATTGCCATCTACAGGACCATGGAAGGAGTCTGCACTCCTATCCCATGCTATGGATGCCTTTCCACCGCAAGTGAGCCACGTCATGGTAAAAATCACTAAAAAGCCAATTACGCCGAGTCAGACGTCACCAGGCAGGATACAACAACTACCACCTGCCTGTATACTACAAGGTCAGGAGTCGGACGAGGACTCCTTTACGCAAGCTACTAGCCCGTCGGATCTAGTGCTGAAATGTCAAACCACAGATGAGGAGCCGGAAGAGGAGGAAGACCTTCCTGAACAACAGGTCCACCCTCCGCCTCAGTCTCAGGTTACTCCTATGGTGTGCCTTCCGGCTTCTATAGTCTCGGACCTGCAATACCTTATTAAGGATTATAAGGAAAGGTTCCCGGAGAAGCATTCCGCGCCAACACCAGCACAGGCGCCAACACCTTCTTCTCGCCATAGACCCACTCCTCTGGTCATTCCACAGACACAGGTGCCCATTCAAACTGTTTCCTCATCTGAGGAAGAAGAACGAGAACAAGAGGAAGGGGAAGTGGATGACGACCAATCGGACCCTGACGCTGATCAAGACTATGTGGCACACTCTCCAGCCTCTCCAGCTCCACAGACTTCGGAGTCTCCACCTGCAGACATCGGTGGCTTTCACAACATCATGGAGCGGGCTGCCAAGAGATTCCACATGTCCATGGAATCTCAGGAGACAGAATGTTTCCTTTATGACTTTAAGGAACCCACAAAGAAAATTTCAAGGTCGATACCAATTATTGAATACATCTGGAAGCAGGGCAAGCAAATCATGCAATCACCCGCTTCTGTACAGGTGGTGGTGCCCAGGCTTGATAAGAAATATAAAGCCACATCAACGGCGCCGGTATGCCTGACTGGTCACCCCAAACCAGATTCCGTAGTGACTCAGGCGGCGCAGAAGAACTCAAGGAATCCGGCCTCGCCTTTATCGACACCACCGGATAAAGAGGGTAAAAAACTGGATGCCGTGGGCAAACGGTTTACGACCACATCAGCTATGACTGTTAAAGTGGCTAATTCTATTGCTCTACTTGGCCGTTATAATCGCCAACTATGGGCGGACATTGCGCCCTATCTGTCAAATCTGCCGGAAGATGTCAGAGAAGAGGCACATTCACTTCTTTTGGAGGGACAAACCTCTGCCTCAGAAATTATCGACTGTGCCATTGATGCCGCCATGACTGGCTTTCGGCAACTGGCGGGAGCTGCAGTCCTGAGGCGACAGGGCTGGCTCAAGGCCACCACTTTCCGCCAGGAGGTGCAAACCAGGATCTTGGACATGCCTTACGATGGCCAGCATCTGTTTGGTGAACAAATTGATACGGCCCTTACCACCATTAAAAAGGACACAGATACCGCCAAGGCTTTGGGTACTCTACAATTTCGGTCCCAGTCCTTTCGTGGCCAAAGGGGAAGAGGACAGTCTTCATACAAAGGTTCCTTTCAGAATCGGTCTTCGTACTCGTATTCACAGTCCAAGCCGCAATTTCAACAGCGACAACCCCAACAGGGAAGGCAGTCTTCCTATGGCAGATCCAATTACAAAGGAAAGGGACAAAAACGGCCTGCTGGCAACAGACAATGACTTGTCTCCCTGGCTAGCCCCTCCACCACTACATTCTTTAAGACTTGGAGGGAAACTAACATACTTCCTACGAAATTGGCAATCCATAACGACGGATCGTTGGGTTCTCCAACTCATTCGTTTTGGACATTCCCTAGAATTCACCTCTACTCCCCCAACAACACCTCCGTGCCACCGTTCGCACAGGCACCTGCGATTACTTCTTCAGGAAATAACTTCTATGTTGCAGAAGGGAGCGATAGAGAAAGTTCCACGGGCCCACATGAATCAAGGTTTCTACTCCCACTTCTTCCTAATCCACCAAAAAGGAAAGAAGTGGAGACCGATCCTGGATCTCAGGGCACTCAACGTGTTCCTAAAGAAACAATCGTTCCGTATGGTGACTTTGCAAGAAATCCTGGGTCTTCTGGAGGAAGGGGACTACATGACGTCTTTAGACCTTCAGGACGCCTACTACCATATACCTATTCTCAAAGGACACAGAAAGTTCCTCAGGTTTGCGGTGGCAGGACACCACTACCAATTTCGTGTCCTTCCATTCGGTCTCAAATCGGCCCCGAGGATATTTACGAAATGCCTGTCTCCAGTGGCAGCGTTCCTTCGTCAGCAAGGCCACCAGGTTTTTCCATACCTAGACGACTGGTTGGTGAAGGCACCGACGGAGGCCGGCGCAGCCTCATCCTCCAGCGCCTGTCTGGATATTTTCCACCGCCTGGGACTGACCCTCAACGCCGCAAAGTCGGTTCTGGAACCCAACAGAGTCATCACGTTCCTTGGAGCAACTCTGGATACGGAGCGGGTCAGAGCTTTCCCCTCTCGGGAGAGAAAGAACAAACTCATCTCCTTAGCCAAGGCAGTGGCTTCGAGGAAGACTCTCCCAGTCCGCACGTTCAAGTCCCTCCTTGGGATGATGTCTTCATGCATACTGCTCATTCCGCACTGCCGTCTGAAAATGCGTCCTCTTCAGGAAGCACTAACAAGACAATGGACGCAAGCCACAGGTTCTTTCGAGGACCGCATACGAGTCACTCGACCCATTATCAACCATTTGCAATGGTGGATGTCACTCCGCCATCTGTCGAAGGGTTTGCCATTCCTACTCCCAGCGGAGCCGCATGTAATAACTACGGATGCGTCACTGGAAGGCTGGGGGGCAGTCCTCCAGGAACTACAAATCAATGGGAAATGGACGACACAAGAAACAAAACTGCATATCAATCTGTTGGAATTACGAGCAGTTTTCCTAGCTCTCCAATCGTTTCTCCCACGCATTCGTCAATCCCCGGTGCTCGTCAGGACGGACAACACCACGACGATGCATTACCTGAACAAACAGGGGGGGACACGTTCGATCTCATTATCAAGAGAATCGCAAAGAATTTGGAATTGGCTTCTACAACACAGCATAGAATTAAAAGCGGAGTATGTCCCGGGCAAGGACAACGTTTTGGCGGACGCACTGAGCAGAGTGACGTCTCCTTCCCACGAATGGGAATTGGACATGGAGGTGCTGAACCATATCTTCAAGGAGTGGGGCACTCCCGCCATAGACCTCTTTGCCACCAGAGAGAACGCCAAATGCCCAAGCTTCGCAAGCAGGCATCACCACTCAGGAACCCTCGGGAATGCATTTTCCATCGCATGGCGCAACGTCTTTGCGTACGCCTTTCCGCCATTCCCACTAATACCCAGGGTCCTCAGAAAGATGAAATCGGAACCCTGCACTCTGATCCTCATTGCTCCAGCCTGGCCGAGGCAGCACTGGTTCACGGAACTTCATCGCCTATCTGCCCGGCCTCCTCTTCGCCTGAAGCAGTTTCCGGCCCTGATCACGATGTCTCAAGGGCAGGTTCTCCACCCGAACCTGAGCTCTCTGAAATTGTCAGCCTGGCTCCTGAATACCGCGAGTTCAGCCACCTGAGCATCCCGCAGGATTGCAGAGATGTCCTTGCAAAAGCTAGAGCTGTCAGCACTAACAAAACATACTCACTAAAATGGAAGCGATTCTGTTCCTGGTGTGTGGATCATGGCTTGCATCCCTTCCATGCCACTCCACAACAGCTGCTGCCATACTTGTTACATCTTGCGCAATCAGGCCTTGCGCATACATCCATCAAAGTGCATCTTGCAGCAATTTCAAGGTTCACGAGAACGGCTACGGGCCCTTCTTTGTGGGCGGACAGACTCATCAAACAATTCCTGAAAGGTTTATATAGGTCCTTTCCACGACCGCGACCTGTTCCTCCATCGTGGCACCTGAATGTGGTTCTTCATCAACTAATGAAGCATCCCTTCGAACCCATCCATAAGGCAGACATCAAGTTCCTATCTTGGAAAACGGCCCTCCTCCTGGCACTAACCTCTGCTAGAAGGGTCAGTGAATTGCAGGCTCTATCTGTTCAGGATCCTTTCCTTCAATTTCGAGAGGACAGAGTAATTCTGAGGACTAACCCTCGTTTCATTCCAAAAGTCCCCTCGGACTTCCATCTTAACGAACCAGTGGTGCTTAGATCGTTCTTTCCGAATCCTACCACGGCAGCCGAAAGAACTCTACATTCTCTAGATCTGAAGAGGTGCCTTAAATTCTACATTGATAAGACACGACACTTTCGAAAGTCAACACAGCTCTTTATTGCCTTTAGTAGACCAAGACTGGGCATGCCCCTGACGAAGCAGAGCATCTCAAGATGGATCTCTTCTGCGATCACCTTTTGTCACGACAAGGCTGGGCGACCTTTAGACTCACGTGTTAAAGCTCATTCGACTAGAGCCATGTCCACATCGGCAGCGTTGTTCGCTGGAGTGCCGATATTGGACATTTGCAGAGCGGCGACGTGGAAGTCCCCGCACACCTTCACCAGGCACTACTGCCTGGATACTGAGCTGATGAAGGATGCAGCAGTGGGCCGAGCAGTGCTTCGCCATCTATTTCAGTAAGGTGAGCCCTACTACATCCCTCCATCCTTTACGGGTATGCACATTCTCTTATTGTATGTATATTGCATTGCATTTTGTGATTTATGGTCATGTGATATGCTTTATCTACATGCTTGTACCTGATGTTCACACAGAATGTGCTTTATGTATTGCTCGCTACTCTGATTCAGGCATGTGAATCTATGAAAGACACCCAAATACTGGATAAGAAATGCGTTACTTACCTGTAACTGCAGTTATCCAGTATTAGTGTCTTTCATAGATTCACATGCACCCTCCCGCCTCCCCTGGCAGGGCTCACCTTTCTCTCTAAGGAGTTTACGCCTAACTAGCTTGGTGCGTACGAAAATCTGAGAGACTTGGGCTCCTGACAGGAAGGTTCTAGAAGGAGGTAGTAGCTGATTGGCTGTTTCACTTTATTTGGTCCTTTTTTACAAAAGGACCCAGATAGGCCACCAAGGTGGGACCCTTGGGGCCTGCTCTGTTTGGTCCTTCCTACAAAAGGACGTGGATAGGCTACTAAGGTGAGACCTTTAGGCCTATTCTCTCTATGTATGTCTCTAGGACATTACTTTTTTATATACCGGAGGCTCCCGTCTCGACGACGGGGAATGATTCAGGCATGTGAATCTATGAAAGACACTAATACTGGATAACTGCAGTTACAGGTAAGTAACGCATTTCATCCTATTCCTAGTCCTTATTTTTCGTTATGGCAACCCATGTCACAGATCAAACTCTCGCGACAATGGAAGATACGATCCTAGCCATTGGATACCGGGACCGGATATCAAAAATCCTGGGACTATCCCGGCTTAGAGACCTAAACATGACTTGGTTTCTATCATTTCGACCAATGTGGCAAAGGTGTGTTTTACCTGTACTAAGGTGTCTGCTATGCGGAGAAGAATGCGTGTTAGACACCTGTCTGACGCTACAATCGGATGCGCCGGTGGATGCAGATACACTGTTGGTTCCTACCAAGGTTCACGCACTGTGCTGCCCTCAAAGGCTGCCAATTCTGATGACGGCATTCCTGGAATCTTCACCACTGCGATTGAAGAGTAGTGAAGTTCAAGATGAAAGCAGCATCGAACAGGTACGACCTTCTGTCAGCAATGCAAATCAGAATGTCAATGGAGACAATCATGCGCATGAATGCATGGTTACCCCTATTTCCGACTTAGAGGAACTTTCCCATGAAGCTGTTGACAGTTTTTTCGAAAGCCTGAATGATATGATGTTCTCTCCGGAACAGAAATAGAGACTTTTGAGTAAACTCGCACACGGCGTTCCCTGAATTCGGCCTTCAACTTTAAAAATAAAGTCACATGAACAATTACAATCCAGTTCACGGACAGCAACTTTTTTCAGCAAGCCCCTAAAATATTTTTCTATATATTTTTTCCCGGGACACTGATTTTCTGCTTAAAGTAAGAGACTATTCCAAGAGAACTAAGATTTCTATTTTAGATACTTTATAGACTTTATAGACTTTAGCTGCCCGCTGGTATGTTCGCAATAGATTTTATGTGATGAAATGGTTTCGACTTTTTTTCTGTATAGCCATATTAAGAGCCATTTCATGTGTATTTCTCATATACCAACAATCAATAATGCATAACAATGCGTGTTCACTTTTGCATTTAATTCATAGCTTAAGTGCATACAATATATATGACTGCAATTTTTCAGTATATTTGAAAATTTCGAAATGCATTTATGTATTTTGGGGTGGTAAGGTATACACTATACTCTATAGTATGTTGTACTATGTTATACTATGCATAGATTAGTAGATATGACCATAGTTAGCGTGGAGTGGGTGTCGTGTATTTCTATAGGTTCTGATTCGATCCCCCTATTCCTGACCCTATTCTGGTTAAACTTACTAGCTAGTTAACTAACAGTCAGCCCATAAGGCAAGAAATCCCCCATGATGCAGATACCGTTATCTGACGCAGTCACACTACGGCACAGGAACGTGTTATCTGATTAGGTCATAACGCTTGAGATCTAATTAGACAAGCGACATTCCTCCAGCCCCTGATAAGGCATACGACGTTCTCATAACAAATCAAACCTATGACAACCTGGATAATCCGTGCGGCCATTGTTTTGATTTCACAGAGAACTTTAGTAAAGAATGTGCTAACGAGCAAGTCGTATGACATCTTTATTGACGTACCTATGTCCATCCTTACGTCAATCCCGGCACCTTTAAGGTATAAATATTGCCGACCTTGCCCTATGCAAAACACACGCGTGGTGACAAGACGGAGCAGCCATACTTGCCGAAGCCGAGAGCAGAAGCAGACCCCGCAGGCAGCAGCCCCGCCTTCCTGACGCGCTGAGAGACGCGCTGCTATCTCAAGCCGAGAGACCCAGCACCGGCGCTTCTGGGCAGCCCTCGCAGGCAGCCTGGAATATCGAGAGCAGAGAAAGAGATACCATTCCTCATTCATCCTAAATTCCAGGTACAGAACTGAATAACCCCTCCTAGAGAATTCTTTAGTTATTCACTTGGCAAAAACAAACTTAAACTAAACTGTAACTTTCTATTCCCGCCCACGCATTAGACTTAGGTCAGGTACACGGGGTAGGCGTATTTAGAAACACCAGTTGAGTACGTTTAGTCAAATGTATATGTGTATGTAAATATATTTTAATCATTTTAAACATCATATGGCTCAGAAACCATATCAATGTTTTTACAGTATTATTTTATACTATTGCTTCTAATGTATGCACTTTACTTAACTATAAGTATCGCAATAATATCGATCCATTTCTCTTGTACGAGAAAAGAGACTGATCAATAAATAACATCTTTTATTGAACACGCCCGTCTCTTCCTTTTCTCTACATTCTGATGAGACTAAGAATGCACGTACTGACTGAGTAAAATAATTGCCTTGTGCTCACACGACTCTCGAGATTGACTCTTGATT
Organism: Lissotriton helveticus; assembly: GCF_964261635.1. Classification (NCBI taxonomy): domain Eukaryota; kingdom Metazoa; phylum Chordata; class Amphibia; order Caudata; family Salamandridae; genus Lissotriton; species Lissotriton helveticus. The sequence goes on along the minus strand of NC_136068.1, from coordinate 1,059,495,831 downwards.
AGGGGAGAGCAAAGTTGTCATGTTCTATGGTTGTCAGAAACTAAATCCCTTCTTGTCTAATCAGGGGAGTTCATCCTTCCTTGAACATTCGAGAAAGTTTCTAGCGAACTCTGAGCTTAGCTGGCAAACCCAAAAATTAAGTCTAGTTTCGACAGTAGTAGACCTAGTTAACGTCTGGCCTAGGCCTTTACTGCTGTAGGTACTATTCCAATGCGCAGAGCCTATTGGGAAAATAGGAGCTACACTACAACCTGACCATCAAAAGGACTATGGTCCTGTTGCTCTACATGGGGGGTGGAGGGCGAGGGGGGGTCAGAAGGTGGGGGGAGGTCTTGTGGGGGGGTTGGGGGTGGTTTGGGGGGTGTTCTGGTGGTGGGGGCTCAGGAGGCTGATTTTGTTTTTAGCACTTCTTTTTTTTCTTTGGGAAACATTAATAATGCGTTACTAATTCAAATGTTCTTTACTTTATCTATATTGCTGTTCAGAGGTCTGATAACTTTTGTATACAACATCATTAGTAAACTCAGTTTTGCAGGCTATTGGCTTTCCTATTTTTTGAATGGGGGGGGGGGGGTAGCCTACGCTGTGCCACATGGAATATTTGTGGTTTGAACGACCTTAAGAAGCGCAGGATGTTTTATAAGATTCTTCAAATTCTACTGGTCGATCTAATTTGCTTACAGGAGACCCATATTCCGTGGACTAAACGTAGCTGGCTAAGATTTCCTGGATATGAGCTGGCAGCTTGTTCCAGACAAACATCTGCTATCAGGGGTGTAGCTATTCTCTTAAAGAATGGGGTCAGATCTATTAAACGGGTCAAGGTCGATAATTTTGGAAGATGGGCAATTATCAAACTCCTGGTGAATAGATCTTTACTATCAGTTTACTCAATATACGCTTCCAATCTAGATGATCTGGAGGTTCTTAGGAGCCTAAATTTGGAATTAGTGGGATGGCCCCATCCAATATTATTTACTGGAGACTTTAATATTAACCTTGCTAGCCAAATTAACCTTCCGACATATTGTAAATATGTGGGTCGAAAGCCTCAAGTATTCAAGGCTCTCCAAATTCTTGTGCTGGATCACGGTCTTATAGATTTATGGCACTTCCACCATCAAGATCTGGATGGATATACATTCTATTCTGCCCCACATAATAAAATGGTACGCCTTGATTATGCCTTCTTTTATGATCAAAATGCCTCATCTGCACACATTGAAGTTGCCCCTCGGACTATATCTGATCACATCCCATAATTATTGACCTTGCATGGGACCGTCCCACTAATCAGATTAGACCGTGGACTTTCGATAGGAAGCTCCTTATAGATCAGCAATACCGGGAGCGTATGGCTACCTGGATTCCAGATTTTATTATATTAATAGGGGTACCTCTTTCGACTCCATCGTCTGGGATACATTTAAAGCGGCCTTACATGGGGAAACTAAAAACTTTGCCTCCTACCGTAGGAAACAAGCACAGCAACATACTAGTTTCAAGTTTCAAGTTTTATTTTGTTGTACTAACTGACAGTGTTGGCTCATCTTTCCCAGCATTAGAAAGGCTTGCGGCTCAATTTGGTGCTTTATCCGGGTATAAGCTTAACATTTCAAAGACTCAAATAATTCAATCCTCAGCTATGCCTCCTTCACATGTTCCTATAATTATTGAGGCTACATACCTCGGTATTCAAATCTCCCCCGAAGTTGATCAGATCCCAGACCTAAATTATATCCCAGTAATTGATTCCTTACATAGGAAACTTGAGAGAATGGACCATCTGCATTTTTCGTTATATTGACGTTGTAACATCCTGAAAATTCTTGTTCTTCCAAAGTTTTTATACCTTTCTCAGGTCCATTCCACTTCTCATCTCTAACACGACATTAGGGAGAGCCGATAGAATATGTCAACAGTTTCTTTGGGGATACCGTAAGCCGAGAAGGGCCGCTAAATGGACATGCCTTCCTCGGGAATGGGGCGGTTGGACTGTTCCTAAGCTGTTATATTATTATTGATCTACTTTGATCCAGCACTTTGGTCTCCCTCTTCTTGGGGATAATGTTGAGATTCCAATCTATAAGTCCCCATCCATTTATGATATAGCACTTGGGGATGCTGCCAAAGGGGTATTAACACGTGTATGGGAACCCAGCTATTTCAAAAAAACTAAATTCAAGATCTGTTGGGCCTTATTTTCCGTATGGCAGAAAGTCCGTTCCTGTTTGACAATCTCAAAACTTAATTATTATACCCCATTGATGCCTCTGCCTTGCTTCCTCCAATATTTTATGATGGTGTGATGGTAAAATGGAGGTCTTTGGGGCTGAAGCGAATTGGTGATCTAGTCTATTCTGACCAATTGGCCCCTTTCTCTTTTCTGAAGGAGAAGTTCAATTTACAATCTAATCACTTTTTTTTAAAAATATTTACAGATTAGAAGCTTTCTTGACAAGAATTTGTCCAGGAACCCCAATCTATATGTAAAGATCAACTTGATTGAACTAATTCGGAAGGAGTCTAGAATTCGTTCATTATACCAAAGTCTTTTGTCAGAACTGCCGGATGACCTATCTGCCCAGAATGCAAAGTGGGCTGCTAAATTTGGTGTTCCCATATTAGATCTCGAATTACCGCTTGAATTAGCTAGATCTGTTCTTGTCTCGGGCTCACTGCGATCGCAAAGTTATATGGCTATGTTTAATCTGTACCATACCCCTGCAAAAATAGCGAGCTGGGGGATCCCCAGCTCAACAACCCTGGGCTCTTGCCCTAGATCACTTTCAATACCGGTTAAAATTTCAGCGGAATTAATAATAATTGGATATGAATATTCAACAAGTTCTCAAAGAACACAACATTTATCAGCATTTTTGTTTATTGCAATGGCTATGATTAAACTGTGTATCACATCACAATGGTTAAATCCTGAAACTCCTACCTTTATCCACTGGAAAGCTAGGATGCTTGCATGGTACAAATTAGAATCATCAGTATTATTGTTAAGGGGGAGGAAAAAGCATTTATTGGCATCTAAGAACTGGGCTCCTCTGGTGGACTGGCTCTCTCAATAATTGCTATTTTTGATTTTGTTGTGTTCTTCTTGGTCATGTTTATCTCTGTTCTCCTTTTTTTTTAGTATCAACATGTCTCCTAAATTATGTAATTTGCTTTGTCTGTCTCCTGATGCCCTGTTTTTCTTTTATTTTGAAAATTTAAATAAAGCAAAAAAAATAAAATGACAATAACGAGCGCCTCACCCCAATAGAAAGCGCCATGCATCACCCACTAATGACCGCATTGAAGGCCTCCCATTCTGTCATCCTGGAGTTCGTGGTCTGGGTGTTATCAGCAAAGTATGAAACAATATCGGCCCGAATCTCATGTAGGAACACCTGGTCTTCTAGTACCTCAAGTTTGAGGCGCCATGTGGGGTTGGGCTGCTGCTGGAACCCCCAGTGTAACCTGGTGAGTATCGGGTTGTGGTCCGATACCGTGTGCGTGAGTTATTCCGTCCTGTGTAACTGGGCATGTATATACGGGGAGCACAGGAAGGTGTCTAGCCTGACATGTAAGTCATGTACATGGGAGAGGTGAGAGTATTCCCTGTCCAGTGGGTGCGTACGTCTCCATGTGTCCACCAACCCCCAGTGAGTTTGCCAGGCCCTAAACGCCCTGGCTACACTGTGTGCTGGGGCATCCCGGAGTGGTGGGTGAGAGCGGTCAAGGGTCAGGTCTGCTATACAATTAAAATCCGCCCTATGATAATCAACCCCGTCCGGTACGGTGACAGAATTCAAGACAGGCGCTCCAGAAAGAGACCCTGGTCGACATTTGGGCCATAGATATTTATGAGCGCAATATGCTTCCCGTATAGTCTCTCTGTAACCACCACATACCCCCTTCTGGGTATACCTTGTGGCCAGTATGTTGAAAGGAGACCCCCGCTCTGATCCAGATGAGGACCCCTCTGGCAAATGCTGAATATGCAGTGTAGTATGCTTGCCCTCTCCGTCTGCGTTGTAAGGCCAGCCCCTCCGAAGCTAGGGTATGCGTTTCCTGTAGCATCGCAATATGAATCGCTCACCTGTTCAAGTGGGAGAACATTTTGTAGCGTTTGGTGCAGGACGGTCCAGGAGAGGAAGTTATATATCGGCTGTGTCAACATCTCATTGTAGCTTCTCTATATCTGTCTGGCCCCCGCGCCCTGGCTTGGCGTACAATGCAACGTAATGGAGGAAGTAACCTAGGCATTGTAGCTCGTGCCCCCTTGAGCTTATAGACAGCAGTGCCCCCAACTTTTGTTTAGCACGACACACCAGCGTGTGTGGTCTACCTGAGTGCACGCATGCGACATTCCACCTGATGAAGAGCACTGCTTGAAATGCATAGGGGATGCATTGATGAATGACGTGTACAAATATACCTTGCTTGAAATGCAGCAATGTTGCGATTTGTTTTTGAAATCATTCAGCATATGAAATAATATCCTGAAGATGGGTTCAAATTAAATAATTTCCAAAAACGAACACTTGAGATCATGTTTGAATTTTACTATTTAAACGCGTACCTACGCGCTAGGAGGATTCGAGATCTTTATCTTACACAGCGTAAGAAACTGGAGCTTCTCAGTGTGACAAATTACGTGGAGCTTCTTCGGTGCCCACCAACCATACGTTTGACACTGAAGCTGCTTAATGTACTTATTTACACAGGAACTTCATTGGTATACCTGCATCTTGATATAGCTATCTAACGGCCTGCCTGTAATCTTTGGGGAGTATTTGGGGCCAGTGTCGCCAAACCTACCGGCTGCCAGTGTGTGTGGTTCCCCGCCGCCGCAATCCAACGCGGCTGCCGAGCGGGAACTACACTACCCAGAAGTCTCTGGGACGCCGCCTTCTTTCCTCACCAGACTTCCGCGCCTGGAGGCGCCTAAATCACAGCTGCCCCTCCGGTGGAGCGGGGCCTGCCTGTAATCTTTGGGGAGTATTTGGGGCCAGTGTCGCCAAACCTACCGGCTGCCAGTGTGTGTGGTTCCCCGCCGCCGCAATCCAACGCGGCTGCCGAGCGGGAACTACACTACCCAGAAGTCTCTGGGACGCTGCCTTCTTTCCTCACCGGACTTCCGCGCCTGGAGGCGCCTAAATCACAGCTGCCCCTCCGGTGGAGCGGGGCCTGCCTGTAATCTTTGGGGAGTATTTGGGGCCAGTGTCGCCAAACCTACCGGCTGCCAGTGTGTGTGGTTCCCCGCCGCCGCAATCCAACGCGGCTGCCGAGCGGGAACTACACTACCCAGAAGTCTCTGGGACGCCGCCTTCTTTCCTCACCGGACTTCCGCGCCTGGAGGCGCTTAAATCACAGCTGCCCCTCCCGCGTCGCGGGAGCGCGCGGGGCTAAGCCCGGGCAAAGGGCAGGCCCTCTACAGCCCTCCAGAGGCCGAGGGAGGACGGGACGGGTGCAGCCCTCTAACAATCATACTCCAAGGTATCTGGCAATTTCGACTCTGTGTCTGCGTAGTCGTACTGAGGACTAAAGACTATGGACCCTATTGTTTAACTTTTGGTTTGGGAGAATGACCATATTGATTATTAGCTATCTGTTGTGATTTGTTTTACAGATCGCGTGGCTACTTATAATCTGCTCTAGGTACCTGGGTATTTGTATATTTGTATATTGAAGTGCCTAACAGGTTTCTAATTCCCACTCCGCGACAGGCTTAGTTTTCTACCATCTATTGTCAACATGTCTCCAAGGGGGAGTCGTAGTAGAACAGCAGCTGCTGGGGGTGGTTCCAAAACTGGCCCTATTGACAACTTTATAATTAAGGCCAACGATGCTATAAACCAGGGCATTTCTCTTCTAGAACGTAGGGTTTCACAAGACCTTGCCCATGCTAAACGTTCTTCCTTGGGACCTATTGCTTCCGCCACCACACCTATCCAGGTTTTGCCTACTAATATTAGACCCTTATTAAACGCGTGTGTCGATATTCATACCATCCCTAACGAAGTAATTCTATCTGCCTCTATTCCCCTGATAGACTCCGACACAGATATTAGTATGGATTTAGAGAAGACCCCAGACTTGCATATGACTCCTACCCCTGAAATTATATCAGCAGAAAACACGAGGGAATTTAGGGGCAGACGCGAGGGTGCTATTAAAAAATTACAACAAAACCAATATGCACCTAAGCCTCAACCCCCAAAGGCTAGAAAACATGTCCTGCCCCAAAGTCAAACTGGGAAAATTGGGAAAAATGTAATTTCTAATTCCAATCTAAATACAAGCAGGACTAAGGAGACTACTAAGGATGATGAGGTTGATGAAAGAGAGGTGAAGCAGCAGGGTGGGATAGCAGTAAAGGATGGTAATACAAATGATCATACTGAAACAGCAAATGACTTTATGCTGGCAAAATTGGGTGAACTTTTTAGCATTTATCTATCCCCCATTGAAAGTAGGCTCACCCGGATAGAAAAGCAAATAGCTGAACTAATTATTCCTATCAAGAGTTTATCCAAAATAAATGCTGCAAATGTTGTAACTAAACCTACTTCCATTAAAACAGTAGGTTCTGAACCCAACACCTCTCAAGCACTAACCACAAACATAGTCATTGCACCTAAACCACCCCTAGTTCCACCCAAGGGGATAAGTGTTAGCCAACCAACAGCTAATCGTAATAATGTAGCCTCAGTTATAAGGAAGGATCAGAATACCAAACAGATAAGTGTGCCTATGGTGGGCCAGCTTTCGAATCCCGTAGGCGGTTCCACCTTGACCCAACCGCCACAAAAAACAACTAGACAGGCTCCTTCCCGTATTAATCTTCCACCAGAATGCGTGGCTTATGTACTTGTTCTAGTCAATGTTTCAAAATTAAGGAAGGACCAAGAGGAAACTCCTACATCCCTTAAAAATAAAACCTTACATTGGTTAATTGCAAACTGCAATTTTCCTATAGAAGGTGTTAGGGAGATTATTAATACTCAGAGAGTGGGTTGGATAGGCCCACTCAGAAAAAAGTTTGAGGGGGATTGTGTTACAATTAATTTTAAGAACCCACAATGGGCAGAGAAAACACTAGCAAGCGCCCCATCACCCTCAACATGGGAATTCAATACCACACTCCTTCCACTAGGCTATTTTTATAGACACTTGATACCCCCTAAACAAGTTATGGTGAACCACCCCACCACCTCTTATCAAGATTCGAATTTTGGTGCAAGGATCAAATCACCGCTTTTTCTACAAAACCAGGACCTTGGCCACTTGAATGGCCACAATTGGCGGAACCAGATCCCAATGTCAGTACCCCTTTCTTATTCCCCGCATCATCTCCAATTCTCAAACATGCACCAATATAACTATAGAGATAGGTCTTATCCTGTCCCCGACCTCCATCAGTTTCAACCGATAACTGAAGTAAGGTCAACATTCAACATTCCCACGCATAATCGATTTGAATATTTTTCTAATCAAGATGAGCAGGACTGACTGGATATAATGCCTAACACAGACATTCATAGCCAAGCCACAGTCAGTATACAAGAGGGACACCCAGCATTAGCTGCAGACTGTCAGGTTTTGAATGGCACATTGGAAATTATGGAATCGACGCCCGCTAATAGTAATCTCCCTGTTGTTGTTAATACGATTTTTGAGGAAGCAGGGAGCACTGGGGTAAGGTCAGGCAAATGTTGTAATATCCATGGTCTATCAATTTTAAGCTGGAATGTTGCAGGACTGGAATCTAAGTTATTGGACCCTGCATGGATCGAGATAATTAATGATGCGGATATTCTTATGTTTCAAGAAACATGGGCTGTTGGAAATTTGTATATAGAGGGCTATCACTGTTTCAGCCTAACATCACCTAAACCGTGTTTTGGCCGAGCAGTGGGTGGCCTATTTGTTGGGATTAAGATTCTCGCAGGTGGCACGATCAGAAACCTGCAGAACGATGGTCCTGTTAATTCCAATATCCAGATTCTTGAATACAAGTTGAAGTCAAAGACCACAGTTTATTTAATTAATTTTTATAATAATGATTTTTATCATGCACCGAACAAGAACTTTTTGGCATTATCCAAGGTTTTAAGTAAATTGTAATGTTCCCTTTCAGTAGACAATAAGTCAGGTATTCTAATAGGGGGCGATTTTAATGCGAAATTAGCAGTGAGGGTTGGATCTGATAGTCAGACCTATTCTGATCCAGCGGAGCGCAGGGGTTCGGAATTGTCCAAACTACTAATCGAATTTGACCTAGCTGATGCTTAGAGAACAGGGCATAACCCTGACTCCCCTTATGCTCCAACGTTTATCGGTAGGGACAGTAGCTCTACTATTGATTATGTATTTACGTCACCACTGCTAACAGATTGTATAGTAAAAATTTCTGTGGTACAAACACCCCTTAGTGATCATAACCCATTGGTTGTAATTTTGGATCTTGCTCCAAGTCCGATTTTTACGAACCTAAATGGTGCAAGGGACATTACTCCATCAATTGATGGCCTTCGGCTAAAATGGAGGGGAGTGGATTGTGGGGCTATTTTAGACAGTCTACAAACGCTACATTCACATCTGATTGACTCTTGTTTGTCTCCAAGCGACAATCATGACAAATTAATTGCTGATTTTGAAGTTCTGTGCTCAACCATTAAAACCCTTTTGTCAGTTCCATTACCTAAGGAAGGTAAAGAGCCAAGGTGGTTCGATTCATCATGCTCCTTGGCAAATAGAGAATTAAGAAAGGCTCTCTCTGTAAAACCAAGGTGTAAAGCCACCGTTCAATTAGCCAGGAAAAATTACAAAGCTAAAATATCTGAACGGAAGGCCAATTTACTTTCCGAACAGTGGGACTCTCTGGTTACCAGCGCAAACTTGGGCGGCAGTGGCCCATTTTGGTCCGCTGTCAGAAAAACGAGGGAAATGGGAAAGAAGCTTACCCAAATCAGTTGCAATATAACAAGCGCAGCATGGGAGACCCATTTTTCTAGAATCTACGCAGCCCCCTTAGAGGAGTATCCTCCCACTTTTGGACAATCAGGTGGTTTACTAATTCTAGATCATGAAGTTAAAACAGCTATAAAAGAGAGTCTGGGAAATAAGGCGCCCGGACCCGATGGTCTTCCCATTGATATTATCAAATATGATGCTGACTTGTGGACACCCATACTTCTTAACATTTTTAATAGTCTCCCAAAAACAGCCATGCCGACCACATGGGCAACCAGCATAATTGGTCCAATCTATAAAAAGGGAGACAGGTCTGACCCTGCGAATTATCGCCCTATCTCCCTCTTGGACAATACTTTAAAAGTGCTGGGCCGTATAATTTACCATAGAGTACTGGAATGGGCAACTGACACTGACTTTTTAGACCCTTGCCAGATGGGGTTCCGTAGTGGGGTAGGAACAGTGGAGCAATGCTTAAATTTAAAATTGATAATTGACAAATACAGCATTGCCCGCTCCTCCCCCACCTATCTCGCGTTTATGGATCTCTCATCCGCTTTTGATCTTGTGAATAGATCGAAGCTTTGGTCCATCCTTTCAATCAACGGTCTTGATGATACTCTTGTAAGTTTTTTAGCCTATCTCCATACTGACCTGAAAGCACGGGTACGTATTGGGATGGGTGGAGAGGTATCAGGAGCCATTGACATAGGGAGGGGGGTGAGACAGGGGTGCGTTTTAGCACCCCTGTTGTTTATCATCTATATTAATGGTTTATCCACCTGTCTGAAAAAAGTCACTACAGATGTCCCAGTAATTTTAGGGAAACCACTTCCAGTGCTTTTATACGCAGACGATGCGGTGCTTATGGCCCGCACTCCTAATGCTCTTCGTCTGCTTGTACATAGTTTTGTTAATTTTATGGGGGATCTGGATTTGAGGGTAAATTTAAAAAAATCTTTTATTATGTCTTGTGGCCCAGGCAAAAGGAAACTCAATACCATACAGTTAGGTACAGATAAATTGGAATCTGTTCCTACATTTCCTTATTTAGGGTTGGTTTTCGCTGCGAACGGCTCGTGGAGTGGGCATTTGGCCCACACCACGAGCAAGTTCTCGAAAGCCAACAATTCTGTTCTGAGTCTCCCCCGCCCAAAGAAAATAGGTGCCACTAAGGCTATTTTAAAGATTTTTAAACTACAGTGCTCACCTGTTGCCACGTATGGAGCAGAGGTATGGGGATCGGGAAACAGCCTTTGTATTCAAAGGGAGGAAAATCGCTTTTGCAGAAAAGTGTTGGGCGTACCGATCTCCTCACCTAATTTTATCTGTCACAGTGAGTTAAATCTTCCACATATAAGTGATTTTATTAGAGCAAGACCAGCACTTTTTTGGATTAGAATCTGGAGGAATGATGCTGCTGCTCTCACACAAAAAATTATAAAGGATTGTTTAAGTTGTGACCACGGAACGAGGATCCCATGGTTGTCTGAAGTTTTCAAATCAATTAATGAAGTTGACAGAGGCATTTTGTTCACTGATCCCACGACAATAGAATCAAAGGACAAAGTCGAGGTCAAAAACGCACTATATGCACTTTACAATAGTGAAAGGCTAAGGAGTGAATCACGAAAATCAAGTGTTATGAAATACATAGGAAATGGATTGTGTAGTCAAACTCTGCCGCCCTATCTCTCCCTGCCCATGACTAGCTGGGAGCGATCATTATTGTTTCGTTTAAGGGCAGGCACTGTAAAATGTATGTTGTCTTTTCCATTGGGGTATTGTCATAATGCTGATTCCACTTTATGTCCTTGTGATGGTGTGAGCACACAGGATGATTTGCACTTTTTATTTTTTTGCAAATTTTATCTCAAATTTATTAAATGGTTTTTAACTCCGTATTTTAAAAAATCCAGACCACTGACACTTAAAGAATCATATAGTATGTTGATCGCCCTGGATAGTGATGAATTAACTTTTCGCACCAGCTCTTTTTTAAGATCGGCCATACGAGCACGTAAAACGATGGAAAATCCCTGAACATAGTAACTAGTTTTATTTGTGTCATAATGGAAATGTAGTATGATGATATGAAATGTATTATATTGTCACTGTACGGAATTTAATGTCATATGTTATATTTATCATTTGCATGTACATATATCAAAATGGTTTGTTGTTGTTATGATCGGTACTTTTATGAATTTTAAGAAATTCGAATAAAGGTCTTTTGAACTTGAACTTGAACAGTGCCCCCAACTTAAAACAATTAAAATTCCCCGACTTCTCCTCCCCAGGACCACTGAGAACCTCTCCCCCATCCAAACTGCCTTCCGGCATAGTAACAGTCAAATTCTCAACGTTCAGGTGGTGACTAGGCAAACGCCCGACTGGATGGAAACCCGCTCCTCTTTCTGGTCGCCCCTCCTGTGTCCCAAAACAGTCTTGGGCTATGATCCCCCTGCCCTCAGCTGTAAAATCCAGCGCATACTTGCGTTCCGTGGATAGGTCATTTGAGGTCGTCTGCCATTCTAGGAGTCACGTCTGGCAGAATCTTACTGGCATCCCGTACTGTGTTCTAGCTGGTGTCAGAATCCGAGTTCCTCTGATCGTCTCCCGAAAGAGAGGGGTCGCCCTGCGGGCTCATGGCACTCAGGGAGGCTATGGCTGCCACTGCACTCTCCCTGTCTCGGCGGGTCTCCTCCATCATCGGGTGGCCCTTGAGCGCTTCCCTCCCCCCTCCCAGGGGACTGTTCGGGACCTTTCTCTGGCTAGTCTCCGCCGCTACATCGCCGATCTCGCAATCCCAGCTCCTCTATCCAGTCCCACACATCCTGAGGGGCAGTAAAGAATTTCTTCTCTTCGGCATGCACTATTCGCAGTCTAGCCGGAAACACCATGGAGTACAACAGCCCCATTTGTCGCACTTTCCTTTTTGCCGTTATGAAGGAGGCCACCATATCACTCCTCTCAATTTTCTCGGGCAGCCCAATGACTCTTATGGTATACCGTTGTGCCCTCTTTTCCGTGTCCTCCACTCGCTGCTCCAGCCCCAGAACCCTTCTTTCAATATCTGTGATTTTGCATGCGGACGTGGACACTTGAAGTTTCAGTTCACTGACCTCTCCCTCGACCGTAGTGATTCGGTCCACCAGTTTCCTATGGTCTGCCCGCAGGAGGCACAAATCCTCCCGGAGTGTGTCTATCTTAGTTTGCACAGCGGTCTGCGACATTTCTATGGCCTTTAGTATATCATGAAGCGATACGTCGTCTTGGGGGGCGTTTTTTTGCATTGCGAGTCCCGGGGCGTACTCTCAACTCCCCATTATCTGTGCCCGCCGACTCCTGTTCCGTTTCCCATCTCTTGTTGACTCTCCCCATACTGTGAGCGGTAAGGGTGCAAGCCGGGCAGCAGGAGCACCTGCAAGCAGCAACTCTGGGTATGTGTAGGCTTCTCCCACAGCAAGGGTCCCCGGGACCAAGTACATGCGCATGGATCCCAACCAACAGGTGCAGCGCCAGCTCAGCAACGAAGCCGCTATGGATGGCAACAAAGATACAATTCACCTCGGCAGTAGGCCCTGCCCGTATGCACCACTCTCCGTACCAGCAGGATTCAATCAGCCCGGCCGGAGGATACCCGGCCACGCTACAGGTCAGTGTGAACCAGCTCTGTCTCTTTCAGGCTTGTTCCCCTCGTCCAGCCTATAGCTGCCTACGTGCGAGCTTACCCCTCAGCACCACCAGATAGTCCTCCCCCTCAGAGCTCGAGGCTTCAGGGACCCGGCCGCCCTTGTAGTTCCGGTAGCCTCCGGATCACTCACCGTAACTTCTCCTCGCTGCTGCAGGAGCTACACCACCTCACTCCGCCGCCATCCGTTCGCCCTGGTGATGGGGTTAACAATTGTAGCTGCGGCTGCCTGGTCCCCCACTCAGTCCCAGGTGCAGGCAATGGGTCCTCTCCGCACGTGGCGCCTCTAGTTCCTCCCGTGACTCACCAAGGACACACTGTGGCAGTTTACAGCTGACCCACGCGCCTCTCCCCACCGCCTGGATTGACTCCGCTCTTCCCGCCTTCAGGATCGGCACATTTGCCCTTGACGAATGCCAAATTCCATGTGCCAGCCTCCGGCCACGGGGATAGCCGCCTTCGTCCCCGTGACACCCCACCCGCACCCTAATTGCCCTGCCAGTGCTCCTTTTCCGCTGGCCTCTGCCCAGATACAATTGACTTTGGATCTCCCATGCTATGCCGTACAGCCCATGAGCACGTCGGCCACATCCCGCCTTCGATGCCAAACATATAGCACTTCCTACTACGGAAGCCCCGTCCTAATGATGATCCTGAGTTCCTAGGATCGAAACAACTTCGACCCCACAGAAGGATTGTGAAGGGCACGTGGGGCTGAAGGACTGGACTTTTAAGAACCAGCGGTGCCAGGGAACAACACCTGAAACCTTCGTAGGATACCTGTTCGGCGCACAAGTGACAGAGACACGGGACACTTCCTTCGGCATCAAAGATCAGCGTTTATTACTGCAGGGAGCTAAAAGTCATGGGAAGTACAACAGAGTGTAGGTTCCAAGAGTCTGCTTCAAATTGTAAATGTGGATCGCTCCTTTTATACACATTTTCAGCATTCAATAACGTAACGAACAAAAGGTTACAACTCAGTTCCCACAATAAACTTAAAAGGCTTCAATCATGGTGTCGGAAACCCGGAACATAATCATAGTAACATTTGTCGGTTCCCAACTGTAAAAGCACATTATCCTGCTGCTATGCACATTCCACTCTGGTTGTAAAAGGACGAGAGTAAGAGACAGGAACAGTTGCAAGGAAGTCAGACAACAGAAGAAGAAGGAGTGTGGAGGAAATATCGGAAGCGCAATCCCAGGATCAAAGGATTCGAGCCGAGCGCATGCGGGGCTGAAACAATAGGCCAACGTGGGAAGATTACCCAGCTGCGGAGCCATCTGTCTTTGCCGTGCCATCCCCCAGTCTTGGGAATCACAGGATCATGAGGCGGACATTTGCCTGTTCGCTGACTACGTGAGGGCAAGAAACAAAATGGATGCCGTATCTAAAATGGAACCCGAGGGTTCAAAATGAAGAACCTGTAAATAAGATGAACCCTTCTAAGTAGCGTAGCGAAAATGCGTACACCTATTAATCTCGTCATTTACGGTTCATAGATACCACACTCGCTAGCATCGTAACGGTTCTCATTGGTCCTCAGACGCTCCTTTTGCCCTCATGTAGGCAAGCACTAGTCAGAATCATAATCAATGTCGATATTCATCAGATCATTCAAGTGTTGTTGGAACATCATCTTATTCATCAATGTCTCGCCGGTAACAGATGGCCTTCTTATACACGCTGTAGCACAAAGGCCACATAAGGCAGGACCACACTGCACACAAAGACAACACGTGAACAGAAACGTCACAACAACCCCTATAATCATCAGAATTTTCCAACCCCAAGTTGACATCAGACCCCAACACCATCCTAGAAGCGTCCAATCTCCCTCGTCCACGTGTATGGACTCCGAGATTTTATGCAACTTCGAGATGGCTTGATAAACCGTTGGAGCGTTATCAGGTATGAAAATGCAGCAGCTCGAATGGATGACCTTACACACACCACCTCTGTCTGCTAGTACTACGTCTAGAACCATACGGTTCTGTAGCGTCATAAGCCTATCCGCTTGAAGCTCTGCTGTCAGATTACCAAGGGCGCTTGCAGTTATGTTAGCAGTTGCTTCCACTACACGAGTTAACTGTCTCAGATTCCTGCTATTGACCATAGGGCCCCAAAACGGTAGGAAACCCTTAAAGAAATCTCCTGCTTCTTGACCGGCAGTATCTTCTTTACTAACGACACCTCTCACCACTCTAGTTTTGTGATAATCTGAGGCAACAGTGAAAGTTGGGGGCAAAAGATTCGCGATATAGCAGGTACCCGAGAAGTCATGAGGTAACCACGTATATGCGCGATCATAACATACAAAGTAGGTACCCTTGGCAGTCAGGAAGACAGGGGAAGAGAGCATTGGTAACACGTAAGTATCAACACAAGCGCTCATCCCAAGCTGAGCTCTCGGATTGCGACCAAGACCTTGCAGACAGAAATGACCGAGATGAGGTACGATCCAGATTGGAGATGAGCTTTTAAACTGCCTATTTTTCACTGATGTACTATACTCGACCTCACTCAGATCCTTATAAGCTCGCACCTCTTCCTCTGGGATAAGTGTTGCGTCAAAAATATCTCTATTTAAATCTGCAATTGCTATCGCCAAAGACTTGTGGTACGGGCCAGGACCAAGGTCTGCAGAGCGAGGCTCTCGATGGGGGTAGGAATCTAGTGCACTACGGAACATGGTCTGGAATGCTCGAGCTGACCCCTGGGGGCTGTAAGGAAGGACAAAATACGGAATACCCTTATCCATGGTATGTGGCATTAACCCACATACCCAACAATTGGTAGTGTTCACCACCAACTGATGCTGATGTAGAAGTTGAACAAAAGAATTGTTCATAAATTCCGCACGTCTGACCTGTTCATGTTGGGGCAGAAGATGAAAGGAATGTGGGGACATAGTGGAAACAGAATTTAAATCATGAGGAGGAGGAGTAGGTAAAGTAGACGGTAGCAATGATTGAAAACCAAAATATACTCCACCCACCAGCAGCATAGAAACAGTTAGGAACAACATAAAAACCTGTAACATAAAACATTTTTTTCGAATTGTTTTGTGCAATTTGGATCTTTGCGCCACCATTTTCTCAATTTCCAACAGCTTAGAAGACTCCATTTTCTAAAAACCGTCCGTGACGTTCTTGACGCACTTCGTTCTGAGTAGCGATTATCAATCCCCAGGAGTTCCCAGAAATCGACAAAAGTAATCGACCTAGTGTCAGATACCTGCTAGACAGGAGGAAGTACCCGCCAAACATACCATGCAATTCTTAACCACTCTCTCCGCACATTTAGTAATTCCATCATTCTTCCATACGGGCGACAGCAACTTACATATGCCTTTCGTACTAATGTGTGATGTACCATGAGCCATAGTAACAACAGCAAGCACGTATGCATCTGGTAACATCCATCTCTGCTTTTCCGACAAATCAACCCAACATCCATTCTCGTCTAACTTTCCCGTACTCTCTTTCCACTGAGTCTTTTCCATCTCAGTAGCTTCATTCTGTATCTTCTTCACACTCTCAACTGTGTCCTCACACATAATAGTCTCCGCTGGCCATCTTACTGAACTCGCAACGTACATTCGATTTGTCAGATCTCTAGCCGTCTCCTTCGCAATCTCATCCGCAAACGCATTACCGCGACCAACATCATCCGTCACCTTCCGATGCGCACTACATTTGATTATTGCCACCTCTTTAGGCAATGTAAGTGCGTCCAAAAGGTCATTCACAAGCTGTCCGTGCTGAATCTTCGTACCATGCGACGTCAAAAATCCTCTTTCTCTCCACAATCGACCAAAACTATGCGCCACACCAAAAGCATACTGGCTGTCTGTAAACACATTCACCCGCTTCCCTCTAGACAACACACACGCTCTCGTCAAGGCGATCAACTCAGCCGCTTGGGCCGAATTCTGACTCAATCTCGCAGATTCCACAACCGTACTCAATGTTACTACAGCATACGCAGTTGTCACATCACCATTTGGTAACTTAAAACATGAACCATCCACATACAAAGTACCATCGGGCTCTACCAATGGAGTGTTTTTCAGGTCAAAACGACCCTTCGTCTCCTCTTCCGTTCTCAAATAGCAATCATGTGGTGTTACATCACTTAATTCCATGTCGATCGGCAACAACGTTGCTGGATTCAACACATTACACCGTTTTATCCGTATGTGACTTGCCAATAACGTCAACTCATATCCAGACAACCTTGCGCTCGTCAAATGTTGAGTTTTCGTTCGGTTCAAGAGAGTGTCGACTGCATGCGGGACCATCACCGTGAGCATATTATCCATGACCAGACCTGCGGACTGTCGAATGGACGCCGCAGCTGCCGCTGTTGCTCTCAAACAACTCGGCAAGGCTCTAGCTACGGGGTCTAAGGTCGAAGAAAAATATGCGCCAAATTGTTGTGTCAGAACACTCAACGCACAACCGTCCCTCTCGTGAACATAGAGTGTGAACGGCTTATTGTAATCAGGAGTACCCAACACAGGAGCCGAACACAACGCATCACGCAATTCAGAAAAACTTTTCTGACACCCTTCAGTCCATGGCAAAGAAGATGAAACATCCTTGCACGTAAGGGCTATCAATGGTTTCGCCAAAAATGAAAAATTTGGAATCCATTGTCTGCAGTATGACGTAATACCTAGAAAGGCACGTACATCTCTCTGAGTCTTTGGCACAGTCATTCGAGCAATTGCTGTAATTCTCTCTGGGGTCAACCTTCTCCCATCCTTTGACAGTAAGTGACCTAAGTAGGTTACTTCTTGACAACAATATTGCAGCTTAGAAGGTGACACCTTGTGATGTAAGTCACATAGGTGCTGCAACAATGATACTGTAGCGGTTTTGCAAATAGCCTCTGTATCAGCTGCCACTAATAGGTCGTCAACGTATTGAACTAAGGCTGCGCCTGTCGGCAACACAAATGCATCAAGCTGACTTTTAAGTGCTTGGCTATAGATCGATGGACTCTCACAGTAGCCCTGTGGTGCGCGTTTAAATCTAAAACTGCGACCACCTAGTGAAAATCCGAATAGGTCTCTGCTTTCCTCAGCGATCGGAATACTAAAGAAAGCATTCTTTAGATCAATTACCGTGAACCAGGAGGCAGAAGCCGGAATCAGGGTCAACAAAGCCGTGATGTCAGGCACCGCAGGAAACTGGGGAATCACGATTTTATTTACTTCTCGCAAATCAATTACAAAGCGGTACACAGGAGGTTTAGTTGGATCTGTGCGTTTCAAAATCGGTAACACAGGACTATTACACACATTGCCTCGAGTTTCTTCAAGCACATCCTTTTCGATCAGGTCATAAATGATCGCTAATAGTGCTCGCTCACCATCAAAAGAGATACGATACTGTGGTATACGTGGGAAACACACATTCGATTTCAACTGAACCACATAAGGTGGGATGTTCAATAAGCCTACATCGTTGGGACCCGTAGCCCATAACGACGCAGGCAGGGAACTCAATTCCGGTGGGAACTTATCAATTGATAAGAACATAGGAGAGATCGCTCTCTGACCTAATGTAAGCTCCACTCCCGCAGGAGAGCAGTACAAAGTCGCATATAACCGTTTTAACAAATCCAAGCCCAAAAGATTCTCACCACAACCAGTAGATAAAATCAATGGGGCCTCTAGCTCATGAGGACCAATCGTAAGGGACAAAGGGCTAGAGACAGGATTGCTAACAGGGGCGCCAGAGAATCCAATGGAAACATTTGTTAAGCCGGACAAAGGTGCGCCAGGGAGTTTCGAGTGCATGATGGAACTTTTCGTCGCACCAGTGTCTAACAGAAAAGGCTCAACTACGCCAGATGTAGCAACTGCGACGTAAGACCCACTCTGATCAACCGGAACTGATACTACTCCCTCTCTCTGTCGGTGGCTGTCCTAGTAGTGGTTACCTGCATCAATCTCATGTTCGACGTAATAATCGTCCACATGATACTGTGCTGATTTATCGGACCTCACATTTCGTTGGTCAAAATAATTATTCGCGTCTGATGGGGTATGAGGGCGCTCATGATTTTGATTTTGAGGGGCACCGCGGCCTCTACCTCGGGGTGCTTGTTGAAGACCACCACGACCCCCTCGTGCCGACACACCGTTAAGCCGGTCACGCAAAGCTGGACAATCATATTTTATATGGCCCTCTCTTCTACAATATGCACACTGATTATACCCAAGCGTAGATCTAAAGTCGGAGAAGTCAGATCGTGACTGCATTCTAGTGGACTGGTCTCGTGGTCGATACTGCTGCTGCAAATCATTTTGATTCGAACGTGGAGGATATGCCTGCTGTAACAAAACCTTTGTTTTGAGCTCCTTCGTTTTCTTATCTGAACGATCACTTTCTTCCTTTTCCCTATTCTCATAATATTGAGCCGTAGCTAATATCTGTGCAGTGGTTGAAACAGCCCATGCACTTTCTGAATTCTTCAATTTGTTGCACAGCTCAGGCAACAAATTTAAGACAAACTTATCAACAAATAACCGTTGACCACCTTCGGTGCTCATGTCCTGACCACTATGATCGACAAATGCCTCCTCAAATCTACTAAAGAAATCGGAGACACTCTCGTCTTTCTTTTGCTTACAAGCCGATAATTTATCCCAATTTACCTTCATCGCTGGCATGAGCGTTTTCATAAGCGTAATAATTTTCTGAGGCAGATCCGTAATCAACGGCTCAGGCTTAGCCCCACCAACTTGTCGTCCATCTGCCGCTACCAGTGTAGCCCAGTCACCACCCAACTCAACTAAATGATTCTCTTGGCGAATTTTCGCCCAAATCGGTTGTCGTACGACATTTCCAAACAGCATGTCGATGTCCGCAAGATTCATAATAGTAGCGTCTACCAGTTGAGACAACTCCTTATAATAACCTGCCGGATTCTTGCGTGGATCAGGTAAAGATTGTTTCACCTGCAAAACTTCTGATCGCTTCCATGGGAGGTGTATCCAAACTCTCTGAAAGTATGGCAGAATCACAGGATTAGCTTGCGGATCACCTGGCATGTATACTGGCGGAACCTCTCTCATAGGATACTGACCAGAGTTCGTTTTCTGAGTATCAGAATCGTCATCAAACGACACTCGAGAAAACACTGTGCACCGTAAGGCTAATAATCGCTCTAATGCACGTCGTACATCTCCACCTGCAATCATGCCGTTCGAAAATTGACTCTGAAGTTCAGTCATATCGGGCGGTACATTATCTAAATCATCATTATACCATTCTTCTCTCAAAAAGTTACACATTTCTTCAAACACAAATCTCTGAGTGGGCTCATTAAACTGAGAAAACGTATCAAAGACCACGCGCGGCTGGTAGTTAGCAGGGTGTCTTATCCATCTACGCGCCATAGTTACCAACGTGGCACTCTCCCTTCCACCAGGGATTTGACTGCGCCTCTGAGGAGTTTCAGAGACTTCGGATCGAAGTAACGATCCAGAAAGTGGGGAGTAAAGAGTAGCGACAGTATTAAGGATACGATTACGAACAGAAGGAGAAAAAAGAACAGGAGCAACAACATTAGAAGTGAACGTAGGGACAGCAGAGATAGCCGGGACGGCTGAGGTAACAGGAACAATTGACTGAGGAGGTACAGGCAAAGGAGCAGTAGGAATAGGACCAGGTGGTAGGACAAACGCAGGACCAACAATAGGCTGAACAGCAGCCGCTGGAACTACAGGAGGAACTACAGGAGGAACTACAGGGGCTGTAGCACCCTGTGCATAAGGAGGTGGCGATTTCATCAAATACGCTAACAGAGGATCCTCCTTCGAGTCCTCTTCTGTCCTATCAAGACTAGTTGATAATAC
The DNA here is from genome assembly GCF_964261635.1 of Lissotriton helveticus. Classification (NCBI taxonomy): domain Eukaryota; kingdom Metazoa; phylum Chordata; class Amphibia; order Caudata; family Salamandridae; genus Lissotriton; species Lissotriton helveticus. The sequence goes on along the minus strand of NC_136068.1, from coordinate 1,059,475,288 downwards.
CGGATAACATTTGTCTATCCTCATGTGGTGTAGTCTAGTAGAAACTTCTATTTCTTTTTCTTCTTTATCTCGCTGACATTGTTGTACAACTTGCATTATCGGGACGATACCTTCTTTACGATTCTTTTTAAGCTGTTTGATTTCTTTCTGTTTGGCCTCTTTACGCCACAACCGAAGGGAATCAAACATGGCTGGCCTAGCTTTCTTCTTAAATAATTTAGTTTCTAGATTATCTAAAATCTCCATTCCAAAACTTCCGTGTGGTGGCCAACTAAGGACACCATCCTTTCTCGTATAACGGACCCAACAGTTATTATATATAATAGGGCCCACACCATGTCGACTATAGAGCTCATATATCGGAGTTCCAACTGGAGGTATCGGACACGAGTCCTCCAACCGGGAATCCTTGTTGCAACATTTGAAGAAACCAATGAAACCACTACGGCTAGGCATCATGCACACTAACCAAGTATCAAACTTCAAGGGTTACCAAAGTACTAAATCTTCGTGAAAGACAAAACCCTCGGTTTTTGGCAATTGCAACTGTCAAATAACAACTAAGGACCAACAACTAAGCAACACAAATGCAATGGAACCATGCAAACAACTAAGCACCAACAACTAAGGACTGGGAGCGACCCACAAATACTTAACTGAGAGCTCGATGGCGTCACCAGGAAGGCCCGTCTATCGTCTCGCCATACAAAGGACTACGCCAGGCACCAAAACAGGTCGACAGTCAGAGCATCGATCCGTTGCAGCCGTCAGGAGGCGGGAATCTTCGCGGGAAAAATCTTTGGACCACTTATTTCAACAACAGGATCGATGAAGCGGGGTGCACCTTTTCCTCGGAGATTTCACACGAAGTTCCTCGCAATCGTCAGGGTTTGGACCGGTACCGCTGATGTCGCCCCACGTTGGGCGCCAACTGAAGGACTGGACTTTTAAGAACCAGCGGTGCCAGGGAACAACACCGGAAACCTTCGTAGGATACCTGTTCGGCGCACAAGTGACAGAGACACGGGACACTTCCTTCGGCGTCAAAGATCAGCGTTTATTACTGCAGGGAGGCAAAAGTCATGGGAAGTACAACAGAGTGTAGGTTCCAAGAGTCTGCTTCAAATTGTAAATGTGGATCGCTCCTTTTATACACATTTTCAGCATTCAATAACGTAACGAACAAAAGGTTACAACTCAGTTCCCACAATAAACTTAAAAGGCTTCAATCATGGTGTCGGAAACCCGGAACATAATCATAGTAACATTTGTCGGTTCCCAACTGTAAAAGCACATTATCCTGCTGCTATGCACATTCCACTCTGGTTGTAAAAGGACGAGAGTAAGAGACAGGAACAGTTGCAAGGAAGTCAGACAACAGAAGAAGAAGGAGTGTGGAGGAAATATCGGAAGCGCAATCCCAGGATCAAAGGATTCGAGCCGAGCGCATGCGGGGCTGAAACAATAGGCCAACGTGGGAAGATTACCCAGCTGCGGAGCCATCTGTCTTTGCCGTGCCATCCCCCAGTCTTGGGAATCACAGGATCATGAGGCGGACATTTGCCTGTTCGCTGACTACGTGAGGGCAAGAAACAAAATGGATGCCGTATCTAAAATGGAACCCGAGGGTTCAAAATGAAGAACCTGTAAATAAGACGAACCCTTCTAAGTAGCGTAGCGAAAATGCGTACACCTATTATTCTCGTCATTTACGGTTCATAGATACCACACTCGCTAGCATCGTAACGGTTCTCATTGGTCCTCAGGGCCCACAAATAAAGGCTAAAAGTTTATCTATGGTAAGAGCATCCTCAGCTTTGCTGAGCTTTTCTAATAGGTTGGGTGCCAGGCCTATGGATGCCATATTAAAAATGTATGATTCTAAATGTATATCCATAGTCATGTACGGTTCTCCATTATGGGGTTATGCCTCACAAGAGCCGATACAAAAGGCGGAAAATAAATTTTTGAGACGCCTGCTATCCATCCCCCAGTCCACTCCAACATTTTCAATCCATGGTGAGGTGGGACTTGACTATGTCACCGATAGAATCAGAATGGCCCCCCTATTATTTTGGCTCAGGACATGGCTAAATGACGAGTTAACACTCAACCATTCTATCATGTTGGATGTTATGTCATTAGACCATGTATTGAAAATTCCCTGGCTAGAATATATTAGATATACCTTTGCACGGCTAGGACGCCCAGACCTTTATAACGTTCCTTCCAGCATTAGGCGGAAGGACGTGATCTGGACTAAATAGAACTTCCTGGATGCGGCAAGAGTGGCTCGGGAAGAGCAGGAACTGACAAAACCAACGGTCAGACAACACTACTTGTTACTAAGTACGCCTTCCCTTGAGCCTTACCTTAGAATTGTAACTAAGCCATTTCACAGGTTTTTGTTAATCAAATTTAGATTTAATTTAATACATTACTCCCTAGGTTCTTACCACTTATGGTGCAAACCAGAAAATGGCCCCCCATGTAGTTGTGATGAATTTACTGCACAGGATTCCATGCATTTTATTATGTTTTGCAGCCTGTACACGGCACCTAGGAAGAAATATTTGGCACCTCTATTAAGAGAGGCAGGTTTCATCCAAGTCAGGCCTGCCTATGTCTATTTACAGTCTTTATGTAGCTCTCGTGTCATTTATTGTGTGGCCAGTTTCCTAGTGGCGGCCTACAGAATTAAATTAAAAGTGCCTACTAAGGGATCCTGTACCGTTGAGCCTGCAACTCACTGAAATATTTACAACACTTTTAGATTTGCATTTGTTTTTAATAAGTCCTATCACTGATTTTGCAATGATTGTATATATTCATGAAACAAGTGTTTTTATATTGTATATAAATGTTTTATTGCTTTTATGATTTTAACTAATCGAATAAAGTGCAATTGACTGACTGACCCCACAGCAGCAATTGATGGCACCTCAACTTCATGTGGTTCTACCTAAATCGCTCCCATCTATTCCCATGCAACGTTTGTGAATCAATCCATGCTGAACCACACAGTCACTTGCATATATTATTCACTTGTCACCATGCGCCTTTCCGCTGCTCTCACCAGGGCCGTTTCTGCCATTAGGCAGGACTAGGCGGCCGCCTAGGGCGGCAAAATGTTGAGGGCGGCATTTTTTTGTAATCATGTGGTCTGGACTCAACTCAGTGCACTGTGCATATGCACTGACTGTGCAAGTGAAGCGAAGCCGAAGCGCACCTCTGGCCACCACACCAGGCCTGCTGATGTTTGCATTTGCTGATGCTTGTTGTTGTTGTGTTGTGTTCAGGTTAGTTAGCCGAGCGGCGCACACCCTAGGATTATTATGGCATGTGGGGGGTAGAAGAGCGGGGTGCGGGTCTGCGGGACCTCAGTGGGTCCCCAGGGCCGTCAATCTTGAGCGCTACCAATGACGGCCCTGGGTAACATTCTTGGCCAATCCACGAGCCGTGCTTCGGCCAGGGAGGGCAGGGCAGGCCAGTGATGGTGACACGCGGCGCACCAGTGCCAACTGCCACCTTCTCTCTCGGCGCGCGGGGGACGGGACGGACTGTGTGTGTCGGCTGGCCTGGCGTGCTGCTCCCCCGGCCTTTGCCCATAATAATTTTAATAATTAATTACTGGTCTGCAGCTGCCACCTGACCTGCCAGTGCCACATGGAGTCTCCGGTCCCGACTCCGTCTCCCGCCGGCCCGCTCTCCCCAGCACAGCAGCACCACGAGCCAAAACAGCATGGCCGTGGTCAGGCCTAAGGCCTGGCCGTGTGGTGGTCGTGTCGCACCAGGTCGTGAGTGACTTGAGCAGCCAGTCAATCAGAGACAGTGCACGCACCGCCGGTGAGTCAGTCAGAAGGCCGCTGGGCCTGGCTGCGAAAATAAATATAAATATAAATATTTCGGATCGGAATCGGATGCATTTGCATGAAATGAATGAATCATCATGTGTTAATTTATTATGTGTAATAATGATAATGTTCATCACTGTCCGAGTCAGGCAGGCCTAATGTTGTAAATGAGGCGGAGGCGGGCGGCCCCTGGGTGACGGGTGAGGTCAGGTGAATCATTCATCAATACAATCATTATTATCTGTTATCTCCGGGCCGAGCACGTCCTCACGGTCGGCTGGAGAGTGGTGGCGCAAAAACACACACTGTCACTGAGCTGAGCAGGAGCTGGTGGTTGGGTAGCAGGCCAGGCAGGCAGGCAGCACTGTGAGGGGTGAGGTGACCGTGACGCCCTGTGCCCGAGACTCTGAGTGAGGATGGTTTGGATGGTGGTGGCGCGGGCGGGGCTGGTCTGGAAGCACAAACACAAAGAGAGTGTGCTGTACTCCGCGCTGGTACGGGTTTCTCCGTCTGCACCGGGTTTTACTGTCCAATAGAAAAACACACATCCACCTGTCATTCAAATCGTGCCTTAGAAAATGCAGAGCTGTTGCACACGAACTACCATGACTTATTGGATGCAATAAACACAACGGTAATACCATGCTGACTCCCAACCCATTTAATTTAACCAATTTAACGCGGGAGCTTAGTAAAGTTTTAAAGAAAAAAATGTTTTTGGAAATGTACAGCAAGCTTTTCTATTTTAACGAAGTTCTTGCATGACTTCCTGTTTAATATTTTGATAATTTCGACGTTTACACTTTGCATGGTGTCACCCTAAAACACATCACTGTAAACTGCTCAGAACACAACATGGAGAGTTCAAGCTACCCGTTTTCTTTCTAAGTGTACTTGTGACATGTGGTTTAAATTATCAGAATATACAGGGCCCGGCCTGAGAATATACCATATAATATTGTATATTTCCTACATGATCTAGATGTATGCATCATAAAATTGTGTGCACAGTACAGAACTTAAGAGCAGAGGACCCCTTACCTATAAAAATGTGTACACATGTTTGCAAAGTTAATACAAGTTCTTTTATATCTAATGCATTTATTCTTCTAGCCTGGATGACGGGGGAGAGAGTGATGGTAGAAAAAGGGAGGGGGGGCGGCATTTTTCAATTCTCGCCTAGGGCGGCACAACACCTAGAAACGGCCCTGGCTCTCACATTGTCACTTGCGTCGCCACGTCTGTGTCACAAGCACAATTGTGCACCAAGTCCAAGTTGGGCTGCCTATGCATTTCATGCTTACAGTGCTGTTACAACTGTACCATATCTAAACCTTTTTCCAAATATATGATGCAATGTGCACTTTTGAAAAACTTTACGTGAGTCTCCAGCTGTCTTCCTCGTAATGTGTTTTGCATACTGATATAACTGACTCCCCTATTGTTACCTTTTGCGATATTGTTGTCATTTATCCCACCAAGGACACAGTCAGGTCTTCCGGCCTCGCTGCGCCGGCCGGGCCCAGCACCCCCCGCAAGCGGCTCCTCACCTCCAGCCATCAGTACCGGAGTGTGCCATCCTCAAAGCCTCAACGGCTCAGGTCTCCCGCCGTCGCGCCACCTTGTTCTCTCAACGGCCAAGTATCTCAGCACCTGCACCGGCCTCAACAGGCTCCCGTTTCAGAGTGGGGCCGGTGAGCTGCTGGTCGCCAGATCGCACAGCGAAGGCCACGTCCAGGTCCTCGGTGGCAATTACTCCATCCGCTACGCCTCTTCCATTACTGCCCGGTCTTCGGCCAGTTCCCCCTCTGTATGCCGGCAGCCGCTGGGTCTCACTCCTCCAGAGCGCTACCGGTCCCGATCGCCTCCCAGGGACTCTGTGCGGGAGAGACGGTCGCCAGCTGCTCCCTCAGAGGCGGAGCTCAAAATGCAGGTGCCATCTTGCCTGTCTCCGCGGCGTCTCTATTATGCATTTTTTGGAGCAAAGGCGAGCCACTGCTCCTCGTCTGCCGACTCCCACCCGCTGCCCCAACCTTTCTGTATCCGGGGGTGAGTTTATTTGTCGAGGGGCTCCTCAATATCGGACAAGATGGGCTGTGATGGGGTTTCACCAGCAGGAGCTCCGGTTTTACGCTCCCTGCTCCATCGGCATCTAGCCACATCCCTAATGTGACTTTGATTCTTGTAAAAACATACAGGAAATAGACATGAATTTTGTAGTACTTTGGGGGGGTCATTTTAATTGCAAATTATTCCCCATGTCAAAACTGTCTGCATGTCACTTAGTAGATTGGGGCAGTGAAAGCGGTTGCCATTTTAATCATAACCCTTGTGGGAACATTTTTAATTCATTGCTGTCAAAATTTCCTCTTTCCCTTACACTCAACCTTATTATAACGGATGGTATTGAGTTAGTCTCATATGTTGGGAGAGGCCAAGGAACTTTAATTGATTTTATTGCTTTTCAGATTATTTTAACCTGCAATCTGTGATTTTTACTATACACCAAGTCTGTTTTAGTGCTCATTAACCTTTATCATTGGAGCTAAAGATTCTAACTGATAAGCAAACCATCTCTGATAAATCCTGCACAAAAACATATGTCAAAAATAAGGGGTTATTACGGAGATGGTCTGCCATTAATTCCGACCTTGTTTTACGTCAGATTATTACATCTAATCTGAGACAAGTTTTATGTTGTCTGGAAGATGGCATAAATCCCTCAGTTATGTTAGCATCAATTGCGGCAATAACTGTGACTATCAACGCTGCATTAACTTATAACCACAAAACAAGAGACGAGAAATAATAAAAAGTGGTTTAATAGTGACTGTAAAAGTTCTCACAATAAACTAATCAAGACATTAAAAATAAAACCTCGAAACAACATGGAGGTAAAACAGTCACATATAGAATATAAACAGGTGCTGGGAGACGTAAGTTGGAAATCAGACAGGAAGCTTGGGAAAAACTTTAATAGCTTGCCAGGGCAAAGACTCTATACTATTAAAGCAAACGGTCCATCAGGATTATTTTAATAGCTCCAATAATAGTAATATTGATGCTACAATTATGCCTGAGACCTGGGTTGAGCATTTTTCTGGTCTCTAACAAATTGGTAATGAGCCGCACCCTAGCACTAAATTGAAGTATGGGCCATCAACCTTGGCACGTCCAACATTAGACAAGGTTGAAAGGGCCTTAAATCAGACTGTGAAGAACCCTGATGGTATCCCGGCGGATTTGTTTTTAGCTAATACATCCCTGTGGCTTCCGCTGTTAACAAACATTCTAAGCTGCTATACAGTTTAGGGACCCCCTGATTCTTGGAGAACTGTGACAATAGTCCCCATTTTTAAAAAAGGAGACAGCTCGGACCCCAAATGTTACCGGCCCATATCTTTAATTGATTTCACCTGTAAGTTAATGGGCTGGGGGATTTTGGAGCGCCTGGAGGCATGGGTTACAGACAGTGGGCAGTCCTCAAATATCCAATATGGATTTAAACGTGGCCTGGGCACTGTGGAACAATGCCTTCAAGTTCAGTCAAATTAGCTTTATTTGATAGCCAGTATCATAAAAGCATTATGCACTCATATATTATAATATGAGTGTTCATTTGAAAGTTACATTAAGTTAAAACACAATAAAATCTTGCTGTACATGCCAATTTAATAGATAAACGACTCTTTTTTTAAAAGAATAAAAATATATATGTCACTGATACATACGGCTCACAATTACTAATTTAATCGCTAATAGCATGAGGAACACAATCCTATGCCTAATCTTTCTCCAATAACCATGAGTTTAATACTACTTATTGGGTTTTCTTGTTTAACACTTTTGTGCGAACAATCCAGGCACAGCCCAGAAATTTGACAACTCCACATACAAACAGAGACATAGATGAATCAGTTCTCAGAATGCGTAGGGCAACTAGATGGTTTGTTGTACCTAATTGACTGCATGCGGGCTTGAGCCATTTGGCCCTAGCCTGTTTATTAGCAGGGCAGGCAAATAGTAGGTGAGCTACTGTTTCTTGCTGAGAGTCACAGCAAGGGCAGTTTGGTAAAGTGCATTTTAGTGAGTCCCATTTGGCAGATATAGTGTTTAACGTTAAAGACCCAAATCTAAAATGCATATACAATGCCCTGTCTCTAGGCGTCCTAATAAGATCTAAATATTGTTCAAAGGATCTCGCCAATTTATGTTGCAGAAACTCCTCGGTTAGTCTCCCGAGCTTTGGATTGTGTAAATCCTGTTGGTTGACCCAGTTCCAATAGATCCTTTTAAGCTCATTCCTAAACCCAAATGTATCAACATATTCCTTAGATCCCTGAGCCATTTGACCCTTTTCTTGGTATCTAGTGTAATGAGCTCAGTAAGGCCAGTCGCATAACTGATGAGTTCTGGGGTGCACATTAATCTTAGCCAAAATAATAGGGGTAGGCGAAGCCTAGCCATATCGCTAAAGGAGCGTCTGTCCATGTCAAAGAATAGAGGCTTAAGTGGTGTGCTAATAGGGAGAGATAAGAGGTCTCTAAAAAATGTATTTTCTGATCTACCGATCTCATCGGTTTTTTCAAAACCCCAGAGTTCTGCACCGTACATTGCTGAACTCACAGCCTTTCCTTCGTAAACTGCAATGGCTGGGGCTACCAGTCTGCTTGAAGATGAGCGTTGGTCTTTACCAATAGCTCCCGCCACTCGTTTGTGATTGAGTAAATTTTTTTCCAAATGGGACCGCCATTGCATATTATTGGAAAGCCTGATACCCAGATAGTCGAATGTGTGGACTCTCTCTAATAAAGATCCATCTAGAGTAAGTTTGTTTCTAAAGCATTTTTTGGGTTAAACTTTGTCCTAGAAGTATTTATTGTTAGGCCCCTTAAGCTGCAAAACATTTGGAAGTGGCTGAGATGTTTCTGGAGTCCTACTGGGGTTTTAGATATAAGGAGAGTATCGTCGGCAAAGAGGAAGGTTGGAATTTTTTCTCCTGCCAGGGTTGGGGAATCAGTTGGGTATTCTCTTCAAAAACTAAACAATCCATTCACATAAAGTGAAAAGAGGGTAGGAGCCAACACATCCCTGGCAGATCCCCCTGTTAACCGGTATCCTCTTTGTGGTTTGCTCCTGCTCCCCCCATCTGACTCGGGCATAATTATCCTCATGGAGCCGTATTAAAAGGTTTAAGATATAGGAAGGGATGCCCATTTCTTGGAGCACTACCCATTGCTTTTCACGAGGGACTAAATCTAACATGGTCTTACGATCAATAAAAGCAAGGTAGAGGCTTCCCTTGCCAATTACGACCACTTTCCAATAAAGGAGAAGTAATCTAAATGCCTGATCCACTGTGCTAGTGCATTTCCTAAAACCCGCTTGGTAATTGGAGAGAATACCCTCATCCTCCATCCGGTTCTGAATCCTATTTAGAAGGGCTCTGCCGACCACTTTCTGAATAACATCAATTAGGCCAATAGGCCTATAGTTAGCAGGGTCTTGGCAGTCTCCCTTTTTAAATTATAGGTACGACCTCTGCCCCTTCCAAGAATTTGGGACTTCAGCTCCCTTTAATATAAAATAAATTAGGAGCAAAATATAATGGGCCCACTTCTGCGGCTCTGCAAGAATTAGATCACCTGGGATGCCATCGGGTCCAGCTGCCTTTGCAGGAATAATACCATTTATTGCCACCTCAATTTCTTTCAATCGAAAGAGATTGGTGGCTTCAATAGCTAGCGGGACAATTGAGCGAAATGAACCTGCCAAGCCAAAGTGGTAATGTGATTAGGGATTAAGATTGTATCTCTCCTTTCTCCCTTTTTGATTAGATCCCAAAAGGAGGTAGAGTCCCTTGCATTGCACGCATCTTTTAAATCCCGCCAGTGGCCATCATCCCAGCTGCGTTTTGCCTGTTTCAAGGATTGGTTATACTGCTTCCTTGCTGTTTGGACCTTAGAGGGATTTTTACCTTTTACTGCTGCAACTAATGTCTGCCTTTTTCCTCTACATGACTTCATGTACCATGTATGGGGACTTTTTGTTAGCCTCTTTTTGTGCCCATTACTTGGTCGAGCAAGGAAATAAGCACCAATCTGGCCAATTGTTTCTAGGTATATTGTAGGCACCGAACTTCAGAACCAGAAGCATTAATGGATTGTGGTCGCTATCAACAGTTTGACCCACTTTCATATATATATAACGTTGGCCCAAAGATGCAAGTCCACCAAAATATAATCAATGCGGGAAGGACATGTAAGTTTGTTAAAAGTGTTAGACCCCCGGATGTCTGATGGAGTTCTACCGTTCGCAGCTCTAAGACCATACTCTATTGTTAGAGCATTTACTTGTGGGTCATTTTCTTTATAGGAGGCAAGGATAAAGGTGGCACTACCCAATTACTATACTCATCCATTATCCCTAGGAAATCTTCACTACTTAGTGGCTCATATGTACAGTTAAAATCGCCCGCCACAATGACTTTGGCGAGAAGGAGGCAATTGCTTAGTTCTTCTTCCAGCTGTGCTAGGATAGGCGAGGACTTGCCTTCCACTGTCCCTCTAATGTAAACCTGAAAGAGCTCCAATATTTCTCCTCCCTTCGTAATATTGTTAACCACATAATATTGGAAGATGAGGTGTTATGTAGGGAGACCGTCCAGCCCAGGTCTAATCTAACCCATGCAAACAAACCTCCTGAAGGCCGCCCCTTACCTATAGATACTGCCGGAGCATAGAAAGTGTTGTAACCAGATTTATGTAAAGGAGTTACGCTCCAAGTCTCCTGGAATAGGCATATGTCGAATGCTTCCACATACTTCTTCCACTGGGGCAATATCAGTTTTTTCTTTAACCCTGCTATATTCCATGAGAGGATTTTTAAATGAGATTGATTTTCTGGGGTTGAACTTACTATTTCCTTTTGAATGACACTTGCTGGTAGGATAAAATCAAAATTTACTGGGAATGGCACAGACTTAATCAGAACACAAGAGCTACTACAGATGGAATGACTGATCCTATTCCCTACTTTTGAGGGTTCTTGGTGAAGTCAATAGTTTACATCTAGGCTTGACTCAATCCCATTTGCCACCAAAGTGGGATCCCTCCTCCTTTCCTGTACTTTTATGATGGAAAAACGCCTTAACTGTATGAGGGAAGAGTCAGGAGAAGATGTTTGGAACTTGATTGCAATGAGGTTTTTCACCAACATGGGATTAGCCACGGTCAGTTCAATATTATCCAGTGCCGAATTGGGCACGGTGCATCTCCTTGCTCTAATTATGTCTTCCCTAATACTAGAGCGACACCCACGAATGTGGCAAATCCAATGAATAGATTTATTGATTAGTGATTTGCCACTTTCAAATCCCCTTGCCTCTGTAAGTTTAGGGACGTTGACCATAAAAACTAAATTTGGAGGCATGTTCTGGTCCCTTGCATTTCTTAACTCTGTTGCTCTTAAGGGACCAGGCAGATCGGACGTCAGAATTCTCGGTTGCTTATCTAATATGGCTTGTTTGTTAGCCAGGGAGATTGATCTATGGGAACTCTTGTAGATGATATCATATATATTGGGGATGTGCTGTTGTAAACTTCCTTTATCAATGAATGACTCCTTCAAAACCCTCCTTCCCTCCGAGTGCAACATTTTTGGCCCCTCCTGAGTGTATGAGCTGTTCTGTGTAGGGTGGGGACTTATTCGAATTTGGCTATTATTTTGCGAGATAGAGTTAACTGTTGCCGTGAGCTCTATAATCGAGCCTTTCATCTGTTCAATCTCTGCTTTGAGTGCATTAATAACTACACCCAATTCACTGTTAGAATGATTACATAAACAAGTTTCAAACAGCTTTGGGGGCCCAGGCGGAGGGGATACTAGTAATGACTGTAGGGGGTAATCACTTGGCGTATCGAGGACAGCATATCTATTCGAACATGGGACAGAGGAACCCGTCTGGCTCGACATCATATTTATTTTAGACGCACCCAGGGGATCGGACTCAGAAGAGGCAACTTCCGCCTGACTTAGACACACAGTCATCCCTATTTTCCGGGTCATTTTGTTAAAAATTGCTGGAATAACCGCTTTCTTAGGAAGAGCTGTGAGGTTCGCATTCGGATGCTCACTCGGAGGATCGGTGGGCTCCTCAACCAAAATGTCTTCACAGTCCTGTATCAGATCATTAATCCTGTCCAGCACACAATTAGCAGCGGCGTGTTATGGATATTTCCTCGGCCTCTTTCTTTTCCCGAACCCTGCTGATAACCCGTTGGTTCCTCCAGCACCCTCCATTGCTTTCCTTTTCCCCATTACTGGCAATAGACAATCTATATAATTGTGAGAAGTTGGCCTGATATATGATGTTTCCAATTCTGGAACCACCTTGTATCAGTCCAAACAATCCCTTATGGTGTCTGGTTGTAAGTCAACCTTATTAGACAAGCTATCCTAGGGGTAGCATGGACTAAGCAGAATAAAGGCTTAACTTAAGAGGTCGTGTTAAGCGAGCTGTTTTACCACGTACAATCCTGTAATATCAAATGAAAGGACACCACACAAGTATATATTATAAAAATATATGTATTTATTACTAAAAACAATCCCCAGTATTCTTTATGAAGAAAGGGGCACAAGCGTTAAATCAAAAGCACAGTATAACATACAAAGTTGCACAATTTTGGATGAGGCCGAGGGGCCACTCAAACCATATACTAAAAAAATGGTAAAAGAGAGACCATTCGATCAGTGGTTAGGCCTAGGGCCTAGGGAATCGCTGGGAGCAATCGGGACAAGCAATGCTGAAGTCGGGAAAAGCCCGCGGGATTCGGGTGCAGTGCTGAAAGCACAAGCATGCATCAATGTTAAGTCAATGGTGCGTAAAAGTTACACAAATAGAGTTTAAGGACACTTCCGCTGAACCTAGAGGAACAAAACTTAAGACACAGACCCTAGAGGTGTGTACCAGTTTGGGAACACCGGCGTTGCAATGTTACCTCACCCACAGGAAGTGGGTGCACAGGGTCGAAGTTGAGTCGGGTTTCGTCACGCAGGTTCTTGGTGCTTGAAGCTGAAAGGGCTGCAGGCGAGGTGAAGGAGAAGTGTCCGGTGGAGTCCAAGGGTGGACTCAAGTCGAAAAGTACCTGAAAGCAGAGGGGACAGAGTCTGGGTCACTCAGCAGTGACCAGGGTGGAACCAGGACGGAACCAGGCAATGTCGGGCGCAATCAGGTGGTTGTCGAGGAACTTCTCTCCGCTGCCACGTGGGCTCTGGGGCATCTGCGACGTCCAGGAGCGGATCACGATCTGTCCCACGTAGGCTCTCACCGTTGGCGCTGTCGGCTTCAAGATTGGAGCAAACAACACTTGGCAAGAGCAATCCACGCGAAACCGGGAGATTGCTTCTCACTCAAACCAGGAGGGTCAGAGTGGGGGCTCCTTTTCAGGGGAGCTGGTGTAAATCTGGAGCAACCAGAATCACAAGTCGAATTTCAAGTTTCGTCGGCACAGGGGCCACAAGAAGGCTGGCAAGTGACCGGGCCAACGCGTTGAGCCAAAAGTAGCAGAAGGACCCCACTCAGCACTCGGTGAGTGTAGAGGGGTGAGCTTCGGTGCAAGGGTGGCTCAGGGTTGGGGTTTCTCAAACCCCGGTGTACAGCTTCGAGGGTCACTCGTGGGCTGCACTGTCAGCGTCTCGTGGTCTTTTCAAGATGGCGGGCCCCACGCTTCCGGTCGCCTCCACGGGTCTCAGCTCTGCAGGGACTGTGGATCGGGCTGTTAGAAGGCAGGCAAGCTTGATCTCGTCGATCTCTGTCACTCGAGTTCCGGCGGGAACTGCAACAAAGCAGACGTAGATGGCTGGATGGTGCCTGTTTGCACAGGGTGGTCACTCCTTGACCACAAGGGAGATTCTTCAGTCTTCTACGTCGAGTAGGGTGTCGAAGGGTCCAGAGTTTCGTTTCTTATGTTTCATCAGGATAATCTGAAGTGCATTGGCACTGCTCCCACTCTTATTCAAATCTGGGGGGCTGGATTACCTGCTAGGTCCCCTCCTATGGGTGGGACCCAGGAAGGGGGTGGATACACCCCTTTCCTTTGATCCAGGCCGTGCTGGGACTGGGGCTGGTGTGCCCCAGAACCGGTTTGACTGGATTATGCAAGGGGCAGCCTTGTGCTCCCTATGCAGTGTCTGGTTTCTTTCAAACCTCCCCGCTACAATCCACTATCTCCTGTCTGGGGGGTCTGACACCTTCCTGCGACAGGAAACCCTTTGTCCAGGCCCCTTTGGCTGAGTTTCGGTCAGCTTCAGGGGGTCAGACTTGTGTCTGTGGCAGAAGCATCCATTTTGTGGATCTGAGGCCCTTTTAGAAATTAACCGCATTTTAGTAAAGTAACATGTCTTCTACCTCTAGAGGGGTGGAATGCTATCCCCGTCGCCAGAACTGGCGAGGGGATAGTATTCCAAATCGTATGACACCTTACACGACATGTTTTGATAAAGCCAAACCAAAGTTGCTATATAACCGCGAGGATTATAATGCATTTAATAGTATATGGTATGGCATTATCCTGAAACAGCTTAGGGATTTGTTCCCGACGGCTGCAGACAGACTCAGCTCATGCTAGAGCTCCATCTCACATTAAACCACGCACTCTGCCTCCAGGATTGATAAGGCCTTCCATAGGAGTGGCTCACAGGTTTATATGTGTCCAGATATAGGTTTAGATATAGGTATACTATACCTAAGCAAGAGGTGATTACACCATCTTGCCCCAGCTGAGTGATCAGCCAGTTGTGTCAATTTAAGAACCAGCCAGGGGTGGCAAAAGATATGCTGCAGCCCCTGGTAGGCCTTGGTGGCACCTATGCCCTGAGCACCTATAGTGCATGGTACAGGGGCTAACAAGGAGTCCATTTCCAATTGTGGTATGTACCTATAGCACATGTATTAATAATTTAGAGAGAGAACAGCAGGCTGGGGGTCTGATTGGCAGGCCCACAGCCTCAGTATTCGAAAACCAGTGAAGCAAAAAGCAAAAATTGGGGTGACCATAGGATAGCACACCCTACTCTCCTACAATAATGGTCTGTCTATCGATGGCCTCCGTTTACTAACAGATGTGTGTCCAGATTACGCAAGCGGAGAAAGATGGGCCCACTGATAGCTTCAATGCAAAAAAAAAAGGAGAGTTCTTAAAGGCAGTCCACAGATTTGAAGTTACAATAGTACTTTGGAGTCGAGGTTCTAGGGCAGATGAACGAGACCGAGCCCAGCCCTGCCTCTTCCTGGCTTTGACGGGCTAGCACGGGCCCATCCTTGGCCTGGGCGCCTCCCGTGCACGTCCTGCGCTGCAGGGGGAGAGGCATCGCTATATAGCACGGTGGACACGCCTCCCCCTCACTTGCAGCAGCTGGTAGTGCGCCGGGGCACCTGCAACATGTAGTCTCCCATCCACTGCGCTTGCAAGCTGGTTGGCGCTATGATGAAAGAGGCGCTTGATGAAGGGTTGGTAAAAGCTGCGATGGTCGAGGGAGTGACCCCGGAACTCCGGTCCCACCGGGGAAGATACGAGCTGACAGACAGAAACCACAATCAGGAGCGTCCAACAATGCCTTTATCCTGGATTAATGGACCTGACGTCTGCTTTTGACTGGGTGCTGAGGGGATGGCTTTTGGAAAAGATGTTGAATATGGCCATTGAATCACCCATTGTATACTTTATTGCAGCTATGCACCAAGATGTGACAGGGAGAGTTCAATATGGAGCAGATGGAGAACTCACGGCTCCAATAAAAATTAACCGTGGGGTTCGTCAGGGCTACGTTCTTGCACCATTCTTATTTTGCCTGTACATAAATGACTTAGAAAGTCATATTAAACATGGGACTATGAATGCTCCATTGATAGGCCGCAGATTGCTACCGCCGGCCTAGTGTTGGATAGCAGAGGGGTACAAATCACTATTCCCACTCTAATTACTAAAACAGTAAGGAAATTGTTGGATAGCGGAGGGGTATAAATGACCATTCCCACTCTAGTGAGTGCAACAGTAGGAAGAGTGTTGGATAGCCGAGAGATAAAAATTACTATTCCCACTCAAGTGAGTGCAACAGTAGGGAAAGTGTTGGATAGTTGGTGGAGAAGTGTGGCTCAAATGGTTAGAGCGGCAGACCCTGATGCGCGGTCTGGCCTGGGACCAGGGTTCAATACCCGCATTGGCGGGTCTTGGGCTCAATTTCCTCGGACCTGACAATTCTCGCCTCGGTGCCTATTCTAATCATGGGTCCCACTCTGCGACTCTGGGCAATAGCTTGCTTAATCTCCACAACGGCCCCAAAAGCACTGGGATGCCTGGTTTCACCGTGGGGGGTGCCCAGGAGTGGACACTCACAGGGAAAACCAGGAAGGGTTCCTAAGCGGTATGCGGACAGGGAAGTAGCTGTGCGCTCTATAAATACCAGGACATTTACATTTACATAGCGGAGGTGAAAAATTTACTATTCCCACTCCAGTCAGTGCAACAGTAGTGAATGTGTTGAATAGCAGAGGGGTAAAAATTACTATTCCCACGTCAATAATTGCAAAGTAGGGGAAGTGTTGGATAGAGGAGAGGAAAAAATTACTTTTCCGCCTCCAGTTACTGCAACAGTAGGGAAAGTGTTGGATAGCGGAAAGGTAAAAAATACTATTCCCACTCCAATAAGTGCAACAGTAGGGGAAGTGTTGGATAGCGGAGAGGTAAAAATAACTATTCCCACTCCATTGAGTGCAACAGTAGGGAAAGTGTTGGATAGCGGAGAGGAAAACGTACTATTCCCACTCCAGTGAGTGTAACAGTAGGGAAAGTGTTGGATAGCGGAGGGGTAAAAATTACTACTCCCCATCCAATTACTGCAATAGTATGGAAAGTGTTGGATAGTGGAGGGGTAAAAAATGACTATTCCCACTCCAGTGAGTGCAACAGTAGGGAGAGTGTTGGATAGCGGAGGGCAAAAATGTACTATTCCCACTCCAGTGAGTGCAACAGTAGAGAAAGTGTTGGATAGCGGAGGGGTAAAAATTACTATTCCCACGTCAATAATTGCAAAGTAGGGGGAGGTGTTGGATAGAGGAGAGGAAACAATTACTATTCCCACTCCAGTGACTGAAACAGTAGGGAAAGTGTTGGATAGCAGAAGGGTAAAAAATACTACTCCCACTCCGGTGAGTGCAACAGTAGGGAAAGTGTTGGATAGCGGTGGGGAAAATGTACGATTCCCTCTCCAGTGAGTTCAACAGTAGGGGAAGTTTTGGATAGTGGAGGGGTAAAAGTTACTATTCCCACTCCAGTAAGTGCAACAGTAGGGAAAATGTTGGATAGCAGCGGGGTAAAAATTACTATTCCCACTCCAATTACTGCAACAGTAAGGAAAGTGTTGGATAGTGGAGGGTTAAAAATGACTATTCCCACTCAAGTAAGTGCAACAGTAGGAGAAGTGTTTGATAGAGGACAAGTAAAAACTACTATTCCCACTCCAGTGAGTGCAACAGTAGAGAAGGGGTTGGATAGCGGCGGGGTAAAAAATACTATTACTACTCAAGCGATTGCAAAGTAGGGAAAGTGTTGGATAGCGTAGGAGTAAAAATGACTAAACCCACTCCAGTAACTGCAACAGTAGGGACATTTTTGGATAGCGGTGCGGAAAAATTTACTTTTCCCACTCCAGTGAGTGTAACAGTAGCGAAAGTGTTGGATAGCAGAGGGGTAAAAATCATTATTCCCACTCCAATGAGTGCAACAGTAGGGAAAGTGTTGGATAGCGGAGAAGTAAAAAGTACTATTCCCACTCCAGTGACTGCAACAGTAGGTAAACTGTTGGATAGCGGAGGGTTAAAATTACTATTCCCACTCCAGTGAGTGCAACAGTAGGGAAAGTGTTGCATAGTTGAGGGGAAAAACGTACTATTCCCACTCCAGCGAGTACAACAGTAGGGAAAGTGTTAGAGAGGGGAGGGGTAAAAATTACTATTCCAACGTCAATAAGTGCAAAGTATGGTAAGTGTTGGATAGAGGAGAGCTAAAAATTTCTATTCCCACTCCTGTTAGTGCAACAGTAGGGAAAGTGTTGGATAGCGGAGAGGTAAAAAGTACTATTCCCACTCCAGTGAGTGCAACAATAGGGAAAGTTTTGGATAGCGGAGAGGTATAAAGTACTATTCTCACTCCAGTGACTGCAACAGTAGGGAAAGTGTTGGATAGCGGAGGGTTAAAAATACTATTCCCACTCCAGTGACTGCAACAGTAGGGAAAGTGTTGGATAGCGGAGGGGTTAAAAATACTGTTCCCACGCCAGTGAGTGCAACAGTAGGGAAAGTTTTGGATAGCGGAGGGGAGAAATTTACTATTTCCACTACAATGAGTGCAACAGTAGGGAAAGTGTTGGATAGCGGAGGTGTTAAAATTACGATTCCCACTCCAATAAGTGCAAAAGTAGGGGAAGTGTTGGATAGAGGAGAGGTAAAAATGACTATTCCCACACCAGTGAGTGCAATAGTAGGGAATGTGTTGGATAGCGGAGAGGTAACAATTACTGTTCCCATTCTAGTAACTGCAACAGTAGGTAAAGTGTTGGATAGCGGATGGGTAAAAAATACTATTCCCTCTCCAGTAGGTGCGACAGTAGTGAAAGTGTTGGATAGCGGAGGGTAAAAAATTACTGTTCCCACTCAAGTGAATCCAACAGTAGGGAAAGTGTTGGATAGCAGAGGGGTAAAAGTACTATTGCCACTCCCATTACTGCATCATGAGGAAAGTGTTGGATAGTGGAGGGATATAAATGACCATTCCAACTATAGTGAGTGCAATAGTAGGAAGAGTGTTGGATAGCCGAGAGTTAAAAATTACTATTCCCACTCCAGTGAGCACAACAGTGGGGAAAGTGTTGGATAGCGGAGGGGTAAAATGAGTATTCCCACTTCAACAAGTGTAAAGTAGGGCAAGTGTTTGATAGAGGAGAGGTAAAAATGACTATTCCCACTTTAGTGACTGCAACAGTAGGGAAAGTGTTGGATAGCAGAGGGGAAAAACCTACTATTCCCACTCCAGTGAATGCAACAGTAGCGAAAGTGTTGGATAGTGGAGGGGTAAAAATTACTATTACCACTCCAATAAGTGCAACAGTAGGGGAAGTGTTGGATAGAGGACAGGTAAAAATTACTATTCCTACTCCAGTGAGTGCAACAGTTGGGATAGTGATGGATAGTGGAGGGGTAAAAATGACTATTCCCTCTTCTATTACTGCAACAGTAGGGAAAGTGTAGGATAGAGGAGGGTAAAAAACTACTATTACCACTCCAGTGAGTGCAACAGTTAGGAAAGTGTTGGATAGCGGAGGGGAAATATGTACTATTTCCACTCCAGTGAGTGTAATAGTAGAGAAAGTTGTGGATAGCGGAGGGGTAAAAATTACTATTCCCAATCCAATCAGTGCGACAGCAGGGGACTTGTTGGATAGAGGAGATCTAAAAATGACTATTCTCACTCCAGTGAGTGCAACTGTAGGGAGATTGTTGGATAGCGGAGAGTTAAAAATGACTATTCCCACTCCAGTGAGTGCAACAGTAGGTAAAGTGTTGGATAGCGGAGGGGTAAAAGATACTATTCCCACTACTGTGAGTGCAACAGTAGGGAAAGTGTTGGATAGCAGAGGGGAAAAACCTACTATTCCCACTCCAGTGAATGCAACAGTAGGGAAAGTGTTGGATAGTAGAGAGATAAAAATTACTATTCCCACTCCAATAATTGCAACAGTAGGGGAAGTGTTGGATAGAGGAGAGGTAAAAATTAATATTCCCACTCCAGTGAGTGAAACAGTATGGAAAGTGTCCGATAGCGGAGGGGTAAAAACTATTCCCACTCCAGTGAGTGCAACAGTAGGGAAAGTGTTGGACAGCAGAGGGGTAGAAAATACTATTCCAACGTCAATAAGTGCAAAGTAGGGTAAGTGTTGGATAGAGGAGAGCTAAAAAATACTATTCCCACTCCAGTGTGTGCAACAGTAGGGAAAGTGTTGGATAGCGGAGGGGTAAAAATTACTATTCCAACGTCAATAAGTGCAAAGTAGATTAAGTGTTGGATAGAGGAGAGCTAAAAATTACTATTCCCACTCCAGTGAGTGCAACAGTAGGGAAAGTGTTGGATAGTGGAGAGGTAAAAATTACTATTCCCACTCAAGTAAGTGCAACAGTAGGAGAAGTGTTTGATAGAGGACAGGTAAAAACTACTATTCCCACTCCAGTGAGTGCAACAGTAGGGAAAGTGTTGGATAGCGGAGAAGTAAAAAGTACTATTCCCACTCCAGTGACTGCCACCGTAGGGAAAGTGTTGGATAGCGGAGGGTTAAAAATATTATTCCCACTCCAGTGAATGCAACAGTAGGGAAAGTGTTGGATAGCGGAGGGGTTAAAAATACTGTTCCCACGCCAGTGAGTGCAACAGTAGGGAAAGTTTTGATAGCGGAGGGGAGAAATTTACTATTTCCACTACAATGAGTGCAACAGTAGGGAAAGTGTTGGATAGCGGAGGGGAGAAAATTACTATTCCCACTCAAGTAAGTGCAACAGTATGAGAAGTGTTTGATAGAGGACAGGTAAAAACTACTATTCCCACTCCAGTGAGTGCAACAATAGGGAAAGTGTTGTATAGCGGAGAAGTAAAAAGTACTATTCCCACTTCAGTGACTGCAAAATTACTATTCCCACTCCAGTGACTGCAACAGTAGGGAAAGTGTTGGATAGCGGAGGGGTTAAAAATACTGTTCCCGGAGGCGCGAGGGGGTGCACAGCGGAATGGCTGACTAGCTGCGCAGCTCCGCCGGGCAGCTGTTAACAATAAGGGAATCCACCCATCAAATGCCCTCCAAATAAGCAGCGGAGCACGGCGGTTCGTGTCGGAAGGCGTCACGGAAGGAATGCGACGCCTTGCTGAGGATGGGACTGCTGTTTTCGCATGATTGCAGCGAAATACCTATTCCGGAGCCTAAAGACATTCAAAATGGCACCACCCGCCCGGGGAACTGAATACTACCGCATCGAGAAACAACCGGTAGGTGCGCTGCTCTAAACGATAGGCGCTGCACAGCTCACCACACACCCCCGGCGCCGATTTCAGAGTCGTGACTCCCGCCCGTGCAGAGCCTCGGTGCACGGCGATGCACGGCATGATACACAGGCTCGCTCCGGCTCACTTTCACAAAATGGCGGCCCCCGACGTATCGGCAACACCAGACTCACCAACAATTGCCGATGTCGGCTCCAGTCTTGAACTGTAAATATGCGCACCAATTCCTTACGCTCATATTGCTGAGATTACTACGCGAGCAACACCACACATCAGAGTGAACCCGGGTAACTCCAACAGCATACCCGAGCTCTGCAGGCGCAGAGGCGCAAACACCTTCGGCGTTCATTGACCTGCTACCATCCCCCACTGTACGGCGGGTCGGACTGTGGCCGAGACAGTCTCCAGGCCTCTCACCCCACACCTCCTGCATCTGGCGACCCTCTGCTCAGATCACCGCCGCAAGTTGCACTGCGGTGAACCCGAGTCGCACCCGGTCAATGTGCTCCAGCCTTCATCGGAGTATACTCATTGAGAGTGCGGGGACAGTTTACCGAAAGCGCGGCTGACCGCAACTGCATAACGGCCGTGACGCCTCCACACCATCGACCTGTTCGCTAAGTGCTACATTTCTTCAGAAGTAATATCATAGTACATATTGCGACATACGCCCACAAAACCGGGGACACAGTCATACTCACCAGTCCAGCGCCGGTGATTCTGGCAGCGATGGTGCGCCCGGACAGACAGCAACCGAAATTAAACTTCGAAAACAAGAAAGCGCCATAAAACACAGACGAGATGGCGGACGCGGCCACAGGGGCAGACCACCAGCCCACCAACAACATGGAGAAGATATTACTTGCCATACAATCGAACCTACAGGACATAAACGGCAAACTAGACCTTCTGATATGCAGAGTGGATAGCATGGCGGCCAAATTGGAGAAGCACGACGAACGATTGGAAACGGCGGAAACGCGCATCTCTGCAGTGGAGGATAAGTCCCATACTACCACGGCAAGATGCGCCGGCATGGAGCAAGTACTAGATGTCATCAAAGCGAAGGCGGAGGAGTTGGAAGCGCGCTCCAGGCGCAACAACGTGCGCATCGCAGGCTTGCCAGAGATGACGAATACGGGCCGTATGGAACAGTACGTAGAACAATTGTGTAAAGAAATATTTGGAGCAGAGGCACTTTCGTCCATATTCATCGAGGAAAGAGCCCATCGCTCGCTTGCACCCCGACCTCCAGTGGGGGCCCCACCGCGACACATAGTCGCCAGAATTTTGAACTACCGGGACCGGGACACTCTGCTGCGACTAGCACGCGAAAAAGGCATGATCACTCATCAAGGGAACAACCTTGAGTTCTACCCTGACCACACCGTGGCCGTCCAGCAAGCCCGGAAGGAATTCTCGGCTGTGAAGGCAAAGCTTCGTGATCTACATGCCAACTATTCCATGTTGTACCGGCCAGACTGCGGGTGATGTGGGAGGGAAAAGCAATCATTCTATCGACTCCAAAAAGTGTACAAGAATTTGTCAAAAAAATGGCAAAGCAAAACAAAGAAACTGCACGCAGAGAGCAACAACCTGACTCTGAATAGCCACGAGCTGATGATCTGGCAGCGTTATTACCTACACAGAGGTAAGGTTTTTTTAACTTATATTGTTTGGACAAGGTGTCAAGGCGCAGCCATCCCATGCGTTTGCGCTGCTGGGGCTGCTCGCACCACTGACAGTGAACTTTCTCATATAATCGCAACGCTCCTTAGCTCTCATCATGCAGCCCCATGCAGGCTGCTGTCCTGGGCGCGCGTCACAACAGCTGAGCTCACGCGTGAACTTTATGTGGCGACACCGCGCCATAGCTATGTGACTGCAGGATTTACCTCAAGCGCTGCAGAACATAGTCTCTCTCCAACGTGAACTATACTATGCCAAATGACATTCTAACTGCTGGAATAGTTCTTATTTCTCGTATGCTAAGGTCGTGGCGCACCACGACGCCTGCAGATACGACGCATTAGACCCCGCCTCACAGACTCTGCCTGTTATCATAACATATGGGACCTTGTTTGATCGAACTGCTTCTCAGCTTGTTGACGATTGATAATGCTAAATGACATTTTGGGGGCATGACCTGGTGGTGGCTAAACGTGCATATCACGTAAATATGTATCAGATGGATTACCCCTACAATGTTTATTCAATGATGCTAATATTTAGAGCAGCCCACATCCGTTGAGCTGGGTGGCAAGTTGCTCCCCGAGCGGACCTCCACAAGGGTGATCCCCAACCTAGTTATGTTATTGGGAGTTGTTTTGATGGGTAATAGGCTTCAGCAAGATTGGGTTGCTGGAGTGGGTGGGAATGGGCGGGGGGATGGGGATGTTCGAGTTCATAGGCCAAGTCCCATACCATATCTAATCCAGCTTCCACTGTCGCCAATGAATGTACTGACATCACCTGTAACAACATGTCACTATATTTCCTATGGTTCTTCTCCTGAAAAGCACCACACTAGTCTTTCTGACCATTTTCCTCTTCCATGACGCACAAGGCACGCAACACCAGTAGATCTTATATAAACTTCCTCACGTGGAATGTTAGAGGATTCACGCTACCCAGTAAAATAAGGCAAGTATTTGCCCATCTGAACAGATGGGACATAGACGTAGCATTCCTACAAGAAACCCATATTGCTCCAGGATCTCATCAGGCTACAGGCAAACGCTGGGCAGAGTCAACATACACGGCCAACTATTCATCTTATTCCAGGGGGGTGATGACGCTTATCCGAAAAGGTACACATTTTACATCACAACAAGTAATAGCAGATCCTAATGGTAGATACGTCATAGTGTCAGGTATCCTACGCGGCCAAAAGGTGACCCTGGCTAATGTGTACGGGCCAAATGTGGATGTCCCAGAATTTTTTCAGGAGCTATGGGACAAAATGCACACACTACCAGACACGCAGATCATATGGGGAGGTGACTGGAACGTAACGTTAGCTGACAGAACTGATCGGTCTCATAACTCCACCGAACCACATAGACGAGCTAGGACTAAGCTTACACACATACTGAATGATTTATCCCTGACAGACCTGTGGAGACACACTCACCCCAACGTGCCGGGAGCCACGCATGTTAACGTTCTACACAATTGCTGGTCACGCCTTGATTATTGGCTAGGCACGACTGACATTGCACTGTGGCTCCAGGATATCATTGCTCTCCCCAGGACACTCTCAGACCAAAACCCTGTACTGCTGAAACTCACGATTCCGAATTACACGCCACCCCCATCCACTGGCGTTTCAATTCGACTGCACTAACAGACACAGTCAATGCTGATACCCGTCTTAAAGCAATCAAATAATACTTTCAGATCAATGCACCGGTGACGGATGAGCCCTGCACTCTATGGGAAGCGTTCAAAGCCACGATACGGGGGGTGTGCATGAGTGCCACGATAGGTATCTTAAGGGACATAAGACAGCAAATACACACGCGTGAAGAACGCATGAAGGAACTGGAGTCAGTCTTTGTCACCACGCACGACATCTCCGTACTGGGAGAATTATGGCAAATACACACAGAACATCAAACATTTGTCGAAGATGAGATGAAATATCTTAATAAAACACACGCGGCCAGATCTTTTGGGGAGGGAGGCAGACCTGGTAGAGTTCTTGCGGCTAAGATATGCGAGGGCAGGAGTCACGCTGCAATCTTACACGTCAAATCCTCTGATGGCACACTCCACACACAAGCGCCGGGTATTCTGAATTGTTTTAAAGACACCTACAGCGCCCTATACAGATCACATAAAACAGCGTCGGGGGAAGAAACTTTGGCCTATCTGGAAGACGTGGCGATTGCATGGTTGTCGGATGGTCAGAGGGAATACCTAGCTGCTCCCATAACAGTGGAGGAAATTACTGATGTAATAAAATCCTTGCCAAATGGCAAAGCACCGGCCCGGACGGGTTCACCAACGAATTTTATAAACAATACGTCGACATTTTAGCCCCTTATCTAGTTGCCATGTATGGGGAAGCCTTTGAGCAGGCGGAACTGCCCCCCACGCTCAGAGAAGCGGTCATAATCACCCTTTTAAAACCCACCAAAGACCCGGAAGCATGCGACTCATACCGACCGCTCTCGCTCATTAATGTCGATTCCAAAATTCTAACAAAACTACTGGTGGTCAGACTGAATCCCCTGATGACGAACCTAGTACTCCCTGATCAAGCAGGTTTTATCCCGACGCGTTCCACGTCGCATAACACTAGGACACTATTTGCCCTCTATCTAGCACCTACTACAAGGGCAGCGGCGGTAATGCTGGACGCTGCCAAGGCGTTTGATTCTCTTGAATGGCGCTTCTTAATCACTATACTGCATAGAATGGGCTTTCCTAAACGATTTGTGCAATGGGTGTCCCTGCTATACACAAAACCGCGCACCAGGGTCAGAGTCAATGGGCACGGTTCGGACGCTTTCGACATCAAGCGCGGCACCAGACAGGGATGCCCACTCTCACACCTGTTATTTGCTCTTGCCCTGGAACCGCTAGCTTGCAGGATCTGGCAGAAGTACAAATCATCCGCACGACGGTTCCCGTCTAGACCGCTTCACATCTCCTCATATGCAGATGACATGTTACTGTATGTTCGAGACCCTGAGGTGCATCTTAACCCATTGCTAAGGGAATATATTAAATTTGGAGGGCACTCAGGTTTAACAATAAACTGGTCCAAATCATCCATCATTCCACTTACTAACACGACTACCCCACATGACTCTGACTTCCCTTTGGAATGGCAAATGCATCCCATACGCTATTTGGGAGTCTGGTTCCACAGGGATCCAGAGACAGTGATCCGCTCTAATTACGGGTGCACAATTTCCAAACTAGAGGACAAGGTGAAGAGATGGACGCAACTACCATTATCGTTGGCGGATCGCATAGCGATAGTAAAAATGAACATCCGACCCAAACTCCTATATCTCTTTAATAACATACCTATTCAACCACCTGGTGAGGTATTCCAACGCATAAAATCACTGGTCTTACAGCTCACATGGGTGGGTAAACAGGCCCGCATAGATCTCAGAACGATGACTCTCCCCTATGCCAGAGGAGTTACGCGGTGCCAGACTTCCTATTATACTACTTATGTGCTCAGGCGCACTACGCAGCCTACTGGTACGATAAGGTTCCGTATCTCACCCACGCTGCCGTAGAAGAAGGAGATGCGACACCAATCCCATTATCAGCTATCTTGACACATGTCAGACAACCCCTACATGCGCGCGACATTATTACGATTGATACCACAGTGAAGGCGTGGTGCAAACTAGGGCAATTAGACAACAAAGTCCCTCTGTATGCACCTGAAATGCCACTACACCACCACCACGCGCTATCGGTCACAAGTGAAAATGTGGGTATGTCACTACTGCGCAGCGTAGGCATAGAAACGATGGGAGACCTATTCGCCGAAGGTAGATTTCGGGACATTAATGATTTGGACTACGTACAAAACAAAACACAATTATTTTGCTTCACTCACTACAGACTGAAGAGAGCTCTGAGGGAACACTTCCCTACATTCTCTAATGAACCAGACTGTCTCCAAATGCTGCAACTTATAATCACCTCTTCAGATTTATCACATTTAGTGTCACGGCTATACACCGCGGCGTAAGCAGAAATACTGCTCACTACAGACAAGGCTAAGGCGCGATGGGATGCGGCGCTATCAGACCCACTGACAGAGCGCGAGTGGCAACAGACCTGCACCTTAGTACAGTTGCTTACACCTAACGGAAATCTGCGTATCATCCACTACAAGTTCCTACATCAGGCATACTATACACCTGCCAAAATGTGTAAATATGGTTTACAAGATGAAGACAGATGCAAAAGGTGTGGTGGGGGGGTGCAGACTTTGCACATCTAGCCTGGTTCTGCCCGCGGATCCAGGCCTTTTGGAGGGAGGTTACGGCTAAATTGTCTGTTATGATTGGAGCTCAGCTAGATTGCGAGTTACGGTCCTGTGTACTGGGTATCACACCACTCGTAAAGGCCACTAAACACAAATTTAGTGCTATTTCACTTCTACTTGCTAAAAGACAAATTGCACAATGCAGGAACAGTAAAAAGGTACCCACGACCATTCAATGGATGCGAGATATGGCAAGCTGCAGGGATAAACTTCTCACGTATGAGGAGGAACTTCCAACAAGATCTAGGCCAAAGGACTACTGGTCTTATTTTACAAAATACATGAATTCACTGGAAGAAGGGGCGGGTATATGAGCTATAGGAAGCGTTGTACTGTATGCATCCGATATATTGTATATGGTATCCCAATGGCCCTACTCACGCAGACTTTCTGGAGGTGCTGTATGATTCACTGATATAAGTTTGGATTGTACTGGTCTTATGATATGTTTCTGTTGTACGTTCTAATGCTTCTATACTGTAAAGGAAAACTAATAAAAAAAAAAATACTGTTCCCACGCCAGTGTGTGCAACAGTAGGGAAAGTTTTGGATAGCGGAGGGGAGAAATTGACTATTTCCACTCCAATAAGTGCAATAGTAGGGAATGTGTTGGATAGCGGAGAGGTACAAATTACTGTTCCCATTCTAGTAACTGCAACAGTAGGTAAAGTGTTGGATAGCGGATGGGTAAAAAATACTATTCCCACTCCAGTAGGTGCGACAGTAGTGAAAGTGTTGGATAGCGGAGGGTAAAAAACGTACTATTCCCGCTCCCGTGAGTTCAACAATAGGGAAAGTTTTGGATAGCGGAGGAATAAAAATTACTGTTCCCACTCAAGTGAATCCAACAGTAGGGAAAGTGTTGGATAGCAGAGGGGTAAAAAGTACTATTGCCACTCCAATTACTGCATCATGAAGGAAAGTGTTGGATAGTGGAGGGAGATAAATGACCATTCCGACTATAGTGAGTGCAATAGTAGGAAGAGTGTTAGATAGCCGAGAGGTAAAAATTACTATTCCCACTCCAGTGAGCACAACAGTGGGGAAAGTGTTGGATAGCGGAGGGGTAAAATGAGTATTCCCACTTCAATGACTGCAACAGTAGGGAAAGTGTTGGATAGCAGAGGGGAAAAACCTACTATTCCCACTCCAGTGAATGCAACAGTAGCGAAAGTGTTGGATAGCGGAGGGGTAAAACATACTATTCCCACTCCAATAAGTGCAACTGTAGGGGAAGTGGTGGATAGAGGAGAGGTAAAAATTACTATTCCTACTCCAGTGAGTGCAACAGTTGGGAAAGTGCTGGATAGCGTAGAAGTAAAAATTACTATTCTCACTCCAGTGAATGCAACAGTAGGGATAGTGATGGATAGTGGAGGGGTAAAAATTACTATTCCCACTCCTATTACTGCAACAGTAGGGAAAGTGTAGGATAGAGGAGGGTAAAAAACTACTATTACCACTCCAGTGAGTGCAACAGTAAGGAAAGTGTTGGATAGCGGAGGGGAAATATGTACTATTTCCACTCCAGTGAGTGTAATAGTAGAGAAAGTGTTGGATAGCGGAGGGGTAAAAATTACTATTCCCAATCCAATCAGTGCGACAGCAGGGGACTTGTTGGATAGAGGAGATCTAAAAATGACTATTCTCACTCCAGTGAGTGCAACTGTAGGGAGAGTGTTGGATAGCGCAGAGTTAAAAATTACTATTCCCACTCCAGTGAGTGCAACAGTAGGTAAAGTGTTGGATAGCGGAGGGGTAAAAAATACTATTCCCACTACTGTGAGTGCAACAGTAGGGAATGTGTTGCATAGCAGAGGACAAAGGTTTACTATTCCCACTCCAGTGAGTGCAACAGAAGGGAAAGTGTTGGATAGTAGAGAGATACAAATTACTATTCCCACTCTAATAAGTGCAACAGTAGGGGAAGTGGTGGATAGAGGAGAGGTAAAAAATACTATTCCCACTCCAGTGAGTGAAACAGTATGGAAAGTGTGCGATAGCGGAGGGATAAAGAATACTATTCCCACTCCAGTGAGTGCAACAGTAGGGAAAGTGTTGGACAGCGGAGGGGTAGAAATTACTATTCCAACATCAATAAGTGCAAAGTAGGGTAAGTGTTGGATAGAGGAGAGCTAAATATTACTATTCCCACTCCAGTGAGTGCAACAGTAGGGAAAGTGTTGGATAGCGGAGGGGTAAAAATTACTATTCCAACGTCAATAAGTGCAAAGTAGGGTAAGTGTTGGATAGAGGAGAGCTAAAAATTACTATTCCCACTCCAGTGAGTGCAACAGTAGGGAAAGTGTTGGATAGTGTAGAGGTAAAAAGTACTATTCCCACTCAATTAAGTGCAACAGAAGAAGAAGTGTTTGATAGAGGAGAGGTAAAAATTACTATTCCTACTCCAGTGAGTGCAACAGTAGGGAAAGTGTTGTATAGCGGAGAAGTAAAAAGTACTATTCCCACTCCAGTGACTGCAACAGTAGGGAAAGTGTTGGATAGCGCAGGGTTAAATATACTATTCCCACTCCAGTGACTGCAACAGTAGGTAAAGTGTTGGATAGCGGAGGGGTAAAAAATACTATTCCCACTACTGTGAGTGCAACAGTAGGGAATGTGTTGCATAGCAGAGGACAAAGGTTTACTATTCCCACTCCAGTGAGTGCAACAGAAGGGAAAGTGTTGGATAGTAGAGAGATACAAATTACTATTCCCACTCTAATAAGTGCAACAGTAGGGGAAGTGGTGGATAGAGGAGAGGTAAAAAATACTATTCCCACTCCAGTGAGTGAAACAGTATGGAAAGTGTGCGATAGCGGAGGGATAAAGAATACTATTCCCACTCCAGTGAGTGCAACAGTAGGGAAAGTGTTGGACAGCGGAGGGGTAGAAATTACTATTCCAACATCAATAAGTGCAAAGTAGGGTAAGTGTTGGATAGAGGAGAGCTAAATATTACTATTCCCACTCCAGTGAGTGCAACAGTAGGGAAAGTGTTGGATAGCGGAGGGGTAAAAATTACTATTCCAACGTCAATAAGTGCAAAGTAGGGTAAGTGTTGGATAGAGGAGAGCTAAAAATTACTATTCCCACTCCAGTGAGTGCAACAGTAGGGAAAGTGTTGGATAGTGTAGAGGTAAAAAGTACTATTCCCACTCAATTAAGTGCAACAGAAGAAGAAGTGTTTGATAGAGGAGAGGTAAAAATTACTATTCCTACTCCAGTGAGTGCAACAGTAGGGAAAGTGTTGTATAGCGGAGAAGTAAAAAGTACTATTCCCACTCCAGTGACTGCAACAGTAGGGAAAGTGTTGGATAGCGCAGGGTTAAATATACTATTCCCACTCCAGTGACTGCAACAGTAGGGAAAGTGTTGGATAGCGGAGGGGTTAAAAATACTGTTCCCACTCCAGTGAGTGCAACAGTAGGGAAAGTTTTGGATAGCGGAGGGGAGAAATTTGCAATTCCCACTACAATTAGTGCAACAGTAGGGAAAGTGTTGGATAGCGGAGGGGTAAAAATTACTATTCCAACGTCAATAAGTGCAAAGTAGGGTAAGTGTTGGATAGAGGAGAGCTAAAAATTACTATTCCCACTCCAGTGAGTGCAACAGTAGGGAAAGTGTTGGATAGTGTAGAGGTAAAAAGTACTATTCCCACTCAATTAAGTGCAACAGAAGAAGAAGTGTTTGATAGAGGAGAGGTAAAAATTACTATTCCTACTCCAGTGAGTGCAACAGTAGGGAAAGTGTTGTATAGCGGAGAAGTAAAAAGTACTATTCCCACTCCAGTGACTGCAACAGTAGGGAAAGTGTTGGATAGCGCAGGGTTAAATATACTATTCCCACTCCAGTGACTGCAACAGTAGGGAAAGTGTTGGATAGCGGAGGGGTTAAAAATACTGTTCCCACTCCAGTGAGTGCAACAGTAGGGAAAGTTTTGGATAGCGGAGGGGAGAAATTTGCAATTCCCACTACAATTAGTGCAACTGTAGGGAAAGTGTTGGATAGCGGAGGTGTAAAAATTACGATTCCCACTCCAATAAGTGCAACAGTAGGGGAAGTGTTGGATAGAGGAGAGGTAAAAATGACTATTCCCACTCCAGTGAGTACAATAGTAGGGAATGTGTTGGATAGCGGAGAGGTAAAAATTACTGTTCCCATTCTTGTAACTGCAACAGTAGGTAAAGTGTTGGATAGCGGATGGGTAAAAAATACTATTCCCAATCCAGTAGGTGCGACAGTAGTGAAAGTGTTGGATAGCGGAGGGTAAAAAATTACTATTCCCACTCCCGTGAGTTCAACAATAGGGAAAGTTATGGATAGCGGAGGAGTAAAAATTACTATTCCCACTCAAGTGAATCCAACAGTAGGGAAAGTGTTGGATAGCAGAGGGGTAAAAAGTACTATTGCCACTCCAATTACTGCATCGTGAAGGAAAGTGTTGGATAGTGGAGGGATATAAATGACCATTCCAACTATAGTGAGTGCAATAGTAGGAAGAGTGTTGGATAGCCGAGAGGTAAAAATTACTATTCCCACTTCAGTGAGCACAACAGTGGGGAAAGTGTTGGATAGCGGAGGGGTAAAATAAGTATTCCCACTTCAATAAGTGCAAAGTAGGGCAAGTGTTTAATAGAGGAGAGGTAAAAATTACTATTCCCACTTTAGTGACTGCAACAGTAGGGAAAGTGTTGGATAGTGGAGCGGAAAACCTACTATTCCCATTCCAGTGAATGCACCAGTAGCGAAAGTGTTGGATAGCATAGGAGTAAAAATTACTATTTCCACTCCAGTGAATGCAGCAGTGGGGAAAGTGTTGGATAGCAGAGGGGTAAAAAATTACTATTCCCACTCCAATTACTACAACACTAGAGAAAGTGTGCGATAGCGGAGGTGTAAATATTACTATTCCCACTCCAGTGAGTGCAACATTAGGGAAAGTGTTGGATAGCAGAGGGGTAAAAAATACTATTCCCACTCCAGTGACTGCAACAGTAGGAAAATTGTTGGATAGCGGAGGGATAAAATAAATACTATTCCCACTCCAGTGAGTGCAACAGTAGGGAAAGTATTGGATAGCAGGGGAGTAACAATTACTCTTCCCACTCCAATTACTGCAACAGGGGGGACTTGCCATATTCACCGACCTGAGAGGTCTGGGAGGCCATTGCTTGGGCCCTGACGTCCACCGGGTTCTTCTGTTGTCCTGCTGCCTCCGTTTGCCTGCCGCCTCCCGGCCATCGCGGCGAGGCGGCGTTTCGGGACTACATCCCCCAGCATCACTTGCGCCAAGGAGGGCGCGCATCCTGTCCCGCCCCCGGAGGTGCGCATAAGGCCAGCGCGAGCCCCGGGGGAGTGGGGGACTTGCCATATTCACCGACCTGAGAGGTCTGGGAGGCCATTGCTTGGGCCCTGACGTCCACCGGGTTCTTCTGTTGTCCTGCTGCCTCCGTTTGCCTGCCGCCTCCCGGCCATCGCGGCGAAGCGGCGTTTCGGGACTACATCCCCCAGCATCACTTGCGCCAAGGAGGGCGCGCATCCTGTCCCGCCCCCGGAGGTGCGCATAAGGCCAGCGCGAGCCCCCGAGTTGCGGGATCGCGCGCGGGTCAGCGCCCGGGGCTAAGCCCGGGCAAAGGGCGGGCCCTCTGTGGCCCTCAGAGGCACAAGGAGGACGGGGACGGGCTTGACCCCTTGCCATTTCCGCCTAAAAGAAGGTACATTGCCCATTCTCGGTTGTAGAAGATTCAAGGACATCAAAGTTTAGTACCTACTTAGCCACATTATAAAAAGTATGACTTCCAAGGGGGACTATCCTATCTTCTTTCAAAAAGCTCGCCTGGGCCAGGTTTTGGACACGTTCACTCAGAGCCATCTGCCACTCATCACTATCAGTGACACAGAATCTGATGACCGCTGTCAACTCCTAGATCCAATTTTAACCCTCCCACAATCCTCTGGCAGGACAGAAAAAGGGTCATATTGGGAGGAATTAAATGCTTTGTGCGGGACAAATTTTATTCCAGTTATGGCCCCTTCCCCCGCAACAGCTTCTACTATCGACCCTCGTGCAGATAAACTTTGTGAGTCACCCCTCTGTACTGATTTCCCATCGCCCACCATTATTCCTATTCCATCCAAGGTGCACACTGGAACTTTGGAGGACGAAGCAGCTTCCCCCTACCTACAACTATTGCCCCACTTTGATTTGATGCTAAGATCTGTACTAGCACCCCTGCTTGACCAAATTAACATCTTAGGGGATAGGTTGACAAGCCTAGAGGCTATCATCAAAGCCAATTCTTTCCAACCGGCAAACTTAGTTATACCTAACTGTTCCACTTCTCCCACTGTCCCCAAAGTGCCTCTCACTATAAAAACTGTCCCAACTGCAAGTCAATCCTATAACTGTTCCCCTAATACCGCTATTAGAACAGTCCATACATCCATTAGACCTCCTAAGAGAAAATCTCCAATTGCCACCAAACTCCCTCCCAAACCAATGCCATCCAATTCCTCTGCTACTGGAGCAGAACTCAACAGAGCCTCCTGTATAAATTTGCCCCCAGAAGCGGCACCCTTTGTGCTTGTTCTTGCAGGAGTACCTCCACCTACCCGCGGAAAACCTGAAAGTCATCAGGACCTATTTCACAAAGTCCGGTTTTGGCTATCAAAAAATAGACCCCTTCCACCCAATAAAAACGGTGGCATCCTATGTGTCAGAAGGGTGGGCTGGCTGGGGACAACAGCTAAAGATATTCCTGGGGACCTAATCCTAGTTAAATTTAGGGACAGGCACACAGTCCCCTATTTACGATTCTCCCAGCCCCATGAAAAAGATGGCTCCATTTCCGTTCTGGATCTTCATGATTTTTACCCGAGTACCCCACCTATCCCCTCATCAAGTTCAACAGCCTCGCGCAATTATTTGTCAGGTAGGGTTTCTATCAACTATTAACTTTCCAACACCCATAAGATTAGCTCTAGTCATGAGAAATCGGAATGAATGTTTATGTAATTTGTTATTATGTAAAATATATCGTGGTTTTTACTGAAGCTTGTATTTTTTATATCGCTGTATACTTTTATGATTTCTTTGAGGAAATCGAAATAAAGTTATATATGATTACTGCAACAGTAGGTAAGTGTATGATTGCGGAATGGCAAACATTACTATTCCTACTCCAGTGAGTGCAACAGTAGGCAAAGTGTTGGATAGCGAAGGTGAAAAATTTACAATTTCCACTCCAGTGAGTGCAACAGTATGGAAAGTGTTGGACAGCGGAGGGGTAAAAATTACTATTCCCATTCCAATAAATGTAACAGTAGGGTAAGTGTTGGATAGCCACGGGGTATAAAATTCTATGCCTACTCAAGCGAGTGTTACAGTAGGGAAATCATTGGATAGCGTAGGAATAAAAATTACTAATCCCACTCCAGTAACTGCAACAATAGGGAAAGTTTTGGATAGCGGCGGGGAAAAATGTACTATTCCCACTCCAGTGAGTGTAACAGTAGCGAAAGTGTTGGATAGCAGAGGGGTAAATATTTCTATTCCCACTCCAATAAGTGCAACAGTAGGAGAAGTGTTGGATAGAGGAGAGGTAAAAATTACTATTCCCACTTCAGTGAGTGCAACAGTAGGGAAAGTGTTGGATAGCGGAGAGGTAAAAAGTACTATTCCCACTCCAGTAACTGCAACAGTAGGGAAAGTGTTGGATAGCGGAGAGGTAAAAATACTGTTTCCACTCCAGTGAGTGCAATAGTAGGGAAAGTTTTGGATAGCGGAGGGGAAAATGTACTATTCCCACTCCAGTGAGTGCAACAGTAGGGGAAGTGATGGATAGACGAGAGGTAAAAATTACTATTCCCACTACAGTGAGTCAATAGTAGGAAATGTATTGGATAGCGGAGAGGTAAAATTACTATTCCCATTCTAGTAACTGCAACAGTAGCGAAAGTGTTGGATAGCGGATGGGTAAAAAATACTATTTCCACTGCAGTAGGTGCGACAGTATGGAAAGTGTTGGATAGCGGAGGGGGAAAATTACTATTCCCACTCCAGTAAGTGCAACAGTAAGGAAAGTGTTGCATAGTGGATGGGTAAACTTGACCAATTAAACTATAGTGAGTACTATAGTAGGAAGAGTGTTGGAATGCCGAGAGGTCAAAATTACGATTCCCACTCCAGTTAGTGCAACAGTGGGGAAAGTGTTGGATAGCGGAGGATAAAAAATTATAATTACCACTCCAGTGAGTGCAACAGTAAGGAAAGTGTTGGATAACTGAGGGGAAATATGTACTATTTCCACTCCTGTGAGTGCAGTAATAGGAAAAGTGTTGGATAGCGGAGAGTTAAAAATTACTATTCCCACTCCAGTGAGGGCAACAGTAGGGAAAGTGTTGGATAGCGGAGGGGTAAAAAATACTATTCCCACTCCTGTGAGTGCAACAGTAGGGAAAGTGTTGCATAGCAGAGGGCAAACGTTTACTATTCCCACTCCAGTGAGTGCAACAGTAGGGAAAGTGTTGGATAGTGGAGAGATAAAATCTACTATTCCCACTCCAATAAGTGCAACATTAGGGGAAGTGTTGGATAGAGGAGAGGTAAAAACTACTGTTCCCACTCCAGTGAGTGCAACAGTAGGGAAAGTGTCTGATAGCGGAGGGGTAAAAAATACTATTTCCACTCCTGTGAGGGCAACAGTAGGGAAAGTGTTGCATAGCAGAGGGCAAACATTTACTATTCCCACTCCAGTGAGTGCAACTGTAGGGAAAGTGTTGGATAGGTGGAGAGATAAAAATTACTATTCCCTCGCAAAAAAGTGCAACAGTAGGGGAAGTGTTGGATAGAGGAGAGGTAAAAATTACTATTCCCACTCCAGTGAGTTCAACAGTAGGGAAAGTGTCTGATAGCGGAGGGGTAAAAAATATTATTCCCACTCCAGTGAGTACAACAGTAGGGAAAGTGTTGGATAGCGGAGGGGAAAAATTTACTATTCTCACTCCAGTGAGTGCAACAGTACTGAAAGTGTTGGATAGAGGAGAGGTAAAAATTACTATTCCCACTCCAGTGAATGCAACAGTAGGGGAAGTGTTGGATAGTGGAGAGGTAAAAATTACTATTCCCACTCAAGTAAGTGCAACAGTAGGAGAAGTGTTGGATAGAGGAGATGTAAAAATTACTATTCCCACTCCAGTGAGTGCAACAGTTGCGAGAGTGTTGGACAGAGGAGAGGTTCAAGTTAAAAAATCTTCATTCGAATTCCAAGAATTCATAAAAGCACACACACAAATTGACAATGTTATCATAAAATAAAAACATACAATGTTTAAATGAATTGGACAACAGACGAAATTACAAGTTGTTAAACAGAGAAAAGTCAAGGATTATCCATAATTTTTCGTGCCCGGATAGCGCTCCGCATAAAAGTGCTAGTGCGACAAATTATTTCTTCGTTATTCAAGGAAATTGGTCTATGTTTTTTAAAAAGAGGGATTAAAAGCCATTTTATATATTTAAAATAATATTTACAGACAAAAAAGAAATGCAAATCAGTTTGTGCACTTACCCCGTCACAGGGGCATCTTATATTGTCAGCAGTTGGCCGATAGCCCAAGGGGAAGTTTAACAAAAATCTTACAGCCCCAGCCCAGTTGAAACAGGAGACTTCTTTTCCAGTTTATCATAGGCAGTGTGAAGTATAATGGTAAGGGGTACCTATATGTTTCCCTGCCCATATAGGTAAGAACCGTGGTTTTCTTACATTCTTCCCTAGCCCTGTCCGTATTGAAAAGTGCGTAGAGTGCTTTCTTCAAATCATTCTTGTGTACAGAGTTAGATGTTCCCGGGTCTAAGAAAATGCCACCTTCGTCAACACTGCTCAAGCTTTTATAGACACCCGAAAGCCAGGGAATCTCCATTCCTCTTTCGCACTTAAGACAATCAATTATAATGTCTTGGGTCAGGGTAGCAGAATCATTCCTCCAAACTGAGTGCCAAAATAACGCGGGCCGAGCCCTAATAAAATCACATATAAAATGTAAACTTAATTGCTTATGGCAGATATATTGGGAAGTGGAAATTGGTGCTCCTAGCAGCTTTCTGCAGAACCTATTTTCTTCCTGCTGGATGCACCTAGTCTCTGCCAAACCCCATATCTCTGCCCCGTAGGTAGCAACGGGGACACATTGCAATTTAAAAATCCTTAAAATCACCTCAATGGCACCTATTTTCTTTGGTCGCGGGAGACTTAAGATGGAGTTAATGGCCTTTGAGAATTTGCTCGTGGACTGGGCCAGATGCCCAGTCCACGAGCCATTCGCAGCAAAGACCATCCCCAAGTACGGAAAATTATGGGTGGAAGTAAGTCTATCACTCCCTACAAGTATTGAATTGAGCTGGCGTTTCCCCGGTCCACATGACATAATGAATGACTTTTTAAAATTTACACGTAGGTCTAGGCCATCCATATATTCTGCAAAGCTTTTGACCAGGGTGCGCAATGAGTTCACGGTGCGGCCCATTAGGACCGCATTGTCAGCGTAGAGGAGTACGGGCAGCGAATTTCCATTGATTATAGGGACGTCTGGGGTTGATTGTTTCAATTGGTCGTTCAGTCCATTGATGTAAATAATAAAAAGCAGGGGTGCTAGATCGCACCCCTGTCTAACTCCCCTTCCTATCTTAATAGGACCTGATAACTCCCCGCCCATTCCTATCCGTACCTTTGCCTTGAGGTCAGTGTGCAAGAATGCTAAAAAATGGACTAATAATTCGTCCAAACCATAATTTATTAAAATAGACCAAAGTTTGGACCTATTAACCAAATCAAAAGCGGATGATAGGTCCATAAATGCTAAATAAATGGGGGAGGAGCGGGCGGTGTTATATTTGTTAATGACCAAGTTAAGATTCAAACATTGTTCTACTGTACCAACCCTGCTTCTCAAACTCAATTGACACGGGGATAAAATGCCACTTTCCTCTGTCCAGTCTGAGATCCTATTATAAATAACATGACCCAGAATTTTTAGGGTGTTGTCCAGCAGGGAGATCGGTCTATAGTTAACCGGTTCCGATCTATCACCCTTTTTATTTATTGGGACGATTACACTTGTCGCCCATGTATCAGGCATTGGAACTTCTGGGAGACTATTAATAACATTCAATAGGACAGGTGCCCATAGATCTGGTTTCCACTTTATGATATCTATAGGCAGCCCATCAGGTCCAGGGGCCTTGTTACCAAGACTCTTTGCAATTGCATCCTCTACTTCTGTTAGTGTTATCTGTAGATTGCCTGAATGGCCCTGCGCATACTGTCCTGAACTGTGTGATGGTGAGGCATAGATTTTGGAAAAATGATTTCCCCATGAGTTACTAGTAATAGTACAGCTAATTGGTGTTAACTGTTGGCCCATGTTACGTAGATCTCTTACTGCGGACCAAAAAGGTTTGTCAGACATTCCCCCAGCTGTTCCCACAAGGGCTTCCCATCGTTCGCTCAGGAGGGTGCCCTTTCGCTCCTTTATTGCAGTCTTCTTCGTTTTCCTGGCTGCACTTATATCTGCGCTAACTCTAGGTTTGGCTGTTAGGGCCTTACGCAGGCTCTTATTAGCCTCAGAACAGTTGTGGTCAAACCATCTTGGGTCTTTTGGGCCCTGGCGAAGAGGCACCGATAGTAGGGATCTAATCACCGAACAGAGTTTTGTAAAATCTTTGGTTATTCTGGGACAAGGGGCTCAAGTCGATAAGCATGAGGCAATTAAAGACGAATGCTTTTATAATAGAGTCTTAGTTATTGTCCCACTTTCCACCCCCCTCCATTTTAATCTTAATTTATCTGTTGATGGAATTATGTCCCTCGCCCCTTGAGCAGTAATATACACTAGGTGTGGTGCTAGTCTTAGTACCACTGTCAATGGGTTATGGTCCCCAAAGTCTGTTACGAGGACCTCTTTGGCCAATAGGCAATCTGCAAGCCGAGGAGTGACAAAGATAAAATCAATGGTAGAGGTGCTATCCCTTCCTCTGAATGTCGGTACCAACTGGTTAGTAGAGGGTGAGCCTAAATCCGTTACATTGCTAAGAATGTGTTCCCTAAGAAAGGAGTCTAGTTCTAACCCCCTCCGTACAGCTGGGTCTGCCTGTCGCGAATCTATACCTCCAGTGACTGTTGGTAATTTAGCATTAAAATCCCCTCCCAGGAGAATCCCCATACCCTCATCTCTATCTAGGACTTTCTCTAATTTTGAAATGAACTTAAAAAGCATGATAAAATTCTTATTTGGAGCAGAGTGGAAATCATGATTATAAAAATGTATTAATAATGAATAATAATATTCTATCACTTGTATATTGGGACTGTTTGTATGTATTGTCTTAAAGCTCCCTCCTGATGCTATACTTATCCCAAGAAATAAGCCCCCAACTGATCGTCCAAAGTTAGGCTTAGGTGCCACTAAATTGAAACAGTGGAAGCCTTCTATATGCAAATCATGTGTGGCCCATGTCTCCTGGAACATTATTATGTCCTGGGAGGATAGTGTACATAGCCAATCAGTGTCTGCGTATTACACACTTCCAGACCTTCCTGTTTCTTACTATTAGCAGTTAAACTCATACCTCCCCTGATTGCACAGGCAAGAGCGGGGGGTCCCGATAAAAGAAACCTAATGGTAAGATTTGTATCCCTTCCCTGCCTATGTCCCTTGTCCCTGCTCTCTCTAAAATACTATGTACTACTTCCGGGGAGCCACAATTCAGTATTATACAATCCCCTCTGCTAGTTTTGTTGGATGTCCCTATCCAAAGGACCCTTCTTGCCATTTTGAAATCTTGGAACAGACAGCTACCCAGCCCTGTCTTAGTATCCAATAAGTGGAGTGCCCTTTTTCTCAGTGAGCTCCAATGCTCCACTGTATTAGGTGCTATTGGTGGTACATTGGAAAGGACAATGACATATGGTGTACATTCCGGGGGCAAGTTGAGATGACCCTTGCTGTGAATATTTTGGGCGTTAGTTAGGTAGCCCTGATTCAAGCCCCTATTATTTCCCCCACTTATTACTCTCCCACTATTGATAGAATTGCGTGGTGTAGAATTTGTACTGATGATGTGTGGTATAGGGACAAGTATACCTGTACTGGTGGTATCAACATTTGTTTTTGGGGGCTGATTGGATGCAGGTGCCGCACATGCACTAG
Source organism: Lissotriton helveticus (assembly GCF_964261635.1). Lineage (NCBI taxonomy): Eukaryota > Metazoa > Chordata > Amphibia > Caudata > Salamandridae > Lissotriton > Lissotriton helveticus. Next base: position 1,059,435,095 of record NC_136068.1, on the reverse strand, counting down.
GCCCCTCCAGGACTGCTAAGGCTCCATTTAGTGGACAACTGGGCTGGGTCGGGAGTCTTTGCTCAATGATATTTAATCTTGTGTTAATGTGTGCAAGTTTACTTAATAGTGGGTTTAAGAGCGCTTTAAGTTTGTCTTCTAACTTAGTAACCCATCTTCCAAATTTGTTTGCGGTTGCTTGCAAAGACATTGACAAACGGTGACTCGTGGACTGGTGGGGCTAATAATACTTCCCTCATCAGAGGTACTTGTCTTTCCTCGGGCAGAGCCTTTAGTTTTGGCTACTTTATTATTTTGTTGGATTGTATCGGGTAAACCCCTTGCCTTCCTTTTCCGCGTTGTCAAATCCGTGTTCCCCCCAACCTCGCATTGTCGTGTAGATCGGGTTACAATTTGAGGTGGTGATAGTGGAGGTAATGGGGACAGTGGAGCGACTGTAGTTCCTGCAGTTGTGGGTGGTAAATCTACAACTGCAAGTCACGGGCTCAACAGACCCAGTAGCCGACTGGTGAATTCTGGCCAGGCAGCGTTCGACAGAATTTGAAAAATTTAAAAGAGGTACGCCTGAGGGGGTTTCCATAGACACTCTACGTGTCTCTAATGATAGCCTTTTTTCTGTGATTTCAATCTCATGGTTTAAAAGCGATTCTGACCTGATAATAAAGGCGTCTAAGGTGCCCACAACGCCCTTACGTATACTTATTATGCAACAAGAAACACCCAACAAGGTACAACTATGTCACACAGTTTACAAAAGATAGTGGGAACAAATGTCACTAACCACTTTCACAAGAGGCTGCCAAGTCCAATGTTCCAGTGGAAAGGGTGGTGGCCCTGCCCTGCCTTATCCTGGCTTTGACGAGCGCGGACGGGCCCGCCCATGGCCCGGGCTTCGCCCGCGCGTGTCCCGCGCTGCGTGGGGCTTCTGGGTAATTTATGGTCCTCCAGGTACAGGGCTATGATGCTGAGAAGTTGTGTGCCACTGGGGCTTGTAGTCTCTCCTCGGCACGGCGGCGACGTTGGTAGTAGCAGTGGCAGCCTCCAGCCACGAAGAAATGCAGCAGACCCCCTCAAGGTGCCCACTAGAGGTCAGGGCCAATGACTTCCCAGCAGCAGGGCAGGGCAGCAATAGTTAGTCTCTTCGATAGCGCGAGAGGTGAAAATGACTATTCCCACTCCAGTGAGTGCAACAGTAGGGAAAGAGTTGGATAGCGGTGGGTAAAAAATACTATTCCCACTTCAGAGAGTGCAGCAGTAGGGAAGGTTTTGCATAGAGGAGAGGTAATAATTACTATTCTTACTCCAGTGAGTGCAACAGTAGGGAAAGTGCATGATTGCAGATGGGTAAAAATTACTATTCCCACTTCAGTGAGTGCAACAGTAGGGAAAGTGTTGGATAGCAAAGGTGAAAAATTCCCATTTCAACTCCTGTGAGTGCAACAGTATGGAAAGTGTTGAATAGCAGAGGGGTAAAAATTACTATTCCAACGTCAATAAGTGCAAAGTAGGGTAAGTGTTGGATAGAGGAGAGCTAAAAATTACTATTTGCACGCCAGTGAGTGCAACAGTAGGGAAAGTGTTTGATAGCGGAGAGGTAAAAAACTACTATTCCCACTCCAGTGAGTGCAACAGTAGTGAAAGTGTTGGATAGCGGAGCGATAAAATGTACTATTCCCACTCCAGTGACTGCTACATTAGGGAAAGTGTTGGATAGCGAAGGGATAACAAAACTATTCCCACTCCAGTGACTGCAACAGTAGAGAAAGTGTTGGATAGCCGAGGGGTGAAAATTGCTGGCCCCACTCCACTGAGTGCAACGGTAGGGAACATTTTGGATAGCGGAGGGGAAACATTTACTATTCCCACTCCAGTGAGTGCAACAGTAGGGGAAGAGTTGGATAGACGAGAAGTAAAAATTACTATTCCCACTCCAGTGAGTGCAATAGTAGGGAATGTGTTGGATAGCGGAGAGGTAAAATTACTTTTCCCATTCTAGTAACTGCAACAGTAGGGAAAGTGTTGGGTAGCGGATGGGTAGAAAATACTATTCCCACTCCAGTAGGTGCGACAGTAGGGAAAGTGTTGGATAGCGGACGGGAAAAAATTACTATTCCCAATCCAGTGAGTACAACAGTAGGGAAAGTGTTGGATAGTGGAGGGGTATAAGTTGCTATTCCCACTCCAGTAAGTGCATCAGTAGGGGAAGTGTTGGATAGAGGAGAGATCAAAATGACTATTCCCACTCCAGTGAGTTCAACAGTAGGAAAAGTTTTGGATAGCGGAGGAGTAAAAATTACTATTCCCCCTCAAATGAATCAAACAGTAGGGAAAGTGTTGAATAGCAGAGGGGTAAAAAGTACTATTCTCACTCCAATTCCTGCAACAGTAAGGAAAGTGTTGGATAGTGGAGGTGTATAAATGGCCATTCCAACTATAGTGAGTGCAATAGTAGGAAGAGTGTTGGATAGCCGAGAGGTCAAAATTACTATTCCCACTCCAGTGAGTGCAACAGTGGGGAAAGTGTTGGATAGCGGAGGGGTAAAATTACTATTTCCACTACAATAAGTGCAAAGTAGGGAAAGTGTTGGATAGAGGAGAGGTAGAAATTACTATTCCTACTTTAGTGACTGCAACAGTAGGGATAGTGTTGGATAGCAGAGGGTAAAAACCTACTATTCCCACTCCAGTGAATGCAACAGTAGCAAAAGTATTGGATAGTGGAGGTGTAAAAATTACTATTCACACTTCAATAAGTGCAACAGTAGGGGAAGTGTTGGATAGAGGAGAGGTAAAAATTACTATTCCTACTCCAGTGAGTACAACAGTAGGGAAAGTGTTGGATAGCGTAGAAGTAAAAATTACTATTCTCAATCCAGTGAATGCAACAGTAGGGATAGTGATGGATAATGGAGGGGTAAAAATTACTATCCCCACTCCAATTACTGCAACAGTAGGGAAAGTGTAGGATAGTGGAGGGTTAAAAATTACTGTTCCCACTCCAGTGAGTGCAACAGTAAGGAAAGTGTTGGATAGCGGAGGAGAAATATGTACTATTTCCACTCCAGTGAGTGCAATAGTAGGGAAAGTGTTGGATAGCGGAGGGGCAACAATTACTATTCCCAATTCAATAAGTGCAACAGCAGGGGACTTGTTGGATAGAGGAGAGCTAAAAATTACTATTCCCACTCCAGTGAGTGCAATAGTATTTAATGTGTTGGATAGCGGAGGGGTAAGAATTACTATTCCCCCTCCAATAAGTGCAACAGTAGGTGAAGTGTTGGATAGAGGAGAGGTACACATTACTATTCCTACTCCAGTGAGTACAACTGTAGGGAAAGTGTTAGATAACAGAGGGAAAAAAGCTACTATTCCCACTCCAGTGAATGCAACAGTAGCGAAAGTGTGGGATAGCGGAGGGGTAAAAATTACTATTCCCACTCCAATAAGTGCAACAGTAGGGGAAGTGTTGGATAGAGGAGAGGTAAAAATTACTATTCCTACTCCAGTGACTACAACAGTAGGGAAAGTGTTGGATAGCGTAGAAGTAAAAATTACTATTCTCAATCCAGTGAATGCAACAGTAGGGAAAGTGTGGGATAGCGGAGAGGTAAAAAGTACTATTCCCACTCCAGTGAGTGCAACAGTAGGGAAAGTGTTGGATAGCGGAGAGGTAAAAAGTACTATTCCCACTCCAGTGACTGCAACTGTAGGGAAAGTGTTGGATAGAGCAGGGTTAAAAATACTGTTCCCACTCCAGTGATTGCAACAGTAGGGAAAATGTTGGATAGCGTTGAAGTAAAAATTACTATTCTCAATCCAGTGACTGCAACAGAAGGGAAAGTTTTGGATAGCGGAGGGGAGAAATGTACTATTCCCACTCCAGTGAGTGCAACAGTAGGGAAAGTGTTGGATAGCGGGGGGGGGGAAATGTACTATTCCCACTCCAATAAGTGCAACAGTAGGGAAATTGTTGGATAGCGTAGAAGTAAAAATGACTATTCTCACTCCAGTGAATGCAACAATAGGCATAGTGATGGATAGTGGAGTGGAAAAATTACCATTCCCACTCCAATTACTGCAACAGTAGGGAAAGTGTAAGATAGCGGGGGGTAATTTATTACTATTCCCACTGCAGTGAGTGCAACAGTAAGGAAAGTGTTGGATAGCTGTGGGGAAATATGTACTATTTCCACTCCACTGAATGCAATAGTAGGGAAAGTGTTGGATAGCGGAGGGGTAAAAATTACTATTACCAATCCAATAAGTGCGACAGCAGGGGACTTGTTGGATAGAGGATATGTAAAAAGGACTATTCTCACTCCAGTGAGTGCAACAGTAGGGAAAGTGTTGGATAGTGGAGAGATACAAATTACTATTCCCACTCCAATAAGTGCAACAGTAGGGGAAGGGTTGGATAGAGGAGAGATAAGAATTACTATTCCGACTCCAGTGTGTGCAACAGTGGGGAAAGTGTCTGATAGCAGAGGGGTTTAAATACTATTCCCACTCCAGTGAGTGCAACAGTAGGGAAAGTGTTGCATAGCAGAGGGGTATAAAGTACTATTCTCACTCCAATTACTGCAACAGTAAGGAAAGTGTTGGATAGTGGAGGGGTATAAATGGCCATTCCAACTATAGTGAGTGCAATAGTAGGAAGAGTGTTGAATAGCCGAGAGGTCAAAATTCCTATTCCCATTCCAGTGAGTGCAACAGTGGGGAAAGCGTTGGATAGCAGAGGGGAAAAACCTACTATTCCCACTCCAGTGAATGCAACAGTAGCAAAAGTGTTGGATAGCGGAGGGGTAAAAATTACTATTCACACTCCAATAAGTGCAACAGTAGGGGAAGTGTTGGATAGAGGAGAGGTAAAAATTACTATTCCTACTCCAGTGAGTACAACAGTAGGGAAAGTGTTGGATAGCGTAGAAGTAAAAATTACTATTCTCAATCCAGTGAATGCAACAGTAGGGATAGTGATTGATAATGGAGGGGTAAAAATTACTATCCCCACTCCAATTACTGCAACAGTAGGGAAAGTGTAGGATAGTGGAGGGTTAAAAATTACTATTCCCACTCCAGTGAGTGCAACAGTAAGGAAAGTTTTGGATAGCGTAGGGGAAATATGTACTATTTCCGCTCCAGTGAGTGCAATAGTAGGGAAAGTGTTGGATAGCGGAGGGGTAACAATTACTATTCCCAATTCAATAAGTGCAAGAGCATGGGACTTGTTGGATATAGGAGAGCTAAAAATTACTGTTCCCACTCCAGTGAGTGCAATAGTAGGGAATGTGTTGGATAGCGGAGGGGTAAAAATTACTATTCCCACTCCAATAAGTGCAACAGTAGGGGAAGTGTTGGATAGAGGAGAGGTACAAATTACTATTCCTACTCCAGTGAATACAACAGTAGGGAAAGTGTTAGATAACATAGGGGAAAAACCTACTATTCCCACTCCAGTGAATACAACAGTAGCGAAAGTGTGGGATAGCAGAGGGGTAACAATTACTATTCCCACTCCTATAAGTGCAACAGTAGGGGAAGTGTTGGATAGAGGAGAGGTAAAAATTACTATTCCTACTCCAGTGAGTACAACAGTAAGGAAAGTGTTGGATAGCGTAGAAGTAAAAATTACTATTCTCAATGCAGTGAATGCAACAGTAGGGATAGTGATTGATAATGGAGGGGTAAAAATTACTATCCCCACTCCAATTACTGCAACAGTAGGGAAAGTGTAGGATAGTGGAGGGTTAAAAATTACTATTCCCACTCCAGTGAGTGCAACAGTAAGGAAAGTTTTGGATAGCGGAGGGGAAATATGTACTATTTCCGCTCCAGTGAGTGCAATAGTAGGGAAAGTGTTGGATAGCGGAGGGGTAACAATTACTATTCCCAATTCAATAAGTGCAACAGCAGGGGACTTGTTGGATAGAGGAGAGCTAAAAATGACTATTCCCACTCCAGTGAGTGCAATAGTATGGAATGTGTTGGATAGCGGAGGGGTAAGAATTACTATTCCCCCCCCAATAAGTGCAACAGTAGGTGAAGTGTTGGATAGAGGAGAGGTACAAATTACTATTCCTACTCCAGTGAGTACAACTGTAGGGAAAGTGTTAGATAACAGAGGGAAAAAACCTACTATTCCCACTCCAGTGAATGCAACAGTAGCGAAAGTGTGGGATAGCGGAGGGGTAAAAATTACTATTCCCACTCCAATAAGTGCAACAGTAGGGGAAGTGTTGGATAGAGGAGAGGTAAAAATTACTATTCCTACTCCAGTGAGTACAACAGTAGGGAAAGTGTTGGATAGCGTAGAAGTAAAAATTACTATTCTCAATCCATTGATTGCAACAGTAGGGAAAGTGTGGGATAGCGGAGAGGTAAAAAGTACTATTCCCACTCCAGTGAGTGCAACAGTAGGAAAAGTGTTCGATAGCGGAGAGGTAAAAAGTACTATTCCCACTCCAGTGACTGCAACTGTAGGGAAAGTGTTGGATAGCGCTGGGTTAAAAATACTATTCCCGCTCCAGTGATTGCAACAGTAGGGAAAGTGTTGGATAGCGTAGAAGTAAAAATTACTATTCTCAATCCAGTGAATGCAACAGAAGGGAAAGTTTTGGATAGCGGAGGGGAGAAATGTACTATTCCCCCTCCAGTGAGTGCAACAGTAGGGAAAGTGTTGGATAGCGGGGGGAAAAATGTACTATTCCCACTCCAATAAGTGCAACAGTAGGGAAATTGTTGGATAGCGTAGAAGTAAAAATGACTATTCTCACTCCAGTGAATGCAACAATAGGCATAGTGATGGATAGTGGACTGGAAAAATTACTATTCCCACTCCAATTACTGCAACAGTAGGGAAAGTGTAAGATAGCGGGGGGTTATTTATTACTATTCCCACTGCAGTCAGTGCAACAGTAAGGAAAGTGTTGGATAGCTGTGGGGAAATATGTACTATTTCCACTCCACTGCATGCAATAGTAGGGAAAGTGTTGGATAGCGGAGGGGTAAAAATTACTATTCCCAATCCAATAAGTGCGACAGCAGGGGACTTGTTGGATAGAGGATATCTAAAAAGGACTATTCTCACTCCAGTGAGTGCAACAGTAGGGAAAGTGTTGGATAGTGGAGAGATAAAAATTACTATTCCCACTCCAATAAGTGCAACAGTAGGGGAAGGGTTGGATAGAGGAGAGGTAAGAATTACTATTCCCACTCCAGTGTGTGCAACTGTGGGGGAAGTGTCTGATAGCAGAGGAGTTAAAATACTATTCCCACTCCAGTGAGTGCAACAGTAGGGAAAGTGTTGCATAGCAGAGGGGTATAAAGTACTATTCTCACTCCAATTACTGCAACAGTAAGGAAAGTGTTGGATAGTGGAGGGGTATAAATGGCCATTCCAACTATAGTGAGTACAATAGTAGGAAGAGTGTTGAATAGCCGAGAGGTCAAAATTACTATTCCCACTCCAGTGAGTGCAACAGTAGGGAAAGTGTTCGATAGCGGAGAGGTAAAAAGTACTATTCCCACTCCAGTGACTGCAACTGTAGGGAAAGTGTTGGATAGCGCTGGGTTAAAAATACTATTCCCGCTCCAGTGATTGCAACAGTAGGGAAAGTGTTGGATAGCGTAGAAGTAAAAATTACTATTCTCAATCCAGTGAATGCAACAGAAGGGAAAGTTTTGGATAGCGGAGGGGAGAAATGTACTATTCCCACTCCAGTGAGTGCAACAGTAGGGAAAGTGTTGGATAGCGGGGGGAAAAATGTACTATTCCCACTCCAATAAGTGCAACAGTAGGGAAATTGTTGGATAGCGTAGAAGTAAAAATGACTATTCTCACTCCAGTGAATGCAACAATAGGCATAGTGATGGATAGTGGAGTGGAAAAATTACTATTCCCACTCCAATTACTGCAACAGTAGGGAAAGTGTAAGATAGCGGGGGGTTATTTATTACTATTCCCACTGCAGTGAGTGCAACAGTAAGGAAAGTGTTGGATAGCTGTGGGGAAATATGTACTATTTCTACTCCACTGAATGCAATAGTAGGGAAAGTGTTGGATAGCGGAGGGGTAAAAATTACTATTCCCAATCCAATAAGTGCGACAGCAGGGGACTTGTTGGATAGAGGATATCTAAAAAGGACTATTCTCACTCCAGTGAGTGCAACAGTAGGGAAAGTGTTGGATAGTGGAGAGATAAAAATTACTATTCCCACTCCAATAAGTGCAACAGTAGGGGAAGGGTTGGATAGAGGAGAGGTAAGAATTACTATTCCCACTCCAGTGTGTGCAACTGTGGGGGAAGTGTCTGATAGCAGAGGGGTTAAAATACTATTCCCACTCCAGTGAGTGCAACAGTAGGGAAAGTGTTGCATAGCAGAGGGGTATAAAGTACTATTCTCACTCCAATTACTGCAACAGTAAGGAAAGTGTTGGATAGTGGAGGGGTATAAATGGCCATTCCAACTATAATGAGTGCAATAGTAGGAAGAGTGTTGAATAGCCGAGAGGTCAAAATTACTATTCCCACTCCAGTGAGTGCAACAGTGGGGAAAGTGTTGGATAGCAGAGGTGAAAAAACTACTATTCCCACTCTAGTGAATGCAACAGTAGCAAAAGTGTTGGATAGCGGAGGGGTAAAAATTACTATTCACACTCCAATAAGTGCAACAGTAGGGGACGTGTTGGATAGAGGAGAGGTAAAAATTACTATTCCTACTCCAGTGAGTACAACAGTAGGGAAAGTGTTGGATAGCGTAGAAGTAAAAATTACTATTCTCAATCCAGTGAATGCAACAGTAGGGATAGTGATTGATAATGGAGGGGTAAAAATTACTATCCCCACTCCAATTACTGCAACAGTAGGGAAAGTGTAGGATAGTGGAGGGTTAAAAATTACTATTCCCACTCCATTGAGTGCAACAGTAAGGAAAGTGTTGGATAGCGGAGGGGAAATATGTACTATTTCCACTCCAGTGAGTGCAATAGTAGGGAAAGTGTTGGATAGCGGAGAAGTAACAATTACTATTCCCAATTCAATAAGTGCAACAGCAGGGGACTTGTTGGATAGAGGAGAGCTAAAAATTACTATTCCCACTCCAGTGAGTGCAATAGTAGGGAAAGTGTTGGATAGCGGGGGGAAAAATGTACTATTCCCACTCCAATAAGTGCAACAGTAGGGAAATTGTTGGATAGCGTAGAAGTAAAAATGACTATTCTCACTCCAGTGAATGCAACAATAGGCATAGTGATGGATAGTGGAGTGGAAAAATTACTATTCCCACTCCAATTACTGCAACAGTAGGGAAAGTGTAAGATAGCGGGGGGTTATTTATTACTATTCCCACTGCAGTGAGTGCAACAGTAAGGAAAGTGTTGGATAGCTGTGGGGAAATATGTACTATTTCCACTCCACTGAATGCAATAGTAGGGAAAGTGTTGGATAGCGGAGGGGTAAAAATTACTATTCCCAATCCAATAAGTGCGACAGCAGGGGACTTGTTGGATAGAGGATATCTAAAAAGGACTATTCTCACTCCAGTGAGTGCAACAGTAGGGAAAGTGTTGTATAGTGGAGAGATAAAAATTGCTATTCCCACTCCAATAAGTGCAACAGTAGGGGAAGGGTTGGATAGAGGAGAGGTAAGAATTACTATTCCCACTCCAGTGTGTGCAACTGTGGGTGAAGTGTCTGATAGCAGAGGGGTTAAAATACTATTCCCACTCCAGTGAGTGCAACAGTAGGGAAAGTGTTGCATAGCAGAGGGGTATAAAGTACTATTCTCACTCCAATTACTGCAACAGTAAGGAAAGTGTTGGATAGTGGAGGGGTATAAATGGCCATTCCAACTATAATGAGTGCAATAGTAGGAAGAGTGTTGGATAGCAGAGAGGAAAAAACTACTATTCCCACTCCAGTGAATGCAACAGTAGCAAAAGTGTTGGATTGCGGAGGGGTAAAAATTACTATTCACACTCCAATAAGTGCAACAGTAGGGGAAGTGTTGGATAGAGGAGAGGTAAAAATTACTATTCCTACTCCAGTGAGTACAACAGTAGGGAAAGTGTTGCATAGCGTAGAAGTAAAAATTACTATTCTCAATCCAGTGAATGCAACAGTAGGGATAGTGATTGATAATGGAGGGGTAAAAATTACTATCCCCACTCCAATTACTGCAACAGTAGGGAAAGTGTAGGATAGTGGAGGGTTAAAAATTACTATTCCCACTTCAGTGAGTGCAACAGTAAGGAAAGTGTTGGATAGCGGAGGGGAAATATGTACTATTTCCACTCCAGTGAGTGCAATAGTAGGGAAAGTGTTGGATAGCGGAGAAGTAACAATTACTATTCCCAATTCAATAAGTGCAACAGCAGGGGACTTGTTGGATAGAGGAGAGCTCAAAATTACTATTCCCACTCCAGTGAGTGCAATAGTAGGGAAAGTGTTGGATAGCGGAGGGGTAAGAATTACTATTCCCACTCCAATAAGTGCAACAATAGGGAAAGTGTTGGATAGAGGAGAGGTACACATTACTATTCCTACTCCAGTGAGAACAACAGTAGGGACAGTGTTGGATAACGGGGAAAAAACCTACTATTCCCACTCCAGTGAATGCAACAGTAGCGAACGTGTTGGATAGCGGAGGTGTAAGAATTACTATTCCCACTCCAATAAGTGCAACAGTAGGGGAAGTGTTGGATAGCAGAGAGGTAAAAAATACTATTCCTACTCCAGTGAGTACAACAGTAGGGAAAGTGTTGGATAGCGTAGAAGTAAACATTACTATTCTCAATCCAGTGAATGCAACAGCAGGGAAAGTGTTGGATAGTGGAGAGGTAAAAAGTACTATTCCCACTCCAGTGAGAGTAACATTAGGGAAAGTGTTGGATAGCGGAGAGGTAAAAAGTACTATTACCTCTCCAGTGACTGCAACCGTAGGGAAAGTGTTGGATAGCGTAGGGGTAAAAATACTATTCCCACTCCAGTGATTGCAATAGTAGGGAAAGTGTTGAATAGCAGAGGGGTTAAAAATACTGTTCCCACTCTAGTGAGTGCAACAGAAGGGAAAGTTTTTGATAGCGTAGAAGTAACAATTACTATTCTCACTCCAATGAATGCAACAGTAGGCATAGTGATGGATAGTGGAGGGGAAAAATTACTATTCCCACTCCAATTACTGCAACAGTAGGGAAAGTGTAGGAAAGCGGGGGGTTAAAAATTACTATTCCCACTCCAGTGAGTGCAACAGTAAGGAAAGTGTTGGATAGCAGAGGGGAAATATGTACTATTTCCACTCCAGTGAGTGCAATAATATGGAAAGTGCTAGATAGCGGAGGGGTAACAATTACTATTCCCACTCCAATAAGTGCAATAGTAGGGGAAGTGTTGGATATAGGAGAGGTACAAATTACTATTACTACTCCAGTGAGTACAGCAGTAGGGAAATTGTTGGATAACAGAGGGAAAAAACCTACTATTCCCACTCCAGTGAATGCAACAGTAGCGAAAGTGTTGGATAGCTGATGGGTAAGAATTACTTTTCCCACTCCAATAAGTGCAACAGTAGGGGAAGTGTTGGATAGAGGAGAAGTAAAAATTACTATTCCTACTCCAGTGAGTACAACAGTAGGGAAAGTGTTGGATAGCGTAGAAGTAAAAATTACTATTCTTTTAATCCAGTGAATGCAACAGTAGGGAAAGTGTTGGATAGCGGAGAGGTAAAAAGTACTATTCACACTCCAGTGAGTGCAACAGTAGGGAAAGTGTTGGATAGCGGAGGGGTTAAAAATACTATTCCCACTCCAGTGAGTGCAACAGTAGGGAAAGTGCTGCATAGCAGAGGGGTAAAAAGTACTATTCTTACTCCATTTACTGCAACAGTAAGGAAAGTGTTGAATAGTGGAGGGGTATAAATGGCCATTCCAACTATAGTGAGTGCAATAGTAGGAAGAGTGTTGGATAGCCGAGAGGTCAAAATTACTATTCCCACTCCAGTGAGTGCAAAGTAGGGGAAGTGTTGGATAGAGGAGAGGTAAAAATTACTATTCCCACTCCAGTGAGTGCAACAGTAGTGAAAGTGTTGGATAGTGGAGAGGTAAAAAGTACTATTCCCACTCCAGTGACTGCAACATTAGGGAAAGTGTTGGATAGTGGAGAGATAAAAATTACTATTCCCACTCACGTAAGTGCAACAGCAGGGGAAGTGTTGGATAGAGGAGAGGTAAAAATTACTATTCCTACTCCAGTAGGTGTGACAGTAGGGAAAGTGTTAGATAGCGGAGGGGAAAAAATTACTATTCCAACTCCAGTGAGTGCAACAGTAGTGAAAGTGTTGGATAGCATTGGAGTAAAAATTACTATTCCCACTCCAGTGAAGGCAACAGTGAGGAAAGTGTTGGATAGCAGAGGGATGAAAATTACTATTCCCACTCCAATTACTACAACACTAGGGAAAGTGTGCGATAGCGGAGGTGTAAAAATTGCTATTCCCACTACAGTGGGTGCAACAGTAGGGAAATTGTTGCAGAGTCGAGGGGAAAAATTTACTATTTCCACTCCAGTGAGTGCAACAGTAGTGAAAGTATTGGAATAGCAGAGGGTTAAAAAATGCTATTCCAACTCCAGTGACTGCAACAGTAGGAAAATTGTTGCATAGCGGAGGGGTAAGAAATACTATTCCCTCTCCAGTGAGTGCAACAGTAGGGAAAGTGTTGGATAGCGGAGAAATAAAAGTTACTATTCTCACTCTAGTGAATCCAACAATAGGGAAAGTGTTGGATAGCAGGGGGTAAAAATTACTATTCCCACTCCAGTGAGTGCAACAGTAGGGAAAGTGTATGATTGCGGATGGGTACATATTACTATTCCAGTGAGTGCAACAGTAGGGAAAGTGTTGGATAGCAAAGGTGAAAAATTTACCATTTCCACTCCAGTGAGTGCAACAGTATGGAAAGTGTTGGATAGCGGAGAGGTAAAAATTACTATTTCCACTCCAATAAGTGCAACAGTAGGGGAAGTGTTGGATAGACGAGAGGTAAACATTACTATACCCAGTTCAGCTAATGCAACAGTAGGGAAAGTGTTGGATAGCGTAGAAGTAAAAATTACTATTCTCATTGCAGTGAATGCAACAGTAGGCATAGTGATGGATAGTGGAGGGGAAAAATTACTATTCCCACTCCAGTGAGTGCAACAGTAAGGAAAGTGTTGGATAGCGGAGGGGTAAAAATTACTATTCCCAATCCAATAAGTGCGACAGCAGGGGACTTGTTGGATTGAGGATATCTAAAAATTACTTTTTTCACTCCAGTGAGTGCAACTGTAGGGAGAGTGTTGAATAGCGGAGAGTTAAAAATTACTATTCCCACTCCATTGAGTGCAACAGTAGGGAAAGTGTTGGATAGCGGAGGGGTAAAGAATACTATTCCCTTTCCCGTGAGTGCAACAGTAGGGAAAGTGTTGCATAGCAGAGGGCAAACATTTACTATTCCCACTCCAGTGAGTGCAACAGTAGAGAAAGTATTAGATAGTGGAGAGATGACATCTACTATTGCCACTCCAATAAGTGCAACAGTAGGGGAAGTGTTGGTTAGAGTAGAGGTAAAAATTACTATTCCCACTCCAGTAAGTGCAACAGTAGGGAACGTGTCTGATAGCGGAGGGGTTAAAAATACTATTCCCACTCCAGTGAGTGCAACAGTAGAGAAAGTGTTGCATTGCAGAGGGGTAAAAAGTACTATTCTCACTCCAATTACTGCAAAACTAGGGAAAGTGTGCGATAGCTTAGGTGTAAAAATTGCTATTCCCACTACAGTGGGTGCAACAGTAGGGAAATTGTTGCATATCCAAGGGGAAAAATTTACTATTTCCACTCCAGTGAGTGCAACAGTAGTGAAAGTATTGGATAGCAGAGGGGTAAAAATACTATTCCCACTCCAGTGACTGCAACATTAGGAAAATTGTTGCATAGCGGAGAGGTAAAAAATACTATTCCCACTCCAGTGAGTGCAACATTAGTGAAAGTGCTGGATAGCGGAGTGGAAAAATGTACTATTCCCACTCCAGTGAGTGCAATAGTAGGGAAAGTGTTGGATAGCGGAGAAATAAAAATTACTATTCTCACTCTAGTGAATCCAACAGTAGGGAAAGTGTTGGATAGCAGGGGGGTAAAAATTACTAATCCCACTTCAATTACTGCAACAGTAGGGAAAGTGTATGATTGCGGATGGGTAAAAATTACTATTCCAGTGAGTGCAACAGTAGGGAAAGTGTTGGATAGCGGAGAGGTAAAAATTACTATTCGCACTCCAATAAGTGCAACTGTAGGGTAAGTGTTGGAGAGCGGCGGGGTAAAAAATACTATTCCTACTCAAGCGAGTGCAACAGTAGGGAAAGTGTTGGATAGCGGAGAGGTAAGAAGTACTATTCCCACTCCAATGAGTGCAACAGTAGGGAAAGTGTTGCATAGCGGAGAGGTAAAAAGTACTATTTCCACTCCAGTGACTGCAACAGTAGGGAAAGTTTTGGAAAGCGGAGTTGAAAAATGTACTATTCCCACTCCAGTGAGTGCAACAGTAGGGTTAGTGTTGGATAGACGAGAGGTAAAAATTACTATTCCCACTCCAGTGAGTGCAATAGAAGGGAATGTGTTGGAGAGCGGAGAGGTAAAATTACTATTCCCATTCTAGTAACTGCAACAGTAGGGAAAGTGTTGGATAGCGGATGGGTAAAAAACTACTATTCCCACTCCAGTAGGTGCGACAGTAGGGAAAGTGCTGGATAGTGGAGGGGTATAAGTTACTATTCCCACTCCAGTAAGTGCAACAGTAGGGGAAGTGTTGGATGGAGAAGAGATAAACATGACTATTACCACTCCAGTGAGTTCAACAGTGGGGAAAGTGTTGGGTAGCGAAGGGGTAAAATTGCTATTCCCACTACAATAAGTGCAAAGTAGGGGAAGTGTTGGATAGAGGAGAGGTAAAAATTACTATTCCCTCCAGTGAGTGCAACAGTAGTGTAAGTGTTGGATAGCGGAGAGGTAAAAAGTACTATTCCCACTCCAGTGACTGCAACATTAGGGAAAGTGTTGGATAGCGGAGGGTTAAAAAAACTATTCCCACTCCAGTGACTGCAACAGTAGGGAAAGTGTTGGATAGTGTACATGTATTTATATAGCGCAAATCACCGACACAGTATCTAAGCGCTTGCTTAGGGAACCCGTCCTGGTATTCCCCTGTGAGATACCCCGGCAGGGTATCTACAAGGTGAAAGCCAGGCATCCCGCCGCGAGGGGCCGTAGTGGAGATTAAGCAAGCTATTGCCCAGAGTCGCAGAGTGTGACCCCGTGAGTCGAGTAGGCACCGGAGCGAGAATTATCGAGTCTGTGGAATTTTAGAGCCCGAGACCCGCCGAGGCGGGGAATCGAACCCTGGTCCATGGCCGATCTCAGCTTCCGGGTCTGCCACCTCTAACCACTGAGCCACACTTCTCCACTAGTGGAGAGATAAAAATTACTATTCCCACTCCAGTAGGTGTGACAGTAGGGAAAGTGTTAGATAGCGGAGGGGAACAAATTACTATTCCAACTCCAGTGAGTGCAACAGTAGTGAAAGTGTTGGATAGCATAGGAGTAAAAATTACTATTCCCACTCCAGTGAAGGCAACAGTGAGGAAAGTGTTGGATAGCAGAGGGGTGAAAATTACTATTCCCACTCCAATTACTACAACACTAGGGAAAGTGTGCGATAGCAGAGATGTAAAATTTGCTATTCCCAGTACAGTGGGTGCAACAGTAGGGAAATTGTTGCAGAGCCGAGGGGAAAAATGTACTATTTCCACTCCAGTGAGTGCAACAGTAGTGAAAGTATTGGATAGCAGAGGGGTAAAAAATACTATTCCCACTCCAGCGACTGCAACAGTAGGAAAATTGTTGCATAGCGGAGGGGTAAGAAATACTATTCCCACTCCAGTGAGTGCAACAGTAGGGAAAGTGTTGGATAGCGGAGAAATAAAAGTTACTATTCTCACTCTAGTGAATCCAACAGTAGGGAAAGTGTTGGATAGCAGGGGGGTAAAACTTACTATTCCCACTTCAATTACTGCAACAGTAGGGAAAGTGTATGATTGCGGATGGGTACAAATTACTATTCCAGTGAGTGCAACAGTAGGGAAAGTGTTGGATAGCAAAGGTGAAAAATTTACCATTTCCACTCCAGTGAGTGTAACAGTATGGAAAGTGTTGGATAGCGGAGAGGTAAAAATTACTATTTCCACTCCATTAAGTGCAAGAGTAGGGGAAGTGTTGGATAGACGAGAGGTAAAAATTACTATTCCCACTTCAGTGACTGCAACAGTAGGGAAAGTGTTGGATAGCGTAGAAGTAAAAATTACTATTCTCACTGCAGTGAATGCAACAGTAGGCATAGTGATGGACAGTGGAGGGGAAAAATGAATATTCCCACTCCAATTACTGCAACAGTAGGGAAAGTGTAAGATAGCGGGGGTTAAAAATTACTATTTCCACTCCAGTGAGTGCAACAGTAAGGAAAGTGTTTGATAGCTGAGGGGAAATATGTACTATTTCCACTCCAGTTAGTGCAATAGTAGGGAAAGTGTTGGATAGCGGAGGGGTAAAAATTACTATTCCTAATCCATCAAGTGGGACAGCAGGGGACTTGTTGGATTGAGGATATCTAAAAATGACTATTCTCACTCCAGTGAGTGCAACTGTAGGAAGAGTGTTGAATAGCGGAGAGTTAAAAATTACTATTCCCACTCCAGTGAGTGCAACAGTAGGGAAAGTGTTGGATAGCGGAGGGGTAAAGAATACTATTCCCTTTCCCGTGAGTGCAACAGTAGGGACAGTGTTGCATAGCAGAGGGCAAACATTTACTATTCCCACTCCAGTGAGTGCAACAGTAGGGAAAGTGTTAGATAGTGGAGAGATAAAATCTACTATTCCTACTCCAATAAGTGCAACAGTAGGGGAAGTGTTGGATAGAGGAGAGGTAAAAATTACTATTCCCACTCCAGTGAGTGCAACAGTAGGGAAAGTGTCTGATAGTGGAGGGGTTAAAAATACTATTCCCACTCCAGTGAGTGCAAAAGTAGAGGAAGTGTTTCATTGCAGAGGGGTAAAAAGTACTATTCTCACTCCAATTACTGCAAAACTAGGGAAAGTGTGCGATAGCGGAGGTGTAAAAATTGCTATTCCCACTACAGTGGGTGCAACAGTAGGGAAATTGTTGCATAGCCGAGTGGAAAAATTTACTATTTCCACTCCAGTGAGTGCAACAGTAGTGAAAGTATTGGATAGCAGGGGGGTAAAAAATACTATTCCCACTCCAGTGAGTGCAACAGTAGGGAAAGTGTTGGATAGCGGAGAAATAAAAATTACTATTCTCACTCTAGTGAATCCAACAGTAGGGAAAGTGTTGGATAGCAGGGGGGTAAACATTACTATTCCCACTTCATTTACTGCATCAGTAGGGAAAATGTATGATTGCGGATGGGTAAAAATTACTACTCAAGCGAGTGCAACAGTAGGGAAAGTGTTGGATAGCGTAGCAGAAAAAATTACTAATCCCACTCCAGTAACTGCAACAGTACGGAAAGTTTTGGATAGAGGCGGGAAAAATTTACTTTCCCACTCCAGTGAGCGTAACAGTAGCGAAAGTGTTGGATAGCGGAGGGGTAAACATTACTATTCCCACTCCAATAAGTGCAACAGTAGGGGAAGTGTTGGATAGCGGAGAGGTAAAAATTACTATTCCTGCTTCAGTGAGTGCAACAGTAGGGAAAGTGTTGGATAGCGGAGGGGTAAAAATTACTATTCCAACATCAATAAGTGCAAAGTAGGGTATGTGTTGGATAGAGGAGCGCTAAAAATTACTATTCCCACTCCAGTGAGTGCAACAGTAGGGAAAGTGTTTGATAGCGGAGAGGTAAGAAGTACTATTCCCACTCCAGTGAGTGCAACAGTAGGGAAAGTGTTGGATAGCGGAGAGGTAAAAAGTACTATTCCCACTCCAGTGACTGCAACATTAGGGAAAGTGTTGAATAGCAGAGGGTTAAAAATACTATTCCCACTCCAGTGACTGCAACAGTAGGGAAAGTTATGGAAAGCGGAGTTGAAAAATTTACTATTCCCACTCCATTGAGTGCAACAATAGGGTTAGTGTTGGATAGGCGAGAGGTAAAATTACTATTCCCATTCTAGTAACTGCAACAGTAGGGAAAGTGTTGGATAGTGGATGGGTAAAAAATACTATTCCCACTCCAGTAGGTGCGACAGTAGGGAAAGTGTTGGATAGTGGAGGGGTATACGTTACTATTCCCACTCCAGTAAGTGCAACAGTAGGGGAAGTGTTGGATAGAGAAGAGATAAAAATGACTATTACCACTCCAGTGAGTTCGACAGTAGGGTAAGTTTTGGATAGCGGAGGAGTAAAAATTACTATTCCCCCTCCAGTGAAGGCAACAGTGAGGAAAGTGTTGGATAGCAGAGGGGTGAAAATTACTATTCCCACTCCAATTACTACAACACTAGGGAAAGTGTGCGATAGCAGAGGTGTAAAAATTGCTATTCCCACTACAGTGGGTGCACCCGTAGGGAAATTGTTGCATAGCCGAGGGGAAACATTTACTATTTCCACTCCAGTGAGTGCAACAGTAGTGAAAGTATTGGATAGCAGAGGGGTAAAAAATACTATTCCCACTCCAGTGACTGCAACAGTACGAAAATTGTTGCATAGCGGAGGGGTAAAAAATACTATTCCCACTCCAGTGAGTGCAACCTTAGGGAAAGTGCTGGATAGCGGAGTGGAAAAATTTACTATTCCCACTCCAGTGAGTGCAATAGTAGGGAATGTGTTGTAGAGCGGAGTGGTAAAATTACTATTCCCATTCTAGTAACTGCAACAGTAGGGAAAGTGTTGGATAGCAGATGGGTAAAAAATACTATTCCCTCTCCAGTAGGTGCGACAGTAGGGAAAGTGTTGGATAGTGGAGGGGTATAAGTTACTATTCCCACTCCTGTAAGTGTTGGATGGAGAAGAGATAAAAATGACTATTACCACTCCAGTGAGTTCAACAGTAGGGAAAGTTTTGGATAGCGGAGGAGTAAAAATTACTATTCCCCCTCAAATGAATCAAACAGTAGGGAAAGTATTGGATAGCAGAGGGGTAAAGAGTACTATTCCCACTCCAATTACTGCAACAGTAAGGAAAGTGTTGGATATTGGAGGGGTATAAATGGCCATTCCAACTACAGTGAGTGCAACAGTTTAGAAATTGTTGGATAGCGGATGGGTATGAATTACTATTCCCACTCCAATAAGTGCAACAGTATGGGAAGTGTTGGATAGAGGAGAGGTAAAATTTACTATTCCTACTCCAGTTAGTACAACAGTAGGGAAAGTGTTGGATAGTGTAGAAAATTACTACTCCCACTACAATAAGTGCAAGGTAGGGGAAGTGTTGGATAGAGCAGAGGTAGAAATTACTATTCCCACTTTAGTGACTGCAACAGTAGGGAAAGTGTTGGATGGCAGACGGGAAAAACCTACTATTCCCACTCCAGTGAATGCAACAGTAGCGAAAGTGTTGTATAGCGGATGGGTATAAATTACTATTCCCAGTCCAATAAGTGCAACAGTATGGGAAGTGTTGGATAGAGGAGAGGTAAAAATTACTATTCCTACTCCAGTTAGTACAACAGTAGGGAAAGTGTTGGATAGCGTAGAAGTAAAAATTACTATTCTCACTCCAGTGAATGCAACAGTAGGCATAGTGATGGATAGTGGAGGGGAAAAATTACTATTCCCACTCCAATTACTGCAACAGTAGGGAAAGTGTAGGATAGCGGGGGGTTAAAAATTACTATTCCCACTCCAGTGAGTGCAACAGTAAGGAAAGTGTTGGATAGCTGAGGGGAAATATGCACTATTTCCACTCCAGTGAGTGCAATAGTAGGGAAAGTGTTGGATAGCGGAGGGGTAAAAATTACTATTCCCAATCCAATAAGTGCGACAGCAGGGGACTTGTTGGATTGAGGATATCTAAAAATTACTATTCTCACTCCAGTGAGTGTAACTGTAGGGAGAGTGTTGAATAGCGGAGAGTTAAAAATTACTATTCCCACTCCAGTGAGTGCAGCAGTAGGGAAAGTGTTGGATAGCGGAGGGGTAAAGAATACTATTCCCACTCCCGTGAGTGCAACAGTAGGGAAAGTGTTGCATAGCAGAGGGCAAACATTTACTATTCCCACTTCAGTGAGTGCAATAGTAGGGAAAGTGTTGGATAGTTGAGAGATAAAATCTACTATTCCCACTCCAATAAGTGCAACAGTAGCGGAAGTGTTGGATAGAGGAGAGGTCAAAATTACTATTCCCACTCCAGTGAGTGCAACAGTAGGGAAAGTGTCTGATAGTGGAGGGGTTAAAAATACTATTCCCACTCCAGTGAGTGCAACAGTAGGGAAAGTGTTGCATAGCAGAGGGCAAACATTTACTATTCCCACTCCAGTGAGTGCAACAGTAGGGAAAGTGTTGGATAGTGGAGAGATAAAATCTCTGACTTCAGGTTAGGTCGCCCCCACGCCGCTGCTGCCTGCTCTCCCCAGTCTCCTGCTGCCTCCTGCCGCACTTTTCCTGCCGCTTCCTCCCTGCGGCCCCGCCTCCCGGACCCCCCTGTCTCCCAATTCGCCGCCCCGCACCCACCACCCAGCTGCTCCTCCCTCCCGTCAGCGCTCTTAAGGAGGTTACGCAGCAGTGCAGGGAGCGACCTCTGACCCTGACTTCAGGTTAGGTCGCCCCCACGCCGCTGCCGCCTGCTCTCCCCGGTCTCCTGCTGCCTCCTGCCGCACTTTTCCCGCCGCTGCCTCCCTGCGGCCCCGCCCCCGGACCCCCTGTCTCCCCATTCGCCGCCCCACTCCCGCCACCCAGATGCTCCTCCCTCCCGTCAGCGCTCTTAAGGAGGTTACGCAGCAGTGCAGGGAGCGACCTCTGACCCTGACTTCAGGTTAGGTTGCCCCTATGCCGCTACAACCTGCTCTCCCCGGTCTCCTGCTACCTCCTGCCGCACTTTCCCGCCGCTGCCTCCCTGCGGCCCTGCCCCCCGGACCCTTCTGTCTCCCCATTCGCCACCCCGCTCCCGCCACCCAGCTGCTCCTCCCTTCCGTCAGCACTCTTATGCAAACCACGAAGCGGCCGCGCCGCTGGCGCGCCGACCGTGCGCCAAAGGCAAGTCCGTCTGCGCTTGTCCGCGCCTGGACTGCGCCCAGCGCCAGGACCCCTGGGCCCCGACAATGCCAGCCCACACGACGGACTTACGATGCCGCCACCCTCCACGCAATCAACGCTGGCTGGAACCCCGCCTGCTACCGAGCCATCCCGAAACGCACCCACAGACCCTTCACCTGCCAAGCCTGCAAATTCACCTGCCTCCGAACCTGCACCGCTCCCGCCAAGCCAGGCACCAGCAACACTCACCTCAAGTGCATCCTGCTCAACACCCGCTCCGTCCACAGACATGCCGTCGAACTCTGGAACCTCCTCGATACAACATCACCAGACGTCGCCTTCCCCACAGAAACCTGGATGAACGCCTCCTCAGCCCCCGACATCGCCATAGCCATCCCGGAGGGCTACAAGATCACCCGGAGGGACCATGTCAACCAAACCGGAGGAGGCATCGCCATCATCCACAGAAACACCATCCGAATCACGACCAACCCCGACGACACCCTCACCGCCGCCGAGCACCTCCACTTTCAGATACACACCGATCCCAAGACCACCCTCAGAGGCACTCTCATCTACAGACCCTCGGGACCACGCACACAATTCAGCGAACCCATCGCAGACTTCATCAGCCAGCACGCCCTTACCTCCTCAGACTACATCCTCCTAGGGGACATCAACTTCCACCTGGAGGACAACAATGACAGCAACACCGCCGCCCTCCTGGACAACCTCGCCAACTTCGGACTCAAGTAACTGGTGAAAACCCCCACCCACTACGCCGGTCACACGCTAGACCACATCTTCTCCTCCAGCAAGCACATCTCCTTCAGCCACTCCACCGGACTACACTGGACAGATCACAGCTGCTTCCACTTCAACTTCAGGAGAACCACGACCCACCACCACCCGCAACAGGTTCCCCGCAGAAGCTGGAGCAAGATCACCGCCGACCAACTCACCACCTCCCTCAGCCAGAACCCTCCCACCAACACAAGGGACCCCAACAAAGCAGCCCGCAACCTCACACAGTGGCTTACCAACTGCGCCGATGACCTCATGCCACTGAAGAACCCTCCCAGCAGACCCGGCAGCAAGAAAGCCTTGTGGTTTACCAACGACCTCAAAAACTCCAAGAAAACCTGCCGCACCCTCGAGAAAGCCTGGCGCCACGACCAGACAACAGAGAACATGACAGCCCTCAAGAACGCCACCCGCAAACACCACCAGCTGATCCGCACCACCAAAAGGACAACATTCAAAGAACGTCTGGACAACACCCACAACAGCAAGGAACTCTTCAGCATCGTTAAAGAGCTCTCCAACCCCAGGGCCTGCAACAACATTATCACACCCTCGCAAGACCTCTGTGACTCACTCGCCTCGTTCTTTCACCGCAAGATCGCCGACATACACAACAGCTTTGGCGCACAGACCACACAACCAACCACCGAACCAGCGACCCCCACCACCACCCTCTGCAACTGGACCCCGGTCAGCACCAAAGACACAACCCGCACGATGAACACCATCCACTCCGGCTCCCCAACCGACCCCTGTCCACACCACATCTTCAACAAAGCCAACTCCATCATCGCACCCCAACTCCGGGACATCATTAACAGCTCCTTCGCATCCGCCACCTTCCCAGAGAGCTGGAAACATTCCGAGCTCAGCGCCCTCCTGAAGAAACCCACCGCGAACCACACGGACCTCAAGAACTTTCGCCCCATCTCGCTCCTCCCTTTTCCTGCCAAAGTCATCGAGCAGACCGTCAACAAACAACTCTCCGCCTTCCTCGAGACAAACGGATCCCTCGACCCCTCGCAGCACCACAGCACCGAGACTGCCCTCATCGCAGCTACCGACGACATTAGGGCCCTGCTCAACAATGGGGAAACAGCTGCACTCATCCTCCTGGACCTCTCAGCAGCCTTC
Organism: Lissotriton helveticus; assembly: GCF_964261635.1. Taxonomy (NCBI): domain Eukaryota; kingdom Metazoa; phylum Chordata; class Amphibia; order Caudata; family Salamandridae; genus Lissotriton; species Lissotriton helveticus. Next base: position 1,059,411,916 of record NC_136068.1, on the reverse strand, counting down.
GACACCGTATGTCACTGCACCCTGATACAACGCCTCAGCAACACCGGAATCCAAGGAACGACCTTGGAGTGGATCATCTCGTTCCTCGCCGGAAGAACCCAGAGAGTCCGCCTCCAACCGTTCCGATCCACGGCCACCGAAGTCATCTGCGGCGTTCCGCAAGGATGCTCGCTCAGCCCCACCCTCTTCAATGTCTACATGAGCCCCCTTGCAGCCATCTCACGCCAACACAACCTAAACATCATCTCCTACGCCGACGACACCCAGCTGATCCTCTCCCTCTCCAACGACCCCGCCACCACCAGAGCCTGCCTCCAGGAAGGAATGAAAGATGTCGCGGAATGGATGAAGCTCAGCCGTCTGAAACTGAACTCAGACAAGACGGAAGTCCTCATCCTGGGACCATCCCCCTCTGCCTGGGACGACTCCTGGCCCTGCCCTGGGCACCGCCCCCAAGCCAACCGACCATGCACGCAACCTGGGCTTCATCCTGGACTCCTCCCTCAGGATGTCCAAGCAAGTCAATGCCGTCTCGTCATCCTGTTTCAACACCCTGCGCATGCTCCGAAAGATCTTCCGGTGGATCCGCCGTCGACACCAGGAAGACGGTCACCCAGGCCCTCGTCACCAGCCGACTGGACTACGGGAACACCCTCTATGCTGGAACCACAGCCAAACTCCAGAAAAGACTCCAGCGCATACAGAACGCTTCTGCACGACTCATCCTGGACATCCACTGTCACAGCCACATCTCTGCCCATCTGAAAGACCTGCACTGGCTCCCCGTCAACAAGAGGATCACGTTCAGACTCCTCACCCACACACACAAGGCTCTCCATGACATGGGCCCCAAATACCTCAACAGCCGCCTCGCATTTTACACACCCACCCGCCAGCTCCTATCCGCCAGCCTCGCCCTCGCCACCATCCCACGAATTCGCAGATCCATCGCCGGAGGAAGATCCTTCTCCTACCTGGCGGCCAAGACATGGAACTCCCCCATCCACCTACGGCTGACCCAGGATAATCTCTTCTTCAGGAAACAACTCAAGACCTGGCTTTTCGAGCAGTAGCGACCCCCCCCCCCAGCGCCTTGAGACCCTAGCGGGTGAGTAGCACGCTCTACAAATTTGCTGATTGATTGATTGATTACTATTCCAACTCCAATAAGTGCAACAGTAGGGGAAGTGTTGGATAGAGGAGAGGTAAAAATTACTATTCCCACTCCAGTGAGTGCAACAGTAGGGAAAGTGTCTGATAGCGGAGGGGTTAAAAATACTATTCCCACTCCAGTGAGTGCAACAGTAGGGAAAGTGCTGCATAGCAGAGGGGTAAAAAGTACTATTCTCACTCCAATTACTGCAACAGTAAGGAAAGTGTTGGATAGTGGAGGGGTATAAATGGCCATTCCAACTATAGTGAGTGCAATAGTGGAAAAAGTGTTGGATAGTGAGGGGTAAAATTACTATTCCCACTACAATAAGTGCAAAGTAGGGGAAGTGTTGGATAGAGCAGAGGTAGAAATTACTATTCCCACTTTAGTGACTGTAACAGTAGGGAAAGTGTTGGATGGCAGACGGGAAAAACCTACTATTCCCACTCCAGTGAATGCAACAGTAGGGAAAGTGTTGGATAGCAGATGGGTAAGAATTACTATTCCCAGTCCAATAAGTGCAACAGTATGGGAAGTGTTGGATAGAGGAGAGATAAAAGTTGTTGGGAGCAATAATTGAGCTTTATTCAGATACTTGGGTTCAAGTGAAAAAAGGAGATGGTCGACGCCTGACAAGGAAATTCCATACAAACAACGGTTTAAAGCAAGGTTGCGTACTGGCCCCCAGCCTGTTTAACATCTACACCGCTGACCTAGAAAGTGACCTACGTACCATTCAGGGGGATCCACCAAAATTGGCCCACTCACCTATAATAAGTCTTCAATATGCAGATGATATTGTGCTCCTCTCAAAAACCCCCATTGGTCTACAACGTTTGATCTCCAAACTGTCGCAGTACCTCTCGAACGCACAACTGACCATAAATCTAAAAAAAAAAAACATCCTATGCTTCTGCGGCACAAGAAAGAAAAAACTAAATTTTGTCTGGAAGATAAACTCTACTTCTCTAACCCAGGTAGACCAATATAAATACCTGGGAATCTTACCGTACCACCGATCAAAGTTTAAACAGCACCTGGAACAGGGGAAATCCAAAGCTAAGAAGCTTCAATTTGCTTTTAAAACTGTTCAAAAGCAATTAAACGGACATTCCACCGGCCACATTCTTAAGATTGCAGCCGCTAAATTTCTGCCATCACTAACATACGGCTCTGAATTACTGGAAACCCAGGACTTCGTAGTGTTAAATCTCGCCCAATCCAGGCTGTTCAAAAATCTTTTCTCAATCCCGCGTCATATCTCTCAAGCTCAAATCCGTTTGGAGTTCGGTCTCACTAACCAGCTCCCGGCAAGACAAGGAGCACTCGTCAAATATTATTGGCGCATGAGGGAAGCAGCAGACGAATCCCTGACGAATCCCTTTGCTGGTCAGAAGTTGAAAAACAGGCCGGGCTTCCAGACTCAACATACAAGACCTTGAGGCAAGCTCTTGAAGCATTAAAACTGGAAGAATCCTTGCTTATGCCCATGACTTATTCTGCTTTCAAGCTGATAACCAAGAAAGCAGTCAAACAAGCATCATTACTCATGGACAAAGCAGCAATGGCTGACAAGAGTCATGCCTGGATCGTTTTGCCATCATACACCTACTTAAAACCTCAGGAATATTTGAAAGAATGCTTTAGGGACCACTACAAAAGGAAACTAAGCCTTTTAAGGCTGGGCTGCTTCTCGTCCAAAGATCTCACTCCTAAATGGCTACGGCTGTGGGCAACTCCCGACTGCCGACTCTGTGGCAACGGCGCAGAGTCCTTACTGCACCTTATATGTATATGCCCGGCACTTCAGAATCTTAGAAAAACGCTTCTTCAATGACTTCTAAGAGAAGCCCAGGTAAGAACTTGCAGGGCGGCGGTGATAAGATGCCTAAGTGGATCTTGGATAGAATTCTCATGTAAAACCATAACATTTTTGAATCTCGCCGCCATAGTGCTGGAAAATAGGGCAGTAACCAAAGAGGTCTCCGGACAATAGGCCAGGCTTGGCCGGCCATGGACTCTTCCACCCTTTTCCCCTCCTCTCCAAACCGTTGCCTTTTTGTATCACGAGTTAAAAATGAACGTGCCTCCCGTTTGAACTACCAGCCATCTCCAATACCTTTTTACTTCTCCCCCTCTTATTATGAGTTAAAAACAATGTGCACCCAGAATGAACTCACACGCTAATTTTGCCTATTTTAGGATATGAGTTTTTAACTTGATTTAAAGTTGATTTTGTGTTATTTTTATGATGGAAATGTTGCAGGCATGGTGGTAAGCCCACCCTTTTATGATTTTTTTTTAATCAAATAAAGTATTATTATCACTGTCACTACAATAAGTGCAAAGTAGGGGAAGTGTTGGATAGAGGAGAGGTAGAAATTACTATTCCCAATTTAGTGACTGCAACAGTAGGGATAGTGTTGGATAGCAGAGGGGAAAAACCTACTATTCCCACTCCTGTGAATTCAACAGTGGCAAAGGTGTTGGATAGCGGAGGGGTAAAAATGACTATTCACACTCCAATAAGTGCAACAGTAGGGGAAGTGTTGGATAGAGGAGAGGTAAAAATTACTATTCCTACTCCAGTGAGTACAACAGTAGGGAAAGTGTTGGATGGCGTAGAATTGAAAATTACTATTCTCAATCCAGTGAATGCAACAGTAGGGATAGTGATGGATAATGGAGGGGTAAAAATTACTATTCCCACTCCAATTACTGCAACAGTAGGGAAAGTGTAGGATAGTGGAGGGTTAAAAATTACTATTCCCACTCCAGTGAGTGCAACAGTAAGGAAAGTGTTGGATAGCGGAGGGGAAATATGTACTATTTCCACTCCAGTGAGTGCAATAGTAGGGAAAGTGTTGGATAGCGGGGGGGGGTAAAAAAGTACTATTCCCACTCCAGTAGGTACGACACTAGGGAAAGTGTTGGATAGAGGAGGGGAAAAAATGTCTATTCCCACTCCAGTGAGTGCAACAGTAGGGAAAGTGTTGGATAGCGTAGAAGTCAAAATTACTATTCTCACTCAAGTGAAAGCAACAGTAGGGATAGTGATGGATAGTGGAGGGGAAAAATTACTATTCTCACTCCAATTACTGCAACACTAAGGAGAGTGTGCGATAGCGGAGTGGTAAAAAATACTGTTCCCACTCCAGTGAAGGCAATAGTAGGGAAAGTGTTTTATAGAGGAGAGGTAATAATTACTTTTCCTACTTCAGTGAGTGCAATAGTAGGGAAAGTGTTGGATAGCATAGGAGTAAAAATTACCATTCCCACTCCAGTGAGTGCAACAGTGTGTTAAGTGTTGAATAGCGGAGGGGTAAAATTACTATTCCTACTTCAATAAGTGCAAAGTAGGGGAAGTGTTGGATAGAGGAAATGTAAAAATGACTATTCCCACTTTAGTGACTGCAACAGTAGGGATAGTGTTGGATAGCAGAGGGAATACACCTACTATTCCTACTCCAGTGAATGCAACAGTAGCAAAAGTGTTGGATAGAGGACGGGTAAAAATTACCATTCACACTCCAATAAGTGTAACAGTAGGGGAAGTGTTGGATAGAGGAGAGGTAAAAATTACTATTCCTACTCCAGTGAGTACAACAGTAGGGAAAGTGTTGGATGGCGTAGAAGTGAAAATTGCTATTCTCAATCCAGTGAATGCAACAGTAGGGATAGTGATGGATAATGGAGGGGTAAAAATTACTATTCCCACTCCAATTACTGCAACAGTAGGGAAAGTGTAGGATAGTGGAGGGTTAAAAATTACTATTCCCACTCCAGTGAGTGCAACAGTAAGGAAAGTGTTGGATAGCGGAGGGGAAATATGTAGTATTTCCACTCCAGTGAGTGCAATAGTAGGGAAAGTGTTGGATAGCGGGGGGGGGGTAGAGAAGTACTATTCCCACTCCAGTAGGTACGACAGTAGGGAAAGTGTTGGATAGAGGAGGGGAAAAAAATTCTATTCCCACTCCAGTGAGTGCAACAGTAGGGAAAGTGTTGGATAGCGTAGAAGTAAAAATTACTATTCTCACTCAAGTGAAAGCAACTGTAGGGATAGTGATGGATAGTAGAGGGGAAAAATTACTATTCTCACTGCAATTACTGCCACACTAAGGAGAGTGTGCGATAGCGGAGTGGTAAAAAATACTGTTCCCACTCCAGTGAATGCAATAGTAGGGAAAGTGTTGTATAGAGGAGAGGTAATAATTACTATTCCTACTTCAGTGAGTGCAATATTAGGGAAAGTGTTGGATAGCATAGGAGTAAAAATTACCATTCCCACTCCAGTGAGTGCAACAGTGTGTTAAGTGTTGGATAGCGGAGGGGTAAAATTACTATTCCCACTTCAATAAGTGCAAAGTAGGGGAAGTGTTGGATAGAGGAAATGTAAAAATGACTATTCCCACTTTAGTGACTGCAACAGTAGGGATAGTGTTGGATAGCAGAGGGAATACACCTACTATTCCCACTCCAGTGAATGCAACAGTAGCAAAAGTGTTGGATAGCTGAGGGGTAAAAATTACTATTCACACTCCAATAACTGCAACAGTAGGGGAAGTGATGGATAGAGGAGAGGTAAAAATTACTATTCCTACTCCAGTGAGTACAACAGTAGGGAAAGTGTTGTATAGCGTAGAAGTAAAAATTACTATTCTCAATTCAGTGAATGCTACAGTAGGGATAGTGATGGATAGTGGAGGGCTAAAAATTACTATTCCCACTCCAATTACTGCAACAGTAGGGAGAGTGTAGGATAGTGTTGGGTTAAAAATTACTATTCCACTCCAGTGAGTGCAACAGTAAGGAAAGTGTTGGATAGCGGAGGGGAAATATCTACTATTTCCACTCCAGTGAGTGCAATAGTAGGGAAAGTGTTGGATAGCGGAGGGGTAACAATTACTATTCCCAATTCAATAAGTGCAACAGCAGGGGACTTGTTAAATAGAGGAGAGCTAAAAATTAATATTCCCACTCCAGTGAGTGCAATAGTAGGGAAAGTGTTGGATAGCGGAGGGGTAAGAATTACTATTCCCACTCCAATAAGTGCAACAGTAGGGGAAGTGTTGGATAGAGGAGAGGTAAAAATTACTATTCCTACTCCTGTGAGTACAACAGTAGGGAAAGTGTTGGATAACAGAGGGAAAAAACCTACTATTCCCACTCCAGTGAATGCAACAGTAGCGAAAGTGTTGGATATCGGAGGGGTAAGAATTACTATTCCCACTCCAATAAGTGCAGCAGTAGGGGAAGTGTTGGATAGAGGAGAGGTAAAAATTACTATTCCTACTCCAGTGAGTTCAACAGTAGGGAAAGTGTTGGATAGTGTAAAAGTAAAAATTACTATTCTCAATCCAGTGAATGCAACAATAGGGAAATTGTTGGATAGCGGAGAGGTAAAAAGTACTATTCTCACTCCAGTGAGTGCAACAGTAGGGAAAGTGTTGGAAAGTGGAGGGTTAAAAATTACTATTCCCACTCCAGTGAGTGCAACAGTAAGGAAAGTGTTGGATAGTGGAGGGGAAATATGTACTATTTCCACTCCAGTGAGTGCAATAGTAGGGAAAGTGTTGGATAGCGAGGGGGGGGGGGGTAAATAATACTATTCCCACTCCAGTAGGTGCGACAGTAGGGAAAGTGTTGGATAGCGGAGGGGAAAGAAATTCTATTCCCACTCCAGTGAGTGCAACAGTAGGGAAAGTGTTGGATAGTGGAGGGGTATGAGTTACTACTCCCACTCCAGTAAGTTCAACAGTATGGAAAGTTTTGGATAGCGGAGGAGTAAAAATTACTATTGCCCCTCAAATGAATCAAACAGTAGGGAAAGTGTTGGATAGCAGAGGGGTAAAAAGTACTATTCCCACTCCAGTGACTGCAACTGTAGGAAAAGTGTTGGATAGCGGAGGGTTAAAAATACTATTCCCACTCCAGTGATTGCAATAGTAGGGAAAGTGTTGGATAGTGGAGGGGTTAAAAATACTGTGCCCACTCCAGTGAGTGCAACAGAAGGGAAAGTTTTGGATAGCGGAGGGGAAAAATTTACTATTCCCACTCCAGTGAGTGCAACAGTAGGGAAAGTGTTGGATAGCGGAGTGGAAAAATTTACTATTCCCACTCCAATAAGTGCAACAGTAGGAGAAGTGTTGGATAGACGAGAGGTAAAAAATACTATTCCCACTCCAGTGAGTGCAATAGTAGGGAATGTGTTGGATAGCGGAGAGGTAAAATTACTATTCCCATTCTAGTAACTGCAACAGTAGGAAAAATGTTGGATAGCGGATGGATAAAAAATACTATTCCCACTCCAGTAGGTGCAACAGTAGGGGAAGTGTTGGATAGCCAAGGGGAAAAAATTACTATTCCCACTCCAGTGAGTGCAACAGTAGGGAAAGTGTTGGATAGCGTAGAAGTAAAACTTACTATTCTCACTCAAGTGAAAGCAACAGTAGGGATAGTGATGGATAGTGGAGGGGAAAAATTACTATTCCCACTCTAATTACTGCAACACTAAGGAGAGTGTGCGATAGCGGAGTGGTAAAAAATACTGTTCCCACTCCAGTGAATGCAATAGTAGCTAAGGTTTTGTATAGAGGAGAGGTAATACTTACTATTCGTACTTCAGTGAGTGCAAAAGTAGGGAAAGTGTTGGATAGCATAGGAGTAAAAATTACTATTCCCACTCCAGTGAGTGCAACAGTGTGTTAAGTGTTGGATAGCGGAGGGGTAAATTTACTATTCCCACTTCAATAAGTGCAAAGTAGGGGAAGTGTTGGATAGGGGAAATGTAAAAATGACTATTCCCACTTTAGTGACTGCAACAGTAGGGATAGTGTTGGATAGCAGAGGGAATAAATCTACTAGTCCCACTCCAGTGAATACAACAGTAGCAAAAGTGTTGGATAGAGGAGGGGTAAAATTACTATTCACACTCCAAAAAGTGCAACAGTAGGGGAAGTGTTGGATAGAGGAGAGGTAAAAATTACTTTTCCTACTCCAGTGAGTACAACAGTAGGGAAATTGTTGGATAGCGTAGAAGGAAAAATTACTATTCTCAATCCAATGAATGCAACAGTAGGGAAAGTGTTGGATAGCGGAGGGGTAAAATTACTATTCCCACTTCAATAAGTGCAAAGTAGGGGAAGTGTTGGATTGAGGAAATGTAAAAATGTCTATTCCTACTTTAGTGACTGCAACAGTAGAGATAGTTTTGGATAGCAGAGGGAATAACCCTACTATTCCCACTCCAGTGAATGCAACAGTAGCAAAAGTGTTGGATAGCGAAGGGGTAAAAATTACTATTCATACTCCAATAAGTGCAACAGTAGGGGAAGTGTTGGATAGAGGAGAGGTAAAAATTACTATTCCTACTCCAGTGAGTACAACAGTAGGGAAAGTGTTGGATAGCGTAGAAGTAGAAATTACTGTTCTCAATCCACTGAATGCTACAGTACGGATTGTGATGGATAGTGGAGGGGTAAAAATTACTATTCCCACTCCAATTACTGCAACAGTAGGGAAACTGTAGGATAGTGTTGGGTTAAAAATTACTATTTCACTCCAGTGAGTGCAACAGTAAGGAAAGTGTTGGATAGCGGAGGGGAAATATCTACTATTTCCACTCCAGTGAGTGCAATAGTAGGGAAAGTGTTGGATAGCGGAGGGGTAACAATTACTATTCCCAATCCAATAAGTGCGACAGCAGGGGACTTGTTGGATTGAGGATATCTAAAAATGACTATTCTCACTCCAGTGAGTGTAACTGTAGGGAGAGTGTTGAATAGCGGAGAGTTAAAAATTACTATTCCCACTCCAGTGAGTGCAACAGTAGGGAAAGTGTTGGATAGCGGAGGGGTAAAGAATACTATTCCCACTCCCGTGAGTGCAACAGTAGGGAAAGTGTTGCATAGCAGAGGGCAAACATTTACTATTCCCACTCCAGTGAGTGCAACAGTAGGGAAAGTGTTGGATAGTGGAGAGATAAAATCTACTATTCCCACTCCAATAAGTGCAACGGCAGGGGACTTGTTGGATAGAGGAGAGCTAAAAATTACTATTCCCACTCCAATGAGTGCAATAGTAGGGAAAGTGTTGGATAGCGGAGGGGTAAGAATGACTATTCCCACTCCAATAAGTGCAACAGTAGGGGAAGTAGTGGATAGAGGAGAGGTAAAAATTACTATTCCTACTCCAGTGAGTACAACAGTAGGGAAAGTGTTGGATAACAGAGGGAAAAAAACTACTATTCCCACTCCAGTGAATGCAACAGTAGCGAAAGTGTTGGATAGCGGAGGGTTAAGAATTACTATTCCCACTCCAATAAGTGCAACAGTAGGGGAAGTGTTGGATAGAGGAGAGGTAAAATTACTATTCCTACTCCAGTGAGTACAACAGTAGGGAAAGTGTTGGATAGCATAGAAGTAAAAATTACTATTCTCAATCCAGTGAATGCAACAGTAGGGATAGAGATGGATAATGGAGGGGTATAAATTACTATCCCCACTCCAATTACTGCAACAGTAGGGAAAATGTAGGATAGTGGAGGGTTAACAATTACTATTCCCACTCCAGTGAGTGCAACAGTAAGGAAAGTGTTGGATAGCGGAGGGGAAATATGTACTATTTCCACTCCAATGAGTGCAATAGTAGGGAAAGTGTTGGATAGCGGGGGGGTAAAAAATACCATTCCCACTCCAGTAGGTGCGACAGTAGGGAAAGTGTTGGATAGCGGAGGGGAAAACATTTCTATTCCCACTCCAGTGAGTGCAACAGTAGGGAAAGTGTTGGATAGTGGAGGGGTGTAAGTTACTATTCCCAGTCCAGTAAGTTCAACCACATGGAAAGTTTTGGATAGCTGAGGAGTAAAAATTACTATTCCCCCTCAAATGAATCAAACAGTAGGGAAAGTGTTGAATAGCAGAGGGGTAAAAAATACTATTCTTACTCCAATTACTGCAACAGTAAGGAAAGTGTTGGAAATTGGAGAGGTTTAAATGACCATTCCAACTATAGTGAGTGCAATAGTAGGAAGATTGTTGGATAGCCGAGAGGTAAAAATTACTATTACCACTCCAGTGAGTGCAACAGTGGGGAAAGTGTTGGATAGCGGAGGGGTAATATTACTGTTACCACTTCAATAAGTGCAAAGTAGTGGAAGTGTTGGATAGAGGAGAGTTAAAAAATACTATTCCCACTTTAGTGACTGCAACAGTAGGGAAAGTGTTGGATAGCAGAGGGAAAAACCTACTATTCATACTCCAGTGAATGCAACAGTAGCGAAAGTGTTGGATAGCAGAGGGCTAAGAATTACTAATCCCACTCCAATAATTGCAACAGTAGGGGAAGTGTTGTATAGAGTAGAGGTAAAAATGACTATTCCTACTCCAGTGAGTACAACAGTAAGGAAAGTGTTGGATAGTGTAGAAGTAAAAATTACTATTCTCACTCAAGTGAAAGCAATAGTAGGGATAGTGGTGGATAGTGGGGAGAAAAAATTACTATTCCCACTCCAATTACTGCAACACTAAGGAAAGTGTGCGATAGCGGAGTGGTAAAAAATACTATTCCCACTCCAGTGAATGCAATAGTAGGGAAAGTTTTGTTTAGAGGAGAGGTAATAATTGCTATTCCTACTTTAGTTAGTGCAATAGTAGGGAAATTGTTGGATAGCATAGGAGTAAAAATTACCATTCCCACTCCAGTGAGTGCAACAGTGGGTTAAGTGTTGGATAGCGGAGGGGTAAAAATTACTATTCACACTCCAATAAGTGCAACAGTAGGGGAAGTGTTGGATAGAGGAGAGGTAAAGATTACTATTCCTACTCCAGTGAGTACAACAGTAGGGAAAGTGTTGGATAGCATAGAAGTAAAAATTACTATTCTCACTCAAGTGAAAGCAACAGTAGGGATAGTGATGGATAGTGGAGGGGAAAAATTACTATTCCCACTCCAATTACTGCAACACTAAGGAGAGTGTGTGATAGCGGAGTGGTACAAAATACTGTTCCCACTCCAGTGAATGCAATAGTAGGGAAAGTTTTGTATAGAGGAGAGGTAATAATTACTATTCCTACTTCAGTGAGTGCAATAGTAGGGAAAGTGTTGGATAGCATAGGAGTAAAAATTACTATTCCCACTCCAGTGAGTGCAACACTGTGTAAAGTGTTGGATAGAGCAGGGGTAAAATTACTATTCCCACTTCAATAAGTGCAAAATAGGGGAAGTGTTGGATAGAGGAAATGTGAAAAATTACTATTCCCACTTTAGTGACTGCAACAGTAGAGATAGTGTTGGATAGCAGAGGAAATAAACCTACTATTCCCACTCCAGTGAATGCAACAGTAGCAAAAGTGTTGGATAGTGGAGGGGTAAAATTACTATTCACACTCCAATAACTGCAACAATAGGGGAAGTGTTGGATAGAGGAGAGGTAAAAATTACTATTCCTACTCAGTGAGTACTACAGTAGGGAAAGTGTTGGATAGCGTAGAAGTAAAAATTACTATTCTCAATCCAGTGAATGCAACAGTAGGGATAGTGATGGATAGTGGAGGGGTAAAAATTACTATTCCCACTCCAATTACTGCAACATAGGGAAAGTGTAGGATAGCATTGGGTTTAAAGTTACTATTCCACTCCAGTGAGTGCAACAGTAAGGAAAGTGTTGGATAGCGGAGGTGTAACAATTACTATTCCCAATTCAATAAGTGCAACAGCAGGGGACTTGTTGGATAGAGGAGAGCTAAAAATTACTATTCCCACTCCAGTGAGTGCAACAGTAGGGATAGAGATGGATAATGGAGGGGTAAAAATTACTATCCCCACTCCAATTACTGCAACAGTAGGGAAAGTGTAGGATAGTGGAGGGTTAAAAATTACTATTCCCACTCCAGTGAGTGCAACAGTAAGGAAAGTGTTGGATAGCGGAGGGGAAATATGTACTATTTCCACTCCAATGAGTGCAATAGTAGGGAAAGTGTGGGATAGCGGGGGGGGTTAAAAAATACTATTCCCACTCCAGTAGGTGCGACAGTAGGGAAAGTGTTGGATAGCGGAGGGGAAAACATTTCTATTCCCACTCCAGTGAGTGCAACAGTAGGGAAAGTGTTGGATAGTGGAGCGGTATAAGTTACTATTCCCAGTCCAGTAAGTTCAACAGTATGGAAAGTTTTGGATAGCGGAGGAGTAAAAATTACTATTCCCCCTCAAATGAATCAAACAGTAGGGAAAGTGTTGGATAGCAGAGGGGTAAAAAGTACTATTCTTACTCCAATTACTGCAACAGTAAGGAAAGTGTTGGAAATTGGAGAGGTTTAAATGACCATTCCAAGTATAGTGAGTGCAACAGTAGGAAGAGTGTTGGATAGCCGAGAGGTAAGAATGACTATTCCCACTCCAGTGAGTGCAACAGTGGGGAAAGTGTTGGATAGCGAAGGGGTAATATTACTGTTACCACTTCAATAAGTGCAAAGTAGGGGAAGTGTTGGATAGAGGAGAGTTAAAAAATACTATTCCCACTTTAGTGACTGCAGCAGTAGGGAAAGTGTTGGATAGCAGAGGGAAAAACCTACTATTCATACTCCAGTGAATGCAACAGTAGCGAAAGTGTTGGATAGCAGAGGGCTAAGAATTACTAATCCCACTCCAATAAGTGCAACAGTAGGGGAAGTGTTGTATAGAGTAGAGGTAAAAATTACTATTCCTACTCCAGTGAGTACAACAGTAGGGAAAGTGTTGGATAGCGTAGAAGTAAAAATTACTATTCTCACTCAAGTGAAAGCAACAGTAGGGATAGTGGTGGATAGTGGAGAGGAAAAATTACTATTCCCACTCCAATTACTGCAACACTAAGAAAAGTGTGCGATAGCGGAGTGGTAAAAATTACTATTCCCACTCCAGTGAATGCAATAGTAGGGAAAGTTTTGTTTAGAGGAGAGGTAATAATTACTATTCCTACTTCAGTGAGTGCAATAGTAGGGAAAGTGTTGGATAGCATAGGAGTAAAAATTACTATTCCCACTCCAGTGAGTGCAACAGTGGGTTAAGTGTTGGATAGCGGAGGGGTAAAAATTACTATTCACACTCCAATAAGTGCAACAGTAGGGGAAGTGTTGGATAGAGGAGAGGTAAAAATTACTATTCCTACTCAGTGAGTACTACAGTAGGGAAAGTGTTGGATAGTGTAGAAGTAAAAATTACTATTTGCAATCCAGTGAATGCAACAGTAGGGATAGTGATGGATAGTGGAGGGGTAAAAATTACTATTCCCACTCCAATTACTGCAACAGTAGGAAAAGTGTAGGATAGTGTTGGGTTTAAAATTACTATTCCACTCCAGTGAGTGCAACAGTAAGGAAAGTGTTGGATAGCGGAGGGGAAATATTTACTATTTCCACTCCAGTGAGTGCAATAGTAGGGAAAGTGTTGGATAGCGGAGGTGTAACAATTACTATTCCCAATTCAATAAGAGCAACATCAGGGGACTTGTTGGATAGAGGAGAGCTAAAAATTACTATTCCCACTCCAGTGAGTGCAATAGTAGGGAAAGTGTTGGATAGCGGAGCTGTAAAAATTACTATTCCTACTCCAGTGAGTACAACAGTAGGGAAAGTGTTGGATAACAGAGGGAAAAAACCTACTATTCCCACTCCAGTGAATGCAACAGTAGTGAAAGTGTTGGATAGCGGAAGGGTAAGAATTACTTTTCCCACTCCAATAAGTGCAACAGTAGGGGAAGTGTTGGATAGAGGAGAGTTAAAAAATACTATTCCCACTTTAGTGACTGCAACAGTAGGGAAAGTGTTGGATAGCAGAGGAAAAAACCTACTATTCATACTCCAGTGAATGCAACAGTAGCGAAAGTGTTGGATAGCAGAGGGCTAAGAATTACTATTCCCACTCCAATAAGTGCAACAGTAGGGGAAGTGTTGGATAGAGGAGCGGTAAAAATGACTATTTCTACTCCAGTGAGTACAACAGTAGGGAAAGTGTTGGATAACAGAGGGAAAAAACCTACTATTCCCACTCCAGTGAATGCAACAGTAGTGAAAGTGTTGGATAGCCGAAGGGTAAGAATTACTATTCCCACTCCAATAAGTGCAACAGTAGGGGAAGTGTTGGATAGAGGAGATGTAAAAAGTACTATTCCTACTCCAGTGAGTACAACAGTAGGGAAAGTGTTGGATAGCGTAGAAGTAAAAATTACTATTCTCAATCCAGTGAATGCAACAGTAGGGAAAGAGTTGGATAGCGGAGAGGTAAAAAGTACTATTCCCACTCCAGTGAGTGCAACAGTAGGGAAAGTGTTGGATAGCGGAGAGGTAAAAATACTATTCCCTCTCCAGTGATTGCAATAGTAGAGAAAGTGTTGGATAGCGGAGGGGTTAAAAATACTGTTCCCACTCCAGTGAGTGCAACAGAAGGGAAAGTTTTGGATAGCGGAGGGGAAAATGTACTATTCCCACTCCAGTCAGTGCAACAGTAGGGAAAGTGTTGGATAGCGGACAGGAAAAATGTACTATTGCCACTCCAATAAGTGCAACAGTAGGAGAATTGTTGGACAGACGAGAGGTAAAAATTACTATTCCCACTCCAGTGAGTGCAATACTAGGGAATGTGTTGGATAGCGGAGATGTAAATTTACTATTCCCATTCTGCAACAGTGCAACAGTGGGGAAAGTGTTGGATAGCGAAGGGGTAATATAACTGTTACCACTTCAATAAGTGCAAAGTAGGGGAAGTGTTGGATAGAGGAGAGTTAAAAAATACTATTCCCACTTTAGTGACTGCAACAGTAAGGAAAGTGTTGGATAGCGGAGGGGAAATATTTACTATTTCCACTCCAGTGAGTGCAATAGTAGGGAAAGTGTTGGATAGCGGAGGTGTAACAATTACTATTCCCAATTCAATAAGTGCAACAGCAGGGGACTTGTTGAATAGAGGAGAGCTAAAAATTACTATTCCCACTCCAGTGAGTGCAACAGTAGGGATAGAGATGGATAATGGAGGGGTAAAAATTACTATCCCCACTCCAATTACTGCAACAGTAGGGAAAGTGTAGGATAGTGGAGGGTTAAAAATTACTATTCCCACTCCAGTGAGTGCAACAGTAAGGAAAGTGTTGGATAGCGGAGGGGAAATATGTACTATTTCCACTCCAATGAGTGCAATAGTAGGGAAAGTGTGGGATAGCGGGGGGGGTTAAAAAATACTATTCCCACTCCAGTAGGTGCGACAGTAGGGAAAGTGTTGGATAGCGGAGGGGAAAACATTTCTATTCCCACTCAAGTGAGTGCAACAGTAGGGAAAGTGTTGGATAGTGGAGGGGTATAAGTTACTATTCCCAGTCCAATAAGTTCAACAGTATGGAAAGTTTTGGATAGCGGAGGAGTAAAAATTACTATTCCCCCTCAAATGAATCAAACAGTAGGGAAAGTGTTGGATAGCAGAGGGGTAAAAAGTACTATTCTTACTCCAATTACTGCAACAGTAAGGAAAGTGTTGGAAATTGGAGAGGTTTAAATGACCATTCCAACTATAGTGAGTGCAATAGTAGGAAGAGTGTTGGATAGCCGAGAGGTAAGAATGACTATTCCCACTCCAGTGAGTGCAACAGTGGGGAAAGTGTTGGATAGCGAAGGGGTAATATTACTGTTACCAATTCAATAAGTGCAAAGTAGGGGAAGTGTTGGATAGAGGAGAGTTAAAAAATACTATTCCCACTTTAGTGACTGCAACAGTAGGGAAAGTGTTGAATAGCAGAGGGAAAAACCTACTATTCATACTCCAGTGAATGCAACCGTAGCGAAAGTGTTGGATAGCAGAGGGCTAAGAATTACTAATCCCACTCCAATAAGTGCAACAGTAGGGGAAGTGTTGTATAGAGTAGAGGTAAAAATTACTATTCCTACTCCAGTGAGTACAACAGTAGGGAAAGTGTTGGATAGCATAGAAGTAAAAATTACTATTCTCACTCAAGTGAAAGCAACAGTAGGGATAGTGGTGGATAGTGGAGAGGAAAAATTACTATTCCCACTCCAATTACTGCAACACTAAGGAAAGTGTGCGATAGCGGAGTGGTAAAAAATACTATTCCCACTCCAGTGAATGCAATAGTAGGGAAAGTTTTGTTTAGAGGAGAGGTAATAATTACTATTCCTACTTCAGTGAGTGCAATAGTAGGGAAAGTGTTGGATAGCATAGGAGTAAAAATTACTATTCCCACTCCAGTGAGTGCAACAGTGGGTTAAGTGTTGGATAGCGGAGGGGTAAAAATTACTATTCACACACCAATAAGTGCAACAGTAGGGGAAGTGTTGGATAGAGGAGAGGTAAAGATTACTATTCCTACTCCAGTGAGTACAACAGTAGGGAAAGTGTTGGATAGCGTAGAAGTAAAAATTACTATTCTCATTCAAGTGAAAGCAACAGTAGGGATAGTGATGGATAGTGGAGGGGAAAAATTACTATTCCCACTCCAATTACTGCAACACTAAAGAGAGTGTGCGATAGCGGAGTGGTACAAAATACTGTTCCCACTCCAGTGAATGCAATAGTAGGGAACGTTTTGTATAGAGGAGAGGTAATAATTACTATTCCTACTTCAGTGAGTGCAATAGTAGGGAAAGTGTTGGATAGCATAGGAGTAAAAATTACTATTCCCACTCCAGTCAGTGCAACAGTGTGTAAAGTGTTGGATAACGGAGGGGTAAAATTACTATTCCCACTCCAATAACTGCAACAGTAGGGGAAGTGTTGGATAGAGGAGAGGTAAAAATTACTATTCCTACTCAGTGAGTACTACAGTAGGGAAAGTGTTGGATAGCGTAGAAGTAAAAATTACTATTCGCAATCCAGTGAATGCAACAGTAGGGATAGTGATGGATAGTGGAGGGGTAAAAATTACTATTCCCACTCCAATTACTGCAACAGTAGGGAAAGTGTAGGATAGTGTTGGGTTTAAAATTACTATTCCACTCCAGTGAGTGCAACAGTAAGGAAAGTGTTGGATAGCGGAGGGGAAATATTTACTATTTCCACTCCAGTGAGTGCAATAGTAGGGAAAGTGTTGGATAGCGGAGGTGTAACAATAACTATTCCCAATTCAATAAGAGCAACAGCAGGGGACTTGTTGGATAGAGGAGAGCTAAAAATTACTATTCCCACTCCAGTGAGTGCAATAGTAGGGAAAGTGTTGGATAGCGGAGGGGTAAAAATTACTATTCCCACTCCAATAAGTGCAACAGTAGGGGAAGTGTTGGATAGAGGAGC
Organism: Lissotriton helveticus; assembly: GCF_964261635.1. NCBI lineage: Eukaryota > Metazoa > Chordata > Amphibia > Caudata > Salamandridae > Lissotriton > Lissotriton helveticus. Next base: position 1,059,394,494 of record NC_136068.1, on the reverse strand, counting down.
GGTAAAAATTACTATTCCTACTCCAGTGAGTACAACAGTAGGGAAAGTGTTGGATAACAGAGGGAAAAAACCTACTATTCCCACTCCAGTGAATGCAACAGTAGTGAAAGTGTTGGATAGCGGAAGTGTAAGAATTACTATTCCCACTCCAATAAGTGCAACAGTAGGGGAAGTGTTGGATAGAGGAGAGTTAAAAAATACTATTCCCACTTTAGTGACTGCAACAGTAGGGAAAGTGTTGGATAGCAGAGGAAAAACCTACTATTCATACTCCAGTGAATGCAACAGTAGCGAAAGTGTTGGATAGCAGAGGGCTAAGAATTACTATTCCCACTCCAATAAGTGCAACAGTAGGGGAAGTGTTGGATAGAGGAGCGGTAAAAATTACTATTCCTACTCCAGTGAGTACAACAGTAGGGAAAGTGTTGGATAACAGAGGGAAAAAACCTACTATTCCCACTCCAGTGAATGCAACAGTAGTGAAAGTGTTGGATAGCCGAATGGTAAGAATTACTATTCCCACTCCAATAAGTGCAACAGTAGGGGAAGTGTTGGATAGAGGAGAGGTAAAAAGTACTATTGCTACTCCAGTGAGTACAACAGTAGGGAAAGTGTTGGATAGCGTAGAAGTAAAAATTACTATTCTCAATCCAGTGAATGCAACAGTAGGGAAAGAGTTGGATAGCGGAGAGGTAAAAATACTATTCCCTCTCCAGTGATTGCAATAGTAGAGAAAGTGTTGGATAGCGGAGGGGTTAAAAATACTGTTCCCACTCCAGTGAGTGCAACAGAAGGGAAAGTTTTGGATAGCGGAGGGGAAAATGTACTATTCCCACTCCAGTGAGTGCAACAGTAGGGAATGTGTTGGATAGCGGAGATGTAAAATTACTATTCCCATTCTAGTAACTGCAACAGTAGGGAATATTTTGGATAGCGGATGGGTAAAAAATACTATTCCCACTCCAGTAGGTGAGACAGTAGGGAAAGTGTTGGATAGCGGAGGGGGAAAAAATTACTATTCCCACTCCAGTGAGTGCAACAGTAGGGAAAGTGTTGGATAGTGGAGGGGTATAAGTTACTATTCCCACTTCAGTAAGTGCAACAGTAGGGGAAGTGTTGGATAGAGGAGAGATAAAAATGACTATTCCCACTCCAGTGAGTTCAACAGTAGGGAAAGGTTTGGATAGCGGAGGAGTATAAATTACTATTCCCCCTCAAATGAATCAAACAGTAGGTAAAGTGTTGGATAGCGGAGGGGTAAAAAGTACTATTCTCACTCCAATTACTGCAACAGTAAGGAAAGTGTTGGAAATTGGAGAGGTTTAAATGACCATTCCAACTATAGTGAGTGCAATAGGAGGAAGAGTGTAGGCTAGCAGAGAGGTAAAAATTACTATTTCCACTCCAGTGAGTGCAACAGTGGGGAAAGTGCTGGATAGCGGAGGGGTAACATTACTATTACCACTTCAATAAGTGCAAAGTAGGGGAAGTGTTGGATAGACGAGAGGTAAAAAATACTATTCCCACTTTAGTTACTGCAACAGTAGGGAAAGTGTTGGATAGCAGAGGGGAAAAACCTACTATTCCCACTCCAGTGAATGCAACACTAGCGAAAGTCTTGGATAGCGGAGGGGGAAAATTTACTATTCCCACTCCAATAAGTGCAACAGTAGGAGAAGTGTTGTATAGACGAGAGGTAAAAATTACTATTCCCACTCCAGTGAGTGCAATAGTAGGGAATTTGTTGGATAGCGGAGAGAGGTAAAATTACTATTCCCATTCTAGTAACTGCAACAGTAGGGAAAATGTTGGTTAGCGGATGGGTAAAAAATACTATTCCCACTCCAGTAGGTGCGACAGTAGGGAAAGTGTTGGATAGCGAGGGGAAAAAATTATTATTCCCACTCCAGTGAGTGGAACAGTAGGGAAAGTGTTGGATAGTGGAGGGGTATAAGTTACTATTCCCACTCCAGTAAGTGCAACAGTAGGGGAAGTGTTGGATAGATGAGAGATAAAAATGGCTATTCCCACTCCAGTGAGTTCAACAGTAGGGAAAGTTTTGGATAGCGGAGGAGTATAAATTACTATTCCCCCTCAAATGAATCAATCAGTAGGGAAAGTGTTGGATAGCGGAGGGGTAAAAAGTACTATTCTCACTCCAATTACTGCAACAGTAAGGAAAGTGTTGGAAATTGGAGAGGTTTAAATGACCATTCCAACTATAGTGAGTGCAATAGTAGGAAGAGTGTTGGATAGCAGAGAGGAAAAAATTACTATTTCCACTCCAGTGAGTGCAACAGTGGGGAAAGTGCTGGAGAGCGGACGGGTAAGATCACTATTACCACTTCAATAAGTGCAAAGTAGGGGAAGTGTTGGATAGAGTAGAGGTAAAAAATACTATTCCCACTTTAGTGACTGCAACAGTAGGGAAAGTATTGGATAGCAGAGGGGAAAAACCTACTATTCCCACTCCAGTGAATGCAACAGTAGCGAAAGTGTTGGATAGCGGAGGGGTAAGAAATACTATTCCCACTCCAATAAGTGCAACAGTAGGGGAAGTGTTGGATAGAGGAGAGGTAACAATTACTATTCCTTCTCCAGTGAGTACAACAGTAGGGAAAGTGTTGGATAGCGTAGAAGTAAAAATTACTATTCTCACTCAAGTGAATGCAACAGTAGGGATAGTGATGGATAGTGGACGGGAAAAATTACTGTTCCCACTCCAATTACTGCAACACTAAGGAAAGTAAGGAAAGTGTGCGATAGCGGAGTAGTAAAAAATACTATTTCCACTCCAGTGAGTGCAACAGTAGGGAAAGTGTTGCATAGCAGAGGGGAACAATTTACTATTTCCACTCCAGTGAGTGCAACAGTAGTGAAAATATTGGATAGCAGAGGGGTAAAAAATACTATTCCCTCTCCAGTGACTGCAACAGTAGGAAAATTGTTGGATATTGGAGGGGTAAAATATACTATTCCCACTCCAATGAGTGCAACAGTAGGAAAAGTGTTGGATAGCGGAGGGGAAAAATTTACTATTCCCACTCCAGTGAGTGCAACAGTAGGGAAAGTGTTGGATAGCAGAGGGGTAAAAATTCCTATTTTCACTCTAGTGAATCCAACAGAAGGGAAAGTGTTGGATAGCAGGGGGGTAAAACTTACTATTCCCACTCAAATTACTGCAACAGTAGGGAAAGTGTATGATTGCGGATGTGTAAAAATTACTATTCCCACTCCAGTGAGTGCAACAGTAGGGAAAGTGTTGCATAGTGAAGGTGAAAAAGTTACAATTTCCACTCCAGTGAGTGCAACAGTATGGAAAGTTTTGGAATGCGGAGGGGTAAAAAATACTATTCCCACTCCAATAAGTGCAACAGTAGGGGAAGTGTTGGATAGAGGAGCGGTAAAAATTACTATTCCTACTCCAGTGAGTACAACAGTAGGGAAAGTGTTGGATAACAGAGGGAAAAAACCTACTATTCCCACTCCAGTGAATGCAACAGTAGTGAAAGTGTTGGATAGCGGAAGGGTAAGAATTACTATTCCCACTCCAATAAGTGCAACAGTAGGGGAAGTGTTGGATAGAGGAGAGTTAAAAAATACTATTCCCACTTTATTGACTGCAACAGTAGGGAAAGTGTTGGATAGCAGAGGGAAAACCCTACTATTCATACTCCAGTGAATGCAACAGTAGCGAAAGTGTTGGATAGCAGAGGGCTAAGAATTACTAATCCCACTCCAATAAGTGCAACAGTAGGGGAAGTGTTGTATAGAGTAGAGGTAAAAATTACTATTCATGCTCCAGTGAGTACAACAGTAGGGAAAGTGTTGGATAGCGTAGAAGTAAAAATTACTATTCTCACTCAAGTGAAAGCAACAGTAGGGATAGTGGTGGATAGCGGAGTGGTAAAAAATACTATTCCCACTCCAGTGAATGCAATAGTAGGGAAAGTTTTGTTTAGAGGAGAGGTAATAATTACTATTCCTACTTCAGTGAGTGCAATAGTAGGGAAAGTGTTGGATAGCATAGGAGTAAAAATTACTATTCCCACTCCAGTGAGTGCAACAGTGGGTTAAGTGTTGGATAGCGGAGGGGTAAAAATTACTATTCACACTCCAATAAGTGCAACAGTAGGGGAAGTGTTGGATAGAGGAGAGGTAAAGATTACTATTCCTACTCCAGTGAGTACAACAGTAGGAAAAGTGTTGGATAGCGTAGAAGTAAAAATTACTATTCTCACTCAAGTGAAAGCAACAGTAGGGATAGTGATGGATAGTGGAGGGGAAAAATTACTATTCCCACTCCAATTACTGCAACACTAAGGAGAGTGTGCGATAGCAGAGTGGTACAAAATACTGTTCCCACTCCAGTGAATGCAATAGTAGGGAAAGTTTTGTATAGAGGAGAGGTAATAATTACTATTCCTACTTCAGTGAGTGCAATAGTAGGGAAAGTGTTGGATAGCATAGGAGTAAAAATTACTATTCCCACTCCAGTCAGTGCAACAGTGTGTAAAGTGTTGGATAACGGAGGGGTAAAATTACTATTCCCACTTCAATAGGTGCAAAGTAGGGGAAGTGTTGGATAGAGGAAATGTAAAAATGACTATTCCCACTTTAGTGACTGCAACAGTAGAGATAGTGTTGGATAGCAGAGGAAAAAAACCTACTATTCCCGCTCCAGTGAATGCAACAGTAGCAAAAGTGTTGGATAGCGGAGGGGTAAACATTACTATTCACACTCCAATAACTGCAACAGTAGGGGAAGTGTTGGATAGAGGAGAGGTAAAAATTACTATTCCTACTCAGTGAGTACTACAGTAGGGAAAGTGTTGGATAGCGTAGAAGTAAAAATTACTATTCGCAATCCAGTGAATGCAACAGTAGGGATAGTGATGGATAGTGGAGGGGTAAAAATTACTATTCCCACTCCAATTACTGCAACAGTAGGGAAAGTGTAGGATAGTGTTGGGTTTAAAATTACTATTCCACTCCAGTGAGTGCAACAGTAAGGAAAGTGTTGGATAGCGGAGGGGAAATATTTACTATTTCCACTCCAGTGAGTGCAATAGTAGGGAAAGTGTTGGATAGCGGAGGTGTAACAATAACTATTCCCAATTCAATAAGAGCAACAGCAGGGGACTTGTTGGATAGAGGAGAGCTAAAAATTACTATTCCCACTCCAGTGAGTGCAATAGTAGGGAAAGTGTTGGATAGCGGAGGGGTAAGAATTACTATTCCCACTCCAATAAGTGCAACAGTAGGGGAAGTGTTGGATAGAGGAGCGGTAAAAATTACTATTCCTACTCCAGTGAGTACAACAGTAGGGAAAGTGTTGGATAACAGAGGGAAAAAACCTACTACTCCCACTCCAGTGAATGCAACAGTAGTGAAAGTGTTGAATAGCGGAAGGGTAAGAATTACTATTCCCACTCCAATAAGTGCAACAGTAGGGGAAGTGTTGGATAGAGGAGAGTTAAAAAATACTATTCCCACTTTAGTGACTGCAACAGTAGGGAAAGTGTTGGATAGCAGAGGAAAAACCTACTATTCATACTCCAGTGAATGCAACAGTAGCGAAAGTGTTGGATAGCAGAGGGCTAAGAATTACTATTCCCACTCCAATAAGTGCAACAGTAGGGGAAGTGTTGGATAGAGGAGCGGTAAAAATTACTATTCCTACTCCAGTGAGTACAACAGTAGGGAAAGTGTTGGATAACAGAGGGAAAAAACCTAGTATTCCCACTCCAGTGAATGCAACAGTAGTGAAAGTGTTGGATAGCCGAAAGGTAAGAATTACTATTCCCACTCCAATAAGTGCAACAGTAGGGGAAGTGTTGGATAGAGGAGAGGTAACTATTACTATTCCTACTCCAGTGAGTACAACAGTAGGGAAAGTGTTGGATAGCGTAGAAGTAAAAATTACTATTCTCACTCAAGTGAATGCAACAGTAGAGATAGTGATGGATAGTGGACGAGAAAAATTACTGTTCCCACTCCAATTACTGCAACACTAAGGAAAGTAAGGAAAGTGTGCGATAGCGGAGTAGTAAAAAATACTATTTCCACTCCAGTGAGTGCAACAGTAGGGAAAGTGTTGCATAGCAGAGGGGAACAATTTACTATTTCCACTCCAGTGAGTGCAACAGTAGTGAAAGTATTGGATAGCAGAGGGGTAAAAAATACTATTCCCTCTCCAGTGACTGCAACAGTAGGAACATTGTTGGATATTGGAGGGGTAAAATATACTATTCCCACTCCAATGAGTGCAACAGTAGGAAAAGTGTTGGACAGCGGAGGGGAAAAATGTACTATTCCCACTCCAGTGAGTGCAACAGTAGGGAAAGTGTTGGATAGCAGAGGGGTAAAAATTCCTATTTTCACTCTAGTGAATCCAACAGAAGGGAAAGTGTTGGATAGCAGGGGGGTAAAACTTACTATTCCCACTCCAATTACTGCAACAGTAGGGAAAGTGTATGATTGCGGATGTGTAAAAATTACTATTCCCACTCCAGTGAGTGCAACAGTAGGGAAAGTGTTGCATAGTGAAGGTGAAAAAGTTACAATTTCCACTCCAGTGAGTGCAACAGTATGGAAAGTTTTGGAATGCGGAGGGGTAAAAAATACTATTCTCACTCCAATAAGTGCAACAGTAGGGGAAGTGTTGGATAGAGGAGCGGTAAAAATTACTATTCCTACTCCAGTGAGTACAACAGTAGGGAAAGTGTTGGATAACAGAGGGAAAAAACCTACTATTCCCACTCCAGTGAATGCAACAGTAGTGAAAGTGTTGGATAGCGGAAGGGTAAGAATTACTATTCCCAATTCAATAAGTGCAACAGCAGGGGACTTTTTGGATAGAGGAGAGCTAAAAATTACTATTCCCACTCCAGTTAGTGCAATAGTAGGGAAAGTGTTGGATAGCGGAGGGGTAAGAATTACTATTCCCACTCCAATAAGTGCAACAGTAGGGGAAGTGTTGGATAGAGGAGCGGTAAAAATTACTATTCCTACTCCAGTGAGTACAACAGTAGGGAAAGTGTTGGATAACAGAGGGAAAAAACCTACTATTCCCACTCCAGTGAATGCAACAGTAGTGAAAGTGTTGGATAGCCGAAGGGTAAGAATTACTATTCCCACTCCAATAGGTGCAACAGTAGGGGAAGTGTTGGATAGAGGAGAGATAAAAAGTACTATTCCTACTCCAGTGAGTACAACAGTAGGGAAAGTGTTGGATAGCGTAGAAGTAAAAATTACTATTCTCAATCCAGTGAATGCAACAGTAGGGAAAGTGTTGGATAGCGGAGAGGTAAAAAGTACTATTCCCACTCCAGTGAGTGCAACAGTAGGGAAAGTGTTGGATAGCGGAGAGGTAAAAATACTATTCCCACTCCAGTGATTGCAATAGTAGAGAAAGTGTTGGATAGCGGAGGGGTTAAAAATACTGTTCCCACTCCAGTGAGTGCAACCGAAGGGAAAGTTTTGGATAGCGGAGGGGAAAATGTACTATTCCCACTCCAGTGAGTGCAACAGTAGGGAAAGTGTTGGATAGCGGACAGGAAAAATGTACTATTCCCACTCCAATAAGTGCAACTGTAGGAGAAGTGTTGGACAGACGAGAGGTAAAAATTACTATTCCCACTCCAGTGAGTGCAATACTAGGGAATGTGTTGGATAGCGGAGATGTAAAATTACTATTCCCATTCTAGTAACTGCAACAGTAGGGAATATTTTGGATAGCGGATGGGTAAAAAATACTATTCCCACTCCAGTAGGTGAGACAGTAGGGAAAGTGTTGGATAGCGGAGGGGAACAAATTACTATTCCCACTCCAGTGAGTGCAACAGTAGGGAAAGTGTTGGATAGTGGAGGGGTATAAGTTACTATTCCCACTCCAGCAAGTGCAACAGTAGGGGAAGTGTTGGATAGAGGAGAGATCAAAATAACTATTCCCACTCCAGTGAGTTCAACAGTAGGGAAAGTTTTGGATAGCGGAGGAGTATAAATTACTATTCCCCCTCAAATGAATCAAACAGTAGGTAAAGTGTTTGATAGCAGAGGGGTAAAAAGTACTATTCTCACTCCAATTACTGCAACAGTAAGGAAAGTGTTGGAAATTGGAGAGGTTTAAATGACCATTCCAACTATAGTGAGTGCAATAGTAGGAAGAGTGTTGGATAGCAGAGAGGTAAAAATTACTATTTCCACTCCAGTGAGTGCAACAGTGGGGAAAGTGCTGGATAGCGGAGGGGTAACATTACTATTACCACTTCAATAAGTGCAAAGTAGGGGAAGTGTTGGATAGAGGAGAGGTAAAAAATACTATTCCCACTTTAGTGACTGCAACAGTAGGGAAAGTGTTGGATAGCAGAGGGGAAAAACCTACTATTCCTACTCCAGTGAATGCAACAGTAGCGAAAGTGTTGGATAGCGGAGGGGGAAAATTTACTATTCCCACTCCAATAAGTGCAACAGTAGGGAAAGTGTTGGATAGCAGAGGAGTAAAAATTCCTATTTTCACTTTAGTGAATGCAACAGAAGGGAAAGTGTTGGATAGCAGGGGGGTAAAAATTACTATTCCCACTCCAATTACTGCAACAGTAGGGAAAGTGTATGATTGCGGATGTGTAAAAATTACTATTCCCACTCCAGTGAGTGCAACAGTAGGGAAAGTGTTGCATAGTGAAGGTGAAAAAGTTACAATTTCCACTCCAGTGAGTGCAACAGTATGGAAAGTTTTGGAATGCGGAGGGGTAAAAATTACTATTCTCACTCCAATAAGTGCAACAGTAGGGTAAGTGTTGGATAGAGGAGAGGTAAAAATTACTATTCTCACTCCAGTGAGTGCAACAGTAGTGAGAGTGTTGGGTAGCGGAGAGGTAAAAATTACTATTCCCACTCCAGTGAGTGCAACAGTAGGGAAAGTGTTGGATTGCGTGGGGGTAAAAATTACTATTCCCACTCCAGTGAGTTCAACAGTAGGGAAAGTTTTGGCTAGCGGAGGAGTATAAATTTAATATATATATATATATATATATATATATATATATATATATATATATATATTTAATATTTTATATAAAACTCCCTTTGCCTATTTTTGTTTATCTAGGTTCCTTAAACCCCTGTTTTTATCGCCGCTCCACTGGGCTTCTGTCCCCTTACCCGCATTTAATTTCAGGAAAAACACACCGCCATTTGGCGGGTCCGGGTTCCGGGGTTGATTTCTTTTGTGGGCGCCATCTTTGGTTGGGCTGAGTGTGTGTGTGCGCGGGCGCCATCTTGGAGCGTCCCGACGCTCGAGTGGATGTGGGAGACGCCTATTTAAGGCGGACTCGTTCTTTCTGGCACTCTGTTGATTGCTACACGAGCGCAGGTCGCTCTGACACCTAGCTCGGACAACTGGTGATTTTAAACTCCCTTTGCCTATTTTTGTTTATCTAGGTTCCTTAAACCCCTGTTTTTATCGCCGCTCCACTGGGCTTCTGTCCCCTTACCCGCATTTAATTTCAGGAAAAACACACCGCCATTTGGCGGGTCCGGGTTCCGGGGTTGATTTCTTTTGTGGGCGCCATCTTTGGTTGGGCTGAGTGTGTGTGTGCGCGGGCGCCATCTTGGAGCGTCCCGACGCTCGAGTGGATGTGGGAGACGCCTATTTAAAGTCGTCCTCTCCCGCGCAGCGGGATCGCGCAGTGGGACGCCTCCGCTTAGCCGGAGTCGTGCCAGAGTCCTGCCCGTCTGCGCCCGTCAGCGTCCCGGAGGCGTACGAGGCGACGGGCAGGACTGGGCGATTTTATTTCATATGTAGGTTGTGTATGGGAGCATTATGCTTCACTACTCGGGTTCGGAACTTCGTTCTTGGCAACACATTAATGGCTCCTGCCGTATGGTGTTTCCTGCTCGCCACAAGGGCAAGCATTGCTGCCCTGAGTGCGGCTGGCGCCCGCACAAACATCTTGGCGAGGCACCGCAGAAGGCGGCGAGTAGCGTTAAACATCTGGGCCTGCTGCTCAACACTAGATCTTTGGGCCGGCATGCTTTGGACATATTTGATCTGCTGGAGTCAGAAAAACCCCTGTTTTTGATGCTCACCGAGACGTGGCTCGGCGAGGCGTCCAACCCAGATATCGCTACTGCTCTCCCGCCTGAATATAACATCTTCAGGCAGGACAGGCTGAAGGGGCGTGGAGGGGGGGTTGCATTAATAGTAAATAAATCAGCCACCTGTACCATCATTCCCTCGGACGCGATCAAGGATTGTGAATCCCTTGCCTTTGCCATTGTCCTTTCACCACACCAATCGATGAAGGGTCTCCTAGTCTATCGGCCGCCAGGGCCCTGGGCTCTTTTTTTGAAGAGTTCCAGTCGGTGACTTCTTCTTTGTTACTCACGTCAGAGCATTGTATTGTTGCCGGGGACTTTAACGTCCATATGGACGTGGCAACGGATGCCGATGCAATCAAAATGCTGGAGGTCACAGCCCCTCTGGGCTTGGTTCCCTATCATGTTGGACCGACCCATGAGAAGGGACATACCCTAGATCTGACCTTCTCTACGACCCCTATAGAGATGTTGGCTCCTATCCAGGTGCTTTGGTCTGACCATAGGCTGATGAAATTTTATTTCTCGGAAGTTAGGAAGCCTTCCGGTGCCCCCCGGCAGACTTCCGTGGGATTCAGGGCACTTCACCGGATTACTCCGGAACTGTTGGCACAGGCTTGTGTGGACCACCCCTGTGTGTTAACGGGGAACTTAGAGGAGGATGTGGAGCGATTGCAGGTCTGGCTCTCAGAGAGACTTAATGATCTTGCTCCTCTGAGACCCCTCCGCAAACCTGGAAAAGGTGCATCCGCCCCTTGGTTTACGGAGGCATTGGCGGCCACACGGCGGCAATGCAAGGTAGCGGAAAGAGCATGGCGCGTGAATTACGACGCGACGGCGAAAGTCGCCTACAGGTCTGTGGCGAAAGCTTATCATCGGAACATCCTCGCGGAGAAGAAGGCCTATTTCGCGAGAAAAATTGAAGCTGCCTCCAATTCCTGTAAGGAGCTTTTCGCCATTGTGCGGGAGTTTACAACGTCGCGCGCAGCACCAACCCAGACCTCCCCTCCTGCGTCTTGGGTCAGGGCGATTGCGGACTTTTTTACCTCTAAGATCCAGCGGATCCAGGACTCCTTCCATGTGCTGGAGCCTGAGATGCCAGGTCGGGCGGAGAATGCCGTTGTTACCCGACCTAACGTGGATGTGGCCCTGGCAGCTTTCCCTCCTCTCTCACTGACCGCTTCACTTGACCTGATGGCTGGGCTCAAATCAGGGTCCCCTCGGGACGCCTGCCCCTCAAAATTTTTGGCTAAAATGGCAGCTGTTATTAATCCACTCGTGAACCCCCTGTTGAACTGTTCTCTTGCACAGGGTGTGGTTCCCCAGTCCTGGAAGCAGGCAATGATTATTCCCCTGCTAAAAAAGCCTGGCCTGGATGCGGAGGTGTTGGCGAATTATAGACCTATTTCGCTTCTGCCGGCTTTTGCGAAGGTCATTGAAAAGCATGTCCATAAGGTGCTTGCCGATTACCTGGAGTCCCATGACCTACTGCACCCCACCCAGTCGGGTTTCCGCGCCAATCTTAGCACCGAAACAGCTCTCCTGGAAGTCTCGGAAGCGATAAAGGAGGTACTGGATTCGGGCGGGAGAGCGATGCTGGTGATGTTAGATCTGTCGTCGGCCTTTGACACCGTCCCTCATGAGGGTCTTCTTGCAAGACTCTCAGAGATTGGTCTCCGAGGGACGGTGCTCCAGTGGTTTCGATCATTCCTGGCAGGCCGTCGACAAACGGTCTGGGCTTCTGCTTGCTCCGCCGAGATGTCGCCATTGGGGGTCGGAGTTCCTCAGGGCTCTGTCCTGAGCCCAACTCTATTTAACATCTTCATGACCCCTCTGGCGGCACTGGCGGAGTCTTTCGGGGCCCAGATTGTTTCTTACGCCGATGACACCCAGCTCCTCTTCACCTGTGAGAGGGGTGCGGACTTCGATGGAGGTAGGATCCAGGGTTGCCTTGAGGCTGTGTTTTAATGGTTCCATCATAACAGCCTCAAGTGCAACTCGGATAAATCCGAGGTCCTCTTTTTTGGGTGCAGTTCGGATCCGGACTGGAAAGTGTGGTGGCCTGAGAACATGTTTCCACCAGCAAGTTCGTCCCAGGTAGCTAAAAACCTTGGGATTAAGATCGACAATGGCCTCACACTACGCTCACAGGTAATCGGTCTCACTGGCACCTGCTTTGGCCTGCTCCGGATGCTACGCAAGTTCCTTCCCCTGTTATCGGAGGAACATAGGAAGATCGCGGTGCAGGCGATTATAGGCTCGAGAATTGACTATTCCAACGTCCTCTATCTCGGCCTGCCAGAATACCTGCTCCAACGGTTACAGGTTGTCCAGAATTCGGCAGCACGTGCCATCTTTGGACTTTCTCGCCGTGCTAGAGCTTCGGGCCTCCTGGAGGCTCTGCACTGGCTCCCTGTCCGGAAGCGGATAATTTTTAAGACTCTCACCCTGGCACACAAAGCCTTGCACGCCTCCGGAGCAAAATACCTTCAGAAAAGGTTGACTTTTTACCTTCCTGCCAGGTCGCTCAGGTCTGAAACCCTGTCTCTTGCGGCGGTTCCTCGTGTGAAGAGAGCTCGCATCGGTGGCCGCTCTTTTAAACTACTGGCGCCTCAGTTGTGGAATAAACTGCCTGTGTCCCTACGCAGCATTCCTAATTTGTTGGCCTTTAGGAAAGGGCTCAAAACCTGGCTTTTTACTTCTTAGTTCTGTCGCCTATTAGGTGTTATCTTTCTTTGGTTCTTCTTTTATTTACTTTCCCTGCTGTGTTATGAGATTAGTGTGCAATTCAAAGCGTCGGGACACTCCTTCGAGTAGCCGCACGCTATATAAAACCCTTGTATAACATAACATAACATAACATAAATTACTATTCCCCCTCAAATGAATCAAACAGTAGGGAAAGTGTTGGATAGCGGAGGGGTAAAAAGTACTATTCTCACTCCAATTACTGCAAGAGTAAGGAAAGTGTTGGAAATTGGAGAGGTTTAAATGACCATTCCAACTATAGTGAGTGCAATAGTAGGAAGAGTGTTGGATAGCAGAGAGGAAAAAATTACTATTTCCACTCCAGTGAGTGCAACAGTGGGGAAAGTGCTGGAGAGCGGACAGGTAAGATTACTATTACCACTTCAATAAGTGCAAAGTAGGGGAAGTGTTTGATAGAGGAGAGGTAAAAAATACTATTCCCACTTTAGTGACTGCAACAGTAGGGAAAGTATTGGATAGCGGAGGGGAAAAAATTACTATTCCCACTCCAGTGAGTGCAACAGTAGGGAAAGTGTTGGATAGTGAAGGGGTATAAGTTACTATTCCCACTCCAGTAAGTGCAACAGTAGGGGAAGTGTTGGATAGAGGAGAGATAAAAATAACTATTCCCACTCCAGTGAGTTCAACAGTAGGGAAAGTTTTGGATAGCGGAGGAGTATAAATTACTATTCCCCCTCAAATGAATCAAACAGTAGGTAAAGTGTTGGATAGCGGAGGGGTAAAAAGTACTATTCTCAGTCCAATTACTGCAACAGTAAGGAAAGTGTTGGAAATTGGAGAGGTTTAAATGACCATTCCAACTATAGTGAGTGCAATAGTAGGAAGAGTGTTGGATAGCAGAGAGGTAAAAATTACTATTTCCACTCCAGTGAGTGCAACAGTGGGGAAAGTGCTGGATAGCGGAGGGGTAACATTACTATTACCACTTCAATAAGTGCAAAGTAGGGGAAGTGTTGGATAGAGGAGAGGTAAAAAATACTATTCCCACTTTAGTGACTGCAACAGTAGGGAAAGTGTTGGATAGCAGAGGGGAAAAACCTACTATTCCCACTCCAGTGAATTCAACAGTAGCGAAAGTGTTGGATAGCGGAGGGGTAAGAAATACTATTCCCACTCCAATAAGTGCAACAGTAGGGGAAGTGTTGGATAGAGGAGAGGTAACAATTACTATTCCTACTCCAGTGAGTACAACAGTAGGGAAAGTGTTGGATAGCGTAGAAGTAAAAATTAATATTCTCACTCAAGTTAATGCAACATTAGGGATAGTGATGGATAGTGGACGGGAAAAATTACTGTTCCCACTCCAATTACTGCAACACTAAGGAAAGTAAGGAAAGTGTGCGATTGCGGAGTAGTAAAAAATACTATTTCCACTCCAGTGAGTGCAACAGTAGGGAAAGTGTTGCATAGCAGAGGGGAAAAATTTACTATTTCCACTCCAGTGAGTGCAACAGTAGTGAAAGTATTGGATAGCAGAGGGGTAAAAAATACTATTCCCTCTCCAGTGACTGCAACAGTAGGAAAATTGTTGGATAGTGGAGGGGTAAAATATACTATTCCCACTCCAATGAGTGCAACAGTAGGAAAAGTGTTGGATAGCGGAGGGGAAAAATGTACTATTCCCCCTCCAGTGAGTGCAACAGTAGCGAAAGTGTTGGATAGCGGAGGGGTATAAATGGCCATTCCAACTATAGTGAGTGCAACAGTTTAGAAAGTGTTGGATAGCGGATGGGTATGAATTACTATTCCCACTCCAATAAGTGCAACAGTATGGGAGTATGGGAAGTGTTGGATAGAGGAGAGGTAAAAATTACTATTCCTACTCCAGTTAGTACAACAGTAGGGAAAGTGTTGGATAGTGTAGAAAATTACTATTCCCACTACAATAGGTGCAAGGTAGGGGAAGTGTTGGATAAAGCAGAGGTAGAAATTACTATTCCCACTTTAGTGACTGCAACAGTAGGGAAAGTGTTGGATGGCAGACGGGAAAAACCTACTATTCCCACTCCAGTGAATGCAACAGTAGCTAAAGTGTTGTATAGCGGATGGGTATGAATTACTATTCCCACTCCAATAAGTGCAACAGTATGGGAAGTGTTGGATAGAGGAGAGGTAAAAATTACTATTCCTACTCCAGTTAGTACAACAGTAGGGAAAGTGTTGGATAGCGTAGAAGTAAAAATTACTATTCTCACTCCAGTGAATGCAACAGTAGGTATAGTGATGGATAGTGGAGGGGAAAAATTACTATTCCCACTCCAATTACTGCAACAGTAGGGAAAGTGTAGGATAGCGGGGGGTTAAAAATTACTATTCCCACTCCAGTGAGTGCAACAGTAAGGAAAGTGTTGGATAGCTGAGGGGAAATATGCACTATTTCCATTCCAGTGAGTGCAATAGTAGGGAAAGTGTTGGATAGCGGAGGGGTAAAAATTACTATTCCCAATCCAATAAGTGCGACAGCAGGGGACTTGTTGGATTGAGGATATCTAAAAATGACTATTCTCACTCCAGTGAGTGTAACTGTAGGGAGAGTGTTGAATAGCGGAGAGTTAAAAATTACTATTCCCACTCCAGTGAGTGCAACAGTAGGGAAAGTGTTGGATAGCGGAGGGGTAAAGAATACTATTCCCACTCCCGTGAGTGCAACAGTAGGGAAAGTGTTGCATAGCAGAGGGCAAACATTTACTATTCCCACTCCAGTGAGTGCAACAGTAGGGAAAGTGTTGGATAGTGGAGAGATAAAATCTACTATTCCCACTCCAATAAGTGCAACAGTAGCGGAAGTGTTGGATAGAGGAGTGGTCACAATTACTATTCCCACTCCAGTGAGTGCAACAGTAGGGAAAGTGTCTGATAGTGGAGGGGTTAAAAATACTATTCCCACTCCAGTGAGTGCAACAGTAGGGAAAGTGTTGCATAGCAGAGGGCAAACATTTACTATTCCCACTCCAGTGAGTGCAACAGTAGGGAAAGTGTTGGATAGTGGAGAGATAAAATCTCTGACTTCAGGTTAGGTCGCCCCCACGCCGCTGCTGCCTGCTCTCCCCAGTCTCCTGCTGCCTCCTGCCGCACTTTTCCTGCCGCTTCCTCCCTGCGGCCCCACCTCCCGGACCCCCTGTCTCCCCATTCGCCGCCCCGCACCCACCACCCAGCTGCTCCTCCCTCCTGTCAGCGCTCTTAAGGAGGTTACGCAGCAGTGCAGGGAGCGACCTCTGACCCTGACTTCAGGTTAGGTCGCCCCCACGCCGCTGCCGCCTGCTCTCCCCGGTCTCCTGCTGCCTCCTGCCGCACTTTTCCTGCCGCTGCCTCCCTGCGGCCCCGCCCCCGGACCCCCTGTCTCCCCATTCGCTGCCCCACTCCCGCCACCCAGCTGCTCCTCCCTCCCGTCAGCGCTCTTAAGGAGGTCACGCAGCAGCGCAGGGAGCGACCTCTGACCCTGACTTCAGGTTAGGTTGCCCCCATGCCGCTACAACCTGCTCTCCCGGTCTCCTGCTACCTCCTGCCGCACTTTCCCGCCGCTGCCTCCCTGCGGCCCTGCCCCCCGGACCCTTCTGTCTCCCCATTCGCCACCCCGCTCCCGCCACCCTGCTGCTCCTCCCTTCCGTCAGCACTCTTATGCAAACCATGAAGCGGCCGCGCCACTGGCGCGCCGACCCTGCGCCAAAGGCAAGCCCGTCTGCGCTTGTCCGCGCCTGGACTGCGCCCAGCGCCAGGACCCCTGGGCCCCGACAATGCCAGCCCACACGACGGACTTACGATGCCGCCACCCTCCACGCAATCAACGCTGGCTGGAACCCCGCCTGCTACCGAGCCATCCCGAAATGCACCCACGGACCCTTCACCTGCCAAGCCTGCAAATTCACCTGCCTCCGAACCTGCACCGCTCCCGCCAAGCCAGGCACCAGCAACACTCACCTCAAGTGCATCCTGCTCAACACCCGCTCCGTCCACAGACATGCCGTCGAACTCTGGAACCTCCTCGATACAACATCACCAGACGTCGCCTTCCCCACAGAAACCTGAATGAACGCCTCCTCAGCCCCCGACATCGCCATAGCCATCCCGGAGGGCTACAAGATCACCCGGAGGGACCATGTCAACCAAACCGGAGGAGGCATCGCCATCGTCCACAGAAACACCATCCGAATCACGACCAACCCCGACGACACCCTCACCGCCGCCGAGCACCTCCACTTTCAGATACACACCGATCCCAAGACCACCCTCAGAGGCACTCTCATCTACAGACCCTCGGGACCACGCACACAATTCAGCGAACCCATCGCAGACTTCATCAGCCAGCACGCCCTTACCTCCTCAGACTACATCCTCCTAGGGGACATCAACTTCCACCTGGAGGACAACAATGACAGCAACACCGCCGCCCTCCTGGACAACCTCGCCAACTTCGGACTCAAGCAACTGGTGAAAACCCCCACCCACTACGCCGGTCACACGCTAGACCACATCTTCTCCTCCAGCAAGCACATCTCCTTCAGCCACGCCACCGGACTACACTGGACAGATCACAGCTGCGTCCACTTCAACTTCAGGAGAACCACGACCCACCACCACCCGCAACAGGTTCCCCGCAGAAGCTGGAGCAAGATCACCGCCGACCAACTCACCACCTCCCTCAGCCAGAACCCTCCCACCAACACAAGGGACCCCAACAAAGCAGCCCGCAACCTCACACAGTGGCTTACCAACTGCGCCGATGACCTCATGCCACTGAAGAACCCTCCCAGCAGACCCGGCAGCAAGAAAGCCTTGTGGTTTACCAACGACCTCAAAAACTCCAAGAAAACCTGCCGCACCCTCGAGAAAGCCTGGCGCCACGACCAGACAACAGAGAACATGACAGCCCTCAAGAACGCCACCCGCAAACACCACCAGCTGATCCGCACCACCAAAAGGACAACATTCAAAGAACGTCTGGACAACACCCACAACAGCAAGGAACTCTTCAGCATCGTTAAAGAGCTCTCCAACCCCAGGGCCTGCAACAACATTATCACACCCTCGCAAGACCTCTGTGACTCACTCGCCTCGTTCTTTCACCGCAAGATCGCCGACATACACAACAGCTTCGGCGCACAGACCACACAACCAACCACCGAACCAGCGACCCCCACCACCACCCTCTGCAACTGGACCCCGGTCAGCACCAAAGACACAACCCGCACGATGAACACCATCCACTCCGGCTCCCCAACCAACCCCTGTCCACACCACATCTTCAACAAAGCCGACTCCATCATCGCACCCCAACTCCGGGACATCATTAACAGCTCCTTCGCATCCGCCACCTTCCCAGAGAGCTGGAAACATTCCGAGCTCAGCGCCCTCCTGAAGAAACCCACCGCGAACCACACGGACCTCAAGAACTTTCGCCCCATCTCGCTCCTCCCTTTTCCTGCCAAAGTCATCGAGAAGACCGTCAACAAACAACTCTCCGCCTTCCTCGAGACAAACGGATCCCTCGACCCCTCGCAGCACCACAGCACCGAGACTGCCCTCATCGCAGCTACCGACGACATCAGGGCCCTGCTCAACAATGGGGAAACAGCTGCACTCATCCTCCTGGACCTCTCAGCAGCCTTCGACACCGTATGTCACTGCACCCTGATACAACGCCTCAGCAACACCGGAATCCAAGGAACGACCTTGGAGTGGATCATCTCGTTCCTCGCCGGAAGAACCCAGAGAGTCCGCCTCCACCCGTTCCGATCCACGGCCACCGAAGTCATCTGCGGCGTTCTGCAAGGATGCTCGCTCAGCCCCACCCTCTTCAATGTCTACATGAGCCCCCTTGCAGCCATCGCACGCCAACACAACCTAAACATCATCTCCTACGCCGACGACACCCAGCTGATCCTCTCCCTCTCCAACGACCCCGCCACCACCAGAGCCAGCCTCCAGGAAGGAATGAAAGATGTCGCGGAATGGATGAAGCTCAGCCGTCTGAAACTGAACTCAGACAAGACGGAAGTCCTCATCCTGGGACCATCCCCCTCTGCCTGGGACGGCTCCTGGCCCTGCCCTGGGCACCGCCCCCAAGCCAACCGACCATGCACGCAACCTGGGCTTCATCCTGGACTCCTCCCTCAGGATGTCCAAGCAAGTCAATGCCGTCTCGTCATCCTGTTTCAACACCCTGCGCATGCTCCGAAAGATCTTCCGGTGGATCCGCCGCCGACACCAGGAAGACGGTCACCCAGGCCCTCGTCACCAGCCGACTGGACTACGGGAACACCCTCTACGCTGGAACCACAGCCAAACTCCAGAAAAGACTCCAGCGCATACAGAACGCTTCTGCACGACTCATCCTGGACATCCACTGTCACAGCCACATCTCTGCCCATCTGAAAGACCTGCACTGGCTCCCCGTCAACAAGAGGATCACGTTCAGACTCCTCACCCACACACACAAGGCTCTCCATGACATGGGCCCCAAATACCTCAACAGCCGCCTCGCATTTTACACACCCACCCGCCAGCTCCTATCCGCCAGCCTCGCCCTCGCCACCATCCCACGAATTCGCAGATCCATCGCCGGAGGAAGATCCTTCTCCTACCTGGCGGCCAAGACATGGAACTCCCCCATCCACCTACGGCTGACCCAGGATAATCTCTTCTTCAGGAAACAACTCAAGACCTGGCTTTTCGAGCAGTAGCGACCCCCCCTCCCCCAGCGCCTTGAAACCCTAGCGGGTGAGTAGCACGCTCTACAAATTTGCTGATTGATTGATTGATTACTATTCCAACTCCAATAAGTGCAACAGTAGGGGAAGTGTTGGATAGAGGAGAGGTAAAAATTACTATTCCCACTCCAGTGAGTGCAACAGTAGGGAAAGTGTTGGATAGCAGAGGGGTTAAAAATACTATTCCCACTCCAGTGAGTGCAACAGTAGGGAAAGTGCTGCATAGCAGAGGGGTAAAAAGTACTATTCTTACTCCAGTTACTGCAACAGTAAGGAAAGTGTTGAATAGTGGAGGGGTATAAATGGCCATTCCAACTATAGGGAGTGCAATAGTAGGAAGAGTGTTGGATAGCAGAGAGGTCAAAATTACTATTCCCAGTCCAGTGAGTGCAACAGTGGGGAAAGTGTTGGATAGCGGAGGGGAACAATTACTATTCCCACTGCAATAAGTGCAAAGTAGGGGAAGTGTTGGATAGAGGAGATGTAAAAATTACTATTCCTACTCCAGTGAGTGCAACAGTAGGGAAAGCGCTGGATAGCGTACAAGTAAAAATTACTATTCTCACTCCAGTGAATGCAACAGTAGGGAAAGTGTAGGATAGCGGAGGGGAAATATGTACTATTTCCACTCCAGTGAGTGCAATAGTACGGAAAGCGTTGGATAGCGGAGGGGTAAAAATTACTATTCTCAATCCAATAAGTGCGACAGCAGGGGACTTGTTGGATAGAGGATATCTAAAAATGACTATTCCCACTCCACTGAGTGCAACAGTAGGGAAAGTGTTGAATTGAATAGCGGAGGGGTAAAAAATACTATTCCCACTCCCGTGAGTTCAACAGTATGAAAAGTGTTGCATAGCAGAGGGCAAACATTTACTATTCCCACTCCAGTACAACAGTAAGGAAAGTGTTGGACAGCGGAGGGGAAAAATGTAGTATTCCCACTCCAGTGAGTGCAACAGTAGGTAAAGTGTTGCATAGCGGAGGGGTAAAAATTTCTATTCCGGCTGCAATAAGTGCAACAGTAGAGGAAGTGTTGGAGAGAGGAGAGGTAAAAATTACTATTCCCATTCCAGTGAGTGCAACAGTAGTGAAAGTGTTCGACCTTGAGGCAAGCTCTTGAAGCATTGAAACTGGAAGAATCCTGGCTTATGCCCATGACTTATTCTGCTTTCAAGCTGATAACCAAGAAAGCAGTCAAACAAGCATCATTACTCATGGACAAAGCAGCAATGGCTGGCAAGAGTCATGCCTGGATCGTTTTGCCATCATACACCTACTTAAAACCTCAGGAATATTTGAAAGAATGCTTTAGGGACCACTACAAAAGGAAACTAAGCCTTTTAAGGCTGGGCTGCTTCTCGTCCAAAGATCTCACTCCTAAATGGCTACGGCTGTGGGCAACTCCCGACTGCCGACTCTGTGGCAACGGCGCAGAGTCCTTACTGCACCTTATATGTATATGCCCGGCACTTCAGAATCTTAGAAAAACGCTTCTTCAATCACTTCTAAGAGAAGCCCATGTAAGAACTTGCAGGGCGGCGGTGATAAGATACCTAAGTGGATCTTGGATAGAACTCTCATGTAAAACCATAACATTTTTTGAATCTCGCCGCAATAGAGCTGGAAAATAGGGCAGTAACCAAAGAGGTCTCCGGACAATAGGCCAGGCTTGCCGGCCATGGACTCTTCCACCCTTTTCCCCTCCTCTCCAAACGGTCGCCTTTTTGTATCACGAGTTAAAAATGAACGCGCCTCCCGTTTGAACTACCAGCCATCTCCAATACCTTGTTACTTCTCCCCCTCTTATTATGAGTTAAAACAATGTGCACCCAGAATGAACTCACACGCTAATTTTGCCTATTTTAGGATATGAGTTTTTAACTTAATTTAAAGTTGATTTTGTGTTATTTGTATGATGGAAATGTTGCTGGCATGGTGGTAAGTCCACCCTTTTATGATTTTTAAAAAATCAAATAAAGTATTATTATCACTGTCACTACAATAAGTGCAAAGTAGGGGAAGTGTTAAATAGAGGAGAGGTAGAAATTACTATTCCCAATTTAGTGACTGCAACAGTAGGGATAGTGTTGGATAGCAGAGGGGAAAAACCTACTATTCCCACTCCTGTGAATTCAACAGTGG
The DNA here is from genome assembly GCF_964261635.1 of Lissotriton helveticus. Lineage (NCBI taxonomy): Eukaryota > Metazoa > Chordata > Amphibia > Caudata > Salamandridae > Lissotriton > Lissotriton helveticus. The sequence continues at coordinate 1,059,372,772 of NC_136068.1, read as the reverse complement.
CAAAAGTGTTGTTGGATAGCGGAGGGTTAAAAATGACTATTCACACTCCAATAAGTGCAACAGTAGGGGAAGTGTTGGATAGAGGAGAGGTACAAATTACTATTCCTACTCCAGTGAGTACAACAGTAGGGAAAGTGTTGGATGGCGTAGAAGTGAAAATTACTATTCTCAATCCAGTGAATGCAACAGTAGGGATAGTGATGGATAATGGAGGGGTAAAAATTACTATTACCACTCCAATTACTGCATCAGTAGGGAAAGTGTAGGATAGTGGAGGGTTAAAAATTACTATTCCCACTCCAGTGAGTGCAACAGTAAGGAAAGTATTGGATAGCGAAGGGGAAATATGTACTATTTCCACTCCAGTGAGTGCAATAGTAGGGAAAGTGTTGGATAGTGGGGGGGGGGGGGTAAAAAAGTACTATTCCCACTCCAGTAGGTACGACAGTAGGGAAAATGTTGGATAGAGGAGGGGAAAACATTTCTATTCCCACTCCAGTGAGTGCAACAGTAGGGAAAGTGTTGGATAGCGTAGAAGTAAAAATTACTATTCTCACTCAAGTGAAAGCAACAGAAGGGATAGTGATGTATAGTGGAGGGTAAAAATTACAATTCCCACTCCAATTACTGCAACACTAAGGAGAGTGTGCTATAGCGGAGTGGTAAAAAATACTGTTCCCACTCCAGTGAATGCAATAGTAGGGAAAGTGTTGTATAGAGGAGAGGTAATAATTACTATTCCTACTTCAGTGAGTGCAATAGTAGGGAAAGTGTTGGATAGCATAGGAGTAAAAATTACCATTCCCAGTCCAGTGAGTGGGGAAAGTGTTGGATAGCGTAAAAGTAAAAATTACTATTCTCAATCCAGTGAATGCAACAGTAGGGAAAGTGTTGGATAGCGGAGAGGTAAAAAGTACTATTCCCACTCCAGTGACTGCAACAGTAGGGAAAGTGTTGGATAGCGGAGGGGTAAAAAATGCTGTCCCTACTCCAGTGAGTGCAACAGTAGGGAAAGATTTGGATAGCGGAGGGGATAAATTTACTACTCCCACTCCAGTGAGTGCAACAGTAGGGGAAGTGTTGTATAGACGAGAGGTAAAAATTACTATTCCCACTCCAGTGAGTGCAATAGTAGGGAATGTGTTGGATAGCGGAGAGGTAAAATTACTATTCCCATTCTAGTAACTGCAACAGTAGGGAAAGTGTTGGATAGCGGATGGGTAAAAAATACTATTCCCACTCCAGTAGGTGCGACAGTAGGGAAAGTGTTGTATAGCGGAGGGGAAAAAATTACTATGCACACTCCAGTGAGTGCAACAGTAGGGAAAGTGTGGGATAGTGGAGGGGTATAAGTTACTATTCCCACTCCAGTAAGTGCAACAATAGGGGAAGTGTTGGATAGAGCAGAGATAAAAATGACTATTCCCCCTCCAGTGAGTTCAACAGTAGGGAAAGTTTTGGATAGCGGAGGAGTAAAAATGACTATTCCCCCTCAAAGGAATCAAACAGTATGGAAAGTGTTGGATAGCAGAGGGGTAAACAGTACTATTCTCACTCCAATTACTTCAACAGTAAGGAAAGTGTTGGATAGTGGAGGGGTATAAATGACCATTCCAATTATAGTGAGTGCAATAGTAAGAAGAGTGTTGGATAGCCGAGAGGTCAAAATTATTATTCCCACTCCAGTGAGTGCAACAGTGGGGAAAGTGTTGGATGGCGGAGGGGTAAAATTAATATTCACACTCCAATTACTGCAACAGTAGGGAAAGTGTAGGATAGCGGGGAGTTATTAATTACTATTCCCACCGCAGTGAGTGCAACAGTAAGGAAAGTGTTGGATAGCTGAGGGGAAATATGTACTATTTCCACTCCAGTGAGTGCAATAGTAGGGAAAGTGTTGGATAGCGGAGGGGTAAAAATTAATATTCCCAATCCAATAAGTGCGACAGCAGGGGACTTGTTGGATTGAGGATATCTAAAAATGACTATTCTCACTCCAGTGAGTGCAACTGTAAGGAGAGTGTTGAATAGCGAGAGTTAAAAATTACTATTCCCACTCAAGTGAGTGCAACAGTAGGAAAAGTGTTGGATAGCAGAGGGGTAAAGAATACTATTCCCACTCCCGTGAGTGCAACAGTAGGGAAGGTGTTGCATAGCAGAGGGCAAACATTTACTATTCCCACTCCAGTAAGTGCAACAGTAGGGAAAGTGTTGGATAGCAGAGGGGTAAACAGTACTATTCTCACTCCAATTACTTCAACAGTAAGGAAAGTGTTGGATAGTGGAGGGGTATAAATGACCATTCCAACTACAGTGAGTGCAATAGTAAGAAGAGTGTTGGATAGCCGAGAGGTCAAAATTATTATTCCCACTCCAGTGAGTGCAACAGTGGGGAAAGTGTTGGATGGCGGAGCGGTAAAATTAATATTCACACTCCAATTACTGCAACAGTAGGGAAAGTGTAGGATAGCGGGGAGTTATTAATTACTATTCCCACCGCAGTGAGTGCAACAGTAAGGAAAGTGTTGGATAGCTGAGGGGAAATATGTACTATTTCCACTCCAGTGAGTGCAATAGTAGGGAAAGTGTTGGATAGCGGAGGGGTAAAAATTACTATTCCCAATCCAATAAGTGCGACAGCAGGGGACTTGTTGGATTGAGGATATCTAAAAATGACTATTCTCACTCCAGTGAGTGCAACTGTAGGGAGAGTGTTGAATAGCGAGAGTTAAAAATTACTATTCCCACTCCAGTGAGTGCAACAGTAGGAGAAGTGTTGGATAGCGGAGGGGTAAACAATACTATTCCCACTCCCGTGAGTGCAACAGTAGGGAAAGTGTTGCATAGCAGAGGGCAAACATTTACTATTCCCACTCCAGTGAGTGCAACAGTAGGGAAAGTGTTAGATAGTGGAGAGATAAAATCTACTATTCCCACTCCAATAGGTGCAACAGTAGGGGAAGTGTTGGATAGAGGAGAGGTAAAAATTACTATTCCCACTCCAGTGAGTGCCACAGTAGGGAAAGTGTCTGATAGCGGAGGGGTCAAAAATACTATTCCCACTCCAGTGAGTGCAACAGTAGGGAAAGTGTTGCATTGCAGAAGGGTAAAAAGTACTATTCTCACTCCAATTACTGTAACAGTAAGGAAAGTGTTGGATAGTGGAGTGGTATAAATGGCCATTCCAACTATAGTGAGTGCAATAGTGGGGAAAGTGTTGGATAGTGAGGGGTACAATTACTATTCCCACTACAATAAGTGCAAAGTAGGGGAAGTGTTGGATAGAGCAGAGGTAGAAATTACTATTCCCACTTTAGTGACTGTAACAGTAGGGACAGTGTTGGATGGCAGACGGGAAAAACCTACTATTCCCACTCCAGTGAATGCAACAGTAGGGAAAGTGTTGGATAGCAGATGGGTAAGAATTACTATTCCCAGTCCAATAAGTGCAACAGTATGGGAAGTGTTGGATAGAGGAGAGATAAAAGTTGTTGGGAGCAATAATTGAGCTTTATTCAGATACTTGGGTTCAAGTGAAAAAAGGAGATGGTCGACGCCTGACAAGGAAATTCCATACAAACAACGGTTTAAAGCAAGGTTGCGTACTGGCCCCCAGCCTGTTTAACATCTACACCGCTGACCTAGAAAGTGACCTACGTACCATTCAGGGGGATCCACCAAAATTGGCCCACTCACCTATAATAAGTCTTCAATATGCAGATGATATTGTGCTCCTCTCAAAAACCCCCATTGGTCTACAACGTTTGATCTCCAAACTGTCGCAGTACCTCTCGAACGCACAACTGACCATAAATCTAAAAAAAAAAAACATCCTATGCTTCTGCGGCACAAGAAAGAAAAAACTAAATTTTGTCTGGAAGATAAACTCTACTTCTCTAACCCAGGTAGACCAATATAAATACCTGGGAATCTTACCGGACCACCGATTAAAGTTTAAACAGCACCTGGAACAGGGGAAATCCAAAGCTAAGAAGCTTCAATTTGCTTTTAAAACTGTTCAAAAGCAATTAAACGGACATTCCACCGGCCACATTCTTAAGATTGCAGCCGCTAAATTTCTACCATCACTAACATACGGCTCTGAATTACTGGAAACCCAGGACTTCGTAGTGTTAAATCTCGCCCAATCCAGGCTGTTCAAAAATCTTTTCTCAATCCCGCGTCATATCTCTCAAGCTCAAATCCGTTTGGAGTTCGGTCTCACTAACCAGCTCCCGGCAAGACAAGGAGCTCTCGTCAAATATTATTGGCGCATGAGGGAAGCAGCAGACGAATCCCTGGCGCACCTTTGCTGGTCAGAAGTTGAAAAACAGGCCGGGCTTCCAGACTCAACATACAAGACCTTGAGGCAAGCTCTTGAAGCATTAAAACTGGAAGAATCCTTGCTTATGCCCATGACTTATTCTGCTTTCAAGCTGATAACCAAGAAAGCAGTCAAACAAGCATCATTACTCATGGACAAAGCAGCAATGGCTGACAAGAGTCATGCCTGGATCGTTTTGCCATCATACACCTACTTAAAACCTCAGGAATATTTGAAAGAATGCTTTAGGGACCACTACAAAAGGAAACTAAGCCTTTTAAGGCTGGGCTGCTTCTCGTCCAAAGATCTCACTCCTAAATGGCTACGGCTGTGGGCAACTCCCGACTGCCGACTCTGTGGCAACGGCGCAGAGTCCTTACTGCACCTTATATGTATATGCCCGGCACTTCAGAATCTTAGAAAAACGCTTCTTCAATGACTTCTAAGAGAAGCCCAGGTAAGAACTTGCAGGGCGGCGGTGATAAGATGCCTGAATGTATCTTGGATAGAATTCTCATGTCAAACCATAACATTTTTGAATCTCGCCGCCATAGTGCTGGAAAATAGGGCAGTAACCAAAGAGGTCTCGGGACAATAGGCCAGGCTTGGCCGGCCATGGACTCTTCCACCCTTTTCCCCTCCTCTCCAAACGGTCGCCTTTTTGTATCACGAGTTAAAAATGAACGCGCCTCCCGTTTGAACTACCAGCCATCTCCAATACCTTTTTACTTCTCCCCCTCTTATTATGAGTTAAAAACAATGTGCACCCAGAATGAACTCACACGCTAATTTTGCCTATTTTAGGATATGAGTTTTTAACTTGATTTAAAGTTGATTTTGTGTTATTTTTATGATGGAAATGTTGCTGGCATGGTGGTAAGCCCACCCTTTTATGATTTTTTTTAAATCAAATAAAGTATTATTATCACTGTCACTACAATAAGTGCAAAGTAGGGGAAGTGTTGGATAGAGGAGAGGTAGAAATTACTATTCCCAATTTAGTGACTGCAACAGTAGGGATAGTGTTGGATAGCAGAGGGGAAAAACCTACTATTCCCACTCCTGTGAATTCAACAGTGGCAAAGGTGTTGGATAGCGGAGGGGTAAAAATGACTATTCACACTCCAATAAGTGCAACAGTAGGGGAAGTGTTGGATAGAGGAGAGATAAAAATTACTATTCCTACTCCAGTGAGTACAACAGTAGGGAAAGTGTTGGATGGCGTAGAATTGAAAATTACTATTCTCAATCCAGTGAATGCAACAGTAGGGATAGTGATGGATAATGGAGGGGTAAAAATTACTATTCCCACTCCAATTACTGCAACAGTAGGGAAAGTGTAGGATAGTGGAGGGTTAAAAATTACTATTCCCACTCCAGTGAGTGCAACAGTAAGGAAAGTGTTGGATAGCGGAGGGGAAATATGTACTATTTCCACTCCAGTGAGCGCAGTAGTAGGGAAAGTGTTGGATAGCGGGGGGGGGGTAAAAAAGTACTATTCCCACTCCAGTAGGTACGACAGTAGGGAAAGTGTTGGATAGAGGAGGGGAAAAAATGTCTATTCCCACTCCAGTGAGTGCAACAGTAGGGAAAGTGTTGGATAGCGTAGAAGTCAAAATTACTATTCTCACTCAAGTGAAAGCAACAGTAGGGATAGTGATGGATAGTGGAGGGGAAAAATTACTATTCTCACTCCAATTACTGCAACACTAAGGAGAGTGTGCGATAGCGGAGTGGTAAAAAATACTGTTCCCACTCCAGTGAAGGCAATAGTAGGGAAAGTGTTTTATAGAGGAGAGGTAATAATTACTATTCCTACTTCAGTGAGTGCAATAATAGGGAAAGTGTTGGATAGCATAGGAGTAAAAATTACCATTCCCACTCCAGTGAGTGCAACAGTGTGTTAAGTGTTGAATAGCGGAGGGGTAAAATTACTATTCCTACTTCAATAAGTGCAAAGTAGGGGAAGTGTTGGATAGAGGAAATGTAAAAATGACTATTCCCACTTTAGTGACTGCAACAGTAGGGATAGTGTTGGATAGCAGAGGGAATACACCTACTATTCCCACTCCAGTGAATGCAACAGTAGCAAAAGTGTTGGATAGCGGCGGGGTAAAAATTACTATTCACACTCCAATAACTGCAACAGTAGGGGAAGTGATGGATAGAGGAGAGGTAAAAATTACTATTCCTACTCCAGTGAGTACAACAGTAGGGAAAGTGTTCGATAGCGTAGAAGTAAAAATTACTATTCTCAATCCAGTGAATGCTACAGTAGGGATAGTGATGGATAGTGGAGGGGTAAAAATTACTATTCCCACTCCAATTACTGCAACAGTAGGGAGAGTGTAGGATAGTGTTGGGTTAAAAATTACTATTCCACTCCAGTGAGTGCAACAGTAAGGAAAGTGTTGGATAGCGGAGGGGAAATATCTACTATTTCCACTCCAGTGAGTGCAATAGTAGGGATAGTGTTGGATAGCGGAGGGGTAACAATTACTATTCCCAATTCAATAAGTGCAACAGCAGGGGACTTGTTGAATAGAGGAGAGCTAAAAATTAATATTCCCACTCCAGTGAGTGCAATAGTAGGGAAAGTGTTGGATAGCGGAGGGGTAAGAATTACTATTCCCACTCCAATAAGTGCAACAGTAGGGGAAGTGTTGGATAGAGGAGAGGTAAAAATTACTATTCCTACTCCGGTGAGTACAACAGTAGGGAAAGTGTTGGATAACAGAGGGAAAAAACCTACTATTCCCACTCCAGTGAATGCAACAGTAGCAAAAGTGTTGGATGGCAGAGGGGTAAGAATTACTATTCCCACTCCAATAAGTGCAGCAGTAGCAGAAGTGTTGGATAGTGGAGAGGTAAAAATTACTATTCCTACTCCAGTGAGTACAACAGTAGGGAAAGTGTTGGATAGCGTAGAAGTAAAAATTTACTATTCTCAATCCAGTGAATGCAACAGTAGGGATAGAGATGGATAATGGAGGGGTAAAAATTACTATCCCCACTCCAATTACTGCAACAGTAGGGAAAGTGTAGGATAGTGGAGGGTTAAAAATTACTATTCCCACTCCAGTGAGTGCAACAGGAAGAAAAGTATTGGATAGCGGAGGGGAAATATGTACTATTTCCACTCCAGTGAGTGCAATAGTAGGGAAAGTGTTGGATAGCGGGGGGGGGAGGGTAAAAATTACTATTCCCACTCCAGTAGGTGCGACAGTAGGGAAAGTGTTGGATAGCGGAGGGGAAAACAATTCTATTCCCACTCCAGTGAGTGCAACAGTAGGGAAAGTGTTGGATAGTGGAGGGGTATAAGTCACTATTCAGATTTTAATAAGCTCAACAGTATGGAAAGTTTTGGATAGCGGAGGAGTAAAAATTACTATTCCCCCTCAAATGAATCAAACAGTAGGGAAAGTGTTGGATAGCAGAGGAGTAAAAAGTACTATTCTCACTCCAATTACTGCAACAGTAAGGAAAGTGTTGGAAATTGGAGAGGTTTAAATGACCATTCCATCTATAGTGAGTGCAATAGTAGGAAGAGTGTTGGATAGCCGAGAGGTAAAAATTACTATTCCCACTTTAGTGACTGCAACAGTAGGGAAAGTGTTGGATAGCGGAGGGGTAAGAATTACTAATCCCACTCCAATAAGTGCAACAGTAGGGGAAGTGTTGGATAGAGGAGAGGTAATAATTACTATTCCTACTTCAGTGAGTGCAATAGTAGGTAAAGTGTTGGATAGCATAGGAGTAAAAATTACCATTCCCACTCCAGTGAGTGCAACAGTGTGTTAAGTGTTGAATAGCGGAGGGGTAAAATTACTATTCCCACTTCAATAAGTGCAAAGTAGGGGAAGTGTTGGATAGAGGAAATGTAAAAATGACTATTCCCACTTTAGTGACTGCAACAGTAGGGATAGTGTTGGATAGCAGAGGGAATACACCTACTATTCCCACTCCAGTGAATGCAACAGTAGCAAAAGTGTTGGATAGCGGCGGGGTAAAAATTACTATTCACACTCCAATAACTGCAACAGTAGGGGAAGTGATGGATAGAGGAGAGGTAAAAATTACTATTCCTACTCCAGTGAGTACAACAGTAAGGAAAGTGTTCGATAGCGTAGAAGTAAAAATTACTATTCTCAATCCAGTGAATGCTACAGTAGGGATAGTGATGGATAGTGGAGGGGTAAAAATTACTATTCCCACTCCAATTACTGCAACAGTAGGGAGAGTGTAGGATAGTGTTGGGTTAAAAATTACTATTCCACTCCAGTGAGTGCAACAGTAAGGAAAGTGTTGGATAGCGGAGGGGAAATATCTACTATTTCCACTCCAGTGAGTGCAATAGTAGGGAAAGTGTTGGATAGCGGAGGGGTAACAATTACTATTCCCAATTCAATAAGTGCAACAGCAGGGGACTTGTTGAATAGAGGAGAGCTAAAAATTAATATTCCCACTCCAGTGAGTGCAATAGTAGGGAAAGTGTTGGATAGCGGAGGGGTAAGAATTACTATTCCCACTTCAATAAGTGCAACAGTAGGGGAAGTGTTGGATAGAGGAGAGGTAAAAATTACTATTCCTACTCCAGTGAGTACAACAGTAGGGAAAGTGTTGGATAACAGAGGGAAAAAAACCTACTATTCCCACTCCAGTGAATGCAACAGTAGCGAAAGTGTTGGAAGGCAGAGGGGTTAGAATTACTATTCCCACTCCAATAAGTGCAGCAGTAGCAGAAGTGTTGGATAGAGGAGAGGTAAAAATTACTATTCCTACTCCAGTGAGTACAACAGTAGGGAAAGTGTTGGATAGCGTAGAAGTAAAAATTTACTATTCTCAATCCAGTGAATGCAACAATAGGGATAGAGATGGATAATGGAGGGGTAAAAATTACTATCCCCACTCCAATTACTGCAACAGTAGGGAAAGTGTAGGATAGTGGAGGGTTAAAAATTACTATTCCCACTCCAGTGAGTGCAACAGGAAGAAAAGTATTGGATAGCGGAGGGGAAATATGTACTATTTCCACTCCAGTGAGTGCAATAGTAGGGAAAGTGTTGGATAGCGGGGGGGGGGGTAAAAATTACTATTCCCACTCCAGTAGGTGCGACAGTAGGGAAAGTGTTGGATAGCGGAGGGGAAAACATTTTCTATTCCCACTCCAGTGAGTGCAACAGTAGGGAAAGTGTTGGATAGTGGAAGGGTATAAGTCACTATTCAGATTTTAATAAGTTCAACAGTATGGAAAGTTTTGGATAGCGGAGGAGTAAAAATTACTATTCCCCCTCAAATGAATCAAACAGTAGGGAAAGTGTTGGATAGCAGAGGAGTAAAAAGTACTATTCTTACTCCAATTACTGCAACAGTAAGGAAAGTGTTGGAAATTGGAGAGGTTTAAATGACCATTCCATCTATAGTGAGTGCAATAGTAGGAAGAGTGTTGGATAGCCGAGAGGTAAAAATTACTATTCCCACTCTAGTGAGTGCAACAGTGGGGAAAGTGTTGGATAGCGGAGGGGTAATATTACTGTTACCACTTCAATAAATGAAAAGTAGGGGAAGTGTTGGATAGAGGAGAGTTAAACAATACTATTCCCACTTTAGTGACTGCAACAGTAGGGAAAGTGTTGGATAGCAGAGGGAAAAACCTACTATTGCCACTCCAGTGAATGCAACAGTAGCGAAAGTGTTGGATAGCAGAGGGCTAAGAATTACTAATCCCACTCCAATAAGTGCAACAGTAGGGGAAGTGATGGATAGAGGAGAGGTAAAAATTACTATTCCTACTCCAGTGAGTACAACAGTAGGGAAAGTGTTCGATAGCGTAGAAGTAAAAATTACTATTCTCAATCCAGTGTATGCTACAGTAGGGATAGTGATGGATAGTGGAGGGGTAAAAATTACTATTCCCACTCCAATTACTGCAACAGTAGGGAGAGTGTAGGATAGTGTTGGGTTAAAAATTACTATTCCACTCCAGTGAGTGCAACAGTAAGGAAAGTGTTGGATAGCGGAGGGGAAATATCTACTATTTCCACTCCAGTGAGTGCAATAGTAGGGAAAGTGTTGGATAGCGGAGGGGTAACAATTACTATTCCCAATTCAATAGGTGCAACAGCAGGGGACTTGTTGAATAGAGGAGAGCTAAAAATTAATATTCCCACTCCAGTGAGTGCAATAGTAGGGAAAGTGTTGGATAGCGGAGGGGTAAGAATTACTATTCCCACTCCAATAAGTGCAACAGTAGGGGAAGTGTTGGATAGAGGAGAGGTAAAAATTACTATTCCTACTCCAGTGAGTACAACAGTAGGGAAAGTGTTGGATAACAGAGGGAAAAAACCTACTATTCCCACTCCAGTGAATGCAACAGTAGCAAAAGTGTTGGATGGCAGAGGGGTAAGAATTACTATTCCCACTCCAATAAGTGCAGCAGTAGCAGAAGTGTTGGATAGTGGAGAGGTAAAAATTACTATTCCTACTCCAGTGAGTACAACAGTAGGGAAAGTGTTGGATAGCGTAGAAGTAAAAATTTACTATTCTCAATCCAGTGAATGCAACAGTAGGGATAGAGATGGATAATGGAGGGGTAAAAATTACTATCCCCACTCCAATTACTGCAACAGTAGGGAAAGTGTAGGATAGTGGAGGGTTAAAAATTACTATTCCCACTCCAGTGAGTGCAACAGGAAGAAAAGTATTGGATAGCGGAGGGGAAATATGTACTATTTCCACTCCAGTGAGTGCAATAGTAGGGAAAGTGTTGGATAGCGGGGGGGGGGTAAAAATTACTATTCCCACTCCAGTAGGTGCGACAGTAGGGAAAGTGTTGGATAGCGGAGGGGAAAAAAATTCTATTCCCACTCCAGTGAGTGCAACAGTAGGGAAAGTGTTGGATAGTGGAGGGGTATAAGTCACTATTCAGATTTTAATACGTTCAACAGTATGGAAAGTTTTGGATAGCGGAGGAGTAAAAATTACTATTCCCCCTCAAATGAATCAAACAGTAGGGAAAGTGTTGGATAGCAGAGGAGTAAAAAGTACTATTCTCACTCCAATTACTGCAACAGTAAGGAAAGTGTTGGAAATTGGAGAGGTTTAAATGACCATTCCATCTATAGTGAGTGCAATAGTAGGAAGAGTGTTGGATAGCCGAGAGGTAAAAATTACTATTCCCACTTTAGTGACTGCAACAGTAGGGAAAGTGTTGGATAGCGGAGGGGTAAGAATTACTAATCCCACTCCAATAAGTGCAACAGTAGGGGAAGTGTTGGATAGAGGAGAGGTAATAATTACTATTCCTACTTCAGTGAGTGCAATAGTAGGTAAAGTGTTGGATAGCATAGGAGTAAAAATTACCATTCCCACTCCAGTGAGTGCAACAGTGTGTTAAGTGTTGAATAGCGGAGGGGTAAAATTACTATTCCCACTTCAATAAGTGCAAAGTAGGGGAAGTGTTGGATAGAGGAAATGTAAAAATGACTATTCCCACTTTAGTGACTGCAACAGTAGGGATAGTGTTGGATAGCAGAGGGAATACACCTACTATTCCCACTCCAGTGAATGCAACAGTAGCAAAAGTGTTGGATAGCGGCGGGGTAAAAATTACTATTCACACTCCAATAACTGCAACAGTAGGGGAAGTGTTGGATAGAGGAGAGGTAATAATTACTATTCCTACTTCAGTGAGTGCAATAGTAGGTAAAGTGTTGGATAGCATAGGAGTAAAAATTACCATTCCCACTCCAGTGAGTGCAACAGTGTGTTAAGTGTTGAATAGCGGAGGGGTAAAATTACTATTCCCACTTCAATAAGTGCAAAGTAGGGGAAGTGTTGGATAGAGGAAATGTAAAAATGACTATTCCCACTTTAGTGACTGCAACAGTAGGGATAGTGTTGGATAGCAGAGGGAATACACCTACTATTCCCACTCCAGTGAATGCAACAGTAGCAAAAGTGTTGGATAGCGGCGGGGTAAAAATTACTATTCACACTCCAATAACTGCAACAGTAGGGGAAGTGATGGATAGAGGAGAGGTAAAAATTACTATTCCTACTCCAGTGAGTACAACAGTAAGGAAAGTGTTCGATAGTGTAGAAGTAAAAATTACTATTCTCAATCCAGTGAATGCTACAGTAGGGATAGTGATGGATAGTGGAGGGGTAAAAATTACTATTCCCACTCCAATTACTGCAACAGTAGGGAGAGTGTAGGATAGTGTTGGGTTAAAAATTACTATTCCACTCCAGTGAGTGCAACAGTAAGGAAAGTGTTGGATAGCGGAGGGGAAATATCTACTATTTCCACTCCAGTGAGTGCAATAGTAGGGAAAGTGTTGGATAGCGGAGGGGTAACACTTACTATTCCCAATTCAATAAGTGCAACAGCAGGGGACTTGTTGAATAGAGGAGAGCTAAAAATTAATATTCCCACTCCAGTGAGTGCAATAGTAGGGAAAGTGTTGGATAGCGGAGGGGTAAGAATTACTATTCCCACTTCAATAAGTGCAACAGTAGGGGAAGTGTTGGATAGAGGAGAGGTAAAAATTACTATTCCTACTCCAGTGAGTACAACAGTAGGGAAAGTGTTGGATAACAGAGGGAAAAAAACCTACTATTCCCACTCCAGTGAATGCAACAGTAGCGAAAGTGTTGGATGGCAGAGGGGTTAGAATTACTATTCCCACTCCAATAAGTGCAGCAGTAGCAGAAGTGTTGGATTGAGGAGAGGTAAAAATTACTATTCCTACTCCAGTGAGTACAACAGTAGGGAAAGTGTTGGATAGCGTAGAAGTAAAAATTTACTATTCTCAATCCAGTGAATGCAACAGTAGGGATAGAGATGGATAATGGAGGGGTAAAAATTACTATCCCCACTCCAATTACTGCAACAGTAGGGAAAGTGTAGGATAGTGGAGGGTTAAAAATTACTATTCCCACTCCAGTGAGTGCAACAGGAAGAAAAGTATTGGATAGCGGAGGGGAAATATGTACTATTTCCACTCCAGTGAGTGCAATAGTAGGGAAAGTGTTGGATAGCGGGGGGGGGGTAAAAATTACTATTCCCACTCCAGTAGGTGCGACAGTAGGGAAAGTGTTGGATAGCGGAGGGGTAAGAATTACTAATCCCACTCCAATAAGTGCAACAGTAGGGGAAGTGTTGGATAGAGGAGAGGTAATAATTACTATTCCTACTTCAGTGAGTGCAATAGTAGGTAAAGTGTTGGATAGCATAGGAGTAAAAATTACCATTCCCACTCCAGTGAGTGCAACAGTGTGTTAAGTGTTGAATAGCGGAGGGGTAAAATTACTATTCCCACTTCAATAAGTGCAAAGTAGGGGAAGTGTTGGATAGAGGAAATGTAAAAATGACTATTCCCACTTTAGTGACTGCAACAGTAGGGATAGTGTTGGATAGCAGAGGGAATACACCTACTATTCCCACTCCAGTGAATGCAACAGTAGCAAAAGTGTTGGATAGCGGCGGGGTAAAAATTACTATTCACACTCCAATAACTGCAACAGTAGGGGAAGTGATGGATAGAGGAGAGGTAAAAATTACTATTCCTACTCCAGTGAGTACAACAGTAAGGAAAGTGTTCGATAGCGTAGAAGTAAAAATTACTATTCTCAATCCAGTGAATGCTACAGTAGGGATAGTGATGGATAGTGGAGGGGTAAAAATTACTATTCCCACTCCAATTACTGCAACAGTAGGGAGAGTGTAGGATAGTGTTGGGTTAAAAATTACTATTCCACTCCAGTGAGTGCAACAGTAAGGAAAGTGTTGGATAGCGGAGGGGAAATATCTACTATTTCCACTCCAGTGAGTGCAATAGTAGGGAAAGTGTTGGATAGCGGAGGGGTAACAATTACTATTCCCAATTCAATAAGTGCAACAGCAGGGGACTTGTTGAATAGAGGAGAGCTAAAAATTAATATTCCCACTCCAGTGAGTGCAATAGTAGGGAAAGTGTTGGATAGCGGAGGGGTAAGAATTACTATTCCCACTTCAATAAGTGCAACAGTAGGGGAAGTGTTGGATAGAGGAGAGGTAAAAATTACTATTCCTACTCCAGTGAGTACAACAGTAGGGAAAGTGTTGGATAACAGAGGGAAAAAAACCTACTATTCCCACTCCAGTGAATGCAACAGTAGCGAAAGTGTTGGAAGGCAGAGGGGTTAGAATTACTATTCCCACTCCAATAAGTGCAGCAGTAGCAGAAGTGTTGGATAGAGGAGAGGTAAAAATTACTATTCCTACTCCAGTGAGTACAACAGTAGGGAAAGTGTTGGATAGCGTAGAAGTAAAAATTTACTATTCTCAATCCAGTGAATGCAACAATAGGGATAGAGATGGATAATGGAGGGGTAAAAATTACTATCCCCACTCCAATTACTGCAACAGTAGGGAAAGTGTAGGATAGTGGAGGGTTAAAAATTACTATTCCCACTCCAGTGAGTGCAACAGGAAGAAAAGTATTGGATAGCGGAGGGGAAATATGTACTATTTCCACTCCAGTGAGTGCAATAGTAGGGAAAGTGTTGGATAGCGGGGGGGGGGTAAAAATTACTATTCCCACTCCAGTAGGTGCGACAGTAGGGAAAGTGTTGGATAGCGGAGGGGAAAACATTTTCTATTCCCACTCCAGTGAGTGCAACAGTAGGGAAAGTGTTGGATAGTG